>NC_090436.1:301104183-301709994 GCF_031143425.1 Pleurodeles waltl
CAACTGTTGCTGCTTTAGCCTCAGTCTGGCCTCTTCCAACCTCAGCTTTCTGAGTTCCCTATCTAGGGACTGGTCCTCAGGGTTTGCTGTGTGTGACACTTCCAAGACAGAAGTGACATGGGAATTGGCAGAGGAAGATCTTTCCCTAACTGGAGTAACTCTAGTTACCTGGCCTCTAGGTGTGAAGGGTGCCCTACTTGTGTGTGACTCCTTCCCACTACCAGCTACACTAGGAGGATTTTTCATTGAATTATCTGTGGAAGCACCCTCCCCTGGATCTTCAGAATGATCTCCTGAATCTACCTGGGTGGAATCTCCCTCTACCTCCCCCTCTGACTGTACTTGACCAGTGGTATGTCCCTGGTCATCCTGCAAGAGGGGATTTAAGAGATATTCCTTGTTGGGGTTCTTCCCGAAACTTCTTTCTAAGCAGAGACCCCTCAAACTTTTGAAATTCAAACTTTCATAATTGTCTTTACAACCCTGGGGGTAGCCCCTACAACAGAAATAGTGAAAGAAAGAGGTTAGGGCTAAGAGTGAAACGTTAGCAAACTATTTGGCCTAACTTTTTAGAGAAAAGAATAACTTTTCAGAAACTTTAGAAACTTTTAGAAAGTTTAAAAGAACGTTTTAGAAAGTGAAAAATGATTACTAGGTACAATTAGGTAAAGTTCTAAGTATTGGAGTACACTTTTATTGTGCAAAGCACTAGTAACAAAGTGGTAAACCAATTGCAAGTACTTATCCCACCGCTGCACCACCAGTGTAGGAGGCTGGCCTGGTTTGTAGTGGGTACCTAAGGTACTTACACCTTATCTCAGGTCCAGTTATCCATTTTTAGTGAAATGTAGGCAGTGTTCTAGCAGCTTAGGCTGTCTAGAGATAGCTGTAGCAGAGTGGCTTAGGCTGAACTAGGAGACATGTAAAGCTCCTGCAATACGAATATAGTTACACAGTACTTAAACACAATAAAAGACAATACTCAGTGTTACCAAAAATAAAGGTACTTTATTTTAGTGACACAAGGCCAAAACTATCTTAGAGACAGTACACCTTCTGGAGGTAAGGATTATACACAATATATACTCTAGAGACCAAAATCCGGTAAGTGAATAGTCAAAGAATAGTGCAAACAGTAGAAAATACAATGGAATGCAATAGGCCTAGGGGCAACATAAACCATATACTAAGAAAGTAGAATGCGAATCACCAATTCCCCCCTAGGCAAGTGTAGTGTGTAGAGGGGTGCTGGGAGCGGAAGAAAACACCAAACGTAAGTAAAATACCCCACCGCAGAGCCCAGGAAAGTAGGAGTAAAGTACTGCAAGTTTCCTCAGGACACACTACAAGTCGTGATAAGAGTTATTGCAAGAACCAAGCAAGACTGCTCCCAACAAATGGTGGATTCCTGGACCTGAAGACCTGTAGAGAGAGGGGAACAAGTCCAGAAGTCGCAGAAGACTCCAGGAAGGACAGTAGCCCCTGTCAACCTAGAAGATGGTGCAAAAGTGGCTTCTCCGTTAGAAGAAGTTTGCAGAAGAGTACCAAAGAAGATGGCTGCGGGTTCCCGCGTGGTACAGGAGATGTCCCATGTTGAGATGTTGGATGCAGGCTGTTTGCGTCACTGGATTCGTTCAACAAACCTTGGTTCAAGCAAGGTCGTGGTCTGCGTCAAAATGTCACTGCCTGGACGCAGGAGGAACATGAGGGCCTCAACTCAGACTTAGGAAGCAGAGGGGGCTCCCAACACTGGAGAGAGCCCACAGAAGACCAGGCAGCACCCACGGGAGTCCCACGACACGGGGACAAAGAAGATGCAAATAGCGGTGGGTGCAGCACAACAAAAGAAGGCCCCATGCCGCCGGAGAACAATTCAGCGAGCTGCGCATCACAGGATAGAGTGCTGGAGACCTGAGCTATACTGTGCATGAAGGATTCTTGGAAGAAGTGCACAGAAGCCCAAGGAGCTGGAGATGACGCGTGCACAGGGGCACTGTCGCAAGCCAGGAAGGCAAGCTCTTACCTCCTCAAAATTTGGACAGCTGGACTTTAGGACAGTCTGGGTCGTGTTGGCACACCACCTGTATTCCAGGGAGCACACATATCATCAGGAGAGGAGTAGCAGAGAACCGGTCGTCATCGCAGAAGGTGCCTGCAGGAGCAGGGAAGTTACTCCTTCACTCCACAGGAGGTTACTTCGGTTCTTCTTGTGCAGGATGAAGACAGAGTCCTCAGAGCGTGCACACCTTGGAAACTGTTGCAGCTCCACCAGCCTGCCTCCGTGCCCCAGACCCCGAAGTTGCTGCTGAAAAAAGTTTGAGACCCTCCACCACACGCAGGCACCCGCCTGCGCCCCATCCCTGGTGTCTAGTGGTAGGCTTATGTTCCGTTTATTGTATTTTGTATTCTGTTTTCCCTGTACTGTTGCGCTGATTTTTTGTGCCCATTTGCTGTGTCTGCTCCGCTTCTCTGCCCGTTTTGCCTTTTTTGCCCTTTTTCGCTTTTTCCGGCTCTTGTCGGTTTCCCCATCCCTGCGTCCCCTATGGCCCCGCCCCCTCGTGCTCCCATTTGCCACTCCCTCCCACCTCCCCTTCTTAATGGCGGCTGCTGCGCGGTGCTGAGTGTGACCCCCGGACCTGCCTTAAGGCCAGGAGTCACTCGACATGGCAGACAGCTCCACCAGCCTGCCTCCGTGCCCCAGGCCCCACCCTTGCTGCTGAAGAAAGTTTGAGGCCCTCCACCACCCGCAGGCACCCGCCTGTGCCTCATACCTGGTGTCTAGTGGTAGGCATATCTTCCGTTTATTGTATTTTGTATTCTGTTTTTGCATTCTGTTTTTCCCTGTACTGTTGTGCTGATATTTTGTGCCCATTTGCTGTGTCTGCTCATCTTCTCTGCCCGTTTTGCCTTTTTTTGCCTGTTTTCGCTTTTTCCAGCTCTTGCCGGTTTCCCTGTCCCTGCGTTCCAGTGGTCCGCCCCCATTTGCCACCCCTTCTCGCCTCCCAGATGCTCCTCCCTCCAGCCTCCCCTTCTTAATGGCAGCCGCTGCGCGGTGCCGATTATGACCCCCTGACCTGCCTTAAGGCCAGGAGTCACTCGACACAGCACACAGCTCCACCAGTCTGCCTCCATGCCCCAGACCCCACCCTTGCTGCTGAAGAAAGTTCAAGGCCCTCCACCACCCGGAGGCACCCACCTGTGTCTCATCCCTGGTGTCTAGTGGTAGGCGTATTTTCAGTTTATTGTATTTTGTATTCTGTTTTTGCATTCTGTTTTTCCCTGTACTGTTGTGCTGACTTTTTGTGTCCATTTGCTGTGTGTGCTCCGCTTCTCTGCCCGTTTTGCCTGCTTTTTCTTTTTCTGGCTCTTGCCGGTTTTCCCCGTCCCTGCCGCTGCATCCCTTGTGGCCCACCCCCCTGGTGCCCCCATTTGCCACACCCTCCCGCCTCCCAGCTGCTCCTCCCTTCCACCACCCCTTCTTAATGGCAGCCCGCCTCCAGTGCGCCAAAGGCAAGCTCGTATGCACCCGTCCGCGCTGGGACTGCGCCCAGCGCCCATCCCCCGGGTCCACACACCTCCGGCGTCCCCATGCGCCTTGACTCCACCACAGAGCTTCACGATCTTAGCCCCGGCCGGTACACCGCCTGCGCCCAAGCCGACCCCAGACACACCCACGGACCTTTGGCATGTCACTTCTCCTGCACTCAAGCCAACAAACACCAAAACACCACCAAACACCCCAATCACCTCAGCTGCATCCTCATCAACACCCGCTCCATCCACAAGCACGCCATTGAGCTTTGGGATCTACGCACAACAGCCTCTCCTGACATTGCCTTCTTCACTGAAACATGGATGAACCCCTCATCGTAACCAGACTTCGCCATAGCCATCCCAATACAAAATCACCCGTAGAGACCGTATCAACAAATTAGGAGAGGGAATCGCCATAATACACAGAAATTCCATCTGAATTTCCACCAACACCAACAACACCCTGGACGCCGCATAGCACCTACACTTTCAGATACACATCAACGCCAACAACACCTTGAAAGGAACTCTTGTCTACAGGCACCATGCCCCCTTCCCCTATTCTGTAACACCATTGCCAACGCTATCAGCTCCAACGCCCTCGCCTCCATGGACTACCTGCTCATCGGTGACCTAAATTTCCACCTGGAGAGCACCAGCAACTGCAACTCCATTCGCCTGCTGGACAACCTCCCAAACCTCGGCCTCAAGCAACCACCTCACCCACCCCCAGACACACGCTTAACGCCATATTCTCCTCCAGCAGCCACATAGCCTTCACTCACACCACCGAACTCCATTGGACTGACCACCACTGCATCCACTGCTCCTTCCTGAAGCCCACCACCAACTTTATCCTATCCCTCACTGTAGGAAAGTACCATCTTGCCTGGCATGTTACCCCCATTTTTACTGTATGTATGTTTGTTTTTGCTGTGTCACTGGGATCCTGCTAGCCAGGCCCCAGTGCTCATAAAGTGTGCCCTATGTGTGTTCCCTGTGTGGTGCATAACTGTATCACTGAGGCCCTACTAACCAGAACCTCAGTGTTTATGCTCTCTCTGCTTTTAAAATTGTCACTGCAGGCTAGTGACTAATTTTACCAATTCTGATTGGCACACTGGAACACCCTTATAATTCCCTAGTATATGATACTTAGGTACCCAGGGTATTGGGGTTCCAGGAGATCCCTATGGGCTGCAGCATTTCTTTTGCCACCCAGAGGGAGCTCAGACAATTCTTACACAGGACTGCCACTGCAGCCTGAGTGAAATAACGTACACATTATTTCACAGCCATTTTACACTGCACTTAAGTAACTTATAAGTCACCTATATGTCTAACCCTCACTTGGTGAAGGTTAGGCGGCCAAAAAAAGGGAATTATGACCGCGGTGGAAACCGCCAACATAGGCAGCCACTTTAACACTCCGACCGCCACGGCGGTACAGACAAGCAGCGCGGCGGTCACCGCCAACAGACAGGCGGAAGACAATGTACCGCCCACAGTATTACAACCCGCCAATCCGCCACCTTTTCCGGGGCGGATTCACCGTGGATAAAAACACAGCGGAAACAGATTTTGCAATGGGAAAGCGCTCCCCTTAACACACGCCACGAGGAAGGAGGCCACCATGGAGCCCGAACTACAAATACTCCCTGCACTTGTCTTCCTGCTCCTCTACAAACACCAGCAACGTAGGTGCCGAAGACAACGGTGAGTACTGCACCTACGACATAGGGGAGGGGGGAGGCAAAAGTCAGGGGGACACACACGCAACACCCCCACCCCAAACCCGACCCTCACCCACTACAACACACACACCAATGCATTTCCAAACAGCACAGTAACAACCAACAACCCCCCCGCAAGAATGCAAAGACAAAAGAAAATCAGTTCAAACATTGTAATGTATCAAAATACAGTAACCAAATATATACATATATATATATATAAACATTCGAAAATCATACATCACGATTAGTACTGCAGGTATGCACATATCAATGTCCGTGGACCACTGGGGCCCAAAATGCATGGGCGAGGCCCACACTAAATACCTGTCCACAAACGGAGAGAACACTGCAGGGGCATCAGATAGAAATACAACAGGCACCTCAGGGGGAAGGGAAGGGAGGGGGGCACCTCAGCCGATTACCGCACCACGCCAGATCCACGACGGGGCTCCATGCCCATTGATGTATCCTGGGGAGTGCAAAGCCACAGTCTCTCAAGTCTCTCCAGTGGGTGGTTTGCCCACTGCTTTATCCTGGGGAGTGCAAAGCCACAGTCTCTCAAGTCTCTCCAGTGGGTGGTTTGCCCACTGTACCATCCTGGAGAGTGCAAAGCCACAGTCTCTCAAGTCTCTCCAGTGGGTGGTTTGCCCACTGCTTTATCCTGGGGCGTGCAAAGGCACAGTCTCTCAAGTCTCTCCAGTGGGTGGTTTGCCCACTGCTTTATCCTGGGGAGTGCAAAGCCACAGTCTCTCAAGTCTCTCCAGTGGGTGGTTTGCCCACTGTACCATCCTGGGGAGTGCAAAGCCGCAGTCTCTCAAGTGGATGCAGGTCTCCACTGGTTCTGGAGGGGGACTGGTGCCCAGAGTGCTTCATCCTGTGAAGGACAGACAGAGTAGATGCAGGCACTCCACTGGTTCTAGAGGGGGACTGGTGCCCAGAGTGCTTCATCCTGTGAAGGACAGACAGAGTGGATGCAGGTCTCCACTGGTTCTGGAGGGGGAGTGGTGCCCAGAGTGCATCACGCTCCCCGTGACGGTCCCAGTTCTGTCACTGTCCCAGCTGCACATGGGCTAACGATGCTTGATTTGGCGGTCTTTGCCCTGTTCAGCGGTCTTCACCATGGCGGTCTTTGCCCTGTTCAGCGGTCTTCACCATGGTGGTCTTTGCCCTGTTCAGCGGTCTTCACCATGGTGGTCTTTGCCCTGTTCAGCGGTGCTTGCCTTTGCTCTGTTCAGCGGTCTTCACCATGGCGGTCTTTGCCCTGTTCAGCGGTGCTTGCCTTTGCTGTCTTTGCCCTGTTCAGCGGTCTTCACCATGGCGGTCTTTGCCCTGTTCAGCGGTGCTTGCCTTTGCTGTCTCTGACCTGTGCAGCGGTGTGTGGCATGACTGTCCCTCAGTGCCCAGCGGGGCTGTGGCTGCCGGGGCCCTCCAGGTCACGGACGCTGGCGGTGGTCTCCGGACCAGTGACGATACTGGTGCCCTCCAGGGCACTGACTCTGGCGGTGGTCTCCGGACCAGTGACGATACTGCTGCCCTCCAGGGCACTGACTCTGGCGGTGGTCTCCGGACCAGTGACGATACTGGTGCCCTCCAGGACACTGACTCTGGCGGTGGTCTCCGGACCAGTGACGACAGTGCTGGCGGTGGCATCCCAGCCGGCGGGGAGGATGGCGGCCTTCTCCGCCGTGCTGCTCTTACCAGACTTTGGAGACTTCTTCTGCCCCTTCACCACCTTGGGAGGAGTCACAGCTGACTCGGCACTCCCCCCGGGACCCTTGTGAGCTGTTTTGCCGGCAGGAGTCTTCACCCTCTCCCGTTGGCCACTTTCCAACTTAAGGTGCATTACCTGGGGGTGGACTGGCGGTGCTTTGGCTCCGTGTCACACTGGCTGCCCTGGTGGCTGGTGCACTCCACACACCTTTAACACGCACCAGTGGTACCGGACTTTTTTTGGCTGAGGTGCTACTACGGGACCTATGAATTGGATGGGTGGGGTTGGTGGGAAAGAGGTCAACGCTGCTGAGGAAGAGTTTCTGACGAACACTGGGATGGGTAGCTGGAGGGGGGCTGGGAGTGGAGGAAGAGGAGGTAGTTGTAGGAGGTGTAACTTTAGATGATTTGGGTGCAGGTGCAGGTACTGGAGGCTGTCGTGAGGTGGATGGATGTTGGGTGTGTGGGTGCCCGCGTTTGTGTACTTTGGGAGGGGGCGTCACAGACACACTGGAAGTGGACACAGGGGACGTGTAAATGGTAGTTGGGGTGGTGAGTGCAGGTGAGCGGGGTGTGGTGCTGGGTGTTCTGGTGCGAGTCCTAGTGCATGTAGATGTAGTGCATGCAGGTGAGAGTGTAGACGACACTGGAAGGGAGGAGGGAGACGACGAGGAGGGTGACACAGTGGAGGCAGTGGATGTTGCTGTGTCTGTATGTGGGTGATGCTTGTGTGAGTGCCTGTGGGATGTGTGGTGCTTATGTTTGCCTGAGCTACTTTTGTGTGTTGAGGTGTGTGCATGCTTGCCTGATGGTGTGCTTGGGATAGGCTGGGGTACAGGGGATTGGGTCTGGGCAGATGAAGTTGGAGGGGGAGGCTAGACACAGGGACAATGGCTGCCATCAGTGCTGAGGCCAGAGATTGCAGGGTTCGATGATGGGCAGCCTGACCAGAATGAATGCCCTCCAGGAATGCATTAGTATGTTGCAACTCCCTTTCTACACCCTGGATGGCATTCACAATGGTAGACTGCCCAACAGTGGTCAATGGCCTCCTCACTGAGGGCAGCAGGGGTGACAGGGGCAGGGGCTGAGGTGCCTGGGGCGAAGGTGATGCCCACCCTCCTAGGTGAGTGGGCACGGAGCGAAGGCTGAGGGGCTGCTGGGAGGGCGGTGCTGGTAGGGGGGGTGACGGCTGTACCTGTAGAAGTGGGGGGCACAGATGGTGCCGCCACCACGAGGGAGCTCCCATCGGCGGACGAGTCCGTGTCGCTGTTTGCTGATCCGGTGACCGACGTGAAGCTCCCCTCGCCCTCCGTCCCACTGGTGTATTCAGAGTCTGTGGTGTGGCCCTCCATGGCCATGTGGGATGCAGCTCCCTCGTGCTCCGGTGCCACTGTACCTCCGCCTGATGATGCTGATGCACAAAAGAACAGGGAGAGCACAAAAAGTGGGGGGACGACAGAAGAAAGACAGGTTGAGTCCATGGCTTACCGCTACAGTTGGCGGACAATACAGACACAGCAGCCCCCTGCACTACGCCGTGCTCTTGGCCTCTACAGATGCAATTCCTGGGATATGGTCTACATGGCTATGAGTGTCATCTGTCCACATAGATGACACAGGGGCATGTATACCTGTACTTGGCATCTACAGAGGTGGGGTGGAGGGCCACAGGCCATGCCTTACGAAGGGGCCTAGCCTACGTAACTCGCCCTGGCCTAGGGAAACCCACAGCCCTCCTCCCCCACCCAGACCCCTCCACTGCGCGCAAAGTCCGCAGAATGAGAGTGTACTCACCCCCCTTGTGTCTGCTGTGATGCCCTCAAGCGCCCATCCAACTCCGGGTAGGCCACCGCCAGGATCCGGAACATCAGAGGGGTCATGGTGCGACGGGCACCCCTCCCACGTTGGGAGGCCATCCCCAGATGAGCCTCCGCCGTCTTCTTGCTACAGCGGCAAATGTCCTCCCATCTTTTACGGCAGTGGGTGCCCCGTCTCTGGTGGACCCCCAGGGTCCGGACGTCCTTGGCGATGGCACGCCAAATGTCCTTCTTCTGGTGGGCGCTGACCTACATGACATGTACAGGGGAAGAAGAGAAGTCATTACCAACTGCACCATCGAAGTGAGTGGCCCCCATCCCTACCCTTGCCATGTGGCACATGCATTCACAGTCCTTCATGGTCGCAGAACTCTGCCCTCTTCCTACTGACATCCAGCCCTCTCCACCCAGCATAGCCCATACAATGTGCTCCCTGTGTACTTACCTGTTGGTCTGGAGGACCGTAGAGTAGCGTGCACTGGGGGAGGACCCTGTCAACTAGCTTCTCCAACTCCTGAGCAGTGAAGGCATGGGCCCTTTCCCCAGACGCAGCAGCCATTGTCTCTTCCAGACCGAGGTCACAGCAGCACTTGCAGTGTAGGTCCTCTCCTGTCGAAGATCAGGTATTGAGTGATTGAACAGATAGAAAATGGCGGTGACATCCGCGGCGGTGCGTATCATCACCACCGGCGCACTTCATCATTGGCTCCTGGGACCCATAGGGTCCAATGTTAACCAATGTAGCATTGCGCCACGGCCTACGACCGCCTACCGTAACGGTGTACAACGCCAGCGCAGATACCTCACATCCCATTGTCCCACTTTAGAGGTCAGGCAGCCGCCATTTCAGGGGCCCACATGGCTTAATTTACTACTGCGTCACACATACCTAGGCCTACACTCAACACACATACAGGAAGAGTTTTGTATTTGGTGTGGTGTGGTGTTCTGTGTAGCTGTGGGTACATACCTGAGAATTTGTTGACTCTGTGGTCGCTGTTGTCCTTCTTGGGCACCGTCAGCTGGGACATTTGAGGAGATGACGGAATCCTCCGGTGTACCGACCGCTGGTGGACCTGTTAACAATGGAGGAGCGACATTTGATCATCACCTACAGGTTTGACCGTGCCACAATCCAGGAACTGTGTACCCAGTTTGAGCCAGACCTGATCTCACCAATCCGCCATCCCACAGGAATATCCCCTGAAGTGCAGGTGCTATCAGTGCTCCATTTACTTGCAAGTGGATCATCTCAAACAACAGTGGCCATGGCATCAGGGATGTCCCAACCTATGTTTTCCAACGTGTTGTCCAGAGTGTTGTCTGCCCTGCTGAAACAAGTAAGGAGCTACATCGTTTTCCCTCAGGTGGAGGATTTGGCTACAGTTAAAGGTGACTTCTATGCCCTGGGACATATCCCCAACATCATAGGTGCTATTAATGGCACCCATGTAGCTCTGGTCCCCCTACGCAGGAGTGAACAGGTGTACATGAACCAGAAGAGTTATTATTCGATGAATGTACAGATGGTATGTTTGGCAGACCAGTACATCTCCCAGGTAAATGCTATGTTCCCTGGCTCTGTGCATGATGCCTACGTCCTGCGGAATAGCAGCATCCCGTATGTGATGGGTCAACTCCAGAGGCACCGTGTGTGGCTATTAGGGGACTCTGGTTACCCCAACCTGTCCTGGCTATTGACCCCAGTGAGGAATCCCAGGACCAGGGCAGAGGAACGCTACAATGAGGCCCATGGGCGGACTAGGAGGGTGATCGAACGCATCTTCGGCCTCCTGAAGGCCAGGTTCAGGTGCCTCCATAGGACAGGTGGTTCCCTATTCTACTCACCAAGGAAGGTGTGCCAGATCATCATCGCCTGCTCGATGCTTCACAATCTTGCTTTGCGACGGCAGGTGCCTTTTCTGCAGGAGGATGGTCCAGATGACGGTGTTGTGGCAGCTGTGGAGCCTGTGGACAGTGATGAGGAGGAAGCTGAGGAAGAAGACATAGACAACAGGGAGTCAGTCATACAGCAATATTTCCAGTGACACACAGGTGAGAAAAAATGTTTTACTATTACATTCACTTTCACACTTCTAACCTCTATCCTGTCTGTCAATTAGAAGCAGTATTTGGTAACTGAGTTGTACATTTCCATTACGGTTTCACAGGTGTGGTTACCAACGTGTGTCATCTGCTTGCATCCTTCATGGACGTGTGATGTGTGACATAGGTATGTTGGCATTACAATTGAAAACGCATTTTGTCAGTGTCATTGCTAAAACACATTTTCAAAATCACAGACTGACTCCAGATTGTTTTGTGGTTCAAGGGTGTTTATTGAAGTGCTAATTATTGGAGGGGGTGGCAAAATGGTGATGGGTGATGGTGGAGGAATGTCCATGGCAGAGTCCAGTCTATTAGTCTCACAGGTGCACTGCCCATATAGGCATAGGAAGTGGAGCTGGGGCAGTTCCAATCTGGACAGGGTAACAAAGTGAGACAGTGGGAGGACAATCAGGGTGGTCTCATTTCCTGGCGGGGGTCTTGCCATCTTGCTCTGTCCTGTTCCTGGATCTCAGGGACCGCTTGCTGGTGGTTCTCCGTCTGCAGGGGGTGGGGTGCTGGTGTGGTGGTCCTGTGGCGGGGCGTCCTATCCACTAGCGCCGGCAGAGGTGGTGGGCAGTTCATCGTCCAGCCTAGTGTCAGGGGCCCTTTGGAGTGCCACAGTGTCCCTCATGGTCTTTTGTATGTCCTTCAGCACCCCTACGATGGTGCCCAGGGCGGAGCTGATGGTTCTGAGCTCCTCCCTGAACCTCAAATACTGTTCGCCCTGCAGGCGCTGGGTCTCCTGAAACTTGGCCAGGACCGTCGCCATCGTCTCCTGGGAGTGGTGGTATGCTCCCATGATGGAGGAGAGGGCCTCATGGAGAGTGGATTCCCTTGGCCTGTCCGCCCCGTCGCACAGCAGCCCTCCCAGTTCCCCTGTGTTTCTGTGCCTCCGTCCCCTGGACCGTGTGCCCACTACCACTGCCCCCAGGTCCCTGTTGTTGTTGGGGGTGATGGGTTATCCTGGGTTCCCTGTAGTGGTGGACACACAGCTGATTGACGTGTCCTGGGTACGGAGGTATGGGCCCGCTGGGTGGGTGCTGTGCTGGTGTTACCAGAGGGTGGAAGGTCAGTGTTGGGCTGTGACTGTGCAAGGGGAACCGACTGTCCCTAGGCCCATGATGGTCCGGGCTGGTTATCTGGATCCAGTTGGCCAGAGCTGCTGGCGTCACTGTGGGCCTCTTCTGTGGGTGGAGTGGAGATGTCTGGACCCTCTTGTGTGGTGACGTTACGTAGTGGTCCTGCAGGGGTATAAGAGCCTGATTATTGCATGTGTGTGTGTCATGGGGTGCAATGGGTGAGTGTGCGTGTACCCCAGTGCAAGCATTCCTGTGTGGGGGCTTGTGTGATGATGGTTGGGGGGTTGTTATGGGTATGTGCAGTGAGCATGCTTTAGTGCTGGGTGTCCATGCTTAGTTGTGTCATGCAGGGCTTGGTGTTGGGATGTGTGGTTTGTGTTATTAGTACATTACTGAGGAGTTGGGGTGAGGGTGGGGGTGTGTGATAGCATGCAGGTAGGGTGGGGGATATTATAGTTAAGATTTGACTTACCAGTGTCCATTCCTCCACCGACTCCTCCGAGGCCCTCTGGATGCATGATGGTCAAGACCTGCTCCTCCCATGTTGTTAGTTGTCGGGGAGGAGGTGGGGGTCCGCCGCCAGTCCGCTGAATCGCGATGTTGTGCCTGGAGACCACTGAACGCACCTTCCCCCGTGGGTCGTTCCACCTCTTCCCATTTTCTTGGATGCTGTCCCACAGCGTTGACCCTGTCGACGATTCTTCGCCATAGCTCCATCTTCCTGGCTATGGAGATGTGCTGCACCTGTGCTCCAAATAGCTGTGGCTCTACCCGTAAGATTTCCTCCACCATGACCTTGAGCTCCTCCTCGGAAAACCTGGGGTGTCTTTGGCGTGACATGGGGTGGTGTAGGTGATGTGTGGGGTGGTGTATGTGTTGATGAGTGTGGTGGTGTGGGGTGTTTTGAGTGTGGATGTTGTATGGATGATGGTGTTGTGTGCCTCTGTGTGGTGGGGTTCTCTATTGCTGTAGTCTCTGTCTGTCGCCTTCGTCTTCAGTTTTTGGTCGTAGGGGTTTGTGGGTGATGTGGGTGTGTGTTTTATATTGTGTTGGGTGTGTGGGAGTGTTGTTTGTATGTGTATCAGGTGTGTGTATTTCGAATTGTCCAATGTGGCGGTGTTTTGGAGATGTGTGTGTATTTTGAGCGCAGCGATGTGTACCGCCAATGGAATACTGCGGTTGAAAGACCGCTGCGTGGATTCCTGGGTCGTGATAGCATGGGCATGTTTCTGTTGGTGTGACGGTGGAGGTTTTGTTTTCGCCAGTTTATCACTGACCTTTGTTGTGGCGGACTTGTGTGGGTGTCTGAATTTTGGCGGCTTCTGTGCTGTGGGTCATAATAGCTGTGGCGGAATTCCGCGGCCTCGGCGGTGTATTGGCGGTCTTCTGCACGGCGGTAAGCGGCTTTTACCGCCAATGTTGTAATGACCCCCATTAGTGTGTAGGCACCCTGGCACTAGCCAAGGTGCCCCCACATTGTTCAGGGCCATTTCCCCAGACTTTGTGAGTATGGGGACACCATTACACGCCTGTACTACATATAGGTCAATACCTATATGTAGCGTCACAATGGTAACTCCGAACATGGCCATGTAACATGTCTAGGATCATGGAATTGTCACCCCAATACCATTGTGGTATTGGGGGACAATTCCATGCACCCCGGGGCTCCAGCATAGAGCACGGGTACTGCCAAACTAATTTTCCGGGGTTTTCTCTGCAGCTACTGCTGCTGCCAACCCTCAGACAGATTTCTGCCCCCCTAGGGCCTGGGCAGCCCAGTCCCAGGAAGGCAGAACAAAGGACTTCCTCTGAGAGAGGGTGTTACACCCTCTCCCTTTGGAAATAGTTGTGAAGGGCCTGAGAGGAGTAGCCTCTCCTGACCTCTGGAAATGCTTTGAAGGGCACAGATGGTGCCCTCCTTGCATAAGCCAGTCTACACCTGTTCAGGGATCCCCCCAGCCCTGCTCTGGCGCGAAACTGGACAAAGGAAAGGGGAGTGACCACTCGCCTGACCAGCACCTCCCAGGGGAGGTGCCCAGTGCTCCTCCAGCGTGTCCCAGACCTCTGCCATCTTGGATGCAGAGGTGTGAGGGCACAATGGACAGCTCTGAGTGGACAGTGCCAGCAGGTGATGTCAGAGACCCCTCTAGATAGGTGCTTACCTCTCTCTGTAGCCAATCCTCCTCTGAGGGCTATTTAGGGTCTCTCCTGCGGTTATCTCACCAGATAATGAATGCAAGAGCTCACCAGAGTTCCTCTGCACTTCCCTCTTCGACTTCTGCCAAGGATCGACCGCTGACTGCTCCAGGACGCCTGCAAAACCGCAACAAAGTAGCAAGAAGACTACCAGCAACATTGTAGCGCCTCATCCTGCCGGCTTTCTCGACTGTTTCCTGGTGGTGGTGCAAGCTCTGAGGGCTGTCTGCCTTCACCCTGCACTGGAAGCCAAGAAGAAATCTCCCGTGGGTCGACGGAATCTTCCCCCTGCCAAAGAAGGCACCAAACTTCTGCATCACCGGTCCTCTGGGTCCCCTCTCATCTTGACGAGCGTGGTCCCTGGAACACAGGAGCTGGATCCAAGTGTCCCTGACAGTCCAGTGGCCCTTCTGTCCAAGGTTGGTGGAGGTAAGTCCTTGCCTCCCCATGCCAGGCAGTAATCCTGTGTACTGCGTGAACTGCAGCTGCTAGGGCTTCTGTGCACTTTTGCAAGACTTCCTTCGTGCACAGCTTAGCCCAGGTCCCTAGCACTCCATCCTGCATTGCCCAACTCGCTGAGTTGGACTCCGACTTTGTGGGACTCCCTTTTGTTATTCTGAGTCGACCTTCGTGCTCAGATCTTCTGAACGCCTGTTCAGGTGCTTCTGTGGGTGCTGCCTGCTTCTGCGTGGGCTCTCCGTGTTGCTGAGCACCCCCCCCCCTCTGTCTCCTCCTCCAAGGGGCGACCTCCTGGTCCTTCCTGGGCTCTGGCAGCACCCAAAACCTTCAACCGCGACTCTTGCAGCTAGCAAGGCTTGTTTGCGATCTTTCTGCGTGGAAACAACTCTGCATCCTCCAGCACGCATTAGGGCATCTTCTGACCAAAGGAGAAGTTCCTGGCACCTTCCGTTGTTGCAGAATCTTCGGCTTCTTCCACCCGGAGGCAGCCATTTTGCACCTTCATCCGGGGTTTAGTGGGAAACTTGTGTGACTCTTGGACGTGGTCCCCTTCCTTTATAGGTCCTCAGGTCCAGGAGTCCGTCTCCAGTGCTTTGCAGTCAGTTGTTGTCCTTGCAGAATCCCCTATCTCGACTGTACTGTCTTTCTGTGGTAGTAGGGTAACTTTACTCTTACTTTTCATGGTCTTGGGGTGGGGTATCTTGGACACCCTTAGTGTTTTCTTACACTCCCAGTGACCCTCTACACACTACACTAGGCCTGGGATCCATTTGTGGTTCGCATTCCACTTTTGGAGTATATGGTTTTTGTTGCCCCTAGGCCTATTTCTCCCTATTGCATTCTATTGTGTTCTACAGTATTTGCACTACTTTTCTATCTGTTTACTTACCTGATTTTGTTCGTGTGTGTATACTTTATGTATATTACTTACCTCCTAAGGGAGTATATCCTCTGAGATACTTTTGGCATATTGTCACTAAAATAAAGTACCTTTATTTTTAGTAACTCTGAGTATTGTGTTTTCTTGTGATATAGTGCTAAGTGATATAAGTGGTATAGTAGGAGCTTTGCATGTCTCCTAGTTCAGCCTAACCTGCTCTGCTATAGCTACCTCTATCAGCCTAAGCTGATAGAACACCTCTAATCTACTAATAAGGGATAACTGGACCTGGCACAAGGAGTAAGTACCACAAGGTACCCACTATAAGCCAGGCCAGCCTCCTACACTCACCGCAAGTGGAAAAAGATCTCCAAGGAACAACTGATCTCCAACCTCACCCAATCTACACCACCCATTACCAATGACCCCAAAGCAACCGCCCTCAACCTCAAACGATGGCTCGAAGAGTGCGCTAACTCCCTCGCCCCACTCAAAAAACCCAGCAACACCGCATCAACAAGACAGCTCCCTGGTTCAACGCAGAACTTCAGACCGCCAAACGAGAATGCCAGAAAACTGAGAGAGCCTGGCGCCAAGAACCAACAGTGAGGAACTTCTCCACCCTCAAATCAGCAATGAGCAAACACTACCAGCTCATCCGGACCACCAAACGATCCTTCTACAAAGAACGCATAGAAAAAAATGCACACAACAGCAAGGAACTTTTTACCATCATCAAAGAACTCACCAAATCCAAATCCTGTGCCATCGACCCTCTGCACTCGCAAGACCTCTGCAACTCCCTCTTCAGCTACTTCCACCGCAAGATCGCAGACATACACGAAAGCTTCATAACGTCGCCACCCACCATCACCACCACCAATGACGCAGCCAACCCCACAGCACCCTGCTGCACCTATGTACTGAGCACCTAGACCACCATCAACGATGAAAAAACCAGCAAAACCATGAGCTCCATCCACTCAGGCTTCCTAACAGACCCCTGCCCCCACCACGTCTTCAACAAGGCCAGCCAAATCATCGATCACCAGCTCCGGTCCATCATCAACAGCTCCTTCGAGACCACCACCTTCCCAGATTTTTGGAAACACACCAGAGTCAACGCCCTGCTCAAAAAACCCAAAGCAGACCCCGAAGACCTCATAAACTACTGACCTATCTCTATACTACCCTTCCCCACGAAGGTCATAGAGAAGATGGACAACAACATACTCAATGTCTCCCAGTCTGGATTTCGCAAAAAAACACAGCACTGAGACGCCCTCATCTCCTGCACTGACGATATCAGGACCAGACTTGACAAGGGTGAAACCGTTGCCCTCATCCTTCTCCGCAGCCTTCAACACCATATGCCACCAAACCCTTTGTACATGCCTCTTCGACGCCGGATTCCGCCACAAAGCCCTGGACTGGCTCACCTCCTTCCTCTCCGAAAGAACCTAAAGAGTTTGCCTCCCTCCATTCCGGTCTAAAGCCACCAAGACCATATGTGGAGTCCCCCAAAGATGCTCACTCAGCCCCACCCTCTTCAATATCTACATGGCTCCGCTCGCCAGCATCGTCCGCCCCCATGGCCACAACATCATTTCCTACACCGACGACACCGAGCTCATCCTGTCCCTCAAGAGGAACTCATCTAACGCTAAGAACAACCTCCACTTCGGACTCTTCACCATCGATAGTTAGATGACAGCAAGCCACCTCAAACTGAACTCAGGAAAAACCAAAATCATCATCATCAGACCCAACAAGACAGCATGGAACGACTCACGGTGGCCTGCCACCCGAGGACCACCCCGACACCCACCAACCACCCACGCTATCTCGGCTTCATACTAGACTCGTCTCTATCCATGACTCAGCAAGTCAACGTCATAGCATCCTCTTGTTTCAACACCCTCCGCATGCTATGCAAGACCTTCAAGTGGATTCCGATAGAAACCAGAAGAACGGTCACCCACGCTCTCGTCAGAAGCAGACTGGACTACGGCAACGCCCTCTACGCAGGGACCACTGCCAAGCTTCAGTGAAAACTCCAGCTCATCCTGAACGCCGACACGTGCCTCATCCTCAACCTCTCTCGCCACGAGCACATCTCCCTCCACCTCAGATCCCAACACTGGCTGCCCATCAACAAAAGGATCGTCTTAAAAATCCAAATCCACTCTCACAAAGCCCTCCACGACACCAGACCGGCCTACCTCAATGAATGACTTAACTTCCACATCCCGACCCGCCAGCTCTGCTCCGCCGACCTCACCCTCACCCTCACAACAGTCCACTGCATCCAACGCACCACCTCCGGTTGCAGATCCTTCTCCCACCTCGCCACCGAAACCTTGAACTCCCTCCCCACCAACCTACGCAAGACCCAGGACCTCATAGCCTTCAGAAAGCGCCTCAAAACATGGCTCTTCAGGCAGTAACACCCACCTCCCTCTACCCCCAGCGCCTTGAGACCCTACTAGGTGAGTAGCGTGCTTAAGAAATTATTGATTGATTGATTGAAATGTTGGCTGGAGCTAAAGCTGCAGGTCACAGCTGTCGTCCTGGATACTTTGTCGCAGTTACAGTGGTTCCTAGAGCAGTCTGGGGTTGATCCGATGGTCAGAAGCTGAAGCAGAGGATGCAGAGGATTCCTCGAGGAGTCTTGCAAGCTGAATCTGAGGAAACACCCAGAGGAGAGACCCTGCCCAGGTATGCACCTATCAGGAGGGGTTTCTGACGTCACCTGCTGGCAGTGACCACTCAGAGGCTTCCAGAGTGTCCCACACCTTGGAATCCAAGATGGCTAACGCCAGGGACACACTGGAGGAGCTCTTGGCACCAACCCTGGGGTAGTGATGGACATGGGTGTGGTCACTCCCCTTTCCTTTGCCAGTTTCACACCAGAGTAGGGACTGGGGGTCCCTGAACCGGTGTAGACTAGCTTATGCAAGGAGGGCACCATCTGTGCCCTTCAAAGCATTTCCAGAGGCTCTGGGAGGCTACCCCTCCCAAGCCTGTAACACCAATTATCAAAGGGAGAGGGTGTAGCACCCTCCTCCTAAAGGAAAAACATTGTTCTGCCTTCCTGTGATTGAGCTGCTCAGTCCTCAGGAGGGCAGAAACCTATCTGTGTGGTGGCAGCAGTTGGGGCTGCAGTGGAAACCTCAGAGAGCTGGTTTGGCAGTACTGGGGGTCCAAGGTGGAGCCCCCAGGATGCATGGGATTGCCCCCTTAATACCAGATTTGGAATGGGGGGACAATTCCACGATCTTGGACACCTCATGTGGCCATATTTGGAGTTACCATTGGGAAACTATAGATATGTATTGAGCTATATGTAGTGCACACGTGTAATGGTATCCCCGCACTCACGAAGTCTGGGGAATTGGTCCTGGACAGAGTGGTGCCCTCATACACAGTAACTTTGCACCTAGCCTTCAGTAAATGAAAGTTAGACATATAGGTGACTTATAAGTCTCTTAAGAGCTGTGAAATAGTGTGGGCACTATTTCACTCACAAGCCCTCATGCGTCAGGGAGAAGCAAAGGAAATATTTACTCACTGCCGTTCTGTGTATACTAGCACAAAACCTGTAGTAATCTGTGAAAACAAAAACACGAAAACACGTATGTATACCAAGGCAATCTTTAGTCACTTGGACAGCAATAAAATGTGCCAAAAATATTGTTGGAAGTGCAATACTACAGCAACACTTAAGAGATTGTAAATGGTATTAGCTTACTCACCGTGATCAGAAGAATTACCTCCGATGGGTTTAATGGAAAAGTCAATCAGGATTTCTATAATAAATTAATGAAAAAAGAGGGACATTTGCCAACTGAATCATGAAACAAATCGCTTGGAAAAGAGTGTAAAACCAAATCACCACAGGTATCTACTTCTGAAGCACAACATATTAACAAGGGTCACTTGAGCCCATGCATTTTATAAAGAAGTTGGATAGACTGCACCTTCTTTGAAATAACCTGGTGGTGTAACCATAAAAAACTGAGAAAAATGCAAAAATCCTTATCAGGGCAGGCTTAAAGATATAATAGCCCGCAAGCTGGCAGATCGCCATCATCATTAAAAGGATCCATAAAAGTAGTTAAATGAAAAAAAGGGTGTGATCCATTCAATTTGTGCTGTCATATTAAACCGCTACACAGTGTGTCCAGTCTGCGTTCTCGAACTCCGAGAAATGAACGCGGCAGGGATGCGAAAAAAGAAGGACTTGCTGCGCGAATCAGCAGCCAATAGCAGTTTTCTCTCCAGCTGTTTCCTCAGTAACCTAAATCTTTGGTAATGGGTTGATAAGAGACACTCAATGGCTTGTGGTCCCATGTAGGACCCTGTCAGATATTGCAGTACCAGTCCGGCGTGGAGTAGAGCCCAATGATGGCGCATGAGGGCTTGTGCTTCTGAGTATGTGTGCCTAAGAGAAGGGTTGAATCTTTTTCCCTTTGTTAGGAACACTGCATCTATTGATAGTTACAGTGTATATGGGGAGAACATGCACTGGACCAGTTAATCTCCCAGTCCCTCTTTTTTCTCCATGATTTAGAGCAGTGGTTCAGCTGCAGGACTTTGCCACAGTAAAAATTTTCATAATCAGCAAAGATGGATAATTTCCAAGGCCTGAGCTTGATGATGACATGGTTTCCGCAATACTACAAACTCCATCAATCCTTGGCCCGGATGTATCAGGTCCTTCAGGTAGCCTTAAGGAAGATTGGGACAAGTTATCCGCATTCAAACAAGATTTGATTAAGACGATAATTAACTGTACCATTATGACTGAGTACCTCAGGGCAAATATAGCCTAATGGTTTGATAGTGACCAATGTTCCACGTATTTTTTTTTTACAAGATCTACTCTTTAGGACAGATTGGGCTCAAATAGCCTGGAAGTGTACTAGAGATTGGTTGGTCCTGATCATCAATACTTCAAGCAGAGTCAATCACTGTTCTTATCAATATAGCCGAATCCACATTGAAAACTACCTTGTCTTTGGCATATTTTAAGAGTTGTCTAACTGAAATTAACAATGAACTCAATGAGTCCAAGGAATACCTGACCCAGCAGAAGATCTCTAAACTACAGAAGGATATTGCTAAGTTTAGCAAAGAAAAGGTGTATCCTTATATTAGAGAAGACTTTGAGGCTGACAATCTATTGAGATCTTCAGATGAACTCTGTCAAGTTGATGCTGCTGTGCGTGGGGACAGACTGGTGGAGGCTCAAGCTGAGCTTTGGTGCAACTGGCGCAGTTCTGGGGCTAAAAGGTCTATTCGCAGTCATGGGGAGCCTAATAGCTTGATTTCAAGAGTTAGTGGGCCACACGAAGAGTCCAGGGCCCGAAAGACACCACTTGGGGGTCAGGAACTCACTGAAGACAGATCCAGGAGCTGTTGGGGAGCCTTTTATGCCCCTGAGGCTCAGATCAGGAGGCCAGAAGACTAGCCCTTTGTGTCACTCTGGGGTTCAGGGTTCAAGATGAAGTTGCAGGTACAATTCTTTTTCCTCAGGCAAGAGGTCGGCACAGCGCAGCACAGCAGTTCCTGAAGAGTGGCAGTCCAGAGGAGTGGCAGTCCTTAAAGCAGCACAGCAGCCCTTCATCCTGGCACAGTATCCACAGGTCCAGAAGTGTACTAACGTGGTGGTGTCTGAGGTCCTTCTTTTATATAAGGTTGTGCCTCTGCAGTGAGGAGCAGCTTCTAGAGGCATGGCTTTGAAGTGTATAGATGCCCTGCTTCTTTGCCCTGGCTCCAGACTAACCATAGTCGGTATGCAGCCTTTGTGTGAAGACAGGACACAGTTTATTAAGGTGTGTGGCTGGGCCCAGCTCCTCCCTCCCATTCTGCTGTGATGGCCCATCCAGTCACACCTAAGCTCCCATTGTGTGTCTGTCTGCTAGGAATACACAAAGTCCAACTGCCATCTACATCCAGTAATATGACCAGAGGCAGGCTGCAGGCACCAAATAGCCAAGGCTACAAATTGCAAACTTTTTAAAAGTGGCATTTTCAGAAATGTAAATTAAAATCTAACTTCACCATGAGTTAGGATTTTAAATTAGGATTCCAGAGACACCAAACATGAATCAGTCATCTATTCCCTTTTGGAAATTACGCTTATAAAATGTGATAAATCAACTCCAATGATATCCTATTAAAGATATAGGCTTTGCTGTAGTTAAAACATGAAGTTAAGAGTTTTTCACTACCAGAACAAGTAAAATTTATAACTACATGTCCAACTGTTTAGATACACTGCACCCTGCCCTTTGGGCTGCCTAGGGCCTATCTTAGGGGTGACATATGTATTAGAAAAGAAGATTTGGGCCTGGCAAAAGGTTTATTTTGCCAGATCGACATAGCACGTTAAAACTGCACATACATGCTCTGCAATGGCATGCCTGAGACATGTAGTATTTAGGAGCATATCTATAGTACCCTAGCGCCACCTTGCGCCATATTAACATTATTATTTTTTACGTTAATGTGGCCCAATGAGGCCGAAATCCCAGCGCTGTATTTACAGGGTGGCGCAGTGCATGCATTGCGCCACTCTGTAACCCTTTGCACTACATTATTCCTGCGCCAGGCATTAAGTATGCAAAAGGGGCGTGCCCCCGTTAGGGGAGATGGAAAAATGGCATAAGGAAATCTATGAGATTTCCTTACGCCACATTTTACGCCACTTTTAATGCCTGCTGAAGGGCAGGCGTTAAAAGGGGGCTTCCATTATTTTTAATGGGCCCCTATGTACTCAATATTTTGGTGCTACTCCTGCAGAGTACGTCAATAGCATCATGAAAAATGCCACTATTGCCCCCTACCCTGCGCCATGGTGCACCATGTTTTAAATATGGCGCACACATGTTGGCAGTAGGGGGTTATAAGGGGCGCAGGGAAAGTGGCTCTGCAGTGGGTGCAGCGCCACTTTCCATAAATCTGGCCCTTAGTTTACAGAAACTGGGCACATGTAGTGCCATTTACTAGGGACTAATAAGTTAATTAAATATACCAGTTGGATATAAGCCAATGTTGCCATGTTTTAGGGAAAAAGCACACGTACTTTAGCACTTGTTATCAGTGGTAAAGTTTTCAGAGTCCCAAAGCCAGCAAAAAACAAAGTCAGCATACAGGAGGTCTGAAGGCAAAACATTAGGGGAAATCCATGCCAAGGATGCTAGGGCTAACAAAATTACAAGATGATCCCAAGAGGTCCCAGTCACAGGCATCCTGCCAAGTTTGGAGTAATTCTGTAAAGTGGACTTTATTGTGCTCTTTCATGTATATTCCAACTTTAGATTTTACGCACAGTATCTAGGAACTTTAGAACATTGGTACTCCATTTACCAATGGGCAGAAAACATTGCACAAACGTCAACATATGAAAATGTTGTGCAACCCTGAATGGTGCAAAAGTTATAAAAAACACATTTCTTATTAAAGTGCAATTCAGCCACAACAGTAAGATTCAATACCTAAAATTCCTAAAACTGTTAGTAAGAAGCACAATCCAAATATAATTTTATCTGGATAATAACCTGGTTTGTACCATATGAAAATCTTCAAGAATATTTTTCCTTCTAACATTTCCCAGTAAGGTTCAAGTAACTCTGGGACTGATTCTGTCCAGAGTGAACTAGATCAGTAGGACCTACTTGGAGATCTGACAATAGGTTTGGACCCCTTGAAGAGATTTCCAAACGTAGTACCTCGGGCTATATGCCAAGCGACACATTGGGATTATCTCTCATATGCATTATGGGGCTTCTAATGGCTACCACGTAGCCATAGAGACTCAAAGGTAGGTGGGTTATTCATTGGGCTATCTACTGGAGAAGTGTGGGTTCCCTTAGTTATGGGGTTATATAAGACCCTGGAGAGACTGGCAAAGTCTGATTTGATAATAATCCCCAAAATTAAGCAGGATGCCAGAAAAGGGTTTTCTGTTCAAGTTATGCAAGTCTTAAAGGACATTCTACAGCAAATTAAACTAATGGTGGATCATGTCATGTTAAGTGAACAACTAAATGTGCTTGTGGTCCAAGATTACTATGTACATAAATCTATATTACCGGATTATAAAACAGTCTCCATAATGTATTCTAAAGTACATTTTAACAAATTATATAAAAATAATTTACCTTCAATTGCCATTTTAGGATTTTCAAGCTTCCGCCTTAAAACAGTGTCAATCAACACTCTTAGTTGTTTAAAAATAACAGCAATCCGCACAGGTGCCTAGTAAACAAAAAATAACCTTTATAAATTCTGCAATCACAAGATTAACATATTGAGTTGACAGAGTTGGAAATTATGGTACTAGACTACCATGTCAAACACAAACGAGGTGATGGGAGGAATGCTTGCAATTTGTCTAACTACTGGCAACTGCTCAGAGTAGCATCCCAACCTATCATTCTTTCGTCCAGACTACTAATAACCACAAAGAAAACAGATAAAGTAGAGGCAGCGGCAATGCAGGCAACTGTAACACACATACACTCACTACAAAGACGTCACCAGGAGTTCTGTGACTATTTCTAGAGTAAGTGGCTGTGTGAGTAGGTGGTTGAGTGAATGGAAGTGAGGATCAGTGAGTGAAAGAGTCCATGTTTCAGTAGGTGGATATCTGAGATTGGACAGTGAGTCCATGAGTGAACAGAGGTGTTCAAGTCAATAGTTGATGGATGAGAGTGTGGATGAACAGATGAATTTGTGTGCTGATGCAGGTGAGTTGCCTAAATGGATGGATAGACGGATGGGAAAGTGTGTGGGTGGGTGTGTGGATGGTGTGGTAGAGTGAGGCAGAATTGGAACAGGAGAAGAAGGTAGATTCAGAGGACTGAAATTAAAGAGGAAGTGAGCTGTGAATAGACTGGTAATGATGATGGGTGAACCGATGATACCAGTTGCTATACTTCTGCTAGGTGCATTTGAACACCAACATACTCAAAGATAAGTTAAACAAGCTGTACAAATACAAATAATGTTCAATTATGTAATTAACAGAGACAAAAATATAGGATTACCATCTTTTTAAAACTATTATACACCATTTCCTAGGAAGAGAAAAAACACAACTGCAGAGGGAAGAATATAGGAGTATTGTACACTAGCAATATATGAATAATTGAGAAAAGCTTTGTAAGTAGTCTAAACCTTTAAAGAAGAACTTCTGTGAAAAATACTGAAGTCTCTACCCATGCCCACACAACCTCTTTGAGCATTTATCTGCTATTTGCTGATGTTTCTTGAGTAGATCGAGTAGGTCCTATATAATGCGAAATTGAAAACAAATCTAACGAATGATAATGGCATCTAATATCTGTAACTTTTGTCCACTGATTACAATTTGAGGACTAAAAAAAAAAACTAGGGCTCAGATTAAACAATTCAGACTGAAATAAAAAATATATAGTGTAATGCACTTGGGAGTTTACTTTAGATATGGTTGTCTCTTCGTGGGATCTACTTTGAAATGAAGCACTGATCCGGCTAATGAAAGGCATTATATAGAGATAAATGTGACTTTCCAAGAAAAACAAAATACTCTGGACAAAGCACAGAATTACCTCTTTCATATCATGTTAAGTTTATTTTACAACAGGGCTTCTGGATTTAAAAGAAAACTGAGAGATTATCTGTAGGTGAAGGACTGTGAAAGGTGACCCTACCCGGCAAATTCTGGTCACCAGTGAAAGTGATCTGTGCACATCAAAAGTTATAAGCAGGAGTCAATGTGCTGGAATGGAGTGGAGATACTGAAATAATCTTTGCCTTAGTGGGTAATTAACTCCCGGATTTCAGAAAGAATGGGTGTTTTTTGGGAATGCAATGTTATATGTACTTGCTGCAATTAAAATAATAATAAAATATATACCAAACCAAAAAGTTACAAACAGGGGGCATCAGAATTACTCTAGCTTCACTGACAGCCCAGGCATATGGACCTGGGCATTGGAATGCGTTATTCACTTATAATTAGATAATTCAAGTATTTAAAATGAGCAGAAATGTATCTGTTTTGTAGGAAGAAAGGCTTCAAAATAATAATTTGAAAAAGTGAAACTGAAAATTAGGAGTTTCTGAGTAGCCAACCCTTTAATACAAATCGTATATATGAAATGAATGTTTAAAAGGAACATGTGGGAAAGGATGAGGAATACTAATCTGATGGACACAGTTGCAGGAATAATAGACATGCTGGCCGATGGGCATTTTGTTAAACTTGGGTTGTACAAATTTAGGGACATATTTACTAAGATGCCATACAGTGCCTACCCCAGTACCTATATATTTTAAGAAACTTTCCATACCTGATTCCTTGGAAATGATTTAGTTCTCTGACACTGAAACTGACAGACTTTGTTTGGGCAGGTGGGTGACATCGAACAGGCTTCCCTACGGCACGGCAAACTCCATTTGATGGAGGTCTTGGTATGACCAACATTTACTGTTACTATCTTGCTGCACATCTGGTCCCCATTACTGAATGGTTTGCGGGAGGGTGGGACAACCCAGCATACCAGCCTGCAGCAACATTGCTAGGGTTTGAAGGGCTTCTCAGCCTGTTATATGAAGGCCTGCCTCAAACAGTGCCGTCCTGCACCCAAGTGGCAGTGCACTGAAGAAGGCAGCTTTACATTTAATTAGATGGGATAATTGTCTGACAGATATGACCCTTCTCTGGTGAGGCACATGGCTTCAGTAGGTGTTAAGTCTCAGAAGTTTCACCCACTGGGACCGAATACGGATCACATATCTTGGGGATGTTCGCCAGGGTGGCACACTAATGTCCTTTCAGGAATTATGAGACCAGTATGAATTATCCCACATGCAATTCTTTTGTTATTTTCCAGTTGCGCAATGTCCTTCGACCTCATCTCCTCATGGATGTTGAGATCCCCGTGGGTGTTGAGATCCACTGGAGGCTAAACTTCTCAAAGGGCGCTTAGTCAAAGGTTCCATATCTGCAATATAGCTCTCACTGATGATGAGTAATGCACCAGACAGGTTCACTTCCCTTCAACAGAAATGGGAGACCTGGGTGGGTGGGCTAGATGATGACTGGACTGAAGCATGTTTAGCCCCAGGAGAATTGGTGATCTCACCACAGTTGAGAATGATCCCAATTAAGTATCATCATGCCACTTACGTATCCCCAATTGGCTGTAATCGATAGACCAAATCGCTAAGGCCATGTGCCCACTCTGTCCTTGCCCTGATGCTGATTTCTACCATGTGGCCTGGGACTGCCCGTCTCAGCGGCCCTTTTGGGAGGGAGTGGGTCATAAGATTTCAACAGTATTTGGCCAACCCCTTCATTAGGGTTCCCAGATGGCCTTGTTGGGCCTTTTAGAGGAGCTTGGAGGGCCGAGCTTGGAAAGGATTTTCATCAGGATTACCTGTTTTGTGGCAAAAAGAGATATTGTCTGCTACTGGAAACAGCCTATGCCCCCTCACTGCTGGCCTGGCAAAGGGGAGTCAACTAGTGGGCTCACCAAGTGAAGACAATTTACGAAGCACGGGAGTACTCCCAAAAATACAACCAAATATGGGAAAAATGGTGGATTTATCATGGGTTGTCTGCTTAATGAAAAGTAATTTGATTTGACTATTCAATCTCAAGACTACACCAGAGCTATTATTGCCATGGAATAATATTTGTATCATGGTGAATGATGCTTGACTTTTTAATAAAAATGTGGCTATTAAAAAAATATACATATATGGTTTGATTGGTATATACCAAATTAGCATATTTAATTTACTTATAAGTCCCTAGTAAAGTTCACTACATGTGCTCAGGGCCTGTAAAATAAATGTTACTAGTGGGCCTGCAGCACCACTTATACCACCCAAGTAGCACTTTAAAACATAACCCAGGCCTGCCATTGCAGTCTGAATACAGTGTTACACTGCCAAGTCGACTTGACATTTAAAATCCTTTGCCAAGCCTTAAACTCCCCTTTTATTACATATATGTCACCCCTAGGGTAGGTCCTAGGTAGCCCATAGGGCAGGGTGCTATGTATATAAAAGGCAGGGCATATAGTTTTTTGTTTTTTATGTCCTGGTAGTGAAAAACTCTCAAATTATTCTTCACTAATGTGAGGTCTACCCCTCCAATATGATAACATTGGGGATTCCTTACTACATTTATTAAGCTGAAATTCCTGATTGGGAAGGGGTAGACCTGTCATGTTTAGTACCTATGGAATTGTAATGATAAACCCTCTTCAATGGTGAAGTCAGATTTATTGTTACCATTTGGAAAATGTCATTTTTAGAAAGTGGGCATTTTCTGGCTCTTAGTTCTGTGTGCCTGCAGCTCGTCTCCAATGAACGTCTGGGGTGGGGTGACAGCTGGGCTTTGTGCATTCCCTCTAGGCAGCCACATACAATTGGAGCTTAGGTGTGACTTGATGGGCCCTGGTGGGCCATTAACTGGCTTGATGGGGGTGGAGGAGCTAAGAACAGCCCCACTTGTACCTGAATAGGATGTGCCTTGTCTTCTCACAGTAGGCCTAACGACCCTGTACTGTCACTCAATCAATCAATCAGTTTATTTATAAAGTGCGCTACTCACCCGTTAGGGTCTCAAGGCGCTGGGAGGAGGAGCTACTGGTCGAAAAGCCATGTTTTGAGGTGTTTCCTGAACGTCAGGAGGTCCTGGGTCTGGCGTAACTGGAGGGGTAGCGAGTTTCAGCTCAGGGCGGCGAGGCGTGAGAAGGATCTTCCTTCGGCAGTGGTGCGTCAGATGCGGGGGATGGTGGCGAGGGCGAGGCTCGCGGCGCGGAGGTGGTGTGCAGGGTGTGGAAGGTGAGTCTGTAGTTGAGGTAGGCGGGTCCTGTTTTGTAGGGCGTTACCATAGTCCAATCTACTGCTGACCAGGGCGTGGGTGACTGTTTTTCTGGTCTCGACGGGGATCCACTTAAAGATCTTACGGAGCATGCAGAGAATGTTGCAGCAAGAAGCGGTGATTGCGTTGACCTGCTGAGTAATGCTGAGAGTGGGTTCCAAGATGAAGCCTAGGTTGCGAGCGTGGGTGGTGGGCGCGGGCGCAGTGCCTTGAGATTTGGGCCACCAGGAGTCATTCCAAGCTGAAGGGTTGGGGCCGAAAATGAGGACCTCAGTTTTGTCGGTGTTAAGCTTGAGGCGGCATGATTCCATCCAGCTGGAGATGGCGTGAAGTCTGTTGTAGAGGTTGTTTTTTTGCAGTGGTAGGGTTATACGTAAGGGAAAGGATCAGCTGAGTGTCATCTGCGTATGCTATTATGTTGATGTGGTGTGTTCGTGCGATGTTGGCGAGAGGGGCCATGTAGACATTGAAGAGCGTCGAGCTGAGTGAGGAACCCTGGGGGACGCCACAGATGATCCTGGAGGCTTCTGACTGAAATGGTGGAAGGCGGACTCTCTGGGTTCTGCCGGTAAGAAATTATGAGATCCAGCTGAGGGCTTTGTCGTGGATTCCGGTGTTGTAGAGACGTGTACGTATGGTGGGATGGCATACCGTGTCGAAGGCAGCGGAGAGGTCCATCAGGATGAGTGCTGCAGTTTCGCCTTTATCTAGCATGATCCTTATGTCGTCCATGGCAGCGATGAGTGCGGTCTCGGTGCTGTGATTTTTTCTGAATCTGGATTGGGAGGTGTCGAGAGCCTTGCTGTCTTCTAGGAAACGGGAGAGCTGGGCATTGACTACTTTTTTGATGACCTTGGCCGGGAAAGGGAGGAGGGAGATCAGCCGATAGTTCTTCGGGTCATCCGGGTCTGCCTTGGGATTCTTCAGTAGTGTGTTGACTTCTGCTTGTTTCCAGATTTCTGGGAAGGTGGCTGATTCGAAGGAGCTGTTGATGGTGTTGCAGAGATGGGAGTGATGATGCTGCTTGCCTTGTTGAAAATGTGGTGGGGGCAGGGGTCTGCTTTGGATCTGGAGTGGATGGAGGCCATGATGTGTGTGATGTCATCTTTGTTGGCGAGGGTCCAGGTGTGAAGGAGGCTGGTGTTGCTCGGGGGGTCCTGTGTCGGGGCATCCGGTATGGGGGTGTCTGTGGTCAGAATGGGTTTGAAGCTGTTGTGGATTTCTTCTATCTTGCGGCGGAAATGGGTGGCGAGGGAGTTGCAGAACTCTTGCATAGGGGGGGTTCGCTGGAGCAGGTCCTGGGGTTTGAGAGGTCTCTGACGATGCTGAAGAGTTCTTTACTGTTGTGGGCATTGTTATCTATGCGTTTTTTTAAATGGGCCCTTTTAGCGGTGCGGATTAGCTGGTGATGCTTGCGGATGGATTCCTTGAGTGTGATGTGTTTGTGTTTGCTGGGATCCAGACGCAGGGCCTTCTCCCTTTTTCGGCATTCTCGTTTGGAGATTTGTAAATCAGGTGTGAACCAGCTGGGTTTGGTGCTGTGTAGGGTGTTTGAGTTTTTTTTTAGCAGTGCGAGGGTGTTGGAGCAGTCTGCTAACCAGCGATACAGGTTTGTAGCGCCTTTGTCGGGGTGCGTGATTGTAGGTGGTGTGGTCTGGGTGAGGGTGGAGATCAGTTCTTCTGGTGAGATTTTGCTCCAGTTGCGTTGGGGGGGTTGTGTGCGTTGGTGGTGGTGAGTAGCTGGTTTCTGATAGGAGAAGTGGATGCATTGGTGATCTGTCCAGCCGAGTTCGGTGGTGTGGCTGAAGGAGACGTGGCGTTGGCAGTGAAGATGGGGTCAAATATGTGGCCTGCGGTGTGAGTGGGTGAGGTGACAAGTTGTTTGAATCCGAGGTTGGCAGGGTTGGTGTTGATGTCGTTGTTGTTATCAAGATGGAAGTTCAGATCGCAGAGGTGCTGGGCCTGGGCGCTTCTGATGTTGGCGATGGTGTCGCAGAATTGCGCTCGGGGGCCCAGAGGTCTGTAGCTCAGTGTTCCTTTGAGGGTGGTGTTGACGTTGACATGGATGTTAAAGTGAAGGTGTTCAGCGGAGTTTAGTGTGTTGTGGGTGCTGGTTGAGACTTTGATGGTGCTTTTGTGGACTATGGCGATTCCCCCTCCTGGCTTATTGGTGCGGTCTCTCCTGGTGATCTTGTAGCCTTTAGAGATGGCAATGGCAATTTCAGGTTCAGAGGCAGAGTTTGTCAAGGTTTCGGTGAGGAAGGCGATGTCCGGTGATAAGGAGGTCAGCAGGTCCCAAAGTTCGATAGTGTGTTCATGGATGGAGCGAGTGTTGAGTAGGATGCAGTTAAGGTAGTTGTTGGTGGGTCAGTCGTTGTGCTTTAGGGTGCAAGAGAGATGGCAGGCTTGGCAGGCGAAGGGTCCTTTGGTGGTCCTGGGAGAGGACAGGAAACAGGCGGAGGTGTGTCCTGGGTTTAGGGTGTGGAGGTCTCTGGTGGTGTGACAGTGTCTGGTGGTGTGGCGGGGGTGAGGACCAGGGGGACTGGCGCTGGGCGCGGTCCCGGCATGGACGGGCACAGATGGGCTTGCCTCTGGCACGCCAGTGCGACCGCCATTAAGAAGGGAGGAGGGAAGGAGGAACAGCTGGGAGGCGGGAGGGGAACAGTGAATAGGGGTGCTTGGGGGGCGGGCCACAGGGAGGCAGCGGCGGGAAGTCTGAGGATCGGCTCGGAGTGCCGCTAGAGGAGCACACAAGAAGGCACAATTAAGGCACAATAAAGCGAATACAATAAACAAAGGCACAATAAAAACGAAGGCAAAAAGTCAGAAAAATCCAGGAAAACAAAGCGCATGTCTAGGGACGCTTACCTGCAGCCCACTAGACACCAGGGATGAGGCGCAGGTGGGTGCCTGCGGGTGGAGGAGGGCCTCGAACATGCGAACAGCAGCGTGGGTGGGGATCAGGGAATACAGGCACAGCTAGGTGGTGCTGCGAGCGTGGGGGAGCGAGCTCCTGACCAAAAGTAGGTCGGAGGTCACTCACCAGCGTCATGCATCGACAGCCATTAAGAAGGGAGGAGCAGCTGGGAGGCGGGAGGGGAACAGCGAATGGGGGCGCGTGGGCCCCAGGGAGGCAGCAGCTGGAAGTCTGAGGATCGGCTCGGAGAGCCGCTAGAGGAGTGCATAAGAAGGCACAATTAAGGCACAATAAAGCGAATACAATAAACAAAGGCACAAATAAGGCACAATAAAAACAAAGGCAAAAAGTCACAAAAATCCAGGAACACAAAGCGCAAGTCGAGGGACGCTTACCTGCAGCCCACTAGACACCAGGGATGAGGCGCAGGGGAGCGAGCTCCTGACCAAAAGTAGGTCAGAGGTCACTCCGACCTACTTTTGCCCTGGCTCCAGCCAGCTTGGAGTCAGGGCAAACGAGGAAGAGGATTCCTTGCAATTCAAGGCCACTGTTTAGAAGCGTATCCCATTTTCTAGATCTAGGGCACCAAAGTATAAATACTGGACCTCAGACACCACCACTTACATACACTTCTGGACCTGTGGATACTCTGCAAGGGAGAAGGACTGCTGTGCTGCTGAAAGGACAGCTACTCTGCTAGACTGCTATTCTGAAGGAGCTGCTGTCTTGCTGTGTTGACCCTGCTGCCCTCCTGCCTGGGGAAGGAGAACTGGACCTCCATTCTGCTCCCAGGACCCCAGGGTAACTCAATAGGCTAGTCTGCTGGCCTCCTGATCTGTGCCTCAGAGATATAACAGACTCCCCACAGCTCCTGGACCTGTCCTCAAAGAGCTCCTGACCCCCAAGAGGTGCCTCACAGGTATTAAGGCCTTGGAAGTTTTTTTGGCTCCTGAAATCAAGCTTTTGGGCTCTTCATGACCTCGAAAGGGCCCTCTAGCACCAGAACTGCGCTGCTCACATGGAGAATCAGCATGAGCCACCGCAAATTTGTCTCTTCGCACAGCATGCATTGCTGCTTGTGACTGCGAAGCTCCAGTCCACAACGCCTAGCTGACTCTTCGCACTTGCAGACCACCACCAGCGACGCTCTCCTTGCTCCAAGAGAAGTTCTTCCCTGCAAACGGGCCCCTTGACTCAATGCTTGAGTAGGTAAAACTTCAGCGGGACTTGTCTGGGACTGTATCCGACCTGCACTCCACCGCGTTGAGCCCGAACTTTTGGGTTAAGCTCAGTCTAGCGTGAACAGATTTGCCCGGTTGAAGCTTTATGCTTTTAGGCACCACATTGTAATTTAATCTTTAAAAATTCATAACTCCAGTTCTACTTATTGGATTTTTGCAGTGTAGGACTTGTTTTGTTCATTAAATGAAACTCTATATTCTGAACAAGATGTGATGCCTTTTTATGTGGGATTTGTACTGTTTACTCTTTGAAATGTTGCACAAATACCTAACATTGCTTCTTAGGTTAAGCCTGCCTTCTCTGTGCCAACCTACCAGGAGGTGAGCACAGGTTAATTTAGGGAGTGTTGATGACTAACCCTGACTAACATTGTGGTTCCTCCTTGAACAAGTTGCATACCTCTGCCAGCCAGAAACCAAATTTCTAACAGAACACCCATGTAGTGTTCTGGCAGATGTTCAGTACTGAAACATCACTCACTAATGCGATTGTGGCAGTCTTGGCTCACGTGAAATGAGTCAGCAAGCTCCTGGTGGGGCTTCTTCTTGGCCAGCGCACAGCATGTTTTTATGTACACGACAATCCACCTAACTAGGATTAGTTTCTGCACTGCTTTCCCCTTTACAACTGGTAAACCCTATGACAAGCTGGTAATCAACTGTGTACTCTCTGTTTTGTTCGATATAGAAACTAAGGCCTCGATTTACTATCTCTTTGCAGCGGAAGTGATGCAGTGTGTTCGGGTAGAATTTACTATTCAATGCAAACCAGGATTTGTGTTGGAAAGTATCTCAAGTAAAACAAAGTTACAGGATGCGCTATTTTGATCTACTTTGAAACAAGTGGCATTCCATTGGGGGACGGAACTTGATCATTTCCATGCAGCCACCCACGGGTTTGACACAAATACTAATGGCAGACAAGGATTTGGGGTGAAACCATATGCCTCCTCGAGTAACAAGGAGAAATGTTTTAACTTCTCCTTATTTTTCCAACTTTGCATGTTTGCTGCATAGTAAAACACACATACAAAGTGGAAAAAGTATTAAAATATACTTTTTGTGCTAGAATGGTCCCCCTTAAAGTACAAAAACTATGCTTTCAAGATAACACACAAAGAATGACAAAGCAGCCCATGATGGCGGTCATGCGGTTCTAGAGCTCGTGGTTTGCATCCTTTGAAATCTTGTTGGATTGAAATCTAGTGCCCTCCACACCCCCACAAGCTCTCTAGTAACATTAATCTGGGGGTGATGGTGAAGCTGCTCCAGCGGAGGTGGGCTTCCTAGTGGCCAGAGTCACCTGCAGTACGAAGGTGAGACAGCAGCAGGGCAAGTGGGGATGCTTCTGGAGTGTTGAGTCAGCCTGGACTGGAGTAACGGGGAGCTGCCATGGTAAAGGAGACCCCGGAGACCAGCGTCTTGTTGAGGGACGTACATATCTGGTGGAAACTGGGACTGCATTGCCAGCCAGGGCCTCTAGCACTTTGGCTCCATGATAATCAAATGCAGCTGGGACCTAGCCAGACTTGTTTCTTCTTGAGGGCCAAGTCAATGGCAGAGTGTGGAGGACGGGGCCCCTTGGGTGGAATGGAAGCCTGGAGGAGTATGGTTGTTGTCTATGCTTCACTGCCCCTTTCTTTCCCTGGGTGCGTCCATGGTGGTGAGATTCGGTGCCCTGAACCCTATGCTGGAATGGAGGGAGCTGGCACGGCAGCTTCATAGTGGACTGAGGAGCCCCAAGCCTTTAAGGTGCACTGGACAGAAACACAGACTGGGCTGGGGAACAGCACTCACCAAGCTCCTCATGTTTTAGGCACCCCAAAGACTTGAATAGAGACCATCAAGGAGCTCTTTGTCAGTGTCCTACGGCATAGTGATTGATATCTGCCATTATTGACCAATGGACAAGGTTAGAGCTCAGGCTGCTAACATTCAACTACAGCACAACTCTTTTGTGGTTGTAAATCACAAATTGAGTGCAATGCAAATACCCTACATCAGTGATATTAAAAGTACGGCCCAGAGGCAAAATGCAGCCCACTGCTGAACAATCACACTGGGCTGCATTTTATTTGTGAAATACCTCACATTCATCAATATATTAAATGAGGAAGGGTTTATTTACAAGCAGCAGATAACATTAAACACATTGATTCTGTAAGACATCTTGCAACAAATGTTTAAAAATATGACAAGTTTTCTTTGAAATGCAAAAAAGTGTACATAATTATCATGCAGAAGTGTTTCACCTTATAACATCAGATTATATCAGTGAATTGAGTAATATTTGTTTTAAAAAGTGATAGTTTAAAAAAAAAAAATAAAGGAGCAATCATGCCTATTCCCACCCTGACAATAATCCAATCGAGTGGCCTGGGTTTTCATTTTAAATGTACAACATTACAGTTTCTTAAATCAAACACAAGATAAGTTTTTGTACAGTGCATATCCTGAACGCATGTGTTTCAAGGTGCTCTTACATATGATAATGAGGAGAAAGGAGGCAAAGTTAAATATAACTATTGCCAAGGATCACACAATTTGGCCAAGTAGGGAAGCCGGGATTGTCAAATCTATGACTCTTCAGGAGACCAGGGGCTTATTTTAAAGGGCAGTATGGACTTAAAACCACTAAATAGCTCCATGAGTCACTGACAACACTACGTACATGCTTCCCTTCCCTAAAGCCAACGTTGCCTATTTCCCCCACCACTTGAACCCCTCCTCCAGCCAAGCCAAACTGACACCCTGCTGGCATCAATGTGACACTCAGGCACACTGGAAACCAAACTTTGTGGCTCCTGGGAAAATGTTTGCGAGTAGCCATGCCCCATATGTTAGTATTTCTGGCTAAATTTAAGGTAATTTTCGGATGGAAAGCCATATTCTTTAAAACCTGCATGGGAGTGGGTAGAAGAAAGGAAACCTATCTTAATACACGGAAGTCCCACGATTGGCCCCAGCCCTGGTGGTACCCACTGCAACTGCCTCTGGCTGCCTGGCCTACGACGGAGATGAAGGCAATGTTGTCTCCTGCCGCAGGATTTTGTCCATGGGCCTTGGAGACATATGGCAAACTATGCAACGCCTAGACAAACTGTACACATACTTCTGATATGTGCAATATATTCAGTCCAGACCAGACTACCTCTTTGCTCCTGCTAGTCTTCTCCCAGATGTAGACTCAAGAATCCTCCCTAGATGCCTCTCGGACCACTCTCCCATTAAGTTGGTAATAAATACAAAGACATGAGGGACTAGACCAACTGGCACCTGAACACTTAGCTCCTTTTGGAAGAAATCTTTGAGGAGCTTCTCAGAGAAGTTATTGAGCTGTTCGTAGACATGAACATGAAATCAGTTTCCTCTATTGTAATGCTATGAGAATCCCTCAAGACAGTCATAAAGGGTGAAATCATCTCATGCTGTACAAAACACAAAGGAAGTATCTCGTCCTGGAGCATGATATCGCAGACCTCAAACAGAGAGCTGTCTGCTCTATGGAGGCCTCAGTTCTCGGACATCTGGAGGTAGCTAGAGCAACTTTGAAGACCAAGTTCTGTGACCAAGCCAAGATGGCAATATTGGCTTCTAAATACAGAGTTTACAAGGCCACAGACAAGGATGGCAAGTTATTATTTTGGCTTGCCAACAGGTAAGCCAAAGCCAGATTTTTCCCTTGCATCCAGGATCCAGAGAGGGGGTCAATTCCAGCCCTAAGGGTGTGGCGACTGCTTTCACAGATTATTATGACAAGCTGTATGCCAAGGGGAACTGACACCCAGCGCCAGCGATCAGTCCTTTATCAGGGACCTCCTCAAACTGATGCCTGAAGGCAGAGCAACACTACATATCCCTATTAGGAAAGAAGAGATCCTGGCAGCCATTAGAGATATGCAGATGGGAAAAGCTCCTGATCCCAATGGATTTCTATCTGAATTCTTCAAATGCTATGCCTTCCAGCTCGTCCCACAGATGAAATTAATGTCTGACAAGGCGCTAGGCGTAGATCCTACCATATGATCTGTGAGGAGGCACATGGGATGTCCTAAATAAGCATGGTAGGCCCCCTCCGGATTGCACCTTTTACAGGCCTATTTAATTGATAAATACCTAATCAAAGATCTTTGCCACAACGCTGCCCAGAAGACTGGTTGGAGTGATCCGGACTCTGGTACATTGGACCAAAATGGCTTTATGCCCAATAGGGGAAATTGCATTGCATTAGACTCCTTCAGATGGCCCTAGATTTGGCGCAGCGTTTCTCTATCCTACAAATACTGGAAAGCATCTGACTCAGTGGAATGGCCCTTTTTACATGCAGTCCTTGAGGAAGTGGATACTGGTCCGCTCTTCAGGTCATACATCAAATTACTGTACAATCTACCCTGGGCTATGATTAGGGTCAGTAGCGTATCAGTGGCTTCTTTTCTGATCAAGCGAGGGACAAGACAAGGTTGCCCTCCTCCTCTCTTCTGTTTGCTCTGGTGATGGAACTTCTGGCTGAATAAGTGAGCACTCACGTACAGGTGTGGGGAATGCATGGCCACCAAGATCACAAGGACTGTCTGTATACCGCTTTATGCTGACCATGCACTGTTGTACATAAGGGCGCTCTGAGAGCTCCATCCATCAGCTCATGTAAATTTTTAGGGTCTACCGGGAAGACTGTGGATGTAAACTGAACTAGAAAAATCTGTGGTCCTCCCAATTACCGGCTCCATGTTACAATGGTAATTGATACTGGTGAGTCCCTTAGACGCATCTCTAACTTTAAGTATCTCCAACTCCATATTATGCGGAATTGGGCAAGGTGCTGGGAGCAATACATACCCCCTACTTCTCCAAATGAAGTCACACTTCCAGATAAAGCGTAAATCACCTATTTCCATGACAGGCCCAAGGAGTCCTGTTCAAATGATTGCCCTTCCCCAACTGTTATATACTCTGAAAATTACCCACTCTCTCTCCTGAGAATTTTTTTTGCTTACTTTTAATCTGCTATCCCGAAGTACATGTGGGCGTGCAAGACCCAGAGGATAGCTTTTCACAAATGTATACAGTAACCGTATGAAAAAGGATTGGGATTTGCAGAAGTGAGGCGTTACTATAAAGCTTCCCAATTGCTGCCCATTAAACAACGGTAGTTTGCGGGCAATGCCGGCTCCCCAGTACAGCTGGGAGTGGTAGTAACAAGTGTACCACTTCTTCTTCCGTAACTCCACAGTTATTAAGAGGGTCATTATGAACACGACTGGAATTCCTGCCGTGTTCATGATGGCGGTCTTATCACAGACCGCCAGCCCCCTTGAGACCCTGCCCACCGAATAATAAACAACAGTGTTTCCGCCAGCCGGCCCAGTGGAATGCTGGGCCGGGACATTGCCGATGGCTCCACATGGAGCCGTCATCAATGCCGCTGTGCGGCGGGTGCAGCAGCACCCGTCGCGCAGATCACTGCCCGTAAATCGGGCAGTGACCTGCACGACGGGGCACTGCATGGGGCCCCTGAGCACCCCTTCTGCCAGCCTTTGGCTGGCGGAACAAGGGTTCTTTATCCGGAGCAGCGCTGCCCTGTCGGATGAAGTATCCCGCCATCGTTAGGCTGCCTGTCGGCGGTAGCCTGGTGGTGGTGGAAGGCCGCCTATGGCGGTCCCCACTGTTTTCATTATGTGGCAGTCGGGACCGTCATGCTAGTGGCGGACATTTCCGCCACCGCGGCGGTCTCGAACACCGAGCTCATAATGAGGGCCTAAGTGTCTGTGGAATTACCTATGATCACCACGATAACCCTAGAGTGCTGGCATCAGGGTCTTAGGAAAATGAAACGGCACGGCCAGATAATGTAAAAAACCACCCTCTGGCATGGTAAATGGCTGCCGGAGGTTTGTCCATTGTAAGGATTCTATGGATGGGATAACATTGGTATCTCCAAGGTTGAGGACATATGAGAGACCACCTGCATTGAAAGCTCTTGCCTGATGTAGCTGGAGTTCGACCTCCATAAATGTCAATTTTTCAGATATCTTCAAATCAGACATGCACTTGATTAGTTGAAAAAGCATCTGCAGGAGGTCCCAGACTTTAATCCACTGGATTGCAATTTAGTTCTGGACCAACTGGGAAAGAAGACAGTCTCTAGACTATGTAATGCGTTGCTTGTCAATATGCCAGATCCATTGCAAACTCTCAGGGCTCTGTCAGAATCAGAGGTGGGCCCCCAAGATGACAAGGACTGGACTGAGGCAAAAATGGCAGCTAGGGAACTGGTAATCCATGCGAGGCTTCACCTCATCCAATTGAACTACCTATTTTACACTGTAACATCTTTACAAACAAGAGAGTTGTTCTAGTCCATACTGCACGCGGTGTGGGAGGGAACAGTGTACCTTCATCCACATTGTGCAGAAATGTGCTATAGTCTATCTATAGATATTGGTTCAAAATTCGCTCTGCCTTGGCTAGAGTGCTTGGAGTGGTATCCAGATGGATGTTAGGTTTGCAATGTTGAGAATAATGATGGGAGAGAATGGCAATTGAACAGGGAAAAACTTGTAGCAATGTGCCTGATGATTGCCAAAAGAGAAATTGCCGCATGTGGAGGGCCCCTGCTGTCTTTCCTGTGCTGGACTGGACTAGAGCAGTGGTTTGACTTCTGTGGACCCCCACTTTATCACTACAGGAACCCGGGGACCCCCACTGAATCATTATTGGAATCTGGGTACCCCCTTATCAAGTCATTATTGAAAGCTGGGGACCCTGGCTGAAACAGTCTATAATTTGAAACGCAAAATAATTCACAAAAAATACAGAAAGAAGCATTTATCAAACAAATATTAACCCATTTTATTCAATTTGCAAGCAAATCTAAATGCAAAAAAATAATTTCAATAGGAAGGTTGGAGCTTTTCTAAAATGTAATTGAAGCCACACATCGTCCATACTATATTCTGCTCCCACAAATCAATCTAAGGATACTAATCACATTTTTAGCTTCCAATTTTAAATTCCTTGACATTTACAGTACGATTTAAACATTTTGGTTGTACATTTAGCCACTTTATGTATCTACACTTTATTAATCTTTTAATGTTATTTAATTTTCTAAGCAGTTGCGGACCCCCTGAGGTGGCTACGCGGACCCCCTGGGGTCCTTGGACCACAGGTTGGAAACCTTCAGACTAGAGCAATTGACTTTTGTGTTGGAGCAGAGGAAGGGATATTTATTGCCCCCCCAAAATAAGTTAAAATCTGGGGCCAGTGGAGACCGCACTTAAGTAACAATGTACTCTAATGTCTGTGCTGGTGAAACATTGCGAAATTGGGTCTTGCAAATCAAAAGTGTTACCATGTTTTATGAGACTTTTACTCTTTCAGCTGTCTGTAACAAGTGTTACTGGGGGACAAGTCAGTTTATTCTTCAGTTGGCTGCACTATTTCCATGTATGGTATGCAACCAAAAGTTCCATTAAACAGATCTACAAACAAAAAAAAACACACCCTTGCACTATGGAGTAAGGGTGTGTGTTTTGGTGCATGAGATCAAAAAGTGCTCCAGCACTGAAAGGAGAGAAGAATGCACATTTTTCTCTCTCCCTTTGACACAAGGCAGCATCACAACTTTGATTGCGCACTGCTTAGTCTCAAATGTTAGTAAATCTGAGCCCAAGAGCTCTCTTTAGGTCCAGCTGATGAAGACTCTGTCCCGCCTTATAGGGATGTGGAGGAGAGAAAAAAGTGGGCAAGGTAGTGAACTGGCCTACATGGATGAGCAGTACAACTTTAGGCAGAAAAGAAGCCGGAGTCCTCCACACCAATTTGTCACAGAAGGTTGTGTCGCACACAGGATGGAGAAGGTATTACTATAAGAAAACTGTGTTGATAGTGCACATTATAAATGTAAAGACCTGGTTAAACCTGATTGAGGGATAGTGAAAAGTGTTGGTGGGAACATGTACATCTATCCTTTGAGAAATCTCATCACAACTGTGAATAAAGATTGTTGAGTGGGCAAATGCAAAAAGGCCAAAGCACCGACATATGAACTTTAACAGAGTCCACTGCAAAGAACTGCTAGGTAAAAGACAGGACGAACTAGGAAGCCTCATGTAGTTTGGGCTGTAGAGGATCAAGTAGATAGTCCTCACATAAAATGACAAATTTCATCCTAAATTGAGAGATCTGGTAGAATGACATCTATGTGCAAGAATCACATCCACTACTTGAGCAGGTAAATCAAAACTACTCAGTTGTTGCAGCTCAGTTCAAGGGCAAATGCTTAGATGGAACGGGATACCACGATTTACTGGGCTGACCACAGCTATCAAGATAATCTGAGCCCGGCCTATCCTGATCTTCTTCAGAAATTGGGACAAGAAAGCGGTAGTGGAAAGGCATAAAGGAATCCTGTGCTGCACTACAGCTGTAATGTGTCCCTAAGGATCCTACTGTGTAGCATTTATTAATCTGCACATTCTCAGTGGTGGTGAAAACATCCATTCACGCTCCACTGTGTGAGGATGCCCCAGACCACCTCCAGATAAAACATTAATTCATGGTCCGCCTGCTGATGTTTACTGAGCTTGTAAACCCAGATAAAGAGCAATATGCCAAATAATTGGCCACCATGGAGATCCCCTGATAGTCCAATAATGTCCAAAGGTACAATGCTTCCTGGCAAAATGTTCAAAGACCCTACACTGCTGGTTGCAGTAGCATGGGATGGTTATGTCATCCATCAGTATAAAAACCAACCTTCCCTTAATGGATGGGAGGAAGGCCTTCAGACCAGCGGGATAACAGGCAGCTGCAGAATACTGAAGCAGAGCTTTTGTTGCATGGGGACAAGAAGCACCTGATTTCCACTTCTCTCAGATGACTACCTGAACTACAGTGTGTCGGGCGATGGTTACCCACCTGTGCCAATAAACATACAGGATTAAAAAGATGCATGAGGTCAGTAGTTCAAGAAGATGCAGAACCATCCATTTCAGAGCCCGGGACTGAGCCCTGAACATGACATCATATCCTGAAAGTCCTAGACTCACTGTAGGGTTGGAAAAGCCCTGACCGACACCATGTCCCAGAGATAATCTATTAAGCCTACTGTCTGACTGATGGAAAACCATACTGATGAAAGGAGGATCAGTGTGGTCAGGAGACAGTCTCTGACTACCAGTGGCAAGCCTGTCTTTAGTAGCAAGTCATCAAGGTAAGGTAATATGGGTATCCCCAGCATGCAAAGATGGGCTGCAAACACTGCCATGACTTTGGTAGGCACCCAAAGGTTATAAAGAGGAAGTCAATTTGAAGCACATCCCCGCTCATATTGGGCACCGCAAGAAAGACTCCCAGTGCCACCCCAAACAATCCCACAGGGAAGAAATGGGGGTAGGAGGAACAGATGGAAGGGGAAAAGAGGGGAAAGGGAAGCAACATATATCAAGCTGCTCATTGACGTTGGAGTTAAGTTCATGCAGAACCTTCCTCGGGGTCAGAGGAGGACATTATATGGAGGTCAGATGTGCATAGTATTTTTGACATTGTTATATGTAGCCCTCCTACCCGTTGTAAATGTTTAATGTAGGTAGTGAAGGGGCACCATGTAACATCAAATTTAGCGACTGTCGTGGATGACGGCAGTCAATTTTTCCATTGCGTAGATGGACCAAACCTTTCCCCACCATATATTTAAAGAAGGAGGAAGTGGCTGTTTCCACATTTGAGCTATGCACAGCTGTGCCGCTAAGAGCAGGTGAGAGAATAAGTGGCCCAAGGGGTAGTCATGGGAAAGCTTCTATCTGCCCCAGGTTAGTTAAAAGTAATAATGGGGTAGTCATAGGGAGCTTCAACAGTGTTCTCATGAAACAATTCTCTGGCAAGAGTAAGCCCTCAACTGTGGCCCCACAATAAAGTGCTGCACTTACAGCCTGCGCTCGATGCACCACGAGGACTGGGTAAACTGAGAAGTTTTTGAACCTCACAAAGAACTTAGTAACAACAGTGGTTCTATGTTTTAGGGAGGCCACACTCCTAGTAATTTGGTCTCACCAATCTTCTCTTTCGGACAGACTAAGATCCAAGTAATCAAATACCTAGACAAGCACATAGGTTTAGTATCCGTAGTAATTCTGCACCTGCTGGAGTTCTTTACATTAAAGGCCATAAACTTTGTCTTGGAGGTGTTTATTTGCAAGGCACTTTGCTTACAGATCTAGTCAAACTCACCTACCACAGATTGCAATCCCTCAAAGTTTCTGGGATCATAAGGGTGTCGCCCATAAATAATGCTGGTATCTTCCCTGCCAAAGTAGATGAGCCCTTATCAATTTTCAGCAGGAAATCTATGCACTCATTGATAAACAGCAGAAACAGCATCAGGGCCAGTACACACCGCTGGTGCAACCCTCATCTGATGTCTATTTTGGGTGTTAGTTCCCCTTTGCGGGCTTTCACGTACTCTGGCATAGTTATCCGTATGCAAGCAGATATTAATTGTCAATAAATCTGGCGTAGTCCCTAAGGCAGACACAGCATTCCACAACTTAGTTCTTGGAACAAGATCAAACACTGCACATAGATCTATAAATGCAACACAGTCTGCCCTTGCCTAGCAACACCAGTTTCTATCTAATCAGTTGGACCAAGAAGACTTGATCGACTGCTTCAAATTTTTTGTTAGAAACCTGCCTGAAGTTTAGATAAGATAGAATTTTCCCTTAGCCAGACCGTTAGCTTGTTTAAGAATTGCTTGCTAAAGATTTTCTGAAGATTATCTATTAAAATAATTGGGTGGTAGTTGGCGTGGTCACTTCTCAAGCCCTTTTAATAAACAGGTACAATTTCCGCACCTTTCCAGGACTCCCAGGATTGGGCCTCCTTGGAGAATTGCATTGCTTACAAAGTTAATGTAAGGTACCCTGTTCAAAATGCCACGGCAGACCCCATTTGCTCCTGTAGTCCATTCAGAAATGCTGAGTCTTTAATAGTTCCACTTTTTACAATTAGAGAGGTATTGAAGAGGCAAAAGAAAGAACAAAATAAACAGAGAAAGGAAGGGAGGGTGTAACAACGAGATCGGTGGAGGGCAACCTAAAGAACTAGGCCCCATATTTATAGTTTTTTAGCACTGCATTTGCATAATTTTTTTACGCAAAAACGGCGCAAACTTACAAAATACAATTGTATTTTGTACGTTTTCGCCGATTTTGCGTAAAAAATTATGCAAAAGCAGCGCTAAAAAGCTATAAATTTGGGCCTAGGTCTTAACCCTCAGACTTTTACGTCTCTACATAATGAGATCTGTATTATACACCTATCCAACATGGTGCTTAATACACAGCAATTAAATATTTTGGGTAAGCGTTTAGGTTTTGTACCGACTTCTTTACCAGACTTTTCTGATATTCACATCAATCTATTTAAATTTGTTCGGAAATGTAAATTCTTAAAATATTTTCAGGAGAGAAGGCCAACGGTCTCTCGTACTCCAAGTACGGCAATAAATTGTGTGTTTACTATCAAAGATGTGAAGGACATACAGACACGGTTAGCTTTGGAGCATACTACGGTGACTACCTCCATGCCTTCAATTATGGAGATCTTAGCAGATCTTGACATAGACCCTCATGTGAGTAGTGACAGCAACCTTAAACCAACATCCAAATACCTTACCTTCTGATAATGTGATTGATATATTTTACAAGCGTGTCACGGGTGATCTTTACAGATTGGAAGATCTTTATACCAAAAAGTACAAAACCATCACATATAATATAACAAGACAAGAACATGAGGCAATACGCTCATTATCTGAAGCACATGAAATTGTGATCAAGGAGGCGGACAAGGGGGGCAACATAGTACTGATGAACAAGGAGGACTACATTCATAAGATTGATAGACAGCTGTCTGATACTACAGCTTACTACAGACTCACACACAACCCGTTAAAGGAGGTGAATAATACCATACAAAAGAAACTTAGGCCCATATTTCAACTTTTTGATGTAAATCAGCGCTAGCGCAGATTTGCGTCAAAAAGTTTAACGTCGGCTAACGTCATTCCTACGCACCAGCTGGGCGCCTTATTTATGGAATGACGGGAGCCGGTGCTGCGGCCTGGTTAGCGTCAAAATAAATGATGGTAACCGGGCAGCAGAGGCGAAGGAAAGAATGTGGGGTTGTGCGCCAAAGAATGGTGCAAGTCAGTTTAGAGTTAAAAATATTGTCTCTGACCTGACTAGCGCCATTTTTTTATGCACAACCCCCATGGAAATGACTCCTGTGTTAGCAAAGACAGGAGTCATGCCCCCCTGCCCAATGGCCATGCCCACTGGACTTCTGTCCCCTGGGCATGGCCATTGGGCACAGTGGCATGGGCCCCCCTATGCCACTTAAAAAAAATGAAAAAAATATTTACCTTCACTTATCTGTACTCACTGTAGATGGGTTCCTCCCATCCATGGGTGTCCTCCAGGTGTGGGCGAGGGTGGCAGGGGGGGTCCCTGGGTGCAGGGAAGGGCACTTGTGGACTGCTTCCATGGTCTCCCACCATGGAAATTAGCCCACAGGTCCCCTAACGCCTGCCCTGACCAAAGCGTTAAAAAACAGCACAAATTTGGCTTGGCGCCATGTTTTAAGGCCAGCCTCCTCCTGTGCATCATTTTGACGCCGGAGGATAAATAAGGCGCACATGCCTTAAGAGTCATTTTCTGCATGGAAACACCTACCTTGCATGTCTTTAGAGCAAGGTAGGTTTTTGCGTACAAAAAATGGCGCGCACTCCATAACTTTGGCGCAGACGGGTCTAGCGCCAAAGTATAAATATGGAGTAAAGTTTGCACAAAATGACGCAAATCCGATGCAAACAGAGTGTAAATATGGGCATTAGTTTTTGGAGAGACAGTTGTCTCTTAACAGACATTGAATATAGGTACATTTTTAACCCTACACCAAAATCTCCTTGTATCTATATTCTTCCGAAAGTACACAAAACATACACTTTCCCACCTGGCAGACCCATAATTTCAGGGATATGGTCACCAACAGAAAAACTATAGGAATACATTGACATCTTTCTGCAACCTTTTGTTCATAATCTTTCCCTTATATATTAGGGACACTAAGGATTTGCTATGTAAGGTAACTGATTTCAAATGGACTAAGAGAAACTATTGTGTGACTTTGGATGTGACATCTCTTTACACTAGTATTCTGCGAGAGGAAGGTATATATGCTGTACAACACTTCCTGGACAAAAGGGATGCCTCTTTACTGGAACACTCTAACATCCTGGTAGATCTTATACAAACTGTCTTAGATATCAATGTTTTTGTACACAATGGATTGTGGTACCAACAAATTCATGGAGTAGCCATGGGTGCCAAATTTGCACCCTCTTTTGCTAATTTATATATGGGCTATTATGAAAATGAACATTTATGGCACACCCCTAGTATTCGGCATAGCCTCGACGACTGCCAAACATGTAGCACTACAAGCGTTGTTTTATACTCCGTTTGTGAGTGCAGAATACTTTGTGGACTATGGCAATACTTATAGTGTTGTTACCAAAAGAGATCAGGAGTTTATATTGTAGTTCATAGCACTTTGATGAATGTACGGTACTTTCTGTTAAATGTTTAGAATTTTCGGTTGCACCAGTTGTTTTCTAATTAAGCAGGAATTTTGCTTAACATAACTTTTAGTCTTTGAGATTCCCCTTTTCATGTCCACCATTCGTATGTTTAGTGGTTACGGGTGTGGTGTTTGCCCTCCACGTATCAATGTTAACACATCGTATTGATATGACCTGGTTTACTAGTGCCATATTCTCTACTCTCCTTATTGGGTGTTGCACAGAACAGGAGATAGTATATACCTGTAGGAGGCTGGCCTGGCTTGTAGTGGGTACCAAGGGGTACTTACACTCTGTACCAGGTCCAGTTATCCCTTATTGGTGTAGAAGATGTGTTTCTAGCAGCTTAGGCTGATAGAAGGTAGCTATAGCAGAGCAACTTAGGCTGAACTAGGAGACATGCAAAGCTCCTGCTTTACCACTGGTGTCATATGCACAATATCATAAGAAAACACAATACACAAATATACTAAAAATAAAGGTACTTTATTTTTATGACAATATGCCAAAAGTATCTCAGTGAGAACCCTCAGTATGAGGATGCCAAATATACACAAGGTATATGTACACAATACCAAAAATATGCAGTAATAGCAAAAGGAAGTAAAGCAAGCAGTGTAAAGTTAAACAATAGATTGCAACAGGAGCACATAGGTATAGGGGCAACACAAACCATATACTCCAAAAGTGGAATGCGAACCACGTATGGACCCCAAACCTATGTGAGCTTGTAGAGGGTCGCTGGGACTGTAAGAAAACAGTGAGGGTTAGAAAAATAGCCCACCCCAAGACCCGGTAAGGTAGGTGTAAAGTGCACCTACAACCCCCAGAGAGCACAGAAGTCGTGATAGGGGGATTCTGCAAGGAAAACCAACACCAGCAATGCAACAACAGTGGATTTCCGGACCTGAGTACCTGTAAGACAATGGGACCAAGTCCAAGAGTCGCAACAGTGTCGAGAGTGGGCAGTAGCCCAGGAAATGCCAGATGAGGGTGCAAGAAAGCTGCCACCGGATGGAAGAAGCTTGGTGTTTTGCAAGAACGAAGAGGACTAGGAACTTCCCCTTTGGAGGATGGATGCCCCACGTCGTGAAGAAGCTTGCAGAGGTGTTCCCACGCAGAAAGACCGCAAACAAGCCTTGCTAGCTGCAAGGGTCGCGGTTAGGGTTTTTGGATGCTGCTGTGGCCCAGGAGGGACCAGGATGTCGCCACTTGGATGAGGAGACAGAGGGGGCGCCCAGCAAGTCAGGGAGCCCTCAGAGAAGCAGGCAGCACCCACAGAAGTACCTGAACAGGCACTTGAAAGAAGAGTGAACCGGAGTCCACGCGAAGTCACAGAAGGGAGTCCCACGACGCCAGAGGACAACTAAAAAGGTTGTGCACTGCAGGAAGGAGTGTCGGGGACCCAGGCTTGGCTGTGCACGAAGGAAATCCTGGAAGAGTGCACAGGAGCCGGAGCAGCTGCAAATCACGTGGTACCTAGCAATGCAGTCTAGCTTGGGGAGGCAAGGACTTACCTCCACCAAACTTGGACTGAAGAGTCACTAGACTGTGGGAGTCACTTGGACAGAGTTACTGAGTTCCAGGGACCATGCTCGTCGTGCTGAAAGGGGACCCAGAGGACCGGTGATGCAGTCTTTTGTTGCCTGCGGTTGCAGGGGGAAGATTCTGTCGACCCACGGGAGATTTCTTCAGAGCTCCTGGTGCAGGAAGGAGGCAGGCTACCCCCAGAGCATGCACCACCAGGAAACAGTCGAGAAAGCCAGCAGGATGAAGCGATACAAGGTTGCAGTAGTCGTCTTTGCTACTTTGTTGCGGTTTTGCAGGCGTCCTGAGCAGTCAGCGGTCGATCCTTTGGCAGAAAGTGAAGAAGGAGATGCAGAGGAACTCTGATGAGCTCTTGCATTCGGCATCTGAAGAATTCCCCAAAGCAGAGACCCTAAATAGCCAGAAAAGGAGGTTTGGCTACCTAGGAAGGAGGATAGGTTAGTAAGAAAGGTAAGAGCCTATCAGCGGGAGTCTCTGACGTCACCTGATGGCACTGGCCACTCAGAGCAGTCCAGTGTGCCAGCAACACCTCTGTTTCCAAGATGGCAGAGGTCTGGAGCACACTGGAGGAGCTCTGGGCACCTCCCCTGGGAGGTGCAGGTCAGGGGAGTGGTCACTCCCCTTTCCGTTGTCCAGTTTCGCACCAGAGCAGGGCTGGGGGATCCCTGAACCGGTGTAGACTGGCTTATGCAGAGATGGGCACCATCAGTGCCCATCAAAGCATTTCCAGAGGCTGGGGGAGACTACTCCTCTCCAGCCCTGACACCTGTTTCCAAAGGGAGAGGGTGTAACACCCTCTCTCTGAGGAAGTCCTTTGTTCTGCCTTCCTGGGCCAGGCCTGGCTGGACCCCAGGAGGGTAGAAACCTGTCTGAGGGGTTGGCAGCAGCAGCAGCAGCTGCAGTGAAACCCCAGGAAAGGTAGTTTTGGCAATACCCGGGTCTGTGCTAGAGACTCGGGGGATCATGGAATTGTCTCCCCAATGTTCCATGATCTTAGACATGTTACATGGCCATGTTCGGAGTTACCATTGTGACGCCATACATAGGTAGGAACCTATGTATAGTGCACGCGTGAAATGGTGTCCCCGCACTCACAAAGTCCGGGGAATTTGCCCTGAACGATGTGGGGGCACCTTGACTAGTGCCAGGGTGCCCACACACTAAGTAACTTAGCACCCAACCTTCACGAGGCGAAGGTTAAACATATAGGTGACTTATAAGTTACTTAAGTGCAGTGGTAAATGGCAGTGAAATAACGTGGACGTTATTTCACTCAGGCTGCAGTGGCAGGCCTGTGTAAGAATTGTCAGAGCTCCTTATGGGTGGCAAAAGAAATGCTGCAGCCCATAGGGATCTCCTGGAACCCCAATACCCAGGGTACCTCAGTACCATATACTAGGGAATTATAAGGGCATTCCAGTATGCCAATGTGAATTAGTGAAATTGGTCACTAGCCTGTTAGTGACAATTTAGAAAGCAGAGAGGGCATAACCACTGAGGCTCTGGTTAGCAGAGCCTCAGTGAGACAGTTAGTCATCACACAGGGAACACATACAGGGCACACTTATGAGCACTGGGGCCCTGGCTGGCTGGGTCCCAGTGACACATAAACTAAAACAACATATATACAGTGAAATATGGGGGTAACATGCCAGGCAAGATGGTACTTTCCTACAATACCATTGTCTACTTTCTTTTTGTTTTTGGGGTAGCTATATATCACCCATGACATTATTGTAGTGGAATGACCGGACTATGGCCATTTACATAGTTAGTTTTACTCTCATTAACTTCGAATACATGCTTCTATCTTTTGGATTTCCAGATGGGAAACTTATGATATGCCTCTTTCTTTATTTTAGACTTATCATGGTCGTATATATTTCTTAATTTGTGGCATACATTTCTTTTGGACAATCCCAGCACGCGCCTTCTGGGTTACATATTGCATATTGGACTCTGCAACGCATTGGATATCATGGGAGACATCCATACCTTGGTATGTTACCTTACTTTTTGTACTTATTTCTTTTCCCTATGTTGTGTTTCCCTAATTCGGGTTTCTTCTTTACATGTTTTATTTTTCACGTTGTGTGGCAAACCTTTTTATAATACTGGTTTGTAGATACTCTATTTTTGGGAATTATTGGAGGGTCTTGGTCACTGGTGTTTATCTTACCCATTACATGAAACTATACTTGCTCCTCTAAAATCACATTGATTGTGGTTCATGCTTGTTTGACCCTCACTTTTGCATGCCGTTTGATTCATTTGGGGTATTTGGTACCTCCAATTTTGGTTGGTTTATCTTTCTTGCACCACCGCCTGGACACACAGTGGATTCTTTATATGCTATCTGCATTTGGAGTACTCCATTATACGGATTGCTTGTTTTTGTGCATTTTTTCTTGATTGTACTCTTTGCTGTATATTTAATCCACAGCCTTGAGAAAGTCAATTTGACAACACACGTGTCGGCTGTTATTTCATGGGATTAGCTGTTCTTTGTACAATCTCCTGAATCTTGGAGGAATACAAAATTCCAGCACGTTGAAGTGTAACTGTTTATGACTCAGCATTTCTGAATGGACTACAGGAACAAATGGGGTGTGCCATGGCATTTTCAACATTGTACTAATATTTGTTAACTGGCCTTCAGTTGACAAGACCGCACCCGGTGTGGTTTGGTGTAATACCAGTTTGGCACCCTCTATAGGACTACCGACGAACTAATGAACTTTGGACTTTTTTATTCTATATACACATAGGAAGTGCGAACCATCTGCATAGCCACTTGTTGTGTGTCATAACATAATGTAACGTACCCCCCATAAGCCCCAATTTGAACAGTAAACCTCTGCCGGGATCTTATCAAGGCCAGGGGCCTTTCCAAATTTTTGTGAGCATAGGGCTACTTCTGTGTCACTGACTGAGAAGAATAGGCAATGGTTAGAGTGGTTCAAGCGAGCAATGTAAGGGACCATAGGAAGTTCTGCGGGCAATGTGTCTTGCAAGAGTACAATGTCTCAAAGTGAGATTCCCAGTCTCTGAGCAAAACGCTTGAGTCAGGTCTTTTATAATTTGTTTTGCTTTTGTGCGTTAACAAATGCCTGAATAATCTGGTGTTGTTACCTCTGGCTACCTCAAGCAGATCATCCATGATTGCCGTTTCCCATGTCCTCTTCGCAGCCCATAGTGTCAATCTATAGCAAATCCTAACTTCACTAATCATTCCTCTATCCCCCAACTTAACCGCTTCCAGGAGTACCAATTGTTTTGCACGACAGCTATTATCAAACCATTAATTAGACTAGGGCTTCCGAGTCTTACTACACTTATTTTTTTTAGAAAATGTTTTTTTATTTATTTAAAAAGAACATTATGGGCTTCTAAGATGTCACTGTGTGTATGAGGGAAAGATCGAAACAAATCAAGGGATAGAGAAACAGTAGGTCTACTGGAGTTCAACACAACATCATTAGGCTCAAGAGAATGCCACCTAACTGTTCTGTTATTGTTTGTCACAGCTAAATCGATATTTCCTATATCCAATGCAGACACTAGGTAGTTTGATATTGGGCCCTGCACAAGAAGGATTAACGGGTCATGGTCAGGAACAAGAAAAACGGCCATCTCAGGCCACAATTCCAGAATAATAAAAAGATAATCTAGGTGGGTACTGCATAAGCCTCTATGGAACGTGGGGTCTGTTATCAGATGGGGAACGCACATTATATTAACTTCAATCACAATGTGGGCTGTCCTTCGAAGATGGCTAACTGGGGGAGTATCAATTCCTGGAACACCCCAGTAGTCGTCCTCCCACTTATAAATATCATACAACAGGGGAGATGGCTCAAAATAGACATTAAAATCACCGCCCAGTACAATGTAATTACTGCCTTTTGAAGATTATTCAAAAAGATCATAGTAGGGCAGGCTTTGCTCATGTCAATAGGTCTATAATAAAAATTAATAACTAGCAATTCTTTACCACAACATAGAGCAGTACTTAAAATTAAAATGTCATCAGATGCACAGGTAATGGCTTTGACTGGCCCCTGGATAGAAGTCTTGACCCCAGTGCACGGGCCTACCGCAGCCACTCCTGTGGATGCAGACTTTGCCATTATTTGATAGTGTAGGAAGCTGGCTCTCTATGTACTATATCAAAAGGAGATATAGGCCCATATTTATACTTTTTTTGCACCACATTTGCATCATTTTTTGACGCAAAAGCGGCGCAAACTTACAAATTACAATTATATTTTATAGGATTGCGCTGCTTTTGCATAAAAAAATCACGCAAATGCGGCGCAAAAAAAGTTTAAATACGGCCCATAGTGTGCACAGAATCCAGGGGTTCCCCTGGCGCTTAACTAAGCTAAAGTAGATAATACTAATGCTATCTTTTGTAGTAGCGTGGTCGAGCTGCTAGGCTTATCATAGGGTAGTGCAAAGCATTTATTTGCTGTACACACACAGGAAGCACACACGCAATGACTTAACTCCAGATCAATGTTTTTTATATAGCAAAAATATATTGTCTTTATTTATTGAACCACAAGATTCAAGTTGCAGGTAAGTACTTCAATAGATTCGTATTTCACACATGTGTCACCAGTACTTTGTTTCAAATCGATGTTACACAGTTTTTGAAATATTGCCAATTATCTGTTTTAAAAATGGACACAACAATTTTCAGAACAGTTCTTGGGGGGAAGAAATGTTTGCTTGATTTGCAGGTAAGTACAACACTTATAGTTTCAGTCTCTGGGTTTTAGGAAGTTCACTGGCTGGGGTTCAAGTTAACCCCAAACACCCATCACCAGCAACACGGGGCCAGCCGAGTACGGAGGTCAAAGATGAGCAATTTGAACATTAGCTCCTATTAAAACAGGGGGTACTCGGAATCAGGTCTGCCTGCAGGTAAGTACTCGCGGCTTGGACGGCAGACCAGGGGGGATTAGAGGAACACTGGAGGGGCCACAAGTAGGCACCAAACACACACCCTCAGCGGCACAGGGGCGGCTGGGGCAGGATCCAAACAGGGTGTTGGGCTTCCAATGCTGGTCTATGACGGGACCCCCGGGGTCACTCAGAGGCTGCAGGCGAGGTTTAGGGGGGTGTCTCAGGCACACCACTGGTTGGACAGGGGGGAGGGGCGCCTGCTGAACGTGGCTGCACCGAGATTCGGTTTCTCCAAGGCCTGGGGGCTGCAGTGCAGTGGGTCCTTTAGCGTCGGATATCTTTGTCCAGAGCTTTCGCGGTCAGGGGGGTCATCGGGATTTTCTCTGCAGGAGTCGTTGTGGAGGGGTGGAGAGGTCAATCCAGGATGAGCACTTGCTTGGAATCGCCTGGGGATCCTCTCTAGCTGGTTGAACCACCTGGACACAGGCCGTAGGCGTCAGGTGCACAGTGGTTAGGACTTACACATTGGGATTGAGGTGGGAGTCCTTGGTTGTTGGTTTCTTCTTGGACAGCCACTGTCCACAGGAGATCATGGTCCTTTTGGGTGCGGTGCAGTCCTCTGGGCTTGTCAGAGGTTACTGGTCCTGCTGAATGCATTGCTGTTCTTTTGCAGGTTCTTTGAAACAGGAGACAAGCCGGTAGGGCTGGGGCCATATCAGTTGCCATCTGCCTTATCTGCTTAACAGTCATTCTTCTTCTTGTGAGGTCGCCATGAATCTGACGACTTGGGTTCAGGGGAGCCCTTAAATCCTGGTTTTATGGGCGTTACAGGGGTCAGAGGGCAGTAGCCAATGGCTATTGACCCTGAGGGTGGCTACATCCTTCTTGTGTCCACTCCCCTTTGGGGAGGGGGACACAATCCTAATCCTATTGGTCCCTGCCCTCCAACTCGAGATGGAGGATTCTGCAGGGAGGGGGTCTCCTCAGCTCTGGACACCTTAGGGGTGGTCCTAGCTGGGGTGGTCACTCCTCCCTGTTTTCCCGCCAGACTTTCTCGCAAAAGTGGGGCTTTGTCCAGGGGTGGGGGGGGGGGGGGGGGGGCGGTCAACTCCACTAGCTGCGGTGCCCTGGGGAACTGTAACACAAGACTTTTCCCTTTGAGGGTCACTGCCAGGTGCTTTGTTCCTGACCACGGGGAGCACAAACGCTCTCACCCCATGTGGTCAGAAACTTGTCTGAAAGTGACAGACTGGTCAGTCCTGCACTAGCAGTTTGCTAACGTACAGGGCAGCATCTCTAAGATGTCCTCCGGGTGCATTTTTCAATAAATCCCACACCGGCATCAGTGTGGGTTCATTGTGCTGAGAAGTTTCCAGTATTCAGTGAAGCCATTATGGAGCTGTGGAGTTCGTAATAACAAACTCCCAAACTATATACTCAATAGGGCTACACTGCACTTACAATGTCTAAGAATGGACACTGTAGGGGCATATTGCTCATGCAGCTATGCCCTCACCTGTGGTCTAGTGAACCCTGCCTTAGGGCTGTCTTACCTATGCCACAGACAGTGGTTTGTGGGCATGGCACCCTGAGAGGGGTGCCATGTCGACATTATCTTTTTCTCCCCACCAGCACACACAAACCGCAAGGGCAGTGTATATGTGCTGGGTGAGGGGTCCCCTGTGGTGGCATAATACATGCTGGAGCCTTTGGGGACCTTCCCTGGCCACAGGGCCCTTGGTACCCTGGATACCTTTTACAAGGAACTTAGCTGTGTGCCAGGGTTGTGCCAATTGTGGAAACAAAGGTACAGATTTTGGGAAAGAACACTGGTGCTGGGGCCTGGTTAGCAGGATCCAGCACACATTCAATCAAAGTTGGCATCAACAGTAGGCACAAAGTGGGGGGAATAACCATGCCAACAGTGGCACTTTCCCACAGATAGCATCTATAACCTGGTCTAAAAGCATAGATGGTCATCCAGGTTGCCTTGGACATGCATACATCGCGATTGTCAATAAAAGTGCCAAAGTCATTTTTTAAATAATTTTGATTTCAATCCAGCCACGTTGCAGCAGACGATTTTCAAATTATCATGCCTTTGGGTTTCTAGTTCTCCATCCCAGTGGTATTTTTGGCCTGGGGGCTCAGCACAGTTCATAATGATCCAGGAAGAGGATGTACTCCCAAGGCAGTCACTAAGTCACCTCGTGGCTGCAAGTCCTCAATGTCAAACAGATCACCAAGGATGGGGGAGAGGCCCCGAGTCCAGTGGAAGGAACCAGGATTGATCCTGCGCGTGGGGGTGGGGAGGCAGGATTATGTGCCAAGGGAGTGAGTCGAAAAAGGTAGGTCAGGGATACCCTGTGTGCCTTACCTCCCTCCAGTATGCTAAAAGTAATGATGTCAAAGGTAGGAATGAGGGAGCTCTCACTTTGGATGATGCCGGAAGTCAGAACAGTCCGGAGAGAGGGAGGGGAAAGTGCCCATTATATTTGGACACAGAGTTTCCTGTCAGGGTTGTGGTTCCAGTCAAGAGAAGGGCGAAGCTGTACCACTAGGATATAGATTACGACGTCGGGAAGCCCAGGCCAGCCTGCACACAGTCGCTTTCGCTACTCTCAAGCACTTGCCCCCCCCACACAGAAAATCAAGCATTTTTGCACAGATATACCTACAGAGCGAGGGACGAAGGGTCTGCGAAAGAGTCTGGAGGACATATGGGACAAAGGGACTGTGAAAGAGTCCAGAGGACATATAAACCATATAAAAGCAGAGGCATGAAGTTTATTTTCAGACTATTAAGTCTGCCCAACCATGAAATCTCCAGCTTCCCCCAACGATGGAGATCTTTGAAGAGGGAAGTGAGGAGTGATGGTATGTTGCAGGACTGTATGTCCTTCGTTTGCTGTGGCAGTTGAATTCCCAGGTAGGTAATAGTCAATGACTCCCATTAAAAGAAACTCTGCCTAATGGAGTCCTCTAGACTGTTTTGGGGGTCTGCTACACCCATTCCACGTGGTTTGGAAAAGGCCAACAGCTCCTCCATCAATGCCAGGACGGTAGTGCCAGGCTCCGTTATGAAACAGAGAATGTCATTGTCAAATAGGGCCAACTTGTGTCCTATGCCCTCAACCACCAGTCCACTAATCACTGGATTAGCCTGGACCTTGGCTACTAACAGTTCCATCATCGGGGCAAATATTAGAGGGATAAGGCACATCCCTGGCCGGTGCCCCGTGTAAGCCTGATTGGTGGAGAGAAGAAAACATTAATTTTGTGTTTGGCAGTGGGCTTTCAAAAGTTGCAGAGAAGGAAGGTTTTTATCTTAGGCCCTAAATAGATCCTGTCAAGGACCTTAGAAAGGTAATTCCAGTCCACCCTCTCAAACAACTTCTCAGCATCAAGGGAGAGATGGGCCATAGGTTGTCGTGGCTGTTCAGCTACTTCCATAAGACCCACTTCTAGCCATGTATTATCGTTTGCCTGCCTATTGCGGATGAAGCCGGATTGGGTTGGAGCCATTATGGATGGCCATACCTGATTTAGGCGAACAACCATAATAGAAGCAAATAACTTCACGTCGCAATTGAGCAAAGCTGTGGGCCTATAGAAGGGTATTGTGAGGCAGGTTTGCCTGGCTTAAGGAGAAGGGTGATGTGAGACTCCACCATGGTGTCCGTGACCACTATGGAGGTCAAGAAGGAATTGAACACATTCACCAAGGCCTCTATCATAAGAGAGGCATAAGCTTTGTAAAAAGAAGCAGTGTAGCCATCGGACCCAGGTGCTTTGTGTGGGGAAAGCTTGCTGATCGCCACCCTGACCTCTTCTGGGGTGATATCGTCTTTGAGGAGGTGCAACTCCTCAGACCTATCTGGGGCAGTATAGGTGCTTAACTAGTCATTCTAGTACTGGGAATCGAGTTGTTGAGCCTGACAGGGAGTTGAATAGTGACTTCTAAAGACCTTGAGTATTTCATCCTTCTCTTAATGGAGCTAGCCCTCGTCAGCTAATAACTCCCTAAAGCGGTTACAGAAGGAGCAGATACGCAGTTTATGTGCTAGGAGTCTGTCCGCCTTATACCCTGTTTCATAATATGTTTGATTAATATAGAACAACTTCTTGGCTGCTGATTTCATTAAGAGGTGTTCGAGCTCGCCCCTGAGTTGGGGTAGGTCTCTCAAAGTCCTATAGGAGCCCCGTTCCATGTCACGCTTCTGCCCATCATATCTGAGCTTCTAATTTCTGTTGGCGAAGTTTGTTCGCGCTTTCAAAAGCTGTTGTATGAGAGAGAAGCACTCCCCGAAAGAGTGCTTTTGCGGCATCCCATAGAGTAGCCAGAGACACCTCTCTGGTATCTTTTTTGGGGAAGTAGTGTTCTATAGCATCCTTAACTCGATCGCTGGGTCTCTATGCACCACTTCATTGAGGATCTATGGCCTGGGGAATGGGCACTATGGGGCCACTGGGCTCAGCGTCAACCAGACTGGGGCATGATCGGTGATGGTGCTAATGTTGATTTTGGTGTTGAGGAGGCTAGGCAGTAGGGACTGGAAAACAAAAAAGAAATCAAGTCAGGATTATGTCTTATGGACAATGCAATAGAACGTATAGTACCTCTCTTGGGGGTGGTGATGTTGCCAAGCATCTACTAGGGCCAGGTCTAATATTCCGTGTTAGGGCTGTGGGCGTACGAGGGTTGTCCTGTCAGGGATGGGAGCGGTCAAGTCTAGGGTCTACAGGAATATTAAAGTCACCACCTCGCACTAATTGAAATACAATTCAATAGAAATGGGAGATCCTCGGGAAAAGGTCTGCATAAAACTCTTCTCTATCTCTATTGAGGCTACAGATCGAGGATATGGACAGCCGGGTGGAACCAAAAGTGGCCCATATGCCTATCTGCAGTCCCTCGTGGTCTCTATAGGTGCAAGATAGCCATTCTTCGGTACTTACGGGTGTAACAAGAGTGAAACTGTGTGCTGTACCAATAGGAGTGGAGACGTTTAGCGTCAGCTCGAAGGAGATGGGTCTCTTGTAGAAGTGCCACATTGATCTCTTTGCAGCAAAACCAGTTTGTTAGTGCCCTGCATTTGAGTGGGGTGTTCAGGCCCTGTATGTTGAGGGAAACGATATGGAGAGTAGTCATATATGAGCATGTTCAAAAGTTCCCTGCACATCCAGAGAAATGAACTGGGCACTGTTCCTGCCCCCTGTAGGAGCCTGTGTGTCGGTTAACGATGAAAAATTAACAAAAAACATAACTTTCAATAACAGAATTAGAGGGCCAAGCGGTGAGGGACCCACTGGGATGCCAGCCATCAGGAAAACAGATGAGTCGAAGGGCAAAAATTAGAATGAGTAGAAAAGTGTACTATCAAAACCAATTATGGAGGACAATGGCGAAGAGGCACACTAGTTGGTAGTCCCATATAGGCCCCTCCCCGACTTACATACAATCCAACCGAGGAAGAGAACTCAGTCACTGGCAGGAGAAAAGAAAGGTTTGCCTCTCCACCTGATCAGTCACAGAGCAAGGAACCAAAAAAACAATTGAAATTCCACTGATATTGAAAGGGCAATGAAGGTGGCGTGTCTTTATCTGAAGAGGGGGAACAACGTCCTTTATCGGCCTTTCGTCATTGCTTCTGTGCTTTCCTCTTAGCCGGTCATGAAGGTTGGAAGCGTCAACCACTCCCCCATCCAGTAGAGTAAGATATCTTGACTGAAGGCTGGCCTGCATCGGGTGGAGGGAGTAGGCTGAGCGCCTCTCGGGCCTTCTTCAGGTGTGTGAGCAGCATTCCTCTTTTCTTAATGCATAAAATGAAGGCTGGAACAGGAAGCCCCACCAATACAGGATTTTGTGGTGCTGCAGATGGTGAGTGACATCTTGGAAGTCTTTGTGGCAGGATAATGTATGTGCCGATATATCTTGATACAAAGAGACAGAATCTCAATTGAAATAATGAACTTGAGTCAGTGTCCACACCCAGGTTTCTTTGTTGTCAAAAGGTTGAATGCACCTTATGACTGCGGTCGAGAAGGACCAGTGACTCGTCAGGAAGCTGCAGGAGATGGGAGAAGAGAGCATGGACTCAAGATGCGCTGCCAGAATACAGGCTGCCAGGCCCCGAATGTGAATGTTGTTTTGCCTGGAATGGTTTTCCAGGTCATCAATCTTGTCTTGGAGTCCCAGTTGCCTCCACTCCAGACCATCCAATCAACATTGTCGAGAACATGGTCTGCCACCGTCACTTCTACTGTGACAAGACAGGCATCTGCTTGACGTAACGACTGGCCAAGATCAGTTATGGCCCTGGTAAAGGCCTGGCAAGGAGATGTGAGATCTTGGTGAAATTTAGTAAGCAGTAGCTGGATGTCTTCTTTAGTCGCCGGGGCGTGTGAGTCCAAACCCCCACTTGGGCTGGGCTGGGGATCGCATTCTGCTGAGCAGGGGAGGGTCAGGCTTGTGGAGCATGTCCCAGATCGAGGAGAAGCAGTGAGGCTTAGATTTATTCACCGCCATTTTGATGCAGGTGCACCAAGAATCCTATTTGCATATAGTGCAAAACAAAGCTGGTTTGACGTCCCCTCTGTCAGTCAGGTGTCAGATATGCGCTATCTAGGATAAGGCTACAGAATGTGTTCCTGAAGTGAGGCCCAAATATGGTAGGCGTTGTTCATAGACTCGCCCTAATCAATAGCAATGCCAAAGTCCAGGTGTCTGAAGATCCCCGACTAGGCTGCTGGGCTCCAGTTACTGATAGGTGAGGAAGAGTCAATATAGAGCAAGATGCATTGTCGCAGTGGGAGGCAGCTGTCACATTCTCCCAGGGGCCCTCTTGGCGATCTGATGATTCAATAAAAATGCTTCAATTAAAGATGTGTCCCACCCCTCTCATGCACTTCAGCAGGGCAAAGGCATCAGGTCTATGTAATTTGGTAGGCAATCTGGGGCTGGGGCATTTATTGGATCGCCACACTCCTGCTCAGCCCCACCCCGGTTCTGTCAGAGGCCACAACAGGTCCTGGTCTATCTGTGGTCCAAGCCTGAGGTCGAGTGCGGGCCCAGGGTAGTCGTCTCCTTGTCGTCACGGACCCCTTTCATGGGCGTGGAGGGGTGGGGTCTGAATAAGCAGCTTTAGATCTTCCTCTGGAAGGGTGAGGTCAATCCAGGTGGGGCATCGACTGCCACCCGGCCAGACCCTGCTGTTGCTTTTATGTGGACCACGTACCCATTCTAGGCCTGATACATTCTCTGTGTCATCGCATACATAGGGGCTTCAGGCTGCAGGCCTGAGGTGCACAACCACCTGTAACAGGGGTGTCAGGTCACCAAGACCACTTTCAGCCAAAAAGCAGTTCCTGAGTCACAACGTGTATAGCTGTAAGATGGCTGCTGCATCTTCACCCATTGTCTTGCCCAGCTTGCTGCAGACGCTCTTCCTCACTCTTACAGGAGGCACCCGTCCCCTCACTGTGCTGATGTTGAGGGACAGGGAGGATCATCAAGGAGCAACACCCCAGCCAACAAGCAATTACAGGGGGGTGGTGGGGTTAAGGGGCCAGCATTTGGAGCTCAGGGGAGGTGCATCTTGCCAGGCCTCCTCCTGGCCATGCCTCCTCTCTGGGGCATTCTTTCTGGCACCTTAGGCCAAAAGCCAAAGGTGCCAGCACTGAGAGCTCAGGGGAGTTGCGTCTTGCTGGGCCATCCCCTGGCCACGCCTCCTTTCTGGGGCATTCTTTATTGCACCTTTCACCAAAAGCGACTGAACTTCCAGCAGCAGAATGGTGGTACGTGCCCCTCAGATCTAAGTATAAACAAAAGTGATGCAAGGATTGCAAGATGTGCAGGGAAGGGATTAACCTTTCTGAACATTTTATAGTAGCCAATAATCTGATGTTATAGAGCTCAAGTCATGTAGCTAACAACAAATTTTGTCCCCTGCTGGCCGTGTATATTCTTGGGAGAAAAAATCAAAGTGGTTTTGTAGCTACTGCAGTGGGTGAGGACAAAGATAAGGACTGTTGACTTTGGTGGTGTGCTTGACTTCTGCTACCACCACTGTGCCTGAGAAAAGTCTGGATTTGCTACTGTACAGTTTCAGAAGGCTGCCTTTGGCAATATGCTGGCCCTATGCATACCCTTTGAATTTCCTGGACTGTTGTTTCAATTGACAGGCCAGTGAAAGTAAGCCTAAGGAGAAGGCTTTAATGCGGGTCAGCTGAGTCATCTTTTCCTCCAAACAGTCTGGACCATCAAAAGGCATGTCTATGACAAATGCCTATACATCACTGGAAAACTGTGTGTTAGACTTGACATCATTGGCATGGTCTCCCCTAACTTTATGCCTCTACTACCCAGATTTTTTCTGTGTGCCGGACTCTGTTTTTGCTGTTTTGCTTGCTCTGGACACTTTACCACTGCTGACCAGTGTTCCCTGTCTAAATCATATGTGTACATTGGCTTATCTATGATTGGCATATTTGATTTACTAGTAAGTCCCTAATAAAGTACACTAGAAGTGCCCAGGGCCTGCTGCACTGGTTGTGCCATCGACATTAGTAGCCCTGTAAACATGGCTCAGACCTGCCACTGCATTGTCTGTGATTGCAGTTTTAAACTGCCAAATCAACTTGGCAAGTGTACCCACTTTTTATACATGTAAGGCACCCCGAAGGTAGGCCCTAGGTAGCCCCATGGGCAGAGTGCGGTGTATGTTAAAGGTGTGACATGAAGTTATGTGTTTTACATGTCCTGACAGTGAAATCCTGCCAAATTCGTTTTTCACTGTTGGAAGGCCTATCTCTCTCATAGGTAACATGGGGGATGCCTTTAAATAGTATTAAAGCACAGATTCCCTTTGGGAGAAGATAGACATGTGGAGTTTGGGGTCTCTGAACTCACAATTTAAAAATACATATTTTAGTGAAGTTGTTTTTTAGATTGTGTGTTTGAAAATGCCACTTTTGTGCTTAAACCATTCTGTGACTGCTTGTTTGTGGATTCCCTGTCTAGGTCAGTTTGACAGTTGGGTTGTTTTCACCTCTACTTTAGTCAGTGACACAAAGGGAGCTGGACTGTAGCCTGCATATCCTGATGGGCCATCTGGGCTGAGGGGAGGAGTGGTCACTTACACATGAAAGGGCTGTGCCTGCCCTCACACAATGCAGTCTCCAACCCCCTGGTGTGTGTGTGTGGCCTGGCCTGGGCAAGGCAGAATCTTGAAAACAACAGAGACTTCTCTTTGACGTAGGCCTACTTCAAAGGCAGAAGGGGCAACAAGAAGAGCACCCCAAACCCCTGAAAATCAAATTACTTCTGGAACCAGGAGGAACCTCTGCCAAGGAGAAGACTTCCCACTGGCGAAGAATCTCCAAGGACTTGAACCGAGCATGACTCTTGTTGTTGAAGTCTCAGGGACAACAAAGCCTTCTCTCTGCTAGAACTTGGGCTTTCTGCTGAGAGTCCTGCCTGCCAAGCGGTCCCTAACTTGTCTCTGGGCCCCTGAAAGGTGCAGCTGGTGGACAAGGAGAGAAATCCACACAAAGACCGCAGTGCGGGAATCTTTCGACGCACCACGCGCCTCGCGGCTGATAAATGATGCACCGCCGGCCTCATGGCTAAAATCAATGCTTCACCTGCATCGCGGCCGGAAGATCGACGCAATGCAGCAGGAGAAACGACATACGATACCCGCAGCGGCTGCTGTTAATGACGCAAGCCCCCACGCATTGCAGCGTCTTGCCACCGTGTGACCGGATTTCAACACATCGCTGTGCGCGGAAAATCAACGCAAAGCCTGCCCGGACCGGAGGTGCCTGCCCGGATCGACGCATTGCTGTCTTGCGGGAGAGAAGAAACGACGCACGCTGACCCGACCGAAGAAGGAACAACAAACATTCTTGCTCACGGGTGAGAAATCAACGGATCGCTGATCTTTTTCGATGCACAATCACCTGTGCAGATTTATTTTGATGTTCTTTTGTGCGCTAACAGCGTTTTCACTGTTTTCTAAGAATTTAAGACTATTATTCTTTTTTAAATTCATATCTTGACTTGTGGATGTTGGACTTTTGTCTTTTTAGCCTTGTTTTGTTTAGATAAATATTATCTATTTTTCTAAACCAGTGTTGTGTCATTTTGTAGTGTTTTTACTGAGTTACTGTGTGTTGGTACATATACTTTACACCTTGCCTCTGAAGTTAAGCCTGCCTGCTCGTGCCAAGCTACCAAGGGGGTGAGCATGGGTTAACTGAGGGTGATTCTCCTTTACCTTGACTAAAGTGAGGGTCCTTGCTTGGACTGGGGTAACCTGACTGCCAACCAAAGACCCCATTTCTAGCAATGTGTATTTGCATCTAGGCATGACTATCATGCCTGATCGTGACAATGGTGCCCATGGCAGGGCCCACCCAGTCTGTTGTGTCAAGGCCAGCCCCGAAGACATATTTTGCAAGATCCTCTCCGCCCTGAATTGTTTGGGCAAGGGCATTCCTGAATTAGTGTGATATGGCCAGCAAGCTCTTGCTGGCCATGTCTCACAGGACATGTGCATATCTGCCCAAGAACCAGATAACGTCCAGGGACCTAGGAGTCAAGCCGGATGTAAGAGAACACACTTTTGCCAAAGATGTCAATACTCTTGGGCTACTTATCAGGCGGTGCAGAAGGAAAAGCATTAGGTTTGACTTTACTCGTAGAAGCTTGGACTACGAAGCTCTCATGGGCTGGGTACTGAGTTAGAAAAGTCGGGGCTCCAGTGGCTGGATTATGCTACCTAGCCACGGAGCGACTAACTCGGAGAACCTAACATGGCTTTGTTCATGATGCCATCAGGGTGTTTTTAAGGCTTCTTTAAATGGTAACACAGTCTGTGAGATAGCAAGCCCAGATTGTAAGATCGGACATTAGGCTGGATTGTTTTCTCAATAGTCAGACGTTGTAGATCTAGTAGTTCTGCTGTTTGGTGGACCACTGCCATGACAGACACTCAACTTAGTGAAAGGTCTTGGTGGAGATTTTAAGTCCATTTCAGAAGAAGATTGTAAACTATTAGTACTTTGTAAATATAGGTATAGTCCAGCATCAGTATACTGAGGGGTGGAACAACCTGTCTGCCTCCCCATCATCATGAGGAATATTTTGGAGGCCTTGGTGTGCTTGTGAGTCCGAGTGGAACAGGGTCCCAAGTTTCCAATAGTACTGGTGTCAAGCTAGCAGCTTGGCGGTCATTCATGGTTGGAGGTTGTGCATAGGTCATCTCATGAAAGGGCCTGGGTTTAGCTCAAAACAAATGCTGGCTTTAAGTTGAAAATATGTGTCATACCTGGATCCAGAGTATACAATATAAAGTTGCTGCTGGCATCGGAGTTGTCAGGATCTGAGTGACCTCCAGGTCCCAAGTAGAAGCCGGCGCTGGCAGGGAGCTAGGCAGAGGCCCAACAGGTCAGTGACTCATTAAAGTATGACTAGGGGCCCTGCAGCTCTAAGGGACCCACAATCACTCCAGTGTCGACCAGAGGCGCCTTCAAAGTCTACAGTGTGGCCTCTATGAAGGCCTTTATTTGCTGCTGGGCCGGCGATGGCCCAGGAAACTTGGTGGACCAGGAGCAGCTTTGGGATGGGCTTAGTCAGACAACACCTTTCCAGTCCATTTTTCGAGTATTGACTTTGAAACTTCTCTCCTGTGTGAGAGTGGCGAAGACAGAGATGAGTCCCGCTTAACCTTCATGATCTTATGGTACAATTTGGACTTACCTGAGGACTTGTTATAAGAGTGGAGCTTGCTGCAAGAGCAACCCATGACAGAGCAGTCCATCCTTTTGAGCGCATCGTGAACTGCTTTTTAGGTTCTGTGACACGGAGTTTCACTTCTCACTGCTTGATCGCCTTCGTGAGCATCAGGAAGCTTTTGTCACAAAACTTTGTGTCGTGATCAAAACGTAGACATCACAGGCAAATGTTGTGCACATCCATAAACTACATTTGCTTCCTGCAGCTGTGGCATGGCTCAAAGCCTATAGTCTTTGGAGGGACATTTTCCTGGCACAATGTCGCAGTCTGATGAATTTAAGGGTTGGTAAAACAGACAAACCTGGGAGAGAAGCTCCAAATATCCATCAAAAGGCATGAAAGAAAGAAACTGACACCAGTGTGCTGAGACGGCACCTCTTTGCAGCTCTTTGCCATCACTTCCAGAAGCGGTGTTAAGCAGCTGTAGACTCTTAAGGCGCCTACCTGAGCACGATGAGCAAGTGACTGAAATAAATCTAGTCTAGCACTCGGGGATATTAAAAAAGTGAGGAATTTGCATTTAGAAGTATCCATCAGAAAGTGGAACTACACTAAAGAAATCACCAAAACAGACAACAGATATGAGATCTGAGATTACAGTTAGTTCCATCCTGAATAAAGGTCTTAGTTAAGGATTATTATGCCTATAGAGTCATACTATCATTCCTGCCAATGCCAGAATGAAAGCACAACTTATATTTCTTACCATTAACACGTTCCAGCTGGGCTTTGCCCGACTCATCAACAGAAGCTCTCACTGCCCAACCTGAGCATGCCTGCTCCTAAATCATTAGCACATATTAAAAGGAGGGGCACCATGCAAACAGGGACACTGTTCACTCTATTATCCTTGTCCTCTGGAGTCCACCACTAGCCATCCTCAGTGGATTCTTGTTTCTGCTTGTCAGCCTGCTCCCCAATGAAGCTGGCAAGGTTCTGTCAAGTGCAATACCTTCAGGAACTGTCACTTCAGACATATGATTAGGTAGGCCACACCCCAGCCTGTGAAAGCCAGCACATCCACAGTGGCCTAGGCCTTTCCAATTGCACCACAGGATGTTCATGTATCTTAAGGAAGACATATGTGTGTGATGTGAAGCAGGGATCCCTACAGGACACCTTTGAAGCCCCATTCACACCATTGCCAAATGTTTGTCCTCAGCGAGACACCATAAGTGCGACAGATATACCCAGGCATGGGTCCCATTGCTCATTTTGCCATGGAACTCGAGCTGCACCTCACTGATGAAGCCCCAGAAGACCAAAATCAGTGAAGGGTTGCTTGTGTTGTTATGTGGCATCGCAATTCAGATGTGAATGTTCCTACTGGAGCAGGACCATGATTGATTTATATATGACTGGCCCTTCTCTGTCACAGCACAGTGGCCAAACAATGATGAACAGGAATGTGGCCCAGAGTTACTGATAGTGGCTGTTAATAATTCAAGCACTAAATCACTGTTTTGTGCTCATAAAACAGAGACAGGCACCTAAGGAAGGACAAACTCTGGAGAATTTTACTTCTGCAAGGAGACCCAAGAGAAATGGCATGGTGTTCTCACTGGATATCGGTGTTTCAAGTACCTTTAAGTACCATGTCACTGTTTTCTATTAAGCACAAGCTCCAATATACTAAGATCATCTCTGATACCGATGCCTCCTTACTTACTTATAACTACAGATTTTCAGGGCTGGGATGTTTCAAAGATGTATCTACTTATATTTCTTGCCATTAGGACTGAGAGCTTCCCGCACTGTAAACACAGGTATAAATATTATTAACATCTCATAGGCAAAATAATGATGTTGATTTTGTAGCACATGTTGTCACTGAAAAACTGTCAAATCTCAAGCCAATAAAGTGCTTGTGCTGAGCACTCCACTTCCCATGGAAGACATTTTACCTCTGTTTTCCTAGAAAACAAGTGAATGGATAATAGGATAATACAACAAAGTGAGCCTACGATTGGTGAGGAGGAATGGACACGCAAGTCTACAAGGATTACCAACACTGGAGTACTGAAGCTACAGTTAAGTAATTTATTTATTCTCCAACACTGGTTCTTTCATCGAATCACATATTTCAATCAGAGTAGCAAACACAAATCACATAAGCCCACAGGAAGCAGGCTCTTTTTCGTAGAATATGTTAGTCTGAAGTGCTTGGCTCACCTATGTTGCATTCAGGTTGGAAGCTATGGAAGGTTTTTCATCCTATTTTAGCAAACTTTGGGGACCAAAGTAAAATAAGAATGCCAATTTGTTCTGAGAAAGGGTCTGGCGTACACTTGAGTTGAGTCCTAAACAGTTAAATTGGTTGTTATCAATTTTTCAAAAGACTGTACTTCTCTCACTGGAATGTATTACCTAGATGCAGTAGGATGCTTATGTTTAGATATCAGACTTTCAATCAAATACTAGCTTTTGTATTACATGTTGTTTTGTAATTATGTTTCTTTATTTTCTTATGAACGCCTGCTTCTTGTCCCCTTCTATCTCACCTTTAGTGTTCAATGTAAGTTAAAGGTGTGCCATTGATTACCGATTTAGGAGTATATTCCTCTCGAAGCAATCTCTTATACTATTTTGTTTGTTCCAGCTTCCTAGGGTTTAATTGGCTGCCTTATATTGGTATATGCATTCAGTAACATGGAGTAGTGTTCGGTTAATACATGCCTGTTCTTCGAACTCATGGAGTGGCACACAAGTATACAGCACCACTGTAGATAATATGCTTCTCAGGCAGTATGCAGTCACTTTCCCTCAGATAGCACAATTCACTTTCCTGTATCATGTAACAAAAGGTGATAGAGGAAAAGATCCATCTCGCTATACCTTGCTTCCAGAGGAGGGCGACTTCTGTCTGGGCATCCAAAGGAGATGAAGAGCTGATAAGAAGTTCTAATATCCCTGTTCCTTTCAACATAGAATTTGAGGCACCTACGAACATCTAGAGCAGTGGTCTCCAAACCTTTTAATGCCACACCACCCAGTTGAAAAATAAAAATGAATGGGTCCCCCCTCAGAATTTTTCACAATTATTTTATAAAGCTGGCAATGTTTAAATATGTCTAGACTTATTTAAACATTGCAGTTAAGTACTGTTACCATTTTTAAAATGCAATAACCTGTTTCTGCTTAAAACAAAGCCCTCTTATCTGTATAATGTGTCTTTTGGCCAGAGCCTGGAGCCCGCACCCCCAGGATCACTTGAGGCCCCATTTGGGGGGCCCGCCGGCCAGTTTGAAGATCCCTGATCTAGAGGATGTGGGCCCAGATTTACTATTCTTTGATGGAAGGAAACACTGCACCAAAGATGCAGTGCTGCCTTGCATCAAAGACAGAGAGAACAAAGTGTGGCATATCTATTACAATATAGTGCATTTTTTTCTTCCCTAGCACTGGCACACTCTTGGCCGCCATGTGCTAATGCACACATGCTTGTGCCATATTGCCAGGGTATGTGTTCTCTGAAGGGTAAGTTTTGTACTGGAAAGGGACGCTTCAGTACAAAAACTATATTTTAAGATTTTTCCCACTTTAAGTGCTATACAATGCAGCACACATGCAAAGGTGGGAAAACAAGGAGAATTGAAAGCATTTCTTTTCGTTAAACCTGCCTTGAAGAAGCGTAAGATTGTGGTGCAAATCCCTGACTACCAATGTTTGTTGATAGGGATGTGCGTCAAAAGCCACGTGTGGTAGCTTGGAAACTCCCACACACCACCCATGGAACGCCTCCTCTATGCCGAGTAACACAAAGCAGTTTTGTGTTACTTTGCACAACTTTGCGTTACTATGGGATTTAGTATCTGCGTTGGATAGTAAATCCCACCATACCTCCTTGCATCAAGTTTGAATCACAAAAGTGACGCAAACCCTGCGCAAAGCATTGGTAAATCTGGGCTGTGGTGTCCTTTCTGCATCTAAAGATGGATTGGGAAAGAAGAAAAGGAGCACCACTAGTTTACTTTGGCCCTGATTTATACTTTTTGGTGCAAAACTGCACTAACACAGTTTTTCACCTAAAACTTTAGCACTGGCTTGCACCATTTCTGTGGACCAGCTGGGCACGATATTTATGGAATGGTGCAAGCCGGTGCAAAGAGTAGGCTAGCGTAAAAAAAATGACTTAGTAGGGTGGGGCTGGCGGTATGGAAGAAGGGGGTTTTGCACCAAAAAATGACGTTAGGCAGGTTAGAGTAAAAGAAAAATGACTAACCTGCCTAGAGTAATTTTCTGACGCAAAATCATCCATACCACATGACTCATGTCTTAGAAAAGAAGGAGGCATGCCAGGACCATGGGCCATGTGGGGGAGGGGGGGGGCATTTCAGGGCTTCCAATGGCACTTTAAAAAATATATATAAATACTTAATCTGTACTTACATGGGATGGTGTCCCCCATCCTCCGCTGTTCCTCTGGTAAGGGTGGGGGTGTCCCTGGGGTCTGGGAAGAGCACCTGTGGGCTTATTCCCTGATGTTCCACCATGGAAATAGGCCCACAGGTCTCCTAACGCCTGCCCTGATCCAGGCGTTAAAAAATGGTGCAAAGCAAGCTTTGCATCATTTTCTGACCCCTCCTACCCCGTGCATGATTTTTGCACGGGAGGATAAATAAGGCGCTAGGCGCAAAGGAAGTTTTCCGCAGGTAAAAAATGACTAACTCCAATATTTTGGCACTAGACATGTCTAGCTCCAAAATATAAATATGGAGTTAATGATGCAACTCCATCCCAAACAGAGTATAAATATGCCCCTTTGTCTTTGGGGAACTGTAAAAATGTTTTAATGATGGTGATTACTTTAATCTTGCTCATTTGTCTAGTAGAATTCAAAGCCAGGGGATATATAATGTAATTGCAGAATTTCACTTCAATTCGTACCTATCAATCAATTTAGGCGGCTATGCATTCTGGCCAGTTCTCAAGGGACATACAGGTGGCACACTGGTATATATGTCCTAAAGAGACCCATGATTAGTTTTAATGATATTTTGCAAGAACGTGGCTAGTGACTGAAGGCGATCATCAATACAATGAAATTATTTTCACGTGCACTGTAATTGATCCATAATTGAGGCCCTCCTTGACCAGGAGTAGCAGAACTGGCGGGGTGTGGGGAAGCTGTGACAATGATGGGTACAAGCCTTTCCCTGCACATCAAACACAAAAATGTGTGTACTTTGCACCATGACAGGTAGAGGGAGTGTCAGCCCGTGCTAAGATTGGTCTGTTGTTGGGAGGTATGAGCAGGTGCTTTTACTCTTTGTCTTCTCAATCCAGGCCGTGAGGTTTCAGGGAATTGAAAAGTCATGATGTAAAACATGGCCCTGTTTCAACAAAAGAACAAGGTGGATCATGAGATGGAAAGCAACACCATTTGAGCACATGAGTGAACCAAAACCTTTGTAGTGAGACCAGTGCTATCTAAATCAGATGTTTCTGTGTTCTGGAAGGTGTTCTGCTGTGAGGAACCTGTTGTTGTTGACTGCCAAATCCAAATATTTCAGAGCTACCTTTAACACAATATACAAACTCATACTTCCTTACTTTAAAGAATAATATATTGAGGTTTTCTTAGCTATCCTTCTCAGCACCAACTGACCCTTTAAACTTGGGACACAGTCTTCTAGGCCTAGGGCATGGATGTGAACTTTTTTGTTTTCCCCTGCCTACGGGTCTTTTATGGATCGATCATGCAAATGAGCAGTTCAGCCCTCCTTCGAAGCACCCAATGTTATCACATGGCTTGGACGCAGGGGCTGCAACAGAAGCTGAGCAGAGAGATTTGGGTATCCTTCAACAGTGAAGGGCTTGAGGTGATACCACATTGCTCCATTTCTTGTTGGTGAATCCTTTGTCGGTAAAAGATAATTAAATGAATGCAGTCTGACACAAGGTGAGGCTCCTAAAAGCAAAGCGTTGCGTCCGTTTCTTACTGCGCAGGGGAGGTGATGCGTCAATTCTTTCCTTGCAGGAGAGGCGATGCACTGGCCCCTTACTGGAAGGGGAGGTGATGCATTGATTCTTTCCTCATGATGCGCTGATTGCCGGACACTCAGCCCCAGTTCCTTACTGCGTTGTGGGATTGATGAGAAATTGACGCCTCGGGAACGATGCATGGAAAATCCAGATGCATTTTGACGACGGAGCCATGGTGAAACAGGCCCTGCATCGATTCTGTAGCCATGAGAAAGGCGCTGCATCAATTCTCCAGCCACAGGACATGCATTGCCTCGATTGTTCTGCTGGGTTGCGTCGGTGTGTGAATTTTCCTCTTCAGGTCATCACCCTACACTTCCAAGAGCCCAGGGACTGGAGTTGGCACCACTTGGCAAGTCAGGACTCTCAGCAAAAAGCCCAGGCACTGGCAGATGAAGTCTTTTAAATCCCTGAGATTTCACAACAGGAGGCAAGTTCAGTTCAAGCCCTTGGAGAACCTTGGAAAGCAAGATGTAGAAAGCAAAGTCCACTATTTGCACTCCCAGGACAGAAGCACCAAGCAGTAAGCCAGCACAGCAAAGCAACAGGCAGAGTGGCAGTCCCTCCTACAACATCTAGCTCTTCTTCCTGGCAAATTGTTGTCAGACCAGAAGGATTCTAACTTTGTGTAGCCAGGGGTCCAGTACCTATACCCATTTCTGCCTTTGAAGCAGGCAAACTTAAAAGAAAAGTGTTTGTCTTGCACAAGACCCTGCCTTTTCTGCCCTGGCCCCAGGCCTACTTCAGGGGGTTGGAGACAGTTCTGTGTAAGGACAGGCACAACCCTATTCAGGACCAAGTGTCAGCTCCTCCCACCACTCCAGCTCAGGAAGATCCATCAGGATATGCAGGGCACACCTCAGCTCCCTTTGTGTGACTGTCTAGAGTGAATTCACAAAAAGCCCAACTGTCATCCTGACCAAGACGTGTATTCCAAAGCCAGGCATAGGCACAGAATGGTTAAGCAAGAAATACCCACTCTCTAAAAGTGGCATTTTAAAACTTACAATTTATAAACGAACTTCACCAAAAGATGTATTTTAAAATTGTGAGTTCAGAGTCCCCAAACCCCATATTTCTATCTGTTCCCAATGGGGAATTACACTTGAAAGATATTTCAAGGTAAACCCCATGTTACCCTATTGTAGAAATAGTCCTTGCAATAGTAAAAACAAATTTAGCAGTATTTCACTATCAGGACAAGTAAACCATACCAGTATGTGTCCTACCTTTTTACACGAGGAGCAGGCCTTGATAAGATACTTTCGCTTGATGTGAAACACATAATTCATGACACAAAAAGGCCCCTCTAGCCCAGAAAACAAAGCCAGAAACAACTTGTGGAAGGTGAAAGCTGAGCCTAGGCAAAGCTATCCAGGTGAGAAATAAATGAATTTGCAAAGTAACTCAATCTGAAAAAAAACAAGACAGAGCAGTGTTTGAACACTCAGTCATACTCTTCATAAGGATGAAATCTGGTCTGTGGTGGACTCTGGGGGGAGTGGGGTGCTCAGAACACTAACTATTTTGGCTGGAGTAATAAGTAAGCTCCTAATTAAACAGTATTATTTTGCTAATCAACATGTTAAATCTGGTACTGCTCCGACTCCATTTATGCGATATCGGGTGGAACCTAGGACATTCTTACACACAATGCAAGGATGTTCGCAGATAAAAAGATTCAGGTCAAAATACATGCAGAACTGAAGGCAGTTCTGTGGGAATAATTTCTAACAAGTTCTAAGATGGCATAACAGAGGAGCTAAAGTTGAACCTTAATAAAAGGACTAATGATAGCATGTTGGCAGCGGTATAACAATACTATCCCGGATTCGCATACATGGACAAGGCAAATGACTGATGCAGGTCTACAGAAAAATCATTTTACTGGGGTGGTGGTTAACTAAACAAATGGTAAAATATCAGGAAACATGCGCAAGAAGTGCTGTATGCCCAAGGTTTGAAGGATACAGAATCAAGAATGATACGAGAGGGTTGGAGTCAAGGCCAGAAAGAAGACACGCCGGACAGGGTTTGCATTCATCTTGCATTTTTTTTTAATGATTTGACGTCTTTTCTGTTTTCTGAAAATCTAATAAGACAGTGCCTAAAAACAGTGTTTATTTCTATGATTAAAATACAGGGAATTCCTGGCACAGTGACAAAGAATACTCTTCACTTCAACTTTTTCTTGAATCTCTCACACCGAACAGATGGAATATTGAAATCATGTACCAGTTCTCCAGAACCACAGTAGAATATCTGGATCTTACATTGTATATTGAAAATGATAAATTACATACTCGCTTTCACAGAAAGAGCACAGCAGCGAATTCCATGCTACATGCCTCCAGCTGTCACCCATCTAGCACAATTCACAACATCCCCGCAGGAGAATTCAGACGAGCTAGATTGAACTGTAGTAATACATCTGACTATGAGGTAATATCTTCTGAAATTGTTCAACTCTATCTACTAGAGGATACAATATTTCAAGTTTAATGAACACCAAAGAACACTTTGCTAAAATAGATTGAAACACCATGTTAAACAAATCTAAAACTACATCTAAGAACTCTCCTGTTCGCTTCATTACACACTTCCATAATGGTCATCGATTGATTCGCAAACTACTTCGTAAGCATTGGTATCTACTTCAGAATAATCCATCCATCAACCAATATATCTCATCTCATCCTCAGATTGGTTTCAGAGACAAACTCTGTTCCTCGTTCTATTTGGACAAACCCTTCATCCAAAGTTTCATACGACGACCTAAAGGTTTTTATACCTCTACAAAGTGGTCTATCTGTAAACTTGGTCTTACTAAAACAAAATCAATCTCTATTAATGATCAACCTTTTGTGATACGAGATTTCAGCAACTGTGAAAGTACTAATACAGTCTACCTCATTAACTGTCCCTGTAATAAATCCTATGTAGGGAGCACAACCAGAGCATTGAAGATTCGGATACAGGAACACTATCGCAATATACAAAAAAATGACACCAAACTTCCCTTGGTCGAACATTTTATAAAATGTCACCCACATATATGAACATTTACTTTTAATGGCCTGATGCAATTTAAACCACACCCTAGAGGTGGTAATCTTGAACTGCAGTTACGACAAAATTAAAGCCGACTCATCATTCGTTATGATACTGTACGGCAAGGTCTCAACAACGATTCTGAGTGGCACTATTGGCTTTATTAGTAAAGCTTGATCAATATTGTCAGACAAATTTTATACCACTGATGAACTTTATATCAATGGTCAACTTATCTTGTTCTGTATGTTCAGTCTGGAAATCAGCCTAAGTATATCACTTTGTTTTGAAGAGTAGTTGATAACCTAAAGGGACCCCTCTGAGTATACAAGGACAACCCTTGTATTTAACATCAGATTGTCTACAAGTTTATGCCTAATTATTCATTACTTGCCATTTATGTCAATGTTATCTCTGTATTTTAAAAGGACACTGTTTAAACTAGGCTTGTCACATGCAAAGCTATTTCTATTATATATATATATATATATATATATATATATATATATATATATATATATATATATATATATATATATATATATATATGTACTTCTATTTCGTTATTTATTAGTCATTTGTTTCAGTCACGAGTATATTTGTTCTTCCTTCCTTCTTTTTCTCCAATCTTACTACTTACTGTGAACATATCAAAGTCACATCTAAATTCTCCATATATTAGGACAGTTAGTGGCCCTAAACATTTAGTCAAATTCAAGCTCTTGTTATTGGTCCCCAATTTCACACCTTATTAGTGTATAAATATCAAGATCATTCTCCCAGAATTTTTTTCCAACCGTACAATAATTACATTTTAGGATATTTATAATGAGTCGACCCCCTCTTTGACTTATATTACACAAACAACATGGCCGATGTGTAAGCCATGTTTTGTAATTGCACATTTACAATTGTATATATGCTAGCAATATGCTAGCAATAACAGGGTTAGCCCTTGTACAATCTGTAAATACAGATCCATTCAATCACCAAAAAGAAGATGACCAACTTATATGGTAAAGTATGCGCTTGACATGTATCCTTGGTAACATGCCCACTAGCGTCTTTCACCGTTTCTAACATGGCACTTCATTTACATTCTAGTTTCCTCACATTTTGTGTTCCCCAAAAAAAAAATAGAAGTAGGACTCGCCCGCAACCTTTAACTAAATAAACCCTATTGCGCGTCCTTGCGTTTCAGACACTTTCAATATGGCACCCAACTAACACGCTGCATCGTCAAGTCTGCATCGATTCCTTCCCGATTTTGCTAGTGGTATTTGGGTGAGGTGGTATGAATTTCCTTTGTTTTCTTTGAATATCTTTAAAAAGGAGTGCATGATTAATTAACCTTGTGGAACTATCTGGACATCTTGAATTATTTACCTTCACATTACATTTTAGTCTGTTGTGCCAGCACCACTGTCAACTTTACACTCGTCTATTGATCATTTGGTCCTGTAATTTAACTATTTGCACAGGTTTTTCTTGATATTTATTCAATCTTGACTAACAAGGAAGGGGTCATAGTAAGTAAACACCCTCCTGTCTCTTTTCCTCTGAAGGTGCTTCAGACTAGGTTCACAGGGCTCACTTTCAGGCTTTCCTCTTCGAACACAATTCCACTATCTTTGCGCAGTCTATTGAACACCAGCACTGATGGGTGAAAGCCATGCATGACCTTCACTTGTTTCTAACTCGCTAATACTTGGAAGGTTCCTTTTTAATACCTGACTGCCTCATTTTCCATCACTTGCATCCTTGAGAAAGCTCTAGGTCAACACACCATAAGGGGCAAAACACGTGTCGACTCTTTTCTTCGTGCAACCTTCAAGTTTTTTCCAATACTGGATATCAACGAATAAACCAATAAATACACTTGAATCACAACACGTGGACTTGATGAATTCTTGACTGCTTGCAAATTGCATTATGCAAATTTATCTTCTCAACATTAATCAAGTGGGTTCTCAACTCTAGTATTTACATAGAATAATTGAAGCATGTGAATCTATGAAACATTTTATGCTGGATAAGAACTTCTATTTACCTCCAAACATTTAGATGACTTTAGATGGACTGCCTTGATTATAAACCCATACATTTACAATTAAATTATGTATTTATTACATATGTACTTGAGAGGGAAAATTAAATGAAATATCAAACTCCTGTGTAATGAACTATTGAACCTTTTACAGTGAAACTGTTAAACTCTTAAAAGAACTTTTGGTGCTGTGACCTATTGAACCTTTGACTATGCGCGGATGAGTACAGACCTGCGTCTGCCTTTCTCTGCCTGTCTCAGGCCCTGTGAGACCGATGGGTTCGGCAGGTGTAGGAATACTTTGAATGTGGTGTAAATCAAATGAGAAGATTAGCAGGCTCTGGAGTTTCTTAATGGTTACCGGAAAATGCCAGAGCCCATCTCTCTAAGATATGTTTGATTTATGGTGTGAACTGTATTTTTGCACATTCCTGCCCACCATTTGTAACCTGCAAAGAGAGTATAAATAGGAGCTCAGAGCAGCACTCTGTGTAACACGCTCTCAGATCTATGCTGGGACGTTACACTGCATTGTACAATGCAATAAACCTTTGACGGTTTTTAATAGACACCTTGCCTGTGGTTGATTAGCTAGCGCCCAGTTTGATCCAGCGAGACTCTGATTACACTCAGGGTCTGTTTCACGGCATACTCTGTCAAACCATTTCAAAAGATAGTCAATACTGTTTCTTTGTTACCATGTATTCCACCAGGAAGAAGAGTTTATCAGAAAGGGAGTGAGGAGGTTACTCATCCCTTCCACTGAGTTAGGATTGATGTTTCACCCAAATGGTAGAGGGGACAAATAAATTAACAGAAACCCACTTTTCGTATTCCAGAGTCACAGATAATATCTGGAGCATCACAAACTTGACCTGGATGGTCACAGACTTGACCTAGGTAGCTGATGATGAGTCAGCATTAACACTAAACACTCCAAAAGCATAGGTGTTTTATCCATATGTTTAAATGTGAGATACCTCTTACGGAGGTGTTCTGCCTGCATCCAGGTGTCCCTGTTTATTGTAGAAACTAGGCCAGAGAAACAAGGTATAGCCATTTGCTAAAAAGTCTAACACTGGGAGTATTTTGAGGTGGGGAACTATAGGCCAGACCTCCACTTTGTTGCGTTTCACAGTTGAGAAGTTAAATACAGTTTGTGGAGCCATAGCACAGAACCCAGCTTTCGAAATCCATGGAGGATCCTGAGCACTAAAGGGAGGCAACAGCTAGATTTTGGGGTTTTGGACAGAAGTGCAGGGTAAAGATTTGGACCACACTCTACCTAGAAACGTAGTGAAGCTTTAGAAAATTATGAAGTAATCTGGCAAATAATGCTTGTCCTAATGATGAAATATGAAAAGGAATGGTTTATTAACAAAAATAAAGTGGCAGGGAAAGCCACTGAAAGACAGTATTTATATGTTACAGGAGATCTGGAGTAACAGGCTTATACAGCTGCAATGGAGCTGTGGGACATTTTGGGAAAAACATAAGGTTTATGTGTAGAACTAATTAACCTGTTTAGTGCGGGCAGCGGCCACTGTCAGATGCCCACACTACCTCCCTGGTGCATATATACTGTATATGATTTTATTTTTCAAAAACACCCTGGGAGATATGGAAGATCTTGTGTATCCCCCCTTCCCCCCGTGCTGATGTCACTGTTTTGTTTTCCCCATCGGCCGCTTCCTGCTCCAATGGGGAAAAACGTCCCCAAATGACCTTCCCGAACGGAGAGACTCTCCCCTTTCAAACGAGGCCTTCCTGAACAGGTTTTCGCAGCTACAATCGAGGGCCAGGAAACCCCACTAGACACCAGGGATTTCACTTGGGGGGGGGGTTGCTTAGTCCCCTCAGAAATGGGCCGGCCCACCCACAGGGCCATATATATATATTTTTTGAAGGTAGGTGTCCCCTGGAGGGGTGGGTCTAAATTTTAAAAGAAAGAAATTGACAGGGCGGTTGCCCGTGAGCCATTATAGCCCCCAAGGAAACCATACAACTACTAAAAAAAAATGGATCGATATATATATATATATATATACATATATATCTATCTAAGTAGATGGATATATCTATATATATATATATATATATATATATGTGTGTATATATCTATATATATATATATATATCTATATATATATATATATATATATATATATATTTGCCACCAGTCGTCTTGCAGGTGCAGCTTGCATCTTTAAAGCAATGCACATACTTCAACTGACGCGTTTCAACTGTAGCTTTTAGGCAGCAATAAAAAAGTCAAGTAAGTCTTGCGATTATGTTTCTGCTACAAAAGGATCAGACTTTTGTCTAGTGGCAGTTTTGATGCCATAAAGTAGCGCAGAAGGTTTATATGCCTACTGCAAAGAGCAAATCTGTATTTTATGTAAATAGCTGAGTACATTAGTAAAGTCAGCCATTACCTGTGCTATAATACAACTGAAATGTATGTGCAGGGGGGTGGCTATGGAGAGATGAAGGGCACTTTTGATGGATGGTAGTGAGGGAATCCAAGGATGAGGACATGAAAGTGGGAGCACCAATAATGATTGTTGGACTGGGCGCGAGAGGTGCTAAAGACTAACTATTGGTATGTGACAAGGTGTTTTTTGAGTGTCTTGAAAGAACGTGCTGATTGAGGGAAAAAGGGAAGGTAAGGTGACCTCTACTGTTGCACATATCACACACACACACACCAGCAATTTTGTGACTGTCTATGTAGGCTACTGTTTTAGAACAACAGTTTAGCCAGTAGCAGAGATGGCATCTTGTTGGATGACTGCTGCTCACGCCCTCTCTCGGGCTATAGAGGACAGCTCTGACATAGGATGAGAGACTGAGACAGCAGATACTGAGACAGCATCTGAGGGACAGGACAATGGTGCAGACTCTGGGAGTAATTTTTTAGTCAGAGGAGTCCCATTCGATAACTCCTCTTCATGTAATTATGAGGGAGGTGATGAGGACAGTCCTGATGTCCCTTCGCAAGCACAGTCTGTGCAACGGGGCAATGGCGGGTTAGCCCAACCAAGAGAGCAGGTGAATGTGGCGGCAAGCACAGAGAGAGAGTGCTCTCTTGGGAGCTCCCCAATTTAGTTCAGCCCCAAATTCCACAGCCCAAATTGTTTTGTGGAGACATCAAAATTATTTATCACAAAACAAACTGGTTTTGTAAGGCAGGCACCTGTGTTTTTGGTCCTGGGCTCGGCAGCCATATAGGGAAACATACTAAACCCAGACATTTCTGGAAACTAGACAACCAGGGGAGTCCACAGAGGTGTGACTTGTGTGGATTCCCCAAAGTGTTCTTACCCAGAATACCCTGCAAAGCTGAAATGTTGAATAAAAACTCTATTTGCTTGCATTTCTGTCACACAAACTACAGGAAGGTGCTGTGATCCACAAAATTCCCACCACCCAGTGATTCCTCACCTGTCCTGATAAAAACACTATCCCACTTGAATGCCTGTACCTAGTGCCTACGTCAGGAATGGACCACCCCAGGGTCAACAGTTGCCTCATGTAAGGACCAGCATTGACCGTTGTGTGATCTATTCCTGTCGCGGGCACTAGGCCTACCCACACAAGTGAGGTACCATTTTTATCGGGAGACTTGGGGGAATGATGGGTGGAAGAAAATTTGTGTCTCCTCTCAGATTCCAGAACTTTCTATCACCGAAAGATGAGGAAAAAGTGTTTTTTTTGCCAAATATTGAGGTTTGCAAAGGATTCTGGGTAACAGAACCTGGTGAGAGCCCCACAAGTCAGCTCATCTTGGATTCCCCAAAGTGTCTAGTTTTAAAAAATGCGCAAGTTTGGGAGGTTTCCCTAGGTGCCAACTGAGCTAGAGGCCAAAATCTACAGCTAGGCACTTTGCAAAAAACACGTCAGATTTCAATGTAAAAATGTGATGTGTACATGTTGCCTTTCCTTTCGCGAGCATTAGGCCTACCCACGCAAGTGAGGTACCATTTTTATTGGGAGACTTGGGGGAACACAGAATAGCACAACAAGTGTTATTGCCCCTTCTCTTTCTCTACATTTTTTCCATCCAAATGTAAGTCAGTGTGTAAAAAAGACCTCTATTTGAGAAATGGCCTGTAATTCACATGCTAGTATGGGCAACCCGGAATTCAGAGATGTGCAAATAACCACTGCTCCTCAACACCTTATCTTATACCCATTTTGGAAATACAAAGGTTTTCTTGATACCTATTTTTCACTCTTTATATTTCACCAAATTAATTGCTGTATACCCGGTATAGAATGTAAACCCATTGCAAGGTGCAGCTCATTTATTGGCTCTGGGTACCTAGGAATCTTGAAGAACCTGCAAGCCCCATATATTCCTGCAACCAGAAGAGACCAGCTAACATAACGGTATATTGCTTTAAAAAATCTGACATTTCAGGAAAAAGTTACAGAGTAAAATGTGGCTCAATTTCAATATGTTTTTATTTCAGCTGTTATTTTCTGTAGAAAAACCTTGTAGGAGCTACACAAATAACCCTTTGCTGAATTCAGAATTTTGTCTACTTTTCAGAAATGCTTAGCTTTCCGGGATACAGTATTGGTTTCACAGCCATTCCTGTCACTAACTGGAAGGAGGCTGAAAGCACCAAAAATAGTAAAAATGGGGTATGTCTCAGTAAAATGCCAAAATTGTGTTGAAAAATGTGGTTTTCTGATTCAAGTCTGCCTGTTCCATGAAGCTGGGAAGATGGTTATTGTAGCACCGCAAACCCTTTCTTGATGCCATTTTCAGGGAAAAAAAACACAAGCCTTCTTGCTTTAACTAAATTTCAGCGGTATTTTGGCTTATTTCTTGGTCTCCTCCAGGGGAACCCACAAACTCTGGGTACCTTTAGAATCCCTAGGATGTTGGAAAAAAAGGACACAAATTTGGCGTGGATAGCTTATGTGGACAAAAAGTTATGAAGGCCTAAGCGCAAACTACCCCAAATAGCCAAAAAGGGGCTCAGCACGGGGGAAGGGAGGCCCAGCAGCTAAGAGGTTAAAGACCATCTTTAAAACCACGTCTTGCAATACTACCATAACATTCATCTGTACAGAGCTGATTTTAATATAGTTCTTTTATTTAATATTTAAATGCTTAACACCAATGGCTTCCAATGAATAATAAACGGAAACAGCCTGAAATAGAAACAGAAGCACCACATTCATTTTAGGTACGGTAATGCCTAATCTAACAATATGTCAATTTCATGAACTACACAAGCCACAAGAAATAATATAAGCTATGAAGAAAAACAAATCTAAATTAGTACCTGAAAGTGGATCCAGCCATCTACTGAGAGCAGACACTCTCGGTGCTGAACTTCTATATCACCGCCAAAAAGCAAGATAGGAAATGGGGAAACCAAGGTTGTTTCCTTCAAGTACACTTTTCCATACTTCACCTAAACACAGACACAAACAATCGTTGCTACAAACAGATAAGTAATATTCGTTTAAGAGCAAAAACAGCTGGAGAGAAGTAGGGTCAATATTTTCACAAGCACAGAAAGAGGGAGACTATAAGTAGGTAAAGATGCTTGTTTGCCAGCAATTTGTATCTATGACACATCTAAATTAACAAGTCAACTAGATTACTACAAATAATGCGTATGTGGGTTTCCTGGTTATATCTCTGAATCATTTTGAATGCTTTATTACCTTCTCTTGGTACAGCAGCCAACCATAGGTCTGTAGGTCTCTGTTGACTGAAGAGGGGTGGACGTTGGCTTTGCCCTGAGCAGTTTCTGCAATGCATGGGATCTTTTCTGTGATGTCAACAGACTTGGTGCACTGAATTTTGCCAACGCTATCATACAGGCCAGCTGTCAACACAGCTTTGAGCACAGATATCTCTTGAAGACATAGGGGCTTTCCGACCCCATTTTCATGGATTCCATTTGGGCTTTCATGTGATGTTTTAAAGGAAACAAATCCTGCAGCTCTCACTAATTTCACCAATTCCTGCTTTACATCCTATAAACGTTTCATAAAAAGATGTTATATTAGTGTAGTAAATAGCAGACAGTACTCTCAAAATAACTTTTTCTTCAAATGTCGCTGCATTTATTACAAAGGACTTGCCATAAAATGTTTGTGTGGTACCAAGTCCCCAATCAGTTTTGATACAGGAAAGAAACAATGGCAGCTTCAAAATAGTATTTCTATTTGTTTCCTACTAAATACTAGTAGACCGCAATGTTGCTGAAAACCTTGTGTTGTGCGATATAGGTTTGTTTGCTTTCTCCTAACCTTTTGCACAGCACATACCAGCGACGCCTTGTGGCGTCACGCAATCTGCAGTTCGTTTTAAGATCACCATGTTACAATCAAAAGCAACACGTACAGTCATGGTTGCACTAGTGTCTGATTACATTTCTAACACCCTGTAGGCACCTTCTCAGATATAGGAACTCATAGCACAAACAATCTGAACTGTTTAACATTTTCAGAAATAAATGGAGCTAGAAACTGTGGGAAGAAATAGTTACCTGTAATCCTAGTTCTCCTCCAGGGTAATTGTGATATTCCAACATGTTAAATTATTCATAAATGAGATAGCGCCCTTGGTGGTGTTTGGGGAATTAGCATTTTGTGTGGCACACAAAATTCAAAGTAATGTCGGACCAGAACTACTTATCGTCTAAATTTGCAAGCAGGTGATTAACCTGCAAGAGCATGCTTTTTATCATAATATACATTTCTAGAGTGTGCAATAAATGATAAGAGTGTGCTAACGCAGTTTTGCGTCAAAAAAATTAGCGCCGGCTAACGCCATTCTGAAGCGCCATGCGGGCGCCGTATTTATTCAATGACGTTAGCCGGCGTTAGCCGCCGGCGCTGCCTGGTGTGCGTGAAAAAAAACGACGTACACCAGGCAGCGCCGGCGTAGGGGGATATGGAGCTTGGGCGCCAAAAAATGGGGCAAGTCAGGCTGAGGCAAATTTTTTGCCTCAACCCGATTTGCGCCATTTTTTTCTACTCCCAACCCCCATAGAAATGACTCCTGTCTTAGCAAATACAGGAGTCATTCCCCCTTGCCCAATGGCCATGCCCAGGGGACTTCTGTCCCCTGGGCATGGTCATTGGGCATAGTGGCATGTAGGGGGGCACAAATCAGGCCCCCCTATGCCACAAAAAAAAAAAAAAAAAAAAACACTTACCTGAACTTACCTTAATGTCCCTGGGATGGGTCCCTCCATCCTTAGGCGTCCTCCTGGGGTGGGCAAGGGTGACAGGGGGGGTCCCTGGGGGCATGGGAGGGCACCTCTGGGCTCCTTCCGAGCCCACAGGTCCCTTAACGCCTGCCCTGACCAGGCGCTAAAAAACGGCGCAAAAGCGGCCGTACGTAATTTTTTTTGACCCGCCCACTCCCAGGCGTGAATTTTGCCCGGGAGTGTAAATACGGCGCACATGCCTCGGAGTCAATTTTTTAGACGGGAACGCCTACCTTGCATATCATTAACGCAAAGTAGGTGTCCACGCAAAAAAATGACGCAAACTCCATGGACTTTGGCGCTAGACGCGTCTAACGCCAAAGTATAAATATGGAGTTAGTTTTGCGTCGGAATTGCGTAAAAAAAACTACGCAATTCCGGCGCAAACAGAGTATAAATATGCCCCTTTGTCTCTCAGTTTGACACAATGTCCTCTAAAAAGCCACTGGGGTTTAAGCCCTAGGTTTCCTGTCTCAGACAAATGTCTGAGACAGACCCCCACCTGGTTTGTCTTTAATGCTTGGAGCTAGACCACGACTCCGATACTTGTGAAGACTGTCATGCCAGGAACCCAAGGCACAAGGGAGTGGTCCTTTGCCATAAGACTCTTACCATGGAGGTAAGACTGCTTATTATCAGTCAGCAGCACCAACATATGTGGGTGACTGAGTCGTTCACATTCCCTCACAGGTTGGAGACTGTCGGTGTTAGAAATGGGGCCTTTGGTTGGAATTCAGGTTACCCCCTGTCCAAGCAAGGACCCTCACTCTAGTCAGGGTAAAGGAGAATCGCACTCAGTTAACCCCCGCTCTCCTCCTTAGTAGCTTGGCACGAGCAGGCAGGCTTAACTTCAGAAGCAATGTGTTAAGTATTTGTACCAACACACACAGTAAGACAGTGAACCACTACAAAATGACAACACAGGTTTAGAAAATTTGTAAATATTTATCTGAACAGAACAAGACCAAAACAACAAAAAAACAACATACACAAGTCAAGTAATGCATTTTTAAAGATTAAACACAAAAATAGCGCTTAGAAACACAAATGGTTCGATTAGGTGATATCAAGAAGTTGTGACGGGGTTGTTCACAACAACCCGATGCCAATGGCGCAGACTCCCAGGTACAGTACCTTAGTGAAATGTGAAAACAAGCTGGTGCATGAAGTCGGGGATCACGGTGTGGCTGGATCCGAGGTGGCGTTGATTCTGGGGCTGCGGAGCAAAGGAAGGGAGGCGTCACATAGAGGCGTCGGGTCCTTGCTCTGGACTGGTGGAGGTGAGGCGACGTCAGTGTGAAGTGTTGAGTCCGCGCACTTTGGGCAGAGTCGATATCTGGCAGTCACGGCGTGGTGCGGTAACTTCCACAGAGTTGCAGACTTCGGCGGGCTGCATTGGTGTAGGACCTGCAGGGTTGTCATACTCCAGCGAGGACCATGGCTACGTTTGCAGGCGGCATCACAGGATTCGGCAGCAGCGTCAGTCCGGAGTCGTCCGAAGTCCGTTCCCTTGATTTTCTTTGGTTTTTCACCAGCTTCTTCTTTCAAGGGCCCAGGGACTGGATTGGGCACCACTTGGCAGGGAAGGAGTCTCAGCAGAGAGTCCAGGTGCTAGCAGAGGAAGTCTCTGATGGCCCTGAGACTTCAGAACAGGGGGCAAGCTCAGTCCAAGCCCTTGGAGATTCTTATCAAGCAGGAATAAACCACAAAGTCCAGTCTTTGTCCCCTTTCACAGGCAGAAGCAGCACAGTCACAGGCCAGGGCAGCACTTCTTCTCAGCTCTTTTCCTTGACAGAGGTTCCCCTTGATTCCAGAAGTGATCTAAAGTCTGGGGTTTTGGGTCCAATACTTATACCCCTTTCTGCCTTTGAAGTAGGCATACTTCAAAAGAAAGTCTCTGTTGTTCACAAGATCCTGTCTTGCCCAGGCCAGGTCCCAGACACACACCAGGGGGTTGTAGACTGCATTGTGAGAGGGAAGGCACAGCCCATTCAGATGTAAGTGACCACTCCTCGCTCCACTCTGGCACAGAATGATCATCAGGATTTGCAGACTACATCCCAGCTCCCTTTGTGTCACTGTCTAGAGGAGAGGAGCAAACAGCCCAACTGTCAAACTGACCCAGAGAGGGAATCCACAAACAGGCAGAGTCACAGAATGGTTTAAGCAAGAAAATGCCTACTTTCTAAAAGTGGCATTTTCAAACTAACAATCTAAAAACCACAACCTGTGTTGCAGGCCCACTAGTAGCACTTGATTTACAGGCCCTGGACACCTCTAGTGCACTTTACTAGGGACTTACTAGTAAATCAAATATGCCAACCATGGATAAGCCAATTATACATATATTTTACATAGGAGCACTTGCACTTTAGCACTGGTTATCAGTGGTAAAGTGCCCAGAGTATCAAAAAACAGCAGAAACAGAGTCCAGCACACATCAACAACCTGGGAAGCAGAGGCAAGAAATGTTGGGAGACCACGCCAAGGATGCCAAGTCTAACAGTCGGCCTAACCACTCGGCTAGCTAGCAGCACCTCACCCAAACCTAAGAAGTAAAGGTGATTTGTGGCAGCCTAAAGAACATGTCACTCTGACTCCTCCCCAGGGAAATTGCAGTTGGCAGATATCGCCCTTTTCTCTTATTTGCACCAGTCCCACACAGGCAGAGTCAGACAAAGAGACGCAGGAAAGTTTTCAATGTGTTAAATGAAATGACTGCATCCTGTGATAAAAAAATATGAGCTGTGATTATTAGGATGATGAGACACAGCACATTAAAGATTGTTACCATGAGTGAGAAACAGATAAGCAGTCCCAGCATATTGGAATAAACATGTGACTACAAATTCCTACTTATAGTTCTAGCATCCTATGTGAAAGCATAGCAGTGATAGCTCTTTCTTCCTATACTAGTTCCTGGAAGGAACTCCTGCCCCTATATCTGAAAATAGGGGTCTGCACCTTGGCTCCTTGTCACCCAACACCAGTCGTCTTCATGACATTCCACATCACAAGGAAGGTCTCAAGCCCATTTGCGTAGTCAATCTAGGCGCTAGTCCTCGCAGTTGAAGTTGTTCGGTAAGTCCCACAGAGATCAAAAAAATCAAATTTGTCAAAGTGCTCTTCAACTTTACCATGCAGGTCTAAATCTTCAGATGAGGTGCAGGAAGGACATCGTTCTAGGTCCCACTCCCATGCAGAGCCTGCCTCTAGGTCCGCTCTGCACCTCTCTGAATTTCCTGGAGCCAGAGAAACCCCCATCCATGACAGCTTTATGATGTCATGCGCTTTGGCCCCCATGGGTTCAGAGGGTGTCCCCACAAGATTTATAATGCAATTACGGGTCTGTCCTCGGTGCCAGTCAGGCCCTGCGGACCTGGTTCCTGATTGAAAATGAATCCGAACATGAGACCACAACTTTCCCCGGAGCCCGTTCAAGTGATGTTGTTCCCAGCTGCACCAATGCCCCATGGTGGTGGCGACCCTGATACAGAGATTGATTGGCATTGCCCAATGCTGACTCCAGACGGAACTGAACCTTCCAAGTCAGAACCAGTGCCTCCTTTTTTGACAGGCCTGGAGAGGAGTGTAAGTGGGGAGGATATGAGAATCCTTTTGGATACACCAGCCACCTGGATGAGACTGAAGGTAAGTGGTATGAAGAACTGGCGTGTGCCAGTGGTCCGAACACCTCTCCACACACTTGCTTGGTCACTTCTCCTAGTGTGACTACGGAGGAATAGGCTTCCTTTGCCATGGTGGTGAGAAAGTGATTGAGATCCTGGACCTTACACTGCCCTCAGTGACAGTCAAGTGAAAAGTCTTGACGGAGATGCTTCAGCGGGAAGTTGCCCTCACAGAACCTCTGCTCACTTTTAATGAAGCTCTAACGGATTTCATGCTCAGGGCTTGCGCCAAGCCCTGTACAGGGGCACCTGTGCACAGGACCACTGCCCGCCACCATCCAGCTCCCCAGTCTTGGAGGCCCAGCTTTCTTCACCCAGCACCCCACCCAGGAGAGCCTGGTTATCCTGGCCTCCAATACCAAAGTTAACCCTGGCACCTTCCCTACCACACCACCACATAGGGGGCCGGATTTAGTAAGGGCTTGATGCAAGCCATCGTAAGGCAACGTAAGTCCTTTTGCGTGACTGTGCATGGTTTACTAAATTCAAAGTAACGCAAGGCAACGCATATCACTGCCTTGCGCTACCTTGCAGCAGGGAGGTATTCCATGGATGGAATATGGGTGTTCCCATTAATCCTGCCATAGATTTTTGGAGCATTCAAAGATTTACATAGAGTTGTAAACCAATGAATGCATCAAAATGGTACACCTCCCAGACCCAGGCGTACATATCTTTATTTCTCCTCGTTCTTTCTTTTTCTATGTGTGATGCATTCTGCATTACACATAGAAAAAGGAAAATGCTTTTTAAAGATTATTATTGTGCAGGAAGGTGTCCGGCTCTCTGATAAGGCTGTCCTCTCTGGAGAATCTACTGTCACAGGAACAGGGCAAGGTCTTACACCAGAAGCTGCGCATGCTGTGCCTTCATGCATGGACACTGAGTAGTAGCAATTGACAGATTTTTACCTTGCTGCTTAAGTCTGTGATGTCATTCTGGCAGCAAAGCATCCCTGAAACAAGACAGTATGCACCTACTGTTGAGACAAATTTGGGGCTTGGTGCACCACCAAAAAGGTTGATCCCCTTTCTGCACCTCTGTCTGTGGTCTTGGTATTTGTAGTTTTCATTAGTCCAGCAAGACTTTGCTTTGAGCACAGTTAAAGGGTATCTGTCGGCCACATCAGCATTCATATGTGTTGTGATTTGATTTATAAGAAGTCTACAACATACGTTCCCTTCAAAACCCTGTATCAAGCCTCAATGGGACCTGAACCTGCTTTTACCTTTCCTGATGTGTTCGCCCTTCGAGCCCTTAGACAATGATCCTATGTTTGTGGACCATAAAAACTGCCTTTCTACTGGCTATTACATCAGCCAGGAGGGTTAGTGAATTGTAAGCACTTTCTGTGCACACTCCTTTCACAACATTCTTCCCGCAAAACTGGTGTTGAGAACTCTTTCCTTCCGAAAATGGTGACACTTTTTCTTGTATCTAGACCACAACCTTGCCTACTTTCTTTGCTCCCCCCCTCACCATTCCACAGAGGAGGAGGGACTAGACCAGCGCTGTTGTTCTACATTGATCATACCAGAGAGTTCCGTGTGGATGACTGACTCTTCATTGGGCTTGTTGGGGGAACAAAATGAAAGGCTGTACAGAAATGGCCCATCTCACAATGGATTGTACTCTGCATTAAAATCTGCTACAAATCATCAGACAGATTGCCTTGGTGCTGGACTCAGTGGGACCCCAGATTTCACTGCAGAGCCCACATGAGCCACCTGGCACAGTTAAACAGGATGCAGGAAGATAACAGGCTTAGAAGCCACAGAGCTACTTCAACTGAGAGCCAATATTCTAGCCCAAATGTTCTGGCCTCATTGCAACATAGGGAAAGCCCTCAACTGCATTGTTTTCAAGAGAGGGTCTATAAAAGGAAGCCTTTGTGAGGAAGTCAGGTGCGACTTTGGCTCGTTGATTGTAAACCCTAACAATGTGATGATTTCAATGCCATATTATAGCCCAAATGTTCTGGCCTCACTGCAACATAGAGAAAGCCCACAAAATGCACTGTTTCCAAGACAGGTCCTATAAAAAGGAAGCCTTTGTGAAGGAGTCAGGTGTGACTTTGGCTAGTTGACTGTAAACCCCAACAATGTGAGGATTTCAATGCCAAATGTGGCTGTCTGCCACTGACTGTGGTGGCCGTGCCTTCAATAACCAGCCATCCTGGTATTGGACATCTGGTATCCCTGACCTCCAAAGATGGATGGCAACAAGCCATCACTTTCATGAACACCTGGTGAATCTGAAGGGGAGCACGACAAAATGAAACTGCTCCTAGCTTACCTTGAACTGGAGGTAACGTCTGTAGAACTGCAGGAAGGGAATATAAAAATACACGTCCTGCAGATTCAAAGTCACCATCCAGTCGCCTGGATCCAGGGCAGGTAGAACGTGGCCCAGTGTTAGTATTTTGATTTTTTTCTTCCGCAAGAAATCATTCAGAAGGTAAGAGATCTAAGGTAGGCTGATGCCATCTATCCTTTTTCAGCATAAGAAAATAGTGTGAGTAACATGTCTCTATTTCTGAATCCATAATCCTCCCAATGGCTCCTTTGTAAAGTTTGCATCTCCTCCATTAGAACGTAGACTTGCTCCTTCGAGTGCTGGTTTGGTGTGGGAGGGAGGCGGTGCAGTGGGCAGGAAGAAACAATATGGCATAGCCATGGTGAAAGATCTGGAGGACCCATTTTTCAGATATGATTGACTGCCTTTCGGGGAGAAAGTACTGGATTCTGCCTCCCAATCTGTGGTTGTGGGCCACTAAAGGCAGGGTAAATCGGATTGGAAGCTGCATGTGAGGGGGACTAGGAGGAATGATGCCCGGAATGGGCTGCAGATTGCCTGCCAGATCAACGTCCTCAGCCATGAAAGGTTTGGAGTGACTGCAGAAGGGGCTGAGGAGACTGGCATTACCTGTAGGCCAACCTCAGGCATAGCTTTGGAATTGCTGTACTGATGAGGAAACTATCTAGCAAAGGTCAAAAGACTCAGCCTTTGTGCAACGGCCCTATTCTCTCTAAAGCATTCTAAGGCAGAATCTGTGAGCCATTAAAAAGCATATCCATAAGGGAAGCCTGTACTTCTCCAGAGAAACCTGTGGATCGCATCCACACTTAACGATGGAGCAGTACCCTCATGCCAACTGACTGTCCCAGACAATCCTCAGTATCAAGGCCAGCCAGAATCACATATTTGGATGCATCCTGACCATCTTGAATGGTTTGTGCCAAGGAGGCCCCAGGTTTTTCCAGAACCGCCAGCAAGATTTCACTGGTCATATCCCAGAGGATGTTTTCTGTCGCCCAATTAAAAAAACAGCACTGACTGACCTCGATTCTAGGCTAGCCGAATGCAACATTCATTTTTAGAAATCTTCAATCCTCTTTGACTTCCTGTCCATGGGGGGAGGTGACTTCAACTGAAGCCAGGCGTAGGTCCAGGACCTCAGCAGCTTGTCGACTTACCACAGCAAAGGAAGCACTCTCTTCCATTGGGGTCCCAAGAGAAGAACTCAATCCTGTGACAAGGGAAATATCAAATCGACTGGCCTCTTGTAAGTTCATGTAAAGACTATCATGATAATAATGGGGGTAAATCACCCTCATCGCCAATTCAATCTTCGTCATCTCTGGTCAGAGTCGGATACAAAAAGATAGTGGAGTATCTGAAGATGCCTCTGTTGTAGAGGAAGCAGACTCTGGTTGTACGGGGACTGAGTACACTGAAGTGGATTCAGAGTACAACCTCTGTCGGAGACTTGACAATGTTGTTTCAGGAAAATTATGACAGGCTGAAGGGGTTCAGAGGACAGATTTTCTTGTGATTATACAAGCGAGGGCCCCTGTGGATCCTCATAGGACCACATAGGACATAGGAAGCCAGAAGACCGGCAAAGATAATCAGCATGGCTTCAACCTATGCGGAGTTGCCGCCAGTCAGGGAAACTCATGCATCAGGATCCCCTGCAGGATTGGCTCCTTAATTGGAGATTGGGAGTGAGATTGATTGGCACCTTTACGCCCTCACAACTTCTCTTTTGATAGAGAGTGACGGGATGGGTTCAAAGTCTGCTTCGCTTTCTTATGCTTCTATTTGGACTTTGACTGCGAATGCGACTTCTCAATAAAGCAGCATCAGGCGCTGTAGTTAGAAGTATTAAACCACATTCTTTTTGGTGGACTCTCTGAGTGATGAAAAAGGAAGGAGCATCCCTCGGAGGGGATGCAAGGGATCACAGTTCCTGCAGTACACAATGTCTACAAAGCTTGAGAAGAAATACAGTATCTGCACAAGCTAGTCCCCAGTTACACTTTCGGTTGAATACCATGGTCACCCAAAGCAAAAGATTCAGCTACAAGGAAGCCAGTGGTAGAGCTATCACAGGATTGTGTCCACTACTGTATCACTAACCCATTTGTCACCCTTCAAGAGAATCCTAAAAACATACCTTGTGAATAAGGCATTCACCAAGCACCAAGTGAAAATTAAGATCATGCCACAAAGAAGGGAGTGCACCGTGTTTTCAACAGTAAGATTTGAGTTGAGAACATAAAAGATTAATGACAGCACTTAACACTCCTTCCTGCTCTCTCATCTTCAGACAAATGGAAAAGACTGCAGAATGAAGATGTTCTACTTAGGAGGTACAAATATATTTAGCGGGGTGCTCCATGCTCAGTTATTGTAAGCTGGTATCATTCTTTGCCTTGAGATAATAAGAGAGAATTGGGCTAATAAATGTATTTTGGATGTCTGATCTGGGTCAATTCCTGCTCTACCTAGTCATGAGGGAAATCATGATATGCATACTGTTAGGAACTACGGTGACAGAAACCTGCGCTGCTGTAAGAAGAAGTGGCTAAGGTGGTTAAGAAGCGTCATCACCTTCACGAGGCCTTGTGTCATTTGCATGTGCTAATTCACAACATGAACAAAGTTTATGTACATTGTTGTGTCTGTGGAATTTTGTGTTTATTTGTGAACCGCAAAGCACTGTTCCTGCTGGGCATTTATGACAGTGGCACAAAGCACTTTACCTTAGTACTCAATCCCTATCCTGGCCATACAGTCCAACAACTTCCTCCTATTGACAAAGTCAAAGGCAAAGGAGAAGTCCATGAACGCAAGGTGAATGGAACCTCTCCTTGCCGTGACATATTTCCCTATTATCAATTGCAGGTTATGGCACTGCTTCACAGTGCCGACCTCTGGACGGAAGCCATAATGGACATTTGATAGGGACTGATTCTCCACCAGCAAGGCTTCATGTTTTGCAGCCAGAACCATTTCCAAAATTTTTAAGGGGCTATCCAGAAGGGATATTGGAGGATAACAAGCCAGGGAGTTCCGATCCCTCTTCTTAAAAATTGGGACAACCATGGCTTCAGACCATTATGGAATGTGGTCTTCTTTAATTGCTGCTTTAAAAACACTAGTTAGAATCGGGCCCAGAGCATTTCATTTTCTTTAAAAGAGGTCCATAGGGATCCCATTAGGCCCAGGGGCCTTTCACGCCGGGCTTCACCTAATGGTGGCAATGACATCAGTAATGTCTATCAAGTCTCTCAAGGCCTCGTATGTTGCTTTACTGTTACAGTCATCTTGGCTTGGGGGCTACTGGCCTTTTCGACTGTGGGGTTAAAAATATTACCAAAGTGCTCAAACCAGGCTTCTGCAAGTATTACCGAATCCAGAGTCGGCTTATCATAGCTGGTAAAGAATGGTTGATTTACCACCTTCCAAAAGGAAGCAATGTCCCTCAGCCTAGATGCCTTATCCAGCTCTTCCCAGGCAGCCCCTGCAGTTCCGCTTTTCTGGCCTCCAAGATAACTTTGTATGCCCCATGAGTTTGTACTATCTCTTCTCTGATGTGGGGATTTTTGGAGGGGACTGCTTTAAATTTTTTGTGGGCCTTGGGACACTCATGATTAAACCAGCTAAGGGGAGGAGGCAGTGGTTTTGGTGCTATATTCCTCCTCAGGTCACTATCAACTGCCCCATATAAGGAAGTGAAGGCATCAGTAATCGATGTTGCTGATTCCTCCCTCAAAGTCAGTAATAAAAAGCATTGCCCTTTATCCTTGATCAGGTTGGCCAAAAAGGTTTAATTGGGATACTACAAATAATGCATTGGGACACCAACATCAGAGTTAGATTTGGAAAACATGGGGATCTTACAGAAAACATTAGGTCACATCGAGGGATCATACAAGGGTGTGTGCTGGCCCCTCTCTTGTTCCTCATCTGTATCAATGACTCAGAGTCCCATCTAACAAGGATAAGGAAGGATCTCCCTAGAATTAAGACAAGAGACCTACCCATGCTGTTGTATGCAGAGGACGCCTATTAATGGAGAGAAATGCTAATGGCCTCCAGCTTCTTTTAGATGGATTTTATAATTTTATGGGAGAGTCTTAATCTCAAAACAAATTTAAAATGTTTTTTATAACAAGCCTAGGCCCAAGAAATGTGAAAACCTAGGACCTTCTTTTTTGGGGGGGGGGGCAGAAATGCATAAAGTGAAGTGTTTTAAGTATTTGAGAATCTCTTTTGATCACTGTCTAACTTGGCAGAGCCTACATCAATCTAGAGATGCTCTTACTCAAAGAGCTGTGGAGACGGTGTTCTCATTTGCGAGAAGGCTGGGACACAAACCGGTCAAGGAATTGAATGAGGTTTATCGGAGCAAATGGGTCTCTGTGGTAAGAGGAACCAAGCCAATCCAGGAGGTAAAAATAAGCTTGTTCATAGGCAGATGGCTGCTCCCCAATCATGCCCTGCTTTTATGTGCCTTTCAGAGATGGGCCAAACACCTGTTGGGAGCACTTTTTTTACAGCTGAGGATTTGAGGGAATCCTGACGTCCAACTCTCCAAGGACGTACTGGAAGATTGTCTTTTGCTGGACAATGCTCTTAGCATTCCTTGTCTTAAATATATAAAAAATATAATTCTTTGAGCTGGGCCTGCAGGATTACTCTGAAAACCCTGCAAGCAATGACTCTAGGGCTATCTCCCAGGTAAAGAAGCCTCATCGGCACAGGCAAAGCAGAGCCCACTAGTCGGCCTTTGACAATCTGCTTGTATAATTCAATCAATTTGACATGAGTGTGAGCCTTACTTCATATGGTTTCCGAATGGGAAACTCAGGTTTTATTTAATAAGATTGCGATTAAGCTTATTGCGCTTGATAGTTGCTTTCCCTGGAACACAGCCTGGGGAGAACCACTGTCTAAATGCCCATGCAACTCTGCCACTGAAAGCACATAGCACTTTATTGTATTTTACGCTCTGTACGTCCATGCTAGGAAGAGATTTTGTGCCTTATTTTTTGCTTCTTTAATACAAACTTCTACAAAGAGGCTTTTGAGAGATTGCAAAGGCTGGAGAATGAACAAGTTTGCATGGCAGTGGGAAATTTTGTCCACTTTGCACTGACGGTTAGAAATAAATATGGCTCAATGTAACATCTTTATTTATTCATATTAGCGTTTTCGGATCTGATCCAATCTTTAACTTTCTAAATTTCCTAACTCTTAATTTGAGACCTACCGGGCTTTTATCCTTATATATCGTTTATATATTTTATTATTGGCATGTCTTTTATCTAGTGCGCTTTATGAAACTAATTGTATTTTATTCATTGTTCTCTGGTGCTTTTCGAATTCTCTAATTTTGTTATATTTATGAAATGTTTTTACTATCTGTACTTTTATGGCCATGATTGGCGACTAAAGTCTCTGACTGACTGACCTTAGTACTCTGTGCAATGTGCAGTGTTATAGTGGATTTTCCATATCAGGGGAAAGAACAAGTGCAACTCAATATGTTTCCATTAAAAGCTCTCACAGTGTTTTGTACAGTGATGTTGCCAAATGTCAACCCTTGTTTTGGCACTACACGTTCCAAGCTTCTTTTAGATATAGAAGCAGTAGCAATTAAAGTTCAACTTGGGGATCCCGGGGCAGTATTTTCACCATTGTGCAAGCTCAAAGTGGGTCCATGCACATGGAGGCCAGCACAATCAATTTCCTCCCTTAAAACACTACACTTCCCAATTTTGCAGTCTGCTACAGCAGTAACTGCTGAACAGAATCAACACCAAACCTGACATGAAAGAATTTTACTCAGAAATTGTCTGTTTTTGTTGTCTAGTGTAAATCTGATCAGTAGTTATTGAAATATTTGCATAAAAAATAGTTGAGTGGGGTTCTAGGAGTTAATGCTTTGTATATTTTGACAGCAGTGTTTGTTAACATTTTTCAGAACCGATCTGTTAAAGATCTCTTTTCAATTAGAAGATAAATCCAATTGACCTAATACACTCTTTTTTCCCGTCCTGCACTCTGTTCTGCAACACCTCAAGAATCATTCGATAACAGTTTAAGAACCGCTGAGAACCGCTGAATGGCGCACATTTAAAGTTTAGTATGGCAGCAAATCACGATGCAACCGGCTCTCACCCTGTTCTAGAACCAACTAGTTGAAATAAAAATGTCTGACATTCAAAAAACAGCTTAAATTGGCACAGAAGAATTAGGAACCGGATGAGTCTTTCGAACTGTCCTTGGATAAATGAAAAAATTAAAAAGTAGCAAAAGCACATCAAACCTAACTATTCAAAAGGTTTTTGCATTTAATAGCCTGAAATATTTTTAAAACCTACAGGACTGGAGACATGAAACTGATTTCAGACTGTGACTAAAGGACACACCCTTTGGAGAAATCCAAATGCTTCGTCCAGGAAGTCTGATGGGCATTAGGGCAAGGCATAGGCACAGCAGAGGGCCAACCCCACTGTCTACAACTTGCTGAGCACAGGCGAAGGCCAAGTCTAGCAGGTACTGGGCAGTAGGGGTGATAGCTAAACACCGAGAGCCGGTGGCCTTGTAGTAGGCTCTGGGGATATGAGACTAGGATGCAGGTACATGACCACAGTACGTACAAAGGTGATACCTGATTTATGAGGACTGTGTTCTTATAAAATATAGCACACAGCCAAAAACTAGATGTGTTAGGCTATCTGGCATGAAGGCTGGGTGAAGGAAATGCTGTGAATGGTTGGTCCTTAAGTTGTCAGGGGTCAAATACTATAATTAAACAATTAAACGCTGTATTACAGGGTGTTATGGTGCATTCCAACGATGGAAAATGAAGTGTATTAATTAACAAAGCATGGAAAGGTGAAGGAACAGTTTGTTTATTGTGCAAACTGAAGCAAAGTCTTAAAACTGCTGACATTTGTCACTTATGGTGATACAGAACAATGCATGCCTCTTCTCCCAATGCACTGCTATTATCTCACAAATTATACCCTAGATGACATCCATTATTCTCCAGTGCAAGGTTATATAGGGGCATGCTTCACATAGGAAGTCAAAGGTTTGTTTTTTTCATTTTCTTTTCGGGAGAATTTAGAGAATATGAATATCGAGATTTCCTAGTTGGTCACGTCGCCAGTTCACAATTCTTGCCCTTCACCAACCAAAACATTTTTAGAAACGAGTGGGTTTAGCCTTTTTGGAGAATAGAATAAAGAACATTGATGCTTTGTTAAAAAATAGTGGTACAAATCTACAGAGAAAAGTCAAAGTTCAGAAAGGCAAAAAAATCTTTGCGAGTGCAAACTATTCTTATTTAAAAGAGAATGCCACTAGAATTCGCAAACTTCAGAAACATTGAATACTCAGAAAACAAAAGACAAGTGTAACTATACTCGGAGAAATATAAAATAGTGCTTGTGGGTCCCTTTGTATGCCTTTCGACGTCACAGCCTTAAGAACAAAGAAGCTCCTCTAATAATGTTTACATTTTTAAAAATGTTCCAGCGCAACAAGATGCAGCCCCGTCACAGACAGAGCTGTCAATTGTAAGACAGGTGTGTTGAGCAGAATCCACTGAATGGTGAAAATTCTACCCATAAAACGTGCTCGGTGTTTATATGGTGCATTTATGTAGCAGATGCAGCTGCCTACTCACTTTTCAAGGGACGCCAAAAGCTTTGTGACTTTTCCAAAGCTGCGTGGTGTACACGCTTTCACTCGTGAGAAACTGGGTTGTTGGTTGACTGGGGTGGGAGCCCTGGTCAAGCAACAACCACAGTCCCTCAGAGTGAACTGCAAAAAGTCACCAAATTAACCTGTACTTAACCCTGGATACCTTAGCACAAAAAAGCAGTGCTGCTTAACTTAGAGGCAGTAAAGTATTTATGCAGCACACAAACAGTAACAAAGTGAAAATACATCACAAGAAAAATCCTAAACCATTTCGGAAAATAGAGTAAATTGTAATAAATTATTTGACACCCAAACAATAAAAATCCAATCAGTAGAGCCAGTTATGAATTTTTAAAGTTTTGGGTTTAAAATAGTGCCTAAAGATCAAAGCACGAACTTTGGACATCCAGTCATGTCAGACCGGGTCAAATTTGAAAGCTAAGACCGACCGTGATGGAGCACGATTTGGATACAAGAAGTGGATTGGACCAATAAGCTCTTACCATCAAAAATGTCTGTGAAGGGAGAAGTTCAGCAGAGCAAGGATGTAGGAGTGTCAAAGGAGAAAGCCTTGCCGGCAGACGGCTGTTGAACGAAGCTGCGGTGAACATTTTTATCTTCGTACTTAGGTCCATATTTATACTTTTTTAGCGCTGCATTTGCATAATTTTTTGATGCAAAAGCGTAGCAAACTTACAAAATACAACTGTATTTTGTAAGTTTGTGCCACTTTTGTGTCAAGAAATGACGCAAATGCAGCGCTAAAAAAGTATAAATATGGGCCGTAGTCGCAGAAATTGAAGTTGAAAATCGCCAGTGGTACGAAGCAGAGGGCTGTAGCTGAAAACAGCTCCACACGGTTTGATACCCCTTTGCCGTAAGACCGCTGAAACAGATTTGCTTCTGCAGAGCAGAACATAGTGGAAGAAGTCATGAAGTCAATATGACTGGCGATCCACCTCCGGTAGACAGGTGAGCAGGTTGGTCCTCGTCTCCTCCTGGTCTCAGAGAACGTATGGCCAAAATTTTGGTAAGTCCACAATTTTGGGAAATGGCCATCTGGGCACCTTCAGCACCACATCCAAGGGTCCAGGAGTGGCTAGAGAGCCCTTCCGGGTTCAGGGCTTACTCAGGCTGAGTCCAAGTGCAGGTTCAAGATAGTGGGAGCCTGTTATGTCTCTGTGACTTTGAAAAGGAGGCCAACAAATTAGCCCTTGCAGTCACTTCTGGTGGTCTTGGGTGCAGATGTAGATGCAGGGTTCAAGAGCCGGGCTTGCCTCTGAGCAGCAGTCTGGCAGAGTACACAAGAGGTCTCAGCAGCAGGCAGTCCTCAGAGAGTCCTTCCGCAGGTCCAATAGTGAAATGAAGAGTGGGTCTGAAGATCCTATTTTCATACCCTGGTCCCCTTCTTCTGTAAGGTAGGAGGCATTTCTGGAAAGGTTATTTGAAGTGCTTGAAATTTCCCTGGCTCTAAGCTAGCTACAGTGACAATAGAGGGTCGTTAGCACTTTTGTGTGGAGACAGGACACTCACTATTCAGGTGCAAGGGGGGTTGTGCTCAGCTCTCCCCCCGCCAATCTAGCCAGTTGATGGCCTTTCTATCATGTGACTCTCAGGGAGAGATTCATAAAGTCTAACTTTCAGCTACATCCAACCATGTGACCTAAGACACGCTTAAGGCACAAAGGGCTAAGGGAAGTAAAATGCTAACTGTCTAAAAGTGGCATTTTCAAAATTGTAATGAAAAATGTGACTTTACCCAAAAAAAAAGAAAAAAAAAGAAGGTTTTATCGTTACAATTCCAAAGGTACCAAACATGACATATTTACCTCCTTTCAATTAAGCATTACAGATTATTAAATGCAATAAGGAATTCCCAATGTTATCCTATGGAAGGGGTAGGCCTCAATGTAGTGAGAACGCATTTGAGAATTTTTCAATACAAGGACATGTAAAACTTAAAAGTATATGTTCTATCTTTTAATTACACAACACCCTGCCATGTGGGCTACCTAGGACCTACCCTTTTTTTTTGTTAGCGTGTTACTTAGGTGGGTGGCACAATACGTGCTGCAGGCCCACTGGTAAGATTTAATTTACAGACCCTGGTTTCATGGTATGTCACTCTACAAGGGCCTCTACAAGTAAATTAAATATGCCAATTAGATACAGGCCAACCAAACAATTGTTATGGAAGTGAGCACAAGAACGTTAGCATTGGTTAGCAGTACTAAAGTGCACAGAGTCCTTAGCAGAAGCAAAAATCCAGCAAAATGGAGGGTAAGTGGGCAAACGTTTGGGGGTGGAGATCATGCTAAGATTGACAGGTCTAACACTCATGGTAACTCCACAGATAATACTACTTGTGCACAGTGTTTGTATGCAAGATATGATAAAGAGGACAGAATTTACAATGTGCCAACTCCTTTGCGAGTGCCAAGTGTGCATCTACTAAAAAGCTTAAGAAATTAAGATCATGGTGAAGAATACCAGAGTGTTCATAATACAAAATAAAATATATAAAAGAGTAACAATTTTAAATATTAACAGTTGGAGAAACAATTTTATAACTGCCTGTTTAAGACCAACATGTTTTCCGCAGTAGAACGTGAATAATTTCTAAATATACCTCAATTGTTAACAGTGCCTTTCTGTTCAGAAAATGTTTTCTGCAGTAAGACATTTCAGAGTGGTATCCTTCTGAACGAAGACGTTTCCATCTTAATAGAAAAAAAATAATACAAAGAGTCATTGTTTTGGATGGAATTACGGAATACACTTGCTTCTAATCGTGACAGAAAAGGAGGTTGGGGAAGAATACAGCAAAAAAGCAGCCTATATGAATGTCATTATAAATGTATATCAACATTAAATACAATTGTTTCTTGACTTTGTGTGGTGAAAGCTATATAAACTTAATGTTATATTAGCTTTGAAGCCTTAATCTCTCACAAACACACACACTGTAATGGCATCAGACAAATTGTTTATATATTGGCGTTACTATTTCAGGATTCATTTCTCAGTGCCCATCATGCATGGTCAAAGGCTGCACATAGCTGGATTGGTGGCACAAAGAGTGGGCTAGCATAGGGCTTTAGTACATGAGCTGTTCTAAGACCAGGTCCTGTGTTCTGAGAATGCTGCTAGACACAAGCCCTGGCCATAGGCCCATGGTCACCAACCATATCATGCAACACATAATAAAAATCATTAGGAAACTAGGCATCTTCCATGGCCCTGTTTTTGCATAGTGGCTGTGCACAGCAGAGTTTAGCCACATGGAGAGTTGGCCGCATTGAATGGGTGTCATACCAGGCAACAGGCTAGGCCACGCCCTCTGGTAAACCTCAGCTGTCCAGGGCTGAAGGGTGTGCACAGCGGACTGTGCCAGTATTAACGGTTGAGCACAAGCCCTGGACACAGCGTAGGCCCATGAAACAAACTCCATGCAGTGGGTTGGATGCACAGGAAATAAATACTGGCCGAGCAGCCAACCTCTGCTGCACATGGACGATAGCCAAGCGTAGTGGGGCTTGGCTTCACCTGATGTTAGGTGCATGACCTGGTCATAGACCCAGCCTTGTACCAAACCACTGCTTCGTATGGCCGAGAGACCTGCACAGCAGGAAGTGGATGCACAGGAGGTTCGAGAGTGGGCATATACCAGACCCTGCATCTAAAGCTAGCTCAGAAGTGATGGCCACATGGGAAGGTGAGCGCAGGTCACTTGGATAACCAACACTGCCCATGACTAAAGGAGGGACAGCAAAGGTTGACCACACTGCAGGTTTGGTGAAGGACCTGACAGTAAGTGCGAACAGCACACTTTGGAGACTGATCGCACAGTGGGCTTAGTACAGAGCCTGCCAACAAGCCTGGCGCTGCAGTCAAAGCCCACACAGTAGAGTTTGCAGTGCAGGTGGTTGGCGGCATAAGTCACATGTGATTTCATCAATGCTGTCATTTTAGATGTCATTTATGAAGCCACGTGATATGTCATTCCTTCTTTGTGAAGTTATAATCAGTACATGGTGTGGGCGTAAGTCATGTTTTGAGTAGCTAAGTCTCGAGAGAAAGAGCTATCCACTGATCCTGACCAACACTGAAAATCACCATGTAGGTGAAAAATCTGCTGATATTATGCAAGCTATAAGAGACACTAGGCAAATAAGTTAATGCTACAAAACAAAAGGCCATGGTTATTGTTGGCAAGCAGGTCAATCTCTGCAACTTCAGTCCGAGTCTAGAGCATTTTTATAATGGCAAGAGCACAGGATAAACATCCCCATCCCATTCAAAGAAACAAACAATCTTGAACAGACATAAACACATTCTACAACACAGACATTTATTCCAGACACATCATTTTTCAATAGGTCTTTCCAATGTACAGAGACTGCCAGACACAGAATGGGGAACAATAGCAAGGTAACATTAAAGATCTGCATCTCCATCTATAACCCCCCCATAATCCTAAACTGGTAACACTTGGAGCCCATGGCTCACTCCATTATGTGTTGCATTGTCACAAGGTGACAAATTAGTATGAACAGAGTATTTTCAACTTCATCCATGCAAAGACTAAACTTTCAATGAGGTTATCAACACACTACAAGTGTCCACTTACATTCACAGCCCACCCACACCTTCCTTTTGTCAAATTATGTGAGAACCACCTAGAGATGGGCTTCGGCTCCACCTACGTGTTGGAAGACAGGAGTACATGTTTTGATTGGGCAGACGCTGAGTGCTTACACAAAAAGTGCTTGCCCTCCACACAGCTGTGATCATTTTGTTTGTTTATCCAGAAGATTGAGGTTGAACTTTCAGGGATGCACACATGACATTGTCATTAACTTACATGGAACTTTAGGTGTGTTTTGATAGTATAACTGTCACCAGTCCTTTTAACATACACTAATATCAATCTACAGTTCTTTGCTTCCACACAAATACATATCCATTTCAATGCTATGTACTTGTAATGCTTTACGTTAACCTGCATCATTCAGGCAAAGTCAGACCTATTGGCACTGTCAATGCTTGTTTTAATTGTATTTAAGTATATTACCAACTGATCTCTAACACGTTAGAATGTGCCTTGGACTACAGACTGCCTTAAATAAACCTACTAGCAAATTACAAAATATATAAACAGAGTATAACTGTCCTTACCCTACATATGCATTATAAATTGTCAGATGGTCAGAATTTGCAATAGCCATTGCAGATTTTGCTAAGTCGGCTTCATCTTTTCGTCCAATTGGTGTGGCAAATGGGGATTTTTCAGTCATTGTTGCAGCAAGGGTTGCCTTAAAACACAGAAATGACAAAATGAAAGAATATTTAAGAAATAAAGAAAAGGTACTTTAAATCACATATCTCCATTATATTCACTGAAGCCATCTTTAGAATTAAAGGTGGGCCGTTGATAAAAATGCACCATTTCAGGCCAACATCACAAATAAAAGAAGTATCTGTAATTACAGCATGTATTAACACCAATGTATTTCAACCTTTTCCCTCGAGAGGAGAGATACATCAGGAATACTGCTGCGATTCCTGAGGCAACTGCTCATTTATCAGCACATTCTCAACTAGTATTTTACCAGCTTGCAGCTGAAGAAATGCATGTGGCAGGGTACTAACCAGGAAAGTGATATTTCTTGCAATTCCTTGTTCATTTGGAACTACCATTTTCATCTGAAAGTACAAGTTACTTACTTTTGGTAACGATATATCTGGTAGAGACACATTCTAGTTACAGATTCCTTACCTTTAAATTTCCCCAGGCGTCAGACTGGATCCAGAGCTTTTTCTTCGAGCTGTACCCCTGCTCACCGTTAGGTGGCCTCGGTCGACTCCGCGGGCATCAATGGCGTCGTGGTCGCCATGATGACATCATGGTCGTACATTGTCGCCACCCCGGCGCGCTGACGTTAGTGTCTTTCCACGACTTTCCACACCTGTAGCGCGGCGCCATGAAGAACAATGAGAATGATGCGCCAAAACTAGGGCCCTTAGAGGGAAGTACCTGTCCCTAGAAATCAGTTTGCAGTGAGGGGAGGATGGGCGGGTCAGTAAGAAATCTGCAACTAGAATATGTCTCTACCAGATATATCATTACCGAAGGTAAGTAACTTGTACATCTGATAGAGACTTCTAGTTGCAGATTCCTTACCGACCCGTGGGCGTGTGTGGCACGCCCACAGCAACACCCATTGCACACCCCTTCCACGCACGGTGCTGTGTGGGAAGGGGCCGTATTTACAAGGTGGTGTTAAGCCACAAAAAGTGGCGTAACGCCACCGTGTAAATACGGCGCTGTGCTTAGCGCCACAGGAGCATCACTAAATGTGACGCTCCTGTGGTGCTAGGGGTCTATAAATATGGCCCTGACTCAATAATGAAGGTTAGAATATGTTGACTTTTTTTTTGCAGGTCAATGGATGGTTGGTTGGGTGAAGGCCAGTAAGGTGACAACTTATGAGGGGCTGTACAACTTGATTGCTTGGAAGCACTTGTATAGTCTTTGTTTTCCAGAGATGCGCCAGCACCTAATTGACAGCAAGATGACTGACCCCAGGAAGCTTGCTACTGAAGCGGACTGGTGGGAAAGCACCAGGATCCAAAAAAGGTATGGGGGAGACTCTGCCAAGGGTGGGCAGGGTCCTCATCAGAAGAAGTGTGGGGGGGTAAGGGTAAACAGGGGAAGTTTTCTAAAGGGCCCCAACCTAGTTCCCAGGGTAAGGATTTCTGGCCCCCAGTGGAAAAGAAACCATAGGTCTCTATAGGGAAACCTACAGAGAGGGGTCCCCACAAGTGTTATGCATGTGACCAGATGGGTCATGTGAGGGGGGGATCTCAAATGTCCCAAGTGAACACCAGCACCCGCTCAGTCACAGGGTTTGGCCAGTGTAGTGCTTGAGGAGGAGTTGGTTCCAGGTGGGTGGGAGCCAGCAGAGATGACCCTTCTCTCACTAGGGGACAGTGAGATGGTCCAGAGGACCCTCGTACCTGAGAACACTAAGCAATACAGGAAGTGGATGACCATCAATAAATTGAGAGTGGAGGCTCTGAGAGACACAGGAGCCAGAGTGACTAATGTGAGAAGACACCTAGGCCCATATTTATACTCTTTTAGCACCTACTTTGCATCGTTTTTTGACGCAAAATCGGCGCAAACTTACAAAACACAATTGTATTTTGTAAGTTTGTGCTGCTTTTGCGTCAAAAACTGATGCAAATGCGGCGCTAAAAAAGTATAAATATGGGCCCTGGTGTCTGAGGAGCAGATAGTTCCCATGCACTTCACCAAGTAGTTGCAGTAGACAACTCAGAGCGCCTGTGCAGAGTGGCGCAGGTTCCCTTTGAATGGGGGGGGTCGGGTCTCAGGTTACTTGAGGGTAAGCTGTGAGTCCAATCATACCTACTGAGTGTCTGCATAGCAATGACCTGGAGGACTTCCCTTGGAAGGAGGTGGAACACAGGTCTCACTTGGAGATGTTGGGTCTGCCTGGGTGGGTGTGTGTGTGTGTTCACCTGGTCAATGACAGCCCGTCAGGGTGATCAGGAGACCCTGGTGCCCGAAAGAGTGGCCCAGGTGCCTGCCAGGAGGAGGAAGAGCAAGGGGTGCCGGAAACCCACCCCAGAAGTTCCCACGGTCTGGGAGGAGGCTGAACCTGAGGGGGAAGCCCCGGAGCCCACAGGGGAACATGTGGCGGAACTGGGGGAGGTGCCTGAGCTGACTCAGTGGCGGCAGCAGGAAGGGAGTCCCACCAAGGAAGAATTCTGGCCCATATTGATACTTTGTTTGCGCCACATTTGCGTCACCTTATGCACGTTTGAGCTAACGTCTGGGTATTGAAAGATTGCTCCAACCGAAGGGGCCAAGAAGAGGTCTGCATTTTCTACCCCACATGAGCACTACCAGTTCCTTCTGGGATGAAAAATGCCCCTGCCACCTTTTAGAGGTTGGTTAACCAGGTTTTGGCTGGATTGGAGGACTTCAGCACAGCCTACTTGGATGACATTGCTGTGTTCAACTCCAGATGGGAAGAACACCTGCAGCACTTCTTCAAAGTGTTAAGGCTCTGCAGAAGGCAGGCCTCACTATTAAGGCAAGCAAGTGCCAAATTAACAAGTTTCTTACCTTCGGTAACAAATTATCTGGTAGAGACTCTATCTAGCTGGAGATTCCTTACCTTAGAATTCCCTGGCGTCAGCTTGGAATCCGGAATTTTTCTGCTGAGCAGTACCCTGCGTGAGCCACCGGGCGGCGTTGTTCCGATCCCTGTGCCTCGTCCAGTTTCGCGTGGTGTGGTCAGTGTCGTTGGAGCAGTCTGTGACGTCACGGTTGTCTATATGGTCGCCACCTCGGCACGCATATGTCAGTTCTTTTTCCACAACACAACTTCCAACGAAGAACCATGATTGTTTGAAGAAAAAAAACGTGCCTTTAAGAAAGGCAAAAATATAAAAACATGATATATATATATATATATATATATATATATATTAATTTTTGTAGAGTAGGGAGGCTTGGGTGGGTGTAAGGAATCTGCAGCTAGATAGAGTCTACCAGATAATTTGTTACCAAAGTTAAGTAACTTGTTCATCTGATAGAGACTTCTAGCTGCAGATTTCTTACCTTGGAATAGATACCCAAGCTATAACTCATGGTGGTGGGTCTTGAGAATATATTTCACATCAGGAAGTCCTGCAGGACCAAATGCCCCTCTCTCCTCACCTGGCTATCCAGGCAGTAGTGTCTCGCAAACGTGTGCAAGGAAGCCCACATTGCTGCTTGGCAGATGTTAAGTACCGGCACGCCACAAGCTTGCGCACTGGTAGCAGCTTTTCCTCTGGTACAGTGAGCCATCAAGCCCTCTGCAGGCAGCTTCTTGGCGAAAGCATAGCAAATCTCTATACAGAGAACGACCCAGCGCGAAATGGACCGTTTCTGTACTGCCCGACCCTTCTTTGCACCAATGTATCCCACAAAGAGTTGGTCGTCCACCCGGAACTCTTTTGTGCGGTCAAGGTAGAACGATAACGCTCTTTTTGGGTCCAGCCAATGGAGATGCTCCTCTTCCTTAGAGGGATGCAGTGGCGCAAAGGTGGTGGACAGGGTGATATGTTGATCCAGATGGGAAGGGTCACCACCTTGGGGAGGAAAGAGACACGAGTTCTGAGGACTACTTTATCAGGATAAATCATGAGATATGGCAGTTTCAATGATAAAGCCTGCAGCTCACTCACTCTCCTGGCAGATGTAATTGCCACCAAAAAGGCTGTTTTGACAGCGGGCAGCTGAAGAGGACAGTAATGTAAAGGCTCAAAAGGAGCACACATTAGGAAAGTAAGAACAAGATTAAGATCCCACTGGGGCATGACAAAAGGCACAGGTGAAAACATATGCACAGGCCGTTTTAAAAATCTTTGTACAATGGGAGACTTGAACAAAGATGGTTGGTCGGGCAAGCGTAGAAAAGCCAATAAGGCAGCAAGATAGCCCTTGAGAGTCCCTAAGGAGGAACCCTGTTGGGCCAGAGATAGAATAAACAAAAGGATATTAGATAGAGAAGAAAGAGTATCAATAGACCTCTCTGTACAAAATAAAACAAAACGTTTCCACCGGCAGGCGTAAATCGACTTAGTAGAGGGATATTTAGCTTCCAGAATGACATCACAAACTTCAGAAGGGAGGTCATAAACCATCAACTGTAGCCGCTCAACCTCCACGCATGAAGCCGCAAGGTTGACAAGTTTGGGTGAAGAAACTTCCCCTGCTGCTGCGACAGAAGATCTTCTCAAAGAGGCAACCTGATTGGAGGACTGATGCTCATTTTGAGAAGCTCTGGAAACCAGACTCTCAGTGCCCAATCCGGAGCCACTAGGATTACTTGGGTCCAGTCGTTCTTGATTTTCTTGAGAACTCTGGGCAGAAGTGGAATGGGCGGAAAGGCGTACAGGAGGCCTGAACTCCACTATTGACGAAAAGCATTGCCTAACGATAGCCCCCTTGGAAACTCCAAAGCGCAAAACTACTGACATTGCGAGTTCTCTACGGAGGTGAACAGATCTAACCAAGGCTCTCCCCACTGCTGAAAGAGTCCTTGCACCACCTCCGGATGGAGATACCATTCAAGATCCGCTAAGCATTGTCGGCTGATTTTGTCCGCCCTGATGTTCAGAGAACTTGCCAGGTGTTGAACCACCAGGGTTATGCCCTGCTGTTCCAGCCATGTCCAGAGACGCAGAGCCTCTTGACAAAGAGTCCACGACCCCACACCGCCCTGCTTGTTGCAGTACCACATTGCAGTGGTGTTGTCCGTGAACACCTGAACAACCTTCCCTTTCAAAACAGGAAGAAATGCCTTTAATGCTAGTCGGACTGCCGGAAACTCCAACAAGTTGATATGGATGCCGCCGGAGACCAGCGACCCATGATCTCCACCTCTCCCAGATGGCTGCCCCATCCCAGAAGTGACGCATCCGTCACTACTGTGAGATCTGGTTGGGGAAAGGGAGAGGAGCCTGCCTTTGACCCAATCGCAGGTCACTAACAACCACTGCAGATCCTTTGCAGTCCCCTCCGAGATCTGAACCACGTTGGTAAGATTTCCCTGATGCTGTGCCCATTGGAACTTGCGGTCCCACTGCAGAGCCATCATATGCCATCTGGCATGCTTGACCAATAGGATGCAGGAAGCCATGAGTCCCAACAGCCTCAGAGTCTGTCTGACCAAATCCAGGATAGAAGCCGAAACATCGGTATCATAACCTGTATATCCTGGACTCGCTGCTCAGAAGGATAGGCCCGATACTGCACTGTGTCCAGAACAGCTCTGATGAAAGAGAGCTTCTGAGAGCTAGTCAGGTGTGACTTCAGCACATTGATAGTGAACCCCTGCGAATGCAGGAGGTTTGCCGTCGTCTGGAGGTGGGTGACGAGAGCCTGGGGCCTCGGAGCCTTCAACAGCCAATCGTCGAGGAAGGGGAAGACTGAAATCCCTGACCTGCGCAGATGAGCTTCTACCACCGCCAGCACCTTTGTGAACACCTGAGTGGCACTGGTGAGACCGAAAGGGAGCACAGTAAACTGAAAGTGCTCGTGGCCCACCTTGAACCACAAGTAACACCTGTGGGCGGGCAGGATGGGGATATGAAAATACGCATTCTGCAAGTCCAACGCTACCATCCAGTCTCCCTGGTCTAGGGCTTACAAGACCTGAGCAAGAGTGAGCATCTTGAATTTCTCCTTCTTGGGGAAGAGATTGATGTCCCTTAAGTCCAATATTTTTGGGTATCAGAAAGTAGTGGGAATAACAACCACTGCCTACTTCTGATATCAGGACCCTTTCTATAGCTCCCTTGGCCAAGAGAGCTGTAAATTCCTCGCGGAGCAAAACTAAATGGTCCTCCATCAGCTGTTCTTTTGTCGGAGGGATAGTGGGAGGAAAGGACTGGATGGGGAGGGAATAGCCCTTCCATATGATTTGCAAAACCCATTTGCCCGTTGTGATGGAATGCCAGTGAGGGAGATGAAATTGAATCCTCCCTCCAACTGGACGGACATGGTCCTGCAGCACTACACTAGGAGGGATTGGGTGCAGTGGAGGGGGGCTGTGTGGTGGCCGACCGCTGGCCAGACCCTCTGGGTCTGATGGTAACACGACCACGTCCTCTCCCGGGATGGTGTGAAGCCTGAGGACGGTGGCTGGCGTGGTACCGCGCCCCTTCTGAAGTCTCGAATGGGACGGAAGACAGACTGCTGTCGAGCTGTCGCTGAGAGGCCCAAGGATCTGGCTATAGCTCGAGAATCCTTGAACCTCTCAAGCACGGAGTCTGCCTTCTCACTAAAAATGCGAGAGCCAACAAAGGGCATGTCCATCAAACTTGACTAGACATCCCCTGAAAAGCCAGTTGAACATAGACAGGCGTGGCGATGTAGGGCCACTGTCGACACAATTGCTCTACCCAGCGAGTCGGTTATGTCCAATCCACATCTGATTGTAAACTTGGCTACATCTCTCCCCTCCTTGACAGCCTGGGTGAGAGTGTCCCTTACGCCCTCCGGGACTTGGGGCAGCACCGGTGCCACCGTATCCCATGAAGTATGGGAGAAACGGCCCAATAGGCAGGAAGTGTTTACTGACTTCAATGCCAGGCTGGAGGAAGAAAAAAAATTCTTTCCAAACTGATCCAACCTTTTGGATTCCCTATCCGGGTGAGCGGAAGGGAAGGCACCATGGGAAGTAGAGGCTTGGGCCATCAAGCTCTCTGGGCTGGGGTGTTGGGTAAGGAAACTAGGGTCGCTTGGAGCAGGTCTATGGCGGCAGCCGACTGTCCTATTCACAGTAGCCCCTGTGCTGGGTTTGGACCATGTTGCCAGAAGGTCTCCCGTTAGGGCCTCATTGAAGGGCAACATTGACTCTGGTGTAGTCACCCCCGGCTGAAGCACCTCTGTCAGGAGATTCATCCTGACTGGCACCGTGGGCAAGTCTAGGTCCAAGACCTCGGCTGCCCTACGAACCACCATAGCATAAGAAGCTCCCTCCTCTGTAGCCACATTAGGAGGAGAGAGCATACCAGTATCTAGAGACATGTCCAGTCCACTGGCCTCCCCTAAATCCTCATACCAGTCCTGTTCTTGCTCCAGGTCGTACTCTAAGGGTCCTCAGACCCCTCCCGCCCCTCTCCTGTGCCTGGCTGTTCAGAATAAGGCTCAGGCAATAATCTGGGCCTAAAAGGCGCCGTCCAAGTCGTCGTCGTACGATGTCGCTCCGGATCATCCGGAATGAGGATGGGGCTACCACCGGTGGGTGCCGGTAGTGGAGGAAGCGGCGACATCGGACCCTGCGCCGGTGGAGGTCGACTGTGTGGGACCGGCTCCGGTCCGGATCCGCTATCGGATCCTGGGGTCCCCAACAGCACCGAGGTCGAAACTGCCAACGTCGAACCCGATGGAGCACCTGCTGACCCCGCTAGGCTCTAAGACCCACCCAAGAGTGCAGCCCGCTCAACTAAGGTGCATGGCATCGTAAAATTCCTTTATTTGAACGGGGGTTGCTCCGGTCCCCGGAAAAGGGGGAAGACGCAGAGTCGGCCCTGGCGACAGCTCTGTGGAACCAAGCTCGAAACGTCGACGTTACCTAGATGCCACGTCGGCCGACGGGCATGGTTAAGTCGAAGTCCGCTTGGACTTCTTCTTCTTGTGAGTCTTACCTGAGTGAGGGTTAGGGGACGTACGGGGCATTCAGATGGGGAAGTACAGTATGTATTTATGTTATGTTTGTTTCTTGTTGTTAGCTCTGTGGGGATTCAGACTGTCGCGCTTTGGTCGCTTCAACTATAGTCCGTGTGGGGGCTAGACATGGGGAGGAAGGTGTCCTCCTATGTCAGAGAAGCGGTTCTGTGAGACAGCCCTTAAACATGAACGGTATGGGACATTCTGATATGTCGATAGTCGAAATGTTTGGAGGATTGACACAGAGCTTTGTAATTGTTTGTGTATGTTAAATACCAATAAACAGATTTGATCCATAAACTGCAAGTGCTCCCTGTGTAAATTGTATGTTTAATTGGCTTTTCCATGGTCGGCATATTTGATTTACTAGTATGTCCCTGGTAAGAGCCCTAGAGGTGCCCAGGGACTGTAAATCAAATGCTACTAGTGGGGCTGCAGCACTGATTATTCCACCCACATGAGTAGCCCTGTAAATATGGCTCAGACCTGCCAGTCTGTGTGTGCCGCTTTAAACTGCCAATTTGACCTGGCAAGTGTACCCACTTGCCAGGCCTAAACCTCAAGACTAATTTCCATATGGCTGGGTCCAAACTTTGGTGGCATGGTGAGCAAAAAAACAATGGATCGGGATACGGCTAAGATTAACTCAAGCATTCCATTCATCACCTTCTAGTTTTTGCAAAGTAACACAAGGCAGCATATTGCAGTTTTGATTTACTTTGGGTTACAATCTAAATGTAAATCCCACCACAACACTTTGTGTCAGGTTTGCATTTAGAAAGTAACACAAACCCTATACAAAGTGTTTGTAAATCTGGGCCCATAGTTCTCTTTCGTTTCTGTTTTATGCTGAAGCTTACTCATGCTCAGTGGCCTTTTACTGTCCTACCAGTGATAATGTGGACATAACAAAGCCTGTTCAAAGTGTGCCAATCCTTCAGAGATGATCCTGACAGTTGAGTGCACTGCTGTCATGTGTACTTGTCACTTGTGATACCTTCAGCTAGTTAGGGCATTTTAGCCAGCAGCAATCGGCCTTCTAGGATTTAAAGTTTTTCTAATAGAAGTGAGGGTTCTGAGTTTCAAGTCTCAGAACGTGACACGCTGATAGACAAACTGCCAGAAGTAGCCACTTTTGGGATGAGGCAAGTAAGCAGTTGACACTGCTCCCCCACCCTACCAAATTTACAGATGAGGGTTAGAGACAGGCAGTCAAAAGTGAAATAAAATGTCAATTTTTTTATGAGCAAAACAAGTCAGCTGGAACTGCTAAAGTAAATTTAAGGATTACTAAAACTATACGCACTGCTTTTCATACATTCATCGAGGAAGTGATTTGAGTCCTTATGCACGCATGAGAAACACATACAGAATACATCAGAACCAGGTCAGTGAAGGATGGGTCTGAAAGAGTCCACTCTTGCAGAACTTATAAGTTCACGAGGACACTTTGACGAGGAAATGAATTTACTTGCTTGAGTAAAGAGGTCAAATTACTCAATCCAGATCAACTGATTATTACCAATGCGAGGGGCAGAGAACATATTTTGAGACCTGCAGGTCGTTCAAGCAGTTCACTGAAGTAGACAAAAATGTGTTGCCTAACAAACATACAACTTGCTCAGTCCGGCCTCCCAAGATGTTAGAATCAACTTTTTTGGGGTCTCTAAAGAGATAAATGTGATCGGTCTAGTATCTTACTCTGTCATCCAGCACTCTGTGTTGGGTCTAGGGCACTATGCCTTTTGTCAACAGTGAACTCCTGAGTCCAATTTCTTTTTCATTTGTTTCTGCATGTACACAGCTGCACTGGGAGAGTTCTTCTCTGTATCAAAAATCTGATCTTTCTCCAATTCCTCAGTTGTGTTATTCTCTGAGGTGGAAAAGGAGCAAAAGTAACTCAGGGTCAAGTAATCGCTTCTGTACACGGATGCCGTTAAAATTATTGACTTGTCTCACAATGACTCTGACATCTAGGTTGGTGGAATGTGTTGGGGTCACCTTTTGACATGATATCAACAACATACTACTCAGCAAATGTATTTGCTTCCTATCCAGAAGATCTTGACTGTGGGATAGTTCAGCTTCTAAAAACAAGCAATGGTGTCCCTAGAACGTCTTTCTCTTTAGTGAATGTAACCTGCTCCCTCCCCCCACTCTGGAGCTCAAATGCATTCATACCAACCATGGTCTAATAAAAGCCCATCTCAGCATCCCTACCTGAAGTGTGTGGTTAGTTCCTGGTACTACTACTTGTGGCAATCAGGGCCAGGTCAGTGTCAGAACAACACCTGGCTTGGTTGTCATCCGATGGTGGTTACAGGAGACACATGCTTCTAGCACAGTGGAATGGTGTTTCTTTTCATTTCAGCACACCCCACTTTTCACAGCTAACTAGCTCTCCAAAGATAACAAAGTGAAAATCCCTGAGTGAGATATCTGCTGTAAGGAAATGCCTCCTTGGCATGGTTACTCCCTGACTTTTTGCCTTTGCTGATGCTATGTTTTGAATTGAAAGTGTGCTGAGGCCTGCTAACCAGGCCCCAGCACCAGTGTTCTTTCCCTAACCTGTACTTTTGTATCCACAATTGGCACACCCTGGCATCCAGATAAGTCCCTTGTAAATGGTACCCCTGGTACCAAGGGCCCTGATGCCAAGGAAGGTCTCTAAGGGCTGCAGCATGTCTTATGCCACCCTGGAGACCCCTCACTCAGCACAGACACACTGCTTGCCAGCTTGTGTGTGCTGGTGAGAACCAAACGAGTAAGTCGACATGGCACTCCCCTCAGGGTGCCATGCCAGCCTCTCACTGCCTATGCAGGTATAGATAAGTCACCCCTCTAGCAGGCCTTACAGCCCTAAAGCAGGGTGCACTATACCATAGGTGAGGGCACCAGTGCATGAGCACTGTGCCCCTACAGTGTCTAAGCAATACCTTAGACATTGTAAGTGCAGGGTAGCCATAAGAGTATATGGTCTGGGAGTCTGTTTTACACGAACTCCACAGCACCATAATGGCTACACTGAAAACTGGGAAGTTTGGTATCAAACTTCTCGGCACAATAAATGCACACTGATGCCAGTGTACATTTTATTGTAAAATACACCCCAGAGGGCACCTTAGAGGTGCCCCCTGAAACCTTAACCGACTATCTGTGTAGGCTGACTGGTTCCAGCAGCCTGCCACAACCGAGACATGTTGCTGGCCCCATGGGGAGAGTGCCTTTGTCACTCTGAGGCCAGTAACAAAGCCTGCACTGGGTGGAGATGCTAACACCTCCCCCAGGCAGGAGCTGTCACACCTGGCGGTGAGCCTCAAAGGCTCACCCCTTTGTGCCAGCACCGCAGGACACTCCAGCTAGTGGAGTTGCCCGCCCCCTCCGGCCACGGCCCCCACTTTTGGCGGCAAGGCCGGAGAAAATAATGAGAATAACAAGGAGGAGTCACTGGCCAGTCAGGACAGCCCCTAAGGTGTCCTGAGCTGAAGTGACTCTAACTTTTAGAAATCCTCCATCTTGCAGATGGAGGATTCCCCAATAGGATTAGGGATGTGACCCCCTCCCCTTGGGAGGAGGCACAAAGAGGGTGTACCCACCCTCAGGGCTAGTAGCCATTGGCTACTAACCCCCCAGACCTAAACACACCCTTAAATTTAGTATTTAAGGGCTTCCCTGAACCTAAAACTTTAGATTCCTGAAACTACAAGAAGAAGAAGACTGCTGAGCTGAAAAACCCCTGCAGAGGAAGAACAGAAGACACCAACTGCTTTGGCCCCAGACTTACCGGCCTGTCTCCTGCCTTCCAAAGAAACCTGCTCCAGCGACGCTTTCCAAGGGACCAGCGACCTCTGAATCCTCTGAGGACTGCCCTGCTTCAAGAAAGACAAGAAACTCCCGAGGACAGCGGCACTGCTCCAAAAGAACTGCAACTTTGTTTCAAGGAGCAGATTTAAAGACCCCCTGCAACTCCCCGCAAGAAGCGTGAGACTTGCAACACTGCACCCGGCGACCCCGACTCGACTGGTGGAGAACCAACACCTCAGGGAGGACCCTCCGGCGACTCCGAGACCGTGAGTAACCAAAGTTGTCCCCCCTGAGCTCCCACAGCGACACCTGCAGAGGGAATCCCGAGGCTCCCCCTGACCGCGACTGCCTGAACTCCATTTCCCGACGGCTGGAAAAGACCCTGCACCCGCAGCCCCCAGCACCTAAAGGAACGGAACTCCTGTGCAGGAGTGACCCCCAGGAGGCCCTCTCCCTTGCCCAGGTGGTGGCTTCCCCGAGGAGCCCCCCCCTTGCCTGCCTGCAACGCTGAAGAGATCCCTTGATCTCTCATTGAAAACCATTGAAAACCCGACGCGTGTTTGCACACTGCACCCGGCCGCCCCCGCGCTGCTGAGGGTGTACTTTTTGTGCTGACTTGTGTCCCCCCCGGTGCCCTACAAAACCCCCCTGGTCTGCCCTCCGAAGACGCGGGTACTTACCTGCTGGCAGACTGGAACCGGGGCACCCCCTTCTCTCCATTGAAGCCTTTGTGTTTTGAGCACCTCTTTGACCTCTGCACCTGACCGGCCCTGAGCTGCTGGTGTGGTAACTTTGGGGTTGCTCTGAACCCCCAACGGTGGGCTACCTTGGACCAAAAACTGAAACCTGTAAGTGACTTACTTACCTGTGAAACCTAACAATACTTTACCTCCCCCAGGAACTGTGAAAATTGCACTGTGTCCACTTTTAAAACAGCTTATTGTGTTTTATGTAAAAAGTATACATGCTAATGTAATGATTCAAAGTTCCTAAAGTACTTACCTGCAATACCTTTCAAATGAGATATTACATGTAGAATTTGAACCTGTGGTTCTTAAAATAAACTAAGAAAAGATATTTTTCTATAACAAAACCTATTGGCTGGATTTGTCTCTGAGTGTGTGTTCCTCATTTATTGCCTGTGTGTATGTACAACAAATGCTTAACACTACTCCTTTGATAAGCCTACTGCTCGACCACACTACCACAAAATAGAGCATTAGTATTATCTCTTTTTGCCACTATCTTACCTCTAAGGGGAACCTTTGGACTTTGTGCATACTATTCCTTACTTTGAAATAGTGCATACAGAGCCAACTTCCTACATCTGCTCTCTCTACAATTAAAGCTGGCTTGAGAGAATGGTGTGTGCGAATCAGGCATGCACATCTCTATAGTTGTACACCTCTTGAACAGTAAAGCCTAAGCTTTTGCTGCCATGTTTGCTTCCAACACAACAGGAATGACTGCCTAGCATGACTACCTCTGTCACCACCCAGAGATCCCAAAAAGTCCTCCTCTTGGAACACAGATGTCCTGCCCTGTTTTATGCAAGAGATGGGGATACTTTCGGGGGCTTCTCAAAATACAAGAAATCTCTCCACATCTCAATCGCAGGGGATAGTTCCCCATTTTAATCCCAGACAGTAGACTAGGATGCCAGCCCTGGAACACTCTCCACCAGGTAGTGAAGAATGAGTTTAACTGGATTCAAATGTATTCCTTATCTACCCAGTGGCCACTGAAGTAGGTGTAATCAGTTATGTTCTCATAGTTGTGTGGACTCCACTAAGATGTCTACATAGCTGACTATGCAAGAAATGCAATAATTCAAGCATGTAGGCGATGCAAGAATAAACACCATAATATGTTTTGCAACACAATACCGTTTAGATAATTTATAGAGAATGGTGTGGGATATTTTATGCTTTAATTTGTATTGCATTTTGAAGAAAAGAACATGCAAAACAATAAACAAACACCATACCAACCAATTACCCCCCACGTGGTGACTCCTCCCCCCATGACAGTGACAACGTGGCATGATCGATAGTAAGTGTTCCTAAGAACAGTTCGCATATTGTACGCCTTCTAGCCAGATTTTGTTCAGATGACTACTATCTGCAAGCTGTAAATAATTTGGAGTATGTCAATGCTCTTCAGTTCTTTGGCAAAAAACTATAAAATTGGCCCCATATTTTGCAACTCTCTGGTCTTCATCATGGACTGCTGAAGTAATATTTTCCATACCCAGCATCTGTAACAGTCTATTATATCATTCTCTTACGGAGGGAACAAGTAGTTTACCTCACATGGTAAGGATGCACTGTTTTGCGGCCATTGGTAGAATGTTTATCTAATGTTTTGACATTTCCTCCTCACTATCTTTAAAAGTTTTTATCAAGCCTCAGAGAATGACAACTGGCGAGCTAGAGATGTTAGTGCTGGTTAGCGCTTCTATAGCTTTCAAAACATTCTCCTAGAATTCAGTCGCTTTCAAGCAGTCTCGTATAATGATTTGCATCTGTCCAATTTGATCATATCTTCTCCAGTCCTGATACGTGTGCATTCATTAAATGGAGCCTAAGCGGATTTTAAGTTAGGATTTTACTAGCTGCTTCCATACCTGTATGTGTGTGATTCCTGTGTAGGTATCCTTGAAGACAGTGTCACACACCCCGTCCCTTCTTCCAAATACCCTGGGCCTTGCGATTTGTGTTAGTTAGCCCCTTCATCAATAGTTTGTGGGTTTGTGAAACCATATGATTATCATATCATAATTTTTTATAGCTTTCAAAATCAGTAAGTGGCAGGTAGCTGCCTCTTTAATCTCTTTTTGCACAACCCAGTATCTAATCTGGGTACATGTATAATGTTCATTTTCTCCTAGGGCATAATATGCTCAAAGGATTTTACTTGATTGTGGTAACACATCACCTATTTTGATACACCTTGCTTCTCCCCATAGCCTGAAAGCTTACCTTTTCGTTCCTGTTCTAAAGTTTGGGTTTCCAAACAAGGGAGTAAAGGGGGATGGGTGTTTCGAGAGCTGAAGCTTCACCCCTATAGAGTCCTATTTCTGTAGTGTCGTGGGGACCTCTTGGGCCTCTGATGGTACCTCCTGTTTTAGGTTCGTTTAGCTTAATTTTATATTTTATTTGTTTTAGTAAGGCTGCTTTCATCAAGTAACCTTTTACATACTTTATCAGCTTGTTATATTCTAGGAACATAGAAAACATGCTGCTTGTTTATGTAGCTTTTGCATGACATGTAATCTGTACTTTCAGTTCAAGGATAAGAATATGGTACACAATATGCTAGTTTGTATTGCACGCTCAGGTGACAGCTTTTAACACCTGGACACAGTATTACATCAGGAATGTGCTATCTAGTCAGCGTGATTTCATTATATAAGTGATACCATGACCCAGGAGAAGCAGAGAGCATTCTGGCCACGACCATCCTGGGACTAATGCTGTTTGACATGCTGCTCAGCTGGCGCTAATCTACCAGCCCCTGAGAGGATTAACATCTACACCACAGGCTAAATCCAGACAATATCCTCTGGTATGAGGTTAATCCTTTAGATCTGGTCAGGCAGAAGGGGACACCCGTTATGCTCTTGCATATAGTCTTAGGGTTAGGTAGGAATTCCTGGAACCTCTATAACATCTAGCACCACATGCATCATGGTTGGACTGTTCATTTTCTTAACTATGTCCGTAATGTTGATTAATTTGCTTTGTGCCATCTGACTAATTATGGCACTCACTCGCTATACACAATATTGCGCCTGTTTCAATAAACCTATCTAGCATATTTTTTGTCTCGCCTGGGCATGGATGAGTAATACAACGAAAGGGTAAGATCTTTTTCCACGGCTTCCCTGTGGAGTCAGAGTGTCATGTTTACGTCGCAATAATCACTGCCCACCCCGGTTGGTTTGGAGTCTGGGTGAGGCACTGTGAGCTAGTCAGGAATTGGTCCAACAGCTTCTGGTGGTGTGGAGGGACTCGTCTCCCACACTCTGAAGTCCTGTTGTCTTAATATGCAATCCTATTTCCATGGTAGGAACTGTTTAACAGTAGCATTGTCTTCGTTATGGGGAAACGAGTTAAGTTAACAGCTCTAGATTTTTGATTTTGCTATAAAAAATTCCCAAAGAAGCCTACTTCCAAATAGAGATATGTAGAGCACCACTGGCATTCTGATTCTGACTTGGACCACCCTAATAAAAAGCTCAAATCAATTTCTTGGTTTTAAGTCTGAAAGCCTGGGATTCACAGTGCTTTGTGACCATTCTGAATTTTTTGACTCTGTTTATAAAATCCAGACATGCCTGTTGTAAATGCCATAGGACATCTAGGTTGACCGCCCTCCCAGGGGATGGCCTGGAATGCCTAGGCAGCACGTTCATCTTGATATAAGCTATATGTCCTTTGTAGGCCTTTTTTAATTTCCCTCACTCGTGTCACAAAAATTGGCATTGTAGGAGAGGTCCCAGGTTGATCCTCAGATATTTAATGGTGTTGCTAGTTGTAGGAACGTGCCACTGTTGGCATGGTTACCCCCCCCCCACCTTTTGTCTAGTGTTGATGCCAACTTTGATTGAAAGTGTGCTGGGACCCTGCTAACCAGGCCCAAGCACCAGTGTTCTTTCCCTAAAACTGTACCTTTGCTTCCACAATTGGCACAGCCCTGGCCAACAGTTAAGTCCCTTGTAAAAGATACCCATGGTACCAAGGGCTCTGTGGCCAAGGAAGGTCTCTAAGGGCGGCAGCATGTATTATGCCACTCTGGGGGCCCCTCACTCAGCCCATGCACACTGCCTTGCAGCTTGTGTGTGCTGGACGGGAGAAAGAGGAGAAGTCGATATGGCACCCCTCTCAGGGTGCTATGCCCACAAACAACTGCCTGTGGTATAGGTAAGTCACCCCTCGAGCAGGCCTTACAGCCCTAAGGCAGGGTGCACTATACCACAGGTGAGGGTATAGCTGCATGAGCAATATGCCCCTAAAGTGTCCATTCTTAGACATTGTAAGTGCAGTGCAGCCATATTAAGTATATTGTCTGGGAGTTTGTCATTACGAACTCCATAGCACCATAATGGCTTCACTGAATACTGGGAAGTTTGTTATCAAACTTCACAGCACGATAAACTCACACTGATGCTAGTGTGGGATTTATTGAAAAATGCACACAGAGGGCATCTTAGAGATGCTTCCTGTATGTTAGCCCAACTGCTAGTGCAGGACTGACCAGTCTGTGCCAGTCTGCCACTTTCAGACAAGTTTCCGAGCACATGGGGTGAGTGCCTTTACACACCTTTTGGTCAGAAACAAAGCCTGTCCTGGGTGGAGGTGATTCACACCTTCCCCTGCAGGAACTGTAACACCTGGCAGTGAGCCTCAAAGGCTCAAGCATCGGGTTACAGTGCCCAAGGGCACTCCAGCTAATGGAGATGCCCGCCCCCAGGACAAAGCCCCACTTTTGGTGGCAAGTCCGGCGGGAAAATTAGGTAAAACAGGGAGGAGTGACCACCCGTAAGGTGTCCAAAGCAGGTGACCACCTCCCTGCAGAATCCCCCATCTTTGTTGGACAGGGACCAATAGGGATAGGAACGTGCCTCCCTCCTCAAAGTGAGTGGGCACAAGGAGCGTGTAGCCACCCTCAAGGACGGTAGCCATTGGCTACTGCCCTCTGACCCCTAAAACACCCCTAAATCTTGTATTTAAGAGCTTCCTGAACCAAGCTAGTCAGATTCCCGGTGACCTACAAAGAGAAGAAGGACTGCTTACCTGAAAACCCCAGCAGAGAAGAAGGAAGACGACAACTGCTTTGGCCTCAGCCCTACCAGCCTGCCTCCTGCTTCAAAGAACCTGCAAGAAGAACAGCGACGCATCCAGTGGGCCCAGTGACCTCTGAGAAATCCAGAGGACTGCCCTGCATCCCAAAGGAACAAGAACAGGACAGCGGCTCTGTCCAAAAGAAATGTTTAACCCAGGACTCCCACCTCACTTCGGATGCTTGAGTCCTGACCCCTGTGCATCCGATGTCCACGGCCCGTGTCCAGGTGGTCCACCAAGCAAGAAAGGGTCCCCAGGTGACTGGGAACAAGAGCACACCCTGGGTTGACCCCTCCAAGCCCCCACGACGACGTCTGCAGAGAGAATCCAGAGGACCCCTTTGACAGCGAGCTCCTGAGGAAGATAACCAATGCCTGTAAAACCAATGCACCCGCAGCTCCCAGGCATTGGAGAAATCAACCCCCCGTGCAGCATTAATCAGCAGGCGGCTCTCTTCCCTGTCCGACCAGTGGTGTGCCCGAGACACCCCCCCCGAACCTCGTCTGCAGCCTCTGAGTGACCCCGGGGTCCCCCATAGACTTGCATTGGAAGCCCGATGTCCTGTTTGCATCCTGCTGCCCCTGTGCTGCTGAGGATGTGTGATTGGGGCCTACTTGTGGCCCCTCCCGTGCTCGTCTAATCCCCCCTGGTATGTCCTCCGAGTCGCGGGTACTTACCTGCTGGCTGACTGGATTCTGTGTACCCCCTATCTCCATAGGAGCCCACGTTAACTAGGCTCTCCTTCAACCTCTGCACCCGACCGGTCCCGTGTTCCTGGTGGTGGGTGTTTGGGGTTAACTTGAACCCCGAACAACAGACCACCTAAAACCCGGAGATAGGAACTGTAAGTTGAATACTTACCTGTAAAACCGTACAATCTTTTCTTCCCCCAGGAACTGTTGAAAATTGCAGTGTCCATTTTTAAAATAGCTTTTTGCAATTTTAAAGAAAAACTGTATATATTGTTGATTCCATTCAAAATTCTGATTACAACTATGCAAAGTACCTTACATTTTATGTACTTACCTGCAAACTGAATATTGTAGTTCTAGAAATATATTAACAAAACATTTTTCTATATAAAATCCTATTGGCCTGGAATTAAGTCATTGAGTGTGTGTTTCTTCTATTGCCTGTGTGTGTACAACAAATGCTTAACACTACTCTCTGATAAGCCTAACTGCTCGACACAAATAGAGCATTGGTATTATCTAGTATTGACTCTAGCAAGCCTCTGGGGAACCCCTGGGCTCTGTGCACACTATATCTCACTTTGATACGGTATACACAGAGCCAGCTTCCTACACTAGTAATTTGTAAGGGAAATGCTCTTGCAGCTATTCAAGGTCATTGTGGACTATGTTGAGAACAGTTGCCTCAGACTTGACCACGTTTACTTTGAAATCCTGAAACTTTATTGGAGGAACTACATTGTTTTTGTGAAGCATCAAAAGAGCCCTTTGCTAGCTAGATCATAACATTGTCAGCAAAGAGAGAGAGTTGCCCAGTTTCACCTCTCAGATATCTGCGTTGGACCAAATCCTCATGGCCAAAGGTTCCCAATAAAGGGCAAAAAGCAGGGGCAACTGTGGGCGGCTCTGTATTGTCTTCAGCTCTATAGACACAGCATGTGACTCTCCTCCATTTGCACAAATTTTCACCATGGGATTAGTGTACCCTCAAGTGCTATCTTGATAAGGTGACCCCATATTCCACTATCCCTCAGCACAGCCTTCATAAAAGACCATCCCACTCTCAAATGCCCTTTTGTGGTCGAAGGACAGTAGGACCGTGGCATCCTTATGCTAATTGGTTATGCTGAAATGATGCAGAACCTTTTTTTAATTATTCCCATCCTTCTTAGTAACAAGTCCTACTTGGTCAGAGTGAAACAGTTCTTCCATCAGGTATTGCATGATCTTGGCTATTATTTTTGTATAGATTTTACAATCAATTAGGTACTGAAATCAGCTGGGAAAAGCTGCAATGCTCCAGCTGCTTCCTCTTTTTCATAACGACTGGCACCATCACCTCGGACACAGATGGTGTGGCTGTCCCTCAAAGGCTATAGCATTAAGTGCCTTTATCATTAGTCTTAGCTGTGTTGGCCAAAGCCTCCTGTAAATGGCCAAGATGAACCCCTGAGGAGTCTTGGAAAGCATAAGGGGCATATTTATACTTTTTGGTGCAAAACTGCACTAATGCAGTTTTGCATCAAAAGGTTGTGCACCGGCTTGCACCATTCTTGAGCGCCAGCCGGGCACCATGTTTATGGAATGGTGCTAGCTGGTGCAAGCGTTAAACAAAATGAGGTTAGCTGGGTGGGGTGGCGGTATGGGAGAAGGGGGTTTTGCACTAAAAAATTACGATTGTCATGTTAGAATATAAAAAATAACTATAACCAGCCTAGTGTCATTTTCTGACGCAAAACCATCCATACCACATAACTTCTGTCTTACAAGAAAAGACAGGAGTCATGCCCACCACCCCAATGGCAAGCACAGGGGACCAGGGTCCCCTGGGCATGGCCAATGAACCCAGTGCTGTGTAGAGGTTCCCGTTTCAGGACCCCCAATGGCACTTTAAAAAACAAAAATACTTACCTGTGATGGGGTACCCCATCCTCCGCTGTCCCTCTGGTGTGGGTGGGGGTGTCCCTGGGGCCTGGGGAGGGCACCTGTGGGCTTATTCCATGGTGTTCCACCCTGGAAACAGGCCCACAGGTCCCCTAACGTGTGCCCTGACCCAGGTGTTAAATAATAATGCAAATCAAGCTTTGCACCATTATTTGACACTTCACCCCCATGCGTGATTTTAGCATGGGGATAAATATAGCGCTAAGGACAAAGAGTCACTTTTTGCACGGAAAAGCCTACCTTGCATCTCATTGACGCAAGGTAGGTTTCCACGTCCAAAAAATGACTAACTCCATAACTTTGGCCTAGACGGGTCTAGCGCCAAAGAATAAAAATGGAGCTAGTTTTGCACCGAATTAGCATTAAAATAAAAATGACGCAAATTCTGCGCAAAACAAGTATAAATATGCTCCTAAGTCCTCTCATGGCCAAGATATTTTCCTCTGCTGTTATAGGGGCTTCCAAGGATGCCACTTGGTCCAGACAATCTGCTATGACTGTAAAATTGTCTAACAGAAGTGTCATTAGTCTGTCCAGCTGTATGGAGCACCTAGTAGAGTTGCCAAATGCATGCTGTTTATTATGTTCATCTAGTTTAAGGGTGCTGTCTGAGGCTCTGATAGTCAGAATGCAGTGTTGAATGGGTTTTCTCCACAATGAAGCTGCTAATAATTTCCCTCCCTTCATACCCCAGTCTTTATATTTTTTTAAGGATTTGTGCTGAGGAGTACTCAGCTTTGTTGAGACCTAGAAGATGGAGTTAGCTCCATAAGTGCATTATCTGGAGCCATGTCTTTTGGGAGTGATTTTTCTTGTGGATCTCTTTCACCTTTCCTAGGTCAGTTTGGAGGTCTTATAAAGCCATTGTGCAGACCCTAGCTAGCCTAGAGGATTCCACTATACATGTCCCCCTGTGGCCAGCTTTCAAAGAGTAGTATCCCTCTACTGCATTACACTGTGTTATTGCGAAATATAAAATCCTTGATCGGGGACTGCAAATCTTTCTTAGCTATTCTAACTCTGAGAAGGTGTTTGCTGAACTGCCATCTCGGCCGTCCACCCTGTTCAGTCCCATTCATGAAAATTCCTTTAACTGGAGCATGGTCAAAAAAGGATTTCACCTCCAACCCAGACCCCTGGAACAATGTCCAGTAGGTGATCATCTTAAGTATGAAGTCCATTCTGATGTATGAGATCGAAGTTGAGATAGTATAAACGTACTTGATCAATAGAGAGGAAAACACTCCAACCTGAGTAAAGTCTCACTTACCTTTACCTAGATGGGTAGTACCAATGGGATGCAGTGTAGTGTGAATATACTGTCTCTTCTCCATGTAGGTGGGACCAGATATCTATCTGGTTTGGGTCAGATATTGATGGCAGGGAGACACAGCTGTCCTTCAGTGTTTTGTTTATCAACAGCCATCTCCCTCCTTTGTCTCTGAAGATATTGTTATCCCAAATAACTATGCAGTGCCCCAATATAATACCCAGACCTGTGTTTTTAGTGTTAGGGGAGGAATGTTATTGTTGGGGAACAGCATGAAACCACATCCACCAAGTATCCCTGTTGAGGAGGTGGGTCTCTCGGATGAAATTTAATGTCCCATTAAAATTTGTAAGTGTCTGAAGGACTCTCGTTTCCTTAGCCAGGGTGCTGATGCTCCTAACTTTGAAATATGTCAATATTATAGTGTGGAACATTTTCAAGTCCATTTAACATCCACTTTATTTGTGACTCTATTAATTGTGCTTAGATATGTTCTTTACTTCAGCCTACTACTGAATTCGGATGGGGGGGGCTGAAAATGACAACAAAATGCCTTTTAAATAGCACTCAACAAATTACACAGCATTGTTACGATAGAAAGGTGCATTTTAACAATGTGAGTCTGTTGTCTTTCAAATCCACAGACATAATTATAGCTTTATGGGAAGAATATGCACATATTTTAAACAAGAACAAAAATAATGTTGAGATGGCATGATAACATCTCACTTACCACTGGGTCCAAACAACCAAAAATTGCCCCAAATATCAGCATTTTACCAATCTTTACATTTACTGGCAAGGCAGCCAGATGCTGGCCCAACGGAGTCAGCTTGGGTTCAATAAGTTCACAGGCACCAATCTTCCGCAAAAGACTCATAGCATTACTGATGACCTGAGGGTTAGGAGGATCTAAGGCTCTGGAGAGAAAATCCTCAGGTGATCCAAGGTCACATTTCTATGAAAACAACAAACAGATTATACATTATGAGGAATATAATAAACAACTAAGCAGAATGTATTTATATATATATATATATTTCTTTTTCACATCATTTTTTCCACCGTTTTTTTTCTTGTTTACTTATGGGCATGCCTTTGAAAAGTCTCCTGAGGTGTAGAATATGGGGCTAGCAAAAACCTTGCCACCCTTGTGCAATCTGGAAAACCAGTACAATTTAAATATCATACTGGGAAGGCTTTTACCTAGCAGCACAAGCAAAATGTAACTGCAACATCAAGGTTTTGATTGCTGTAGTGCTTTCAAAAGTGTTTACTGTTGTTAGAAATGGGGTGCCTGGTAGGCTAGGATATGCACCTAAGCCAGGCAGAACCCACCACTCTAGTCAGGGCGAGGGAATTACAAATCCAAGATAACCCCCGCTCACTCCCTTGGTAGCCTGGCGCGATCAGTCAGGTTTATCCCAGAAGTCATTTGTAAAGTGTTGGCACAACACTTGTGACACAATGAATACACCACAAAGGAAACACAACAACAAGTTATATAAAAAATAAACTGTATTGTATAAAACATCATTAGACCAAACATGACATGTATCAGTAATGTCCTGCTACACAAGCAGTTGTCAGAACATCACACAGGTTACTAGTACTCTGTGAAAGCCAGCATTAGTCAGATAAACATAAAGGTTACTGGTATTCTGCAAAATAAGCAGTAGTCAGGTTGCTGTTATCCCTAAGAAGGCACATGTCAGAATAAACTTATTATCAGAAAGGCCAAGACCTCCTCCTAAATGCACATAAAATGAAACATTCCCCAAATGGCAAGTCATTAGTATCACCAACATAGATGCACCTGAGAGGAAAACATTTCCAGAGGGCAGATCATTATCCCCACAATAAATGGAACCATTTCCATAGGGGCTTAATGCTAGACACCCCCTCCCCGTGTATCCTAGACAGGTCCTGAAATGTGTTTGTTGTTCCAACAAGGTAACCAACACAAATAATCAGGCGTGCAGTAGAATCACTGAGGGCAAATGAACGCAGGGGTGATCTTATAGATTATGTGTCAATCCCCAACCTGGTCCTCTACCTGAAGGCCTTTGCACTTTTGTGAGACTTTTAGAACTTATATCGTGGCTCACTGTCCACTATATGGGGGCCAGAAGCTCCCATGCTCCTCTTACAGGTAATACGGTAAACTATCCTCAGCAGGACGGGGCCTCCGTTGAGGTTTCCAACTTGCCCTGTGAGGGACAGATATATAAATAAAACTAAGGTCCCTAAAGCAATACATCTTCTATAGGTGGGGCACCCACGCGGTTCTCATAACCGCTGGGAGGCCTCTCTGGGTCGCTCCTGCAAAGGTACTCCGGCAGCTGCCCATGTCGGCTCGGCTGCTCACTGGTGAAGCTTTTTTTTCTGGCAGTGCGACTGCCTCTCTTTTAGGGGAAATACAGCACTCTCCCAGGCTTTCCAAAAGGCGAGCGCGCAGAAACCAGTGCTCCTGTCGGGGTTTCTGCAACGATGCTTAAGCTAAGGGCCCGCACAAAAAGTGGTATCCTTCAGGTGAGGAGCACCTTTGCACCAGGCAAAATCGTCTGTAGCCGCCCGCCTACACACGGAGCGGGGTGCCGAGATACAAGATGGCGGCCTTGGCGGTGGCCGGCCATGACTTCACTCACCACTGCACACCCTCCCTAACCTCCTGAGAGTGTTGCAGTTCAATACCTGGATCCCAGCGAAGTGGGGCAGCTGCAAGGGCCTCACGGGTCTCCTCCCCGAGCCTCTCATGGTGCGAGGCTCCTTCTTTGTGGATAGGGGTGGGGCCGGGTGGAGTCTAACCCTCTGCGTTCCTTGACAACAATAATACACCCGGCCCAGCATACCGGGAGAAGCCAGCGCTGCTCAATGGACCTGGGAGGCGGTGGTGAGTCTTATCAGGTGCACCCCACTGGCACTGCAGCAGGGCAAAGGGAGCAATGAAGGGTGAGGGGGGTGGAAGAGAGACGTTCCCAGGCCAGCTCCGATCTCACTCCATACCATCAGGGGGTGCAGTGCTTTCCTTGTGCTGGGGGGCAAGTAAGGTAGACTGGAGCGCGTTCACCAAGCGCTAGACTTATGATGCCAGGGGCGGTCACCAATGATCACCAAGCACTGGGCCCCTGGGAGAGAACCTGGGGCTCAGGGATGCTGCAGGTCATCACACAACAACTAGTGCAAGTGGCGGTTCCTCCTAGCAGCCCTACAGAAACTTTAGGTTCTAGAGTAAGGGAACAGGCTGGCAGCAGGGCAACATACATAAAAGCAATCCAGATGAGTCCTTTCAGCCACCCAGCAGAGACCAGGCAGCAGGGCAACAAAAGAAGAGCAGTCCAGATGAGTCCTTTATGAAGAACAGCAGTCCCTCTGGCGGAGGTTCGTCCCCAGTTCCAAAGGTGCTCTCTTTATGTGGGGAAAAGCCCCCTCTACCAATACTAATTTTGTGCAGCCTCCCCAAAAGGGGGTGAGGGGATTCAAACCAGCAATAACCGGTTCCATGAATGTCCCCTCTGTCCTCCAGCACTAGCTCCAGACATCAGTGGGGGGGGGGTAAATGAGCCCTTTGTGTGAGGCCAGGGCACAGCTTTTACAAATGCAGGTGTGCCCCCCCCTTCTCCCAGCCCAGGAAGACAATTCAGTATGCAGATGCACTCTTGTGACACCTCCACCCTCACTGTGTACAAGCTGTCTGAAAAGTATGCACAAAGCCCTGTTACTTTGCCCCAGACGTGGATTGGAGGCAAGCTGCAAAACACCAGAGTCATAAGCACAGAGAAATGACCACTTTATAAAAGTGGCATTTCTATAATGGTAATAACAAAATCCATCTACACCAGTAAGCAGCATTTCTCACTACCATTACAACCACACCAAACATGCCTACGCCACCCCTCATAGACTAGACAATACCACTTAGAGATATGCTAGGGCATTTCCAATACAATCCTATGGGAAAGGCAGCACTCACAGTAGTGAGGAACCAAATAGGCTGTACTAGGACATTTGCACATAAAGACATATGTCTTACCATTTACATGCACAGCACCCTGCCCATAGAGCTAGCTAGGGCCTACATTAGGGTTGACTTATATGTAGTAAAAGGGAAGTTCCAGGCCAGGCAAGTAGATTTAGAAGCCAGGACTCTGTGTCAGTCAACTGCCTTGCAGGCTCTGTCATAGCAGGCCTGAAACAGGTTTGAAAGTCTACTTCTGTGGGTGGCGCATGCTGCGCTGAAGGCCTACTAGTAGCATTTAATTTAAAGGCCCTGGGTATATGGATACCTCTGTACAAGGGACTTATAGGTAAATTAAATATGTCAATCAAGTGTAAGCCAATCATACCTATGCCCATATGTACACTTTTTTAGCACGTCATTTGTATCATTTTTTGACGCAAAAGCGGCAAAAACTTACAAAGTATAATTATATTTTTTAAGTTTGTGCCGCTTTCGCGTACAAAAATTATGCAAATGCGGCACTAAAACAGTTTAAATATGGGCCCAAGATTAGAAGCGAGAGCACATGCACTTCAGCACTGATCAGTAGTGGTAAAGTACTGAGTCCTAATGTCAACAAAAAGGGGTCAGGAAAAATAAGAGGAGGAAGGCAAAAGGTTTGGAGATGACCCTGTAAAAAGGGCCAGGTCAAACAAATGTAGTCCACTGAAATCAACAGGTAAACCTTGAGCTACAGTCCCAAGATAATGTAAAGGTTGCAAATGTGTCATTACATTTTGATGCATTGGTTAAGCAAGAGCTGTTCAATGTAGACAACGCATGTTGTATTACTATTGAAAATCCATGAATAATCTAAAGACAGAACTTGTGGTATTTTCAACAGGTAATTTGACTGAAAACGTTTCTATGTGACGAAGCAGTGACAGGGTCTCCTCCATTTGCCATATCCTATGTAAAACTATACATAGACTGATTGGCATATAACCCACCACAGTGAGAATTTGAGCCCATATTTATACTTTTTTAGCGCTGCATTCGAGTCATTTTTTGATGCAAAATCGATGCAAACTTACAAAATACAATTGTATTTTGTAATTTTGTGTCAAAAAGCGGCGCAAATGCAGTGCTAAAAAAGTATAAATATGGGCTATGATTTTGATGGATGCGTATTATATGGTTCTATTATATTAATTCCCAGATTGAGAGTTACACTCTGAACACCTGGAGAGTCTGACTGAAAAACAGTTCACTCTTCATCTAACACAAAGTAAAAGTGGCACTGCTAATTTGCTTCTCCTTGCATGGCTTTGTTAAAAAAAAAAAAGAAAACAAAAAAAAAAAGTCAAGCAACGCAGTGCTTTTCGCTGTCCTGTGTTACAATGCACCAGGTAGGTGTTACATGGGTAGAGAGCATGGACGGTCCCATGCATCTACCCTTGTGTTTTGATGCAAACCCAGATTTAATAATGGCAGTAAATCTTGGTTTGCATCAAAATGGTGTGCCTAACCAAGAAAGGCTTAACAAGGAGGAAAATCTTCATTTCTCCTTGTTACTTCCTCTTTCTATGCGGGTGCATTCTGAGGCAGATTTAGAAAGAGAATGTGCCTCTAAGGATTGTTTTTGTGTAGGAAGGTATCCCTTCCTGCACAAAAACAATCCTGTCCGTAATTGAGGCAGCCTTGCATCATTGCACAATGATGCCTGCTTTGGTGTCAGCCTGTCGGAAGTACGCCAGCGCTATGAAACAGCAAATGTGCAAATATCTTGGTAGATATGACACACTTCTGCTCTCTTTCTTTCTCGCAACAGAGAGAAGCAAGTTACCTTGCTGCACTGCTTTGTGTGAAAGGTTAATTAACCCGACCCACAGAATCCATATTTAGCCCTTTACTGTCATAGCTCGATAGGCCCAGTTCTTCTCTGTGCACTAATTTCTTTATACCTATATGTGGAAAGTTATTTCACCTCTCAACAGTTTTGAAAAGCCGTGGGCAATGTGTGGCATGGCCGTAGGGCTGTGCCCAACCCCTACTATGAACAGCCTATGGCTTGCACAACAGCAGTCTGCCGCAGGGTCTGGTTTTCACAGGGGGTGCTGTGGTACCCATGAACCGAAATATATACTTTATTTTTATTTGACTTATGAGAGAGTCCCTTCATTGACCTGGGGGTCAGGCTTTGCCCACCCTGCCCTCTTATGTCACCTTCTTTTTTTTCTGGACTTGGGGACCAAGTGCACTATTCCTGTAATGGAAGCCACAACATTTTGTTCAGTGTTTCAGGCAGCCAATAAGATCACTTGATACCGTGCTACCAGGAACGTTATAGTTCGGCAATAGAATTTTAAAAAAACATAGAAATTCAATTTAAAAATGAAAGGTTAAAGGGATGTTATAGTTAGGCTCACATATAAATAGTACGGACCCACACAAATTCACCTGTTCTAGTCAGAGTTATTTCAACTAACTATAACTTGTGCCTTAAGGTAATTATACCTCGCGCCCCAGCCATGCACAGTTTTTTCATCAAACATTATCAGTGATGTTATCAAAGATGTCATGAGTGCCGTAATTTGTGGGGTGATTAGCAGAGCATGAGTGGAGTGGGGTACAGTTGAGTGACTACAGTGCTGTAGTGTCGAGTAGAGCGTCATACAGTAGAGCGGAATGGAGTAGAGTGAAGTAGCGTACAGTGGAGTAAAGTGTCAGAGTGGAGTGGTGAGTTGTACAGTAGAGTGCCGTGGAGTGTAGGAGAATGGAAAAGTATTTAGTCAAGTAAAATGTCATAAATTGGAGTGTCGTCTTTTACAGTGGAATGGCGTGTCCTAGAGTGTTGGAAAGTGTTGTAGACTGGAGCGCAGTGTTGTGGAGTGTGGGGGCACAGAGTGTAGTAAATGGTGGTGGTGGAGTGTAATGGGGTAGACTAGAGTGACGTACAGTGGAGTGGCATGGATTGTGGTAAAGAGTATAGGCCCACAATGGAATAGCGGACAGTAGAGTGGAGTTGCAGAGTGGAATAACACAGTATAGTGGCGCAGAGTGGAATGAGGTACAGTGTGGTGGCGTGAAGTGGTGTAATCTGGAGTGGCATAGAGTAAAGTGGCATAGAGTGAAGTGACATAGAGTGAAATAGCATACAGTAAGTGGCGTACAGTGGAATACCATACAGTACAGTGGTGTAGAGTGTAGTGGCGTACAGTGGGGTGAGGTACAGCAGAATAGAGTGAAGTGGAGTGCCACAGAGTGGAATAGACTAGAACAGCGTGGAGTGACATTGAGTGAAGTTGCGTACAGTGGAATAGTGTCAATCAATCAATCAATCATTATACTTGGAAAGCACGGCTAGCCCCCCGCTAGGGTCTCAAGGCACTGGGGGGGACAGTAAGTGAGTAGTTGTCGATGAACAGAGGGGATCAGACGAAGAGCTACGTTTTTAGGTCTTTTCTGAATTGCGATAGAGTGGGAGATCTTCTGAGGTGAATGGGAAGGGAGTTCCAAGTCTTGGCGGCATAGTGGGCGAAGGATCTTCCTCCAGATGTGGCCTTCCAGATGCGTGGGACGATGGCGAGGTAGGCAGAGCAAAGCTGCCGGTGGGCATGTAGAAGTAAAGTCTGTGGCTGAGGTATTCTCGTCCGGCGTTGTGAAGGACTTTGTAGGCATGTGTGAGAAGTTTGAATGTAATTCTCTTGTCTATTGGGAGCCAGTGCAGGTCCCTCAGTAGCGCAGAGGTGTGGATGTGTTGCAGTCTTTTCCGTACCTTGGTGGTGGTTCTGATGTACAGTGCATTGCCGTAGTCCAGGCGAGGGCGTGGGTGACTGTTCTTTTGAATTCGGTTGGGATCCATTTTGAGATCTTCCGGAGCATGCGCATGGTGTTGAAACCAGCAGAGGAGACTGCACTGACTTGACAGTTCATCAAGAGTGCTGAGTCCAGAATGAAGCAGAGGTTGCGGGCGTGGCTGGTGGGGGCCCGAGAGCTTCCAAGGGCAGTGGGCTACCAGGAGATGTCCCAGGCTGGGGGGTAGTGTAGAGTGGCGGGGCATACAGTGGCGTGATGAAGAATGGAGTGGCATACAATGGAGTGGCGTAGAATGCAGTACAGTGGAATGGCATAAAGTGGAATGGTATAAAGTGGAGTGACACAGAGTGGAATATCGTTGAGTGGAGCATACTGGAGAAGCATGGAGTAGTATAGAGTAGAGAGTGGCAATGTAAACAGATGTAGTGTAAAAGTGGGTGAACGGATATAGATGTAGTGTGGCAGGAACAAAGGTTATGGGGTGTAAATAGTACTTTTAGGTAGTAGGTGTAAATAGTTTAAGTAGTGCTTAAAATATAAGTGTCAAAATACTATGTATTGTGTCGCGGTAACTTGGCGGTATACCACGGTACATGCCGATGATAAGGCAGTATATGATTAGTTAATGGAAGTCTAAACAAAAACTAAAAGGCAGCCATGTAGTCTTCTGCAGGCTTTGGCTGTGTTCTGGGCTTAGGCCTTAGATATAGGTAAGTAGCAGGTTTTTATTATTGGTCCCTACCTATTAGCACTTTATTAAAGTGATAAAAGGTTGTGCAATTTATTTATAATTTTCTATATATTTGTAAAACACTCTACAGAGGACTGTCCTAGTACCTACAAAGTACCACAGTAGTAACAGAAAAAAAAAATCTATAAAAAAATTAAAACATACATAGGCATATTTACCTATAAATATATATTCTTACGTCATTTAAAAAAAAAACATGTGTGTGGTAAATTCCTAGGTTCTAAAGTACCTTAAAATGATCTGCGTGGTACTTGCATGTGTTTTGGAGACTGCAAGGTAAACATACTGCAAGGATGCGTGGTAAATCTAACATGCCATCTAGTGCATAGTTCAAATGACACCAGACGATAGACAAGAGTAATGGTTGGTAGTACCACTTATCATTCAAAGTACGCAATATGGTGGAGAACGTAGATGAGGTTTGAACATGCAAAAAGCAAACTTACAAATATAATAGGAACATGAGTGCAAAAGGCAATAGGGAACCGTAGCAGACAATTGTTTGAGGTATGTGAGGTCATGTACTGCACAAATTAGATTTTTATCAAGACTTAAAATTCACAGACTACGCTGTCAATGTTCCCATAGCATTGGAGTTGTTTTCTACTAGCATAGCATAGGTCCTTACATCAAAGCTTAAGTAAGTACCTCCAGCTGCAGCAGAAAACTTGCCCGAGATCCCTAGATAGCTCTTCGCCATCTGTTAATAACAGTGCAGGGCTGACTGAATGGGTAGGCAATATGATCACCATGAAAATGCAGGGCCTTTATGTAGCATTTAAATCACTGACTGGGCTGGAACCATGCTAGTTGGTATACATGTTCTTCCAATACTGCACAAGAGTAATTTGCATATTCGCTGACCCAATTCCTTGTAATGTTTACAGCATGTGCTCCTTTACACATTTGCCCTTGCTGAAAAACATTAACAACTTAGGTGGAGCACCAAATTTATTCAATTCTTTCACACACTGCCTCTGAAATACCATTCAAGAGTACAAGCAAGGGAATCAACTGTACCCTAACCATTCTAGAATATCTTATGGACAGACTCGCACACAGTTAGCTAACATTCATAGACAGCCTCTGCCCCAACTTATTTCCAATGCTGTGTGTCTGCAGACAGGTCACTGGATCTCTTCCTTGCCCTTTCTCCCTCAAGCCTATTGATTTTCTCCTTTTAGCCACACTGCGCTCAAAGTATTGACTATGCGCTCCAGTATTATTTGCATATATCTGTAGATTACACTGTTTAGTTCTTCATACTTTCTTGTATCTGCAATACTTTCCAATGCCAGCGTTCTGGCTTGTCTGGTCTTCAGCCACCGTGAGGTTATATTTTGATACTAAATGGTCACAATTATTTGGTTACCCAAATCATACTATTCTTTGCCTATCCTTTTACCATTCTGCCCTTTTTATTGTTCTGTGCTCAGTGTTTGCTAGAGCCATTTGCATGGGATGGCTGTGGACGCCTGATAACAACTGAATGCTGATCCAGAGAGCAGGTAAGCATTTTGCACCCACACATGTATGAACAAAGAAGTAATTGGCTGCGAACAAAAAACAAGAAATGTAAAAGTGGTAATGAAAACTTCTAGCTCATAATTATTTGCTTGAGAAGAGAACAGCTTAGTGGAAGGAGGTGAATGTATTACCATAATATGAAGACACAACTCTTCTAACGGCACACGTAAAATTTCGGGAACCGAATAATCCAAAAAGCTTTCAAACCTGCAGGGATACAGCAAAGCACTTTTTTAAACTCAGAAACATGGAAACTACCCACCAGAGTTGCAAACTGATGTTTCTAAAAGTCTTACCTTTCTCTTGTATACATTCGAAAGCAGAAACCATCTCGTACACGTCCAGCTCTCCCTTGGCGCTGTAGCGCGCTAGCTTTGCTGACAAAGGTCTCCACCAGAGAACTCATCTGGCTGCTCTCATGGTACCTGACATTGAAATGGAAATGGATGGAAATGTGGTTTATAATTGCACCTCTGCTTTAAGAATGCATTCATATATACAAGGGAATGAAAAGCATCGGGTAACCCAAGTTAAGAAACAGGGAAGAGGAATGAAGAGGTTGGATTCTTGAACCTGACTTGTGCGGGGTCTTTAGCATTTCATGGAGAGATGTCCCATCCTAGCTGTACCCCAAAAGACGTCTACAGATCCTCATTGAACCTACGCGTTATCAATAAACACCTGTTGGAACGGAGACCTACTTATCGATAATTAGTCACCAGGAATCGATGTAGCCCTCATAAGGTTTAAGAACTAAGGATTGTATACAATTGCTTGAAAATCAGCCCACCGGGTCCAATGTTGTTCTGATTTTACCTAATCTACGTATCTAGCACAACATTTGCTTGCTTACTGTTTGAGAGTACATCACCACCAGCGTTTTTCTCTTTTCTTCTATTTTGAAGTGTGTGTGTGATAGTATGGTTTCGTGTGTGGAGAGTGTTTTGGTGGCAGCTGGAGTAGACACCCTGGGATGGTGTTTTCTGGAAAATTAGTGTGTGACTGTTGGGGGCCAGGAAAAGAATGTGAAGTTCCTGACTGGGGTCAGTGTCTAGAAGCCAGGCTCTCTAGAAGTAGCTGTGGATGAGCAGCCAAAGCTTATCTAGGAGACACGCAAAGCTCATCCAATACCACTTTAGTCACGCTTAGTACTTACACACATGATAGAAAACACCCAGTGTTACACAAATAAAGGTACTTTATTTTGGTGACAAAAATACCATAGAGGCTATACTCCCTTAGGAGGTAAGTAATACACAAATTATATACATTAGTATGCAGAAATAGACATAAAAACAGTTAGAAAACAGTGCAATTAGTGAAAGTTACAATAGAGATAAAGAGGCCTGGGGGGGAACAAACCATATACTAAAAAAAGGAATGCAAAAGTCGGCCCCCCACCTAGGTAACTGTAGTGTGTAGAGAGGAGCTGGGAGTACTAGGAAAGCCTAAAGGTAAGTACCACAACCCACCCCAGCAACCAGGAAAGCAGGAGTAAATAGCTGTAAATTCCCTAGAGCACACAAAGAATTATGCAAAGTCCAGAAGAGGCTGCAGGACACCAACAGTGGATTCCTGGACAAGAGGACCTATGGAAAAAGGGGACTAAGTCCAAGAAGCACAGCAGAGTCCAGGGAGGTCAGGACCCCCTACCCACTGGGATGAAGGTGCAAGAAGTGACCCACCGGTGAAGAAGAAGAGTCAGCACTGCACCCAAGAAGACGAAGTTGGGTTCCTGGAGGATACAGGTGATGTCCCACGCCGGAAGGAGGATTGCAGTCTAGTTTGCGTCTTCAGGTTCCACCAACAAGGCTTGGCACACACAAAACTTGCAGTTAGTGGAAAGTGGAACTGACGGGGACCAGTAAGGATCAGGTGGACTCTACCCAGGAGGGTGAGCCAGAGGGGGCCCTTAGCGACACTGAGAGCCCACAGAAGCCCAGGCAGGGCCCACAGGAGTCCCACAGGACCGGGATAGGAGAGTCGCAGAAGAGGCCCATGCAGAACTACGAGAAAGGCTCCCACGCCGCCGGAGAACCACTCAGCTTCAAGATGCCTGAAGATCTTGTGGACAGGATGCCAACAAGCCTTGGCAGCTGCAAAGGATGCAGTGCATGGGGGTACTGTCCTGTGTGGGCAGACAAGGGCTTACCTCCACCCAAGTTGGGCAGCTGGAAGAGGGGACTGTCAGGACCACTTCAGTCCACCACCTGTGATGCAGGATCCACGCAACTCAGTAGGAGAGGGGATCCACACAGCCGGTCGTTGATGCAGTTGGTGCTTGCAGAAGCAGGGGAGTAACTGCTTCACCCCAAGGGAGATTCCTTCTTCCTTCTGATGCACGTTGAAGACGGCTGCCTTCAGAGGATGCACAACCGGGGAAATGTTGCAGCTGCAGGAAGGAGCCAGAGATAGAATGTTGCAGGAGGTGTCCTGCTTTTTTGTTGCAGCTTGTAGGGTCCTGAAGAGTCCAGATGCAGTTTTTTCAGTCAGAAGTCAAAGTGGAGGTTGCAGAGGATTCCTGCTCGAGTCTTGCAATTTGAATCTGAGGAACCACCCAAGACAGAGACCATAAATAGCCCTGAAACAGGGATTGGTCACCTAGCTGGGTGACCATCTATCTGGAGGGGACTCTGACGTCACCTGCTGGCACTGGCCATTCAGATGCTCCCAGAGTTCCCTGCGAACCTTAAATCCAAGATGGCAAAACCCAGCGACCCTCCAGAGGAGCTCTCTGCACCACCTCTAGGATGGTGATGGACAGGGGAGTGGTCACTCCCCCTTTCCTTTGAACAGTTTTACGCAAGACTTGGGGTCCCTTAAACGGTGTAGACTGGTTTATGCAAGGAGGACACCAAATGTGCCCTTCAAAGCATTCCCAGTGGGTTGAGGAGGCGACACCACCCAAGCCTGCAACACCTATTTCCAAAGGGAGAGGATGTAACGCCCTCCTCCCAAAGGAAATGCTTTGTTCTGCCTTCCTGAGCACAAGCTTCTCAAGCAACAGGAGGGCAGAAACCGGTCTGGGAGGTTGCAGCAGCTTCGGCTGCCTGGAAACCCTCAGAAGGCTGTAATGGCAATAATGGGGGCCCTCTAAGGAGCCCCCAGAGTGCATGGAATCATTCAACCAATGCTTGCAAATGCCTTGGAGTATGATTCCAACATGTTTGATACCAAACATGCCTATGTTCAGAGTTAGGTATTGACCAAAGTCCAGTACACGCGTAAAATGGTGTCCCCGCACTCACGAACTCTGGGAAAATGGGTCTGGAGTTCCTGGGGGCACCTCTGCTAGTGAAGGGGTGCCCTCACACACAGGTACTTTGCACCCTGCCCTTTGGGCTGGAAGGCCTGCCATAGGGGTGACTTATAAGTGACCTGGTGCAGTGAAAAGTGGCAGTGCAGTGAAAGGGTGCTTGCACTTTTTCAAGCAGGCTGCAATGGCAGTCCTGCAGAACCCTTTGCTTGGGCTCCCTTTTGGTGGCAAAATATATGCAGCAGCCAATAGGGATCCCCTGAAACCCAAATGCCCAGGGTACCTAGGCACCATATACTAGGGATTTATAATGGGGCACCAATGTGCCAACTGTGGGTGAAATACAGAGATAGCAGTTACCAACAACTACATTTAGGGGAGAGAGTATAACTATTGGGGTCATGGTTAGCAGGTTCCCAGTAGGCATAGTCAAACACACTGACAAACAGGCCAAAAGTGGGGGTGACCAAGCTAGAAAGAGGCTACTTATAAGCAGCCAGGATAAACTGTTTCTTCAGTTTTCCTGAAGATGACTTTGTACCAACAGCCTGAGTGTTGCTTTTTAATTGCAGAGTGCTACCAAGGATTCATGCATCCTTACAGTCAGACAGATTTAAAACTACAGTCAATATACTGTTTTGGTTGGGACAAATTCTATCTCAGTGCAAGGCTGCAGATGGAGGAGATGAACACAGTTGAACCAGCAGCATCCAGATTTAGTGGCAAGGCAGGAAGCAGTCATAACTAAACTTTGAAAACAAGACTGCTGCAACGAGTAAATGGCTGGACTGTACTGTGCGTCTGTGAGGTAATCACATGAATGCTACGTATCACTAGTAAGTGGCTGAGAAAGACTCTGTTAACAGACAAATATTTACAGGCAATGTTTAAGGTGTACACAGACAATAAAAGAATTTATTGAAGTGCCATGTGGATGCAGAATTTGTTCAGAATCAGTTTCTGGCAGAGACCTAACAAAAACGATTCTGTTGTAGCTAGGACACTGTAGTACATTGACTACATACTGACACATATTCTGGTCATCCTTTAGTTTATGAGGATAGGTTTATGCCCAAACAGGGTACTTAATTTCTTAAGGTCTAGGAAGGTTAGTATTGATGTACAAGTTGCAAGCATGTTTTGAGCTTGTGATATGGAACAACGCAAGTAGATATTCCATGCTGGAGTCCCACAAACCATCGGTGGAGCTCAACTGCAGGAGATGTTTATTACATGAAACATAGTAGTTGCTGGCAGAATTAAGGCAGTTTTCCCTACTAAAGAATTAATCACAAAAATGGCCACCCTTCCTCAATTTTTTCAGATGGACCGCATGAACATGAAACACCCAGGACATCTAGAGAATCCTTAAGTTTCCAGTATGCAAAGAATGCCTTAATCTTACAGTAAGATGGCCCTGTCTAGGACCTCAATGAAATTACGATAGCCTGCAATATTCCAAAACAAAATCTTTATCTATTTCCCCTGCCAGAACAGTTAAGTACTATTTGTAGGCCAAATGTTTTGCTAGACATGACCTGAATACCATTTGGCCAGGGAAGTAGCTAGCCAACTCTAATTTGTTAGAGAGTCTAGAGATCTTCCTAAGACTAACTTTTCAACCAACCTATACTGGTCAAGGACAGATGTTGAGAGGAACCATTCTGCTGCTTGAAAATGGATCACAAGGGATGTCTTATTAGCAACTAATTTTTTTATTAGTAAATTATCCCTCATGTAATCCGCTGTCAGTTTCTCATATAAACCTTAACACCCAACTTTCAAATATGTGAGACTTGGAAATAACTAATTATGCCGCATAAGGGGAAAACCAGGAAACTTTAGCATCCCCTATCTCTACCACCATCTCTGAAGAACGATCACATTCAATTAAGTCAATATCTGCCCCAATAATAGGACTTAAATCGTGACAGGAAAAGCATACTTTTACAATAGTTCCACAATTAGGAACATTTTGTGTGCCTCCGTTTATTTTCAGGGCGGATGATGTTGCCTTTCTGTCTTGTTAAATGACAAGAATGTGGTCCTAAATTTGAAGTATTTTGACCTGGAGTCAAGTTATCACCAGGCCAACTCTGGAGGAGATTTCAATTGAAATTCCCATTTATCACACTCCATTTACAATTGGAATGAGCTGTAAAAGAGAAGTGTGGGAGTATTTTTGTGCACATCAGTCGCTTATACACCTTTCAAAGCATTATACCTCTCATTCATTGACAAGCCTGACTGCACTTGATCCATTCCCAAACCTTTGCATTGGAACCAACTTTGCAAGAACTGTCATCCAGATCCTTTGTACTGGCAGAACCCACACTATAGGAACATCTTTGTATCAACCTAGTCAAGCAAGCACTAGCACTGCTACCTCCATTAAAAGCAGTTTTAACAGCAAATGGCATAGCATGTGGATTTAACCCCTCACCCAAACAGTAAGTGTGCGTAGTCTGCTTTGCTCTTGTGTATTTGATGCTGTGTGGAACCATGCGGTGGGACACAGGCCTGGTACTCTACTAGTTACCTACTGATATTTGCAGAACCCTCTAAGGCATGGGCAAAGTAGGCAATTGCCCAGGGCTCCAACCTTCTAAAGGGATCCTGGAAGAAAAACTTTATCTTTATGTAACTCATTTCTATTTCGGTATCTCAGGTTCTCTCCTCTCTGTCTACCTCTGTCTCCAAATCTCTCTCACTTTGCCCAGTGCCATATTAATATTTTTGAGGGGGCTCTGGAACAACATACTTCAACTGTTTATGTGCGAACCCCACTTCTGAAAGATTGTTTGGTATCACAAGGACCTCAATTCACAGAAAATGAAAAGTAAAAGTACTAATGGGGGCTCAAAATATGACAGGCACAGGGCCCTAAAATCTTTAAGACAACATTGCATATTTGTATAACTGCATGAAGTATAGAGGGAACAGTGACTAACCCAGTCCCATTAACACCGTCAAGACCACAGGAACATAGAACCTAAACTTTAGGGTGGTTTAATTTTGCAAAAGAGAAAGGGGAACTGTTATAACGCTAACAAATGCAAACATTTCTAGAATGCACACATCTCAGTACAGCCTTTACAAACCCTAAGTGAGCCAGGATGTAAGATAAAGTCAAATATTGATATAGTAAGCATCAATCTAGACACAGCTTTGTTTCCTTCAAACTTTCTAATAAAGGACTAATAAAATACATAAAATAAGCTTGAATACTAGGCGCCGCTCCAGGCCAGACACTTCGTGGCATATTTACAATCTTCTGACGCAGGGCAGCACTGCAAGCCTTCTTGCTGTGCTGTGCTGCCCTGCACCAGAAGAAAGGGCAGGAATGTGCTGTATCCATAACATAGGGCCTTCCTGTCCATTTCCCCTGCGCTGTCGCACAATGAGCTGCCATGCGCCAACGCAGGCACCACTGCGCCAGGATGTCTGTGTTGCAGGGATGATTGTTTTTGTACAGGAAGAGACACCTTCCTGCACAAAAACAAATCAGAAGAGGCGTTTTACTTTCTATGTGTGCAGCAGAATTCAGCACACATAGAAGTAGGAAAAACTAGGAGAAATAAAGGTATTTCTCCTTGTTGTGCCTCCCTTGCACCTCCCTTATGCCTCTGCTGGGGAGACATAGGCTTTTGATGCATTCCCTGGTTTACAATATCTCGCAAATCTGGGAATGTGTCAAATGCCATCGGTGTTACGTGGGAACACCCACCGTAACACCCATGGCACGCCTCCCTGTGGCGGGGTGAGTCAACGCAGGGTGGCTTTACGTAGCCTTGTAAATATGGCCCTGCAGTGTGCGGCTCCAATAAAAATGGCGCAAAGAGGCTTGTAAATATGCCCCTTTGTCTCCTCAGTCTGGCGCGGTACCATTACCTAAGGGCAGTGACTACAAAGAGGAGTATCTCTGGAACCACAGCGATATTATACTGTGTTTATTTTATAGTGTGTTTCCACTATTCTTTTATCTTTATGCAACCCACCACCAACAACGCAAGTCTTGCCTCCTCGCTTTTATCTCCCTTCATCATTTAACACCTGTTTCAATCCTTTTTTCAAAAAAATATATGGGGATTCTGAAGTCACTGCTTCATATATAACGTCTATAAAGCTTCACTAACTTATAGGTATGTGTGAGAAAGTAGCCTCTTTCTAGCCTTCTTACCCCCACTGGCCTGTTTGTGAGTATATGTCAGGGTGTTTTCACTGTCTCACTGGGATCCTGCTAGCCAGGGCCCAGTGCTCATAGTGAAAACCCTATGTTGTCAGTATGTTTGTTATGTGTCACTGGGACCCTGCTAGCCAGGACCCCAGTGCTCATAAGTTTGTGGACTATATGTATGTGTTTCCTGTGTGATGCCTAACTGTCTCACTGAGGCTCTGCTAACCAGAACCTCAGTGGTTATGCTCTCTCTGCTTTACAAATTGTCACTAACAGGCTAGTGACCAATTTTACCAATTCACATTGGCATACTGGAACACCCTTATAATTACCTAGTATATGGTACTGAGGTACCCAGGGTATTGGGGTTCCAGGAGATCCCTATGGGCTGCAGCATTTCTTTTGCCCCCCATAGGGAGATCTGACAATTCTTATACAGGCCTTCCACTGCAGCCTGAGTGAAATAACGTCCACGTTATTTCACAGCCATTTACCACTGCACTTAAGTAACTTATAAGTCACCTATATGTCTAACCTTCACCTAGTGAAGGTTGGGTGCTAAGTTACTTAGTGTGTGGGCACCCTGGCACTAGCCAAGGTGCCCCCACATCGTTCAGGACAAATTCCCCAGACTTTGTGAGTGTGGGGACACCATTTCAAGCGTGCACTATACATAGGTCACTACCTATGTATAGCGTCACAATGGTAACTCCGAACATGGCCATGTAACATGTCTAAGATCATGGAATTGTCACCCCAATGGCATTCTGGCATTGGGGGGACAATTCCATGATCCCCTGGGTCTCTAGCACAGAACCCGGGTACTGCCAAACTGCCTTTTCAGGGTTTGCACTGCAGCTGCTGCCAACCCCTCAGACAGGTTTCTGCCCCCCTGGGGTCCAGGCAGCCCTGGCCCAGGAAGGCAGAACAAAGGATTTTCTCTGAGAGAGGGTGTGACACCCTCTCCCTTTGGAAATAGGTGTGAAGGATGGGGAGCAGTAGCCTCCCCCAGCCTCTGGAAATGCTTTGATGGGCACAGATGCTGCCCATCTTTGCATAAGCCAGTCTACACCGGTTTAGGGATCCCCCAGCCCTGCTCTGGCGCGAAACTGGACAAATGAAAGGGGAGTGACCACTCCCCTGACCTGCACCTCCCAGGGGAGGTGCCCAGAGCTCCTCCAGTGTGCCCCTGACCTCTGCCATCTTGGAAACAGAGGTGTTGCTGGCACACTGGACTGCTCTGAGTTGCCAGTGCCATCAGGTGACGTCAGACACTCCTTCTGATAGGCTCTTACCTTTCTTACTAGCCTATCCTCCTTCCTAGGTAGCCAAACCTCCTTTTCAGGCTATTTAGGGTCTTTGCTTTGGGGAATTCTTCAGATATCGAATGCAAGAGCTCACCAGAGTTCCTCTGCATCTCTCTCTTCACCTTCTGCCAAAGGATCGACCGCTGACTGCTCAGGATGCCTGCAAAACCACAACAAAGTAGCAAAGACGACTACTGCAACCTTGTATCGCTTCATCCTGCTGGCTTTCTCACCGGTTTCCTGGTGGTGCATGCTCTGGGGGTAGCCTGCCTCCTTCTTGCACCAGGAGCTCTGAAGAAATCTCCAGTGGGTCGACGGAATCTTCCCCCTGCAACCGCAAGCAACAAAAGACTGCATCACCGGTCCTCTGGGTCCCCTCTCAGCACGACGAGCGTGGTCCCTGGAACTCAGCAACTCTATCCAAGTGACTCCCACAGTCCAGTGACTCTTCAGTCCAAGTTTGGTGGAGGTAAGTCCTTGCCTCCCCACGCTAGACTGCATTGCTGGGTACCGCGTGATTTGCAGCTGCTCCGGCTCCTGTGCACTCTTCCAGGATTTCCTTCGTGCACGGCAAAGCCTGGGTCCCCGACACTCTAACCTGCAGTGCACAACCTTCTGAGTTGTCCTCCAGCGTCGTGGGACTCCCTTTTCTGACTTCGGGTGGACTCTGGTTCACTCCTCTTCTAAGTGCCTGTGCCGGTACTTCTGCGGGTGCTGCCTGCTTCTGTGAGGGCTCCCTGACTTGCTGGGCTCCCCCTCTGTCTCCTCATTCAAGTGGCGACATCCTGGTCCCTCCTGGGCCACAGCAGCATCCAAAAACCCTAACCGCGACCCTTGCAGCTAGCAAGGCTTGTTTGCGGTCTTTCTGCGTGGGAACACCTCTGCAAGCTTCTTCACGACGTGGGACATCCATCCTCCAAAGGGGAAGTTCCTAGTCCTCTTCGTTCTTGCAGAACACAAAGCTTCTTCCATCCGGTGGCAGCTTCCTTGCACCCTCAGCTGGCATTTCCTGGGCATCTGCCCACTCTTGACACTGTCGCGACTCTTGGACTTGGTCCCCTTGTCTTACAGGTACTCAGGTCCGGAAATCCACTGTTGCTGCATTGCTGGTGTTGGTCTTCCTTGCAGAATCCCCCTATCACGACTTCTGTGCTCTCTGGGGGTTATAGGTGCACTTTACACCTACTTTTCAGGGTCTTGGGTGGGTTATTTTTCTAACCCTCACTGTTTTCTTACAGTCCCAGCGACCCTCTACAAGCTCACATAGGTTTGGGGTCCATTCGTGGTTCGCATTCCACTTTTGGAGTATATGGTTTGTGTTGCCCCTATACCTATGTGCTCCTATTGCAATCTACTGTAACTTTACATTGCTTGCATTACTTCCTTTTTGCTATTACTGCATATTTATGGTATTGTGTACATATATCTTGTGTATATTTGGCATCCTCATACTGAGGGTACTCACTGAGATACTTTTGGCATATTGTCATAAAAATAAAGTACCTTTATTTTTAGTATATCTGTGTATTGTGTTTTCTTATGATATTGTGCATATGACACTAGTGGTATAGTAGGAGCTTTGCATGTCTCCTAGTTCAGCTTAAGCTGCTCTGCTATAGCTACCTTCTATCACCCTAAGCTGCTAGAAACACCTCTTCTACACTAATAAGGGATAACTGGACCTGGTACAGAGTGTAAGTACCCCTTGGTACCCACTACAAGCCAGGCCAGCCTCCTACAGTATGTGTCAATTTTGGCCTTAACACTATCTGTGCCTCAGCCTTACTGCCCAAGTTCAGGCTGGATACCCTACAGAGAAATGGTCACCTTTGCTTTTTTGAACTTTTTTGAATTGTTTTTTTTTTTCACGAGTATTCAGTGTTCACCATTACATACTCACAGTGTATCATGATATACAAGCGATTGGATATTCCAGTGAGTTGCTTTCACCTCTAAACCGAGGGATGAAATATAAACTGTTCATTAAGTTTTGTCATAAAATTATTGTTTCTTTATTTTTTCCAGATCAACTGCAGGTTCAGTTACCGACGAATGAACCACTGAGATTAACACTGGTTGTATTTTTTAGTTTTTTCCCATTCTTCTTTGTGAATGACAATACTGTTGTGGTATGTAGATTTGTATGGCACAGTGTATCACGTGTGAGGGTATCCAAGCGCCAGACATTAGGTCTGGAGGTTCTCCTAGTTGAACATCCAGATCATCAGCTTCTCGCAGAAGCTGAGGAGTGAAGTGGTGGTCCTGATATGTAGAGGGAGTTTGTTCCAGCTTTTGGCTGCTATGAGGGAGAAAGCACAATCTCCTGTCTTGATTTCTGCTGATGTGGGGGATTTGTGCGAGGGAGAGAGAGGTGTAGTATAGATGTCTGGATGGTTGGTAGAGTTTGAGTCAGTCATTGAGGTAAGCTAGTGCTGCGTTGTGAAGGACTTTGTAAGCATGGATGAGAAGAACTTCCAGCGTTTCTGCATGAAATGTGAAGTAGGACGTGATGTGCGCGCTTCTGGGGATGTCTAGGATGAGCCTGGCGGCGGTGTTTGGGATGGTTTGGAGTCTTTGTTGGAGTTGCCAGGAGATTATAACATATAGGCCCTCATTACGACTTCAGCGGTCTTTGAAAAAGACCGCCAAAGCCGCGGGAGCCAATATACCGCCAGTGCTGGCGGTATGCTTGGCCCCCTATTACGACATTTCCGCTGGGCCAGCAGACGGAAACAAAGTTTCTGTCCACTGGCCCAGCGGAGAAGTCACATCAACATTGAAGCCGGCTCACATTAGAGCCGGCGGCAATGTTGATGTGCACCGGGTGCAGCGGCACCCGTCGCACGTTTCACTGCCCGTAATTCGGGCAGTGAAATGCACGATGGGGCTGTGCCTGGGGGCCCCTGCACTGCCCATGCCAAGTGCATAGGCAGAGCAGGGGCCCTCAGGGGCACCCCGAGTCCTCCTTACCGACAGGCTGGCGGTTGGGGATTATGAACGCCCGGAGGAAGCCTGGCGGTATAGTGGAGGGACTGGCGGTTTGACGGTGGCGAATGCGCCATGGTCATAATATGCTGGCGGAACACTGCCAGCCTGTTGGCGGTGTTACCGCCAGTGTTCCGCCAACCGCCAGGGTTGTAATGAGGGCCATAGTGCATTGCCATAGTTGAGTCTACTGGTAATGAGGGCCTGAGTGACCATGCACCTAGTGTGCATGGGGAGCCATTTGAGGATTTTGCAAAACATTCCGAAGGTGTGGCAGCAGGATGTCATCATGGCATTGATTTGTTTGTTCATTGAGAGCTTGCCATCAAGGATGATGAAAAGGTTTCTGGCATAGTCTCTGTTGTTGGGCATAGGACCCAGGTCAGGTGGCCACCAGCAAGAGTCCGCGGGGAAGTTCTTATTTCCGTAGATCTGGATCTCGGTTTTATCTGTGTTGAGTTTGAGGCAGTTGTCTTGCATCCAGTTTGCTACGTGGTATATTCAGGAGGTGGAATTGGTCCTGTTGGTGGTGTTTGTGTCAGTGAGGGAGAGGATGTGTTAGTGTCAATGGCATAGTAGACAATTTTGATGTTGTGGGTTCTTATGATGCAGGCGAGAGGTGCCATGTAAACATAGAACAGGGTTGGACTAAGGGATGAGCCCAGGTGAACTCCGAAGACGAGCTGCTTGAGTTTGGAAGTGAGCATGGAGAGTCTGACCCATTGTATCCTGTTTGAGAGGAAGGAGGAGATCTAACTTATGGCAATTTAGGGCTCCTCATTCCTGACGAATGAAAGTGCCATGGAGACGGTGTTGAACGCTTAAAAGAGGTCGAGCAGGATAAGTGCAGCGGTCTCTCCTTTGTCCATGGATGTCATCTGCCAGGAGGGTGGTCTCAATAGTGGCACAGTGGTTACTTTTATAATTTGGAAGAATACCTACACATCTCATCATATGGTCTTTAATATACACAGAAATATGTTGACCACTTCAGTCGGTTGAGTTTAACCCCACCATTTTAACCCGTAGACACTGGGGACAATAAACATTTTTTGAGGTCCAGCAAGAGACAGTTTTATTCATTTTCCTTATCCTATGCACACCTGATCCCACACCCCCTTCTTCGTAGGATCCACCCCGAGTGCTCCCAGACTGTTTTGAGGAGGAGTGTAGCACACAACCACTGGTGGTGTGAAGAGGGGCCCTGTGGTGAATCATGCCACCCTTGGGTGGGTGAGGGCGTTCGTCCTTTAATCATGAACCGTCCGTTCATCAAAGTAACTTTCTAGCTTCCTGATCGAAGAAGTTGCACCCTTACATGACCTCTGTCCACATGCACCACTTGTATTTCATTGAAAGAAAAAACACTGCATTAGCTTGTCCAAGGCCAGAACTTTTGGCTTTGTTAATGCTTGTTCGTAAAGGTGTAGATGTCAATAGTATTGTAAAACAGGTTAACTGTTGGTTTTCTTGCAAGGTTTACATATGTCCTTTCTCAAAAGTTGTCTTGTCTCCTACAATACTTCTGTGTACATTTAATGGTTGTTTTGTATGTTGTTGTTGCGGTTCTTTATTTCCTTCTTTTAATGATAAAAAGTGCCAAGATACTTCAGTGGACATGCAGTCAATAAACATAAAAGTAATAATAATATTTTTTCCTTCACTTTCCTTCCCATGTCTAATCGCTGAATGCAGTGTCCCTTTTAGTTCGAATTGTTCTTTCGAAGTGTTGCCCTCTGAGTACTTTTCCCTTTTTCTACTGCATTTTCCCTCCCAACTTACACTGCTCTCTCCTTTTCCAGCCCTACTTGCTCCCTTGTTAATTTGGAACACAAAGCCCACCCAAGAAGCCATTTCTCACCCACATTTTTTTTAAACAATGTTTTTTCCACTCCTCCTTGCTCCTCCTTTTGTGTACATTTTTGGTTGTGAGCTTCTTTCATACATCATTTCTCTGCTTAATCCTAACTCTACTCTACCAGCCTCTAACTTTATCTCATTACTTTTTTTTTGTTGTATTTATTGTGCTCCCTACCAGGAATTCACTGCAGAGTTCCCAATGTTTTTTTACCTTAAAAAGTTTTTTTGTAAAATTTTTTTTTTTTAGTAATTTAATTTTGATAACTGTTTTCGGAGTATAGTGGTTCTATTATTTCTGACCACACTGCTTTTTCTATTGTTTATTTTTTTTTTAACCACTAAGTGGTTTTTCAATTATTTGGGATCTCAACTATGTGTTCCTATTACTGTGTTCAAATCCATTGGTGTTCTCTGGGAACACCCACCGCTATGCCCATGGAACGCCTCTTTGAGGCAAGCAGTGTGGCTTTGCGTCATCTCATAGATATGATTGAGAGGCCTGCGCCACAGGAGCGTCTAAAAAAAAAAAAAAAGAGACGCTTTGGGGACACAGGCCTCTTGTAAATACCCCCTAAGTTATTATTCTGAGACTAATTCATGGGAGCTGTGCAGGTGCATTAAACAGAATATAGTATGGACGGTAAGTGGACTTCATTAGATTCAACCTGCTCATTAAAATTAACATTTAGTTGCATTATCGAAAATGCATAGGTCGGTGTCCCTGACTTCCAGTAGTTACTCAGTGGGTGTTCCCAGATTTTAATAATGACTGAATGGGGTCCTCGTGGTCCAGTAATGAGTGAGTAGGGCTCCAAAAGTAAGAACCACTGATGAAGACTATGAATAGTGTTCAGATTTGTGCATGATGTTTGAATTGTGTTTATGGTTAAGGTCCGTTATATTATGGGCCAGATCTACAAGAAACTGGCACAGTGTTGCGTAAAAATAGCCGTGCCGCACCAGTTTTGAAACGCAGGGATGCGTTAGAATTACAAGAATATGGCACATCCCTGTGTTTCCCTCTGCACTGGCACTAAATTAAGCTGCCTGCACCAATGCAGGCATCCATGCACCATAGTGCAAGAGTGTCTGGGTTGAGGGAAGTAAAGGTGTCCCTTCTTGCACATAAACAATCTACAATGGTGATTTGGCACTTCTATGTGTGCTGCAGAATGGAGCACACATAGAAGTACCAAATTGTTATTTTTGAATGATTGTTTATGTGCAGGAAGGGGCACCTTCCAGCACATAAACAACCATTCATGGCCTTTTGCTCACACATGGAAAAAGCAAAAAATGAGGAGGAATAAAAGTATTTGTTGTGCCATACCGCTCTGCATGAACATCACCAGAACTGAGATTGGCTATTGGGACAAATTGTGCAGCTTGGGTTTAGTAAGCACCAGTGTTCTTTCCCTAAAACTGTACCATTGCTTCCACAATTAGCACACCTTTGGCACACAGATAAGTCCCTTGTAAAGGGTACCAGTAGTACCAAGGGCCCTGTGGCCAGGGAGGTTCCCTAAGGGCTGCAGCATGTGTTGTGCCACCCTAACGGACCCCTGACGAAACACATGCACACTGCCATTGGAGACTGTATGTGTTGGTGGGGAGAAAAGGGCAAAGTCAACATGGCATCCCTCTCAGGGAGCCATGCCCAGAAAGCACTGCCTGTGGCAGAGGTAAGTCACTCCTCTAGCAGGCCTTTCAACCCTAAAGCAGGGTTCAATAATTTACAGATGAGGGCGTAGTTGCATCAGCAATATTTGCCTACAGTGTAAGTCCATTCTTAGACGTTGCAAGTGCAGAATGGCCATATTAAGTATATGGTCTTAGAGTTTGTCATTACAAACCCCACAGCTCCACAATTGCTTCACTGAATACTGGGAAGTGTGGTATCAAACTTCTCAGCACAATAAACCCACACTGATGCCAGTGTTGGATTTATCCTAAAGAGCCCAGAGGGCATCTTAGAGATGTCCCCTGTATTTTACCCAATCCTCTAGTGTAGGACTGACTGGTCTGTGCCAGCCTGCCACTAGCAGACACGTTTCTGACCCCTTGGGGTGAGGGCCGTTGTGCTCTCTGAGGCCAGAAACAAAGCCTGCTATGGGTGGAGGTGCTTCACACCCCCCCTGCAGGATCTGTAACACCTGGCAGTGAGCCTCAAAGGTTCAAGCCTCTTGTTGCAGTGCCCCAGGGCACTCCAGCTAGTAGAGTTGCCCGCCCCCAGACAAAGCCCCACTTTTTGCCGCAAGTCCAGTGGGAAAATTAGGGAAAGCAATAAGGAGTGACCACCCCAGCCAGGACCACCCCTAGGGCGTCCAGAGCTGAGGTGACCCCCTCCCTACAGAATCCTCCATCTTTGTCTGGAGGAAAGGGACCAAAAGGGTTAGGTTTGAGACCCTCTCCCCAAAGGGAGCGGACACAAGAAGGGTGTAGCCACCCTCAGGGAGTGTAGCCATTGGCTATTGCCCTCTGACACCCCTAAATCCAGGATTTAAGGGCTCCCTGAATCTAGTTCATCAGATTCCTGGCGATCTCACACAAAGAAAGAAGAAGGACTGCTAAGCTGAAACCCCAGCAGAGAAGAAGGAAGCCGAAAACTGACTTGGTCCCAGCCCTACTGGCCTGTCTCCTGCTTCAGAGAACCTGCAAAAGAAGGTGACACGTCATGCAGGTCCAGCAACCTCTGCCATGCTTCCAGTGGGCTGCCTGCATCACAGAGGACCAACAACTCCTGTCCAGAAAGAAACTCCATCTAAGGATCCACGAGTCCTGACCATTCTGCACCGACGCCCATTTCCCGTGTCCTGGTGGCCCAACCAACTAGAGAGGATGCTCAGGTGATTCAGAGCAAGCGCCCATCCTGGGATGACCTCTTCTGTCCCCAACGATGACGCACCATTCCATAAATATGATACCCGGCTGGTGCACAGAAATGGTGCAAGCCAGTGCTAAACTTTTTGGTGCAAAACTGAGTTGGTGCAGTTTTGCACCAAAAAGTATAAATCAGAGCCAAAGTTTGCCTGCCTTAATACTTGCAATATATACGCGTGTTTGACGTCTTTAGATACAAGCTGACCTGTTTTCTTTTGTCCTTCCGGTATCAATGACGAAGACAACATCGGGTATTGTAATCCCAGTTTCAGCAATATTGGTTGCCAAGACAATCTGAAAAGAGAGGAAACGTCTACAGCTTATCAAGGGCTCAAAGTCCAACATCTTCACGTGAATTTCATAGCTGCACAACACCACATTTGTTCTTTAAGGTAAACACTTCACATTTTCATGAATAGTGAATTCGATCTAACTACAATACACAGAAGTGCCAAAATAAAAAAATGCAACCAGCTGACATTATAGCATATTTATCTGAAATCATTTGAACAGCTTTCTAACCCCAAACTGTTTTCTAGTGATCCTACCTCATATGTTTTGTATAGTATGTGGCCACAAAGAGAACATTCCAGGAAGACTGTTTACGGATATTACTCACTCATTTATCTATCACAAAGTGATGCCTGCGCAGTGAGGAGCAGGTAGGACAAAAATCACATTTTCCTGTAGATCAGCACTTTGAAGGAGTTGACTGGAAGCATGTGCCTATGTTTTGAACGTTAAGTGACTACATTTGAACAAAAATTTTAAAAGGATGGTTGGTTGGAACAGTAAAAATGTAATAAAAGCAATAGAGAAAATAAAGCAGGATTGGACTGACAAACAATGAAAGATTCATATAAAAAACGCTGATGTCACAAGGACTGAACATAACCTGGAATTTTAAAAATACTTTTGTGCCTAAACAGAGAACAAAACTGTTTGGCAGAGGTTTCTCATGCCATACCTCACTCAATTTAAAAAGTGATCTTCCAATGGCAGACCCTATCACATACTGATGTAAAATTTACTTACTTTCAGTAATGCTCTTTCTGGTGGATACTCTATCTAACCTCGGACTCCTCACATTTAGAATATTTCCCCAGGTGCCAGACTAGAACTGGAAGGCTTTCATAGCAATGCTCCCAAGTGCAGCTAGCTGGTGCTGTGCGGCTCTGTGTTGGCCTTATTTTGCCCCGTAAGTGAAGGAGAGGAGTCACAAAGTTCCAACCCTGGGTGACAACGTCAGCTTCTTGCTTGACTCTTTCCATACTCTCATAAGTGGAGCACTAAACAATTATCAGTACTAGTATCCTGATCTCTAATTTGCGACTTTTTAGATGGCAAAAAGTGGCCACTCTGCAGAGCAGGGAAGTCGGAGGGCAGTGAGTAATCTGAGGTTAGATAAAGTATCCACCATTCTTCTTATGGATACTTCTAATCCCAGATTCCTCACCTCTAAAATAGATACATAAACAGAACCTTCTGAAAGTGAAGGATCAGATTAGAAAATCGTGCAGGACTGAATGGGGGAAATGCCTCTCCTTTCAGACCTGGCTGACAAGGCAGTAGTGCTTTGTGAAAGTCATTGACGCCCATGTCGCATAAGTAATCGCAATGAAGTAGACAATCTTTAGTGTAGCAGATGCAGTGAGCAGGTGTGCACTGGCTGGAAGGGAGTACAGATGAGAAACATCAAGGCCAAGGTAATGTCCCGATGTGGCATCACAAACTGTTGAGGAGAGAGTAACCACAGCACAACAGGTTATTTTTTCAACAAAATCTTTTCATTCTTTTAAAACCACATTAACAAGCTGGATTCGGCCAGAGAGGCAGAAAACCCTCTTTTTATTTATTATTTACATCCCATTTGCAAGGGGCAGTAATTTCTGCACTCAACTCTGTACAACCCACAAAAAAACCCAATCAAATCTAGTCATATGTACCTTATGCAGCTTAAAAAACATGCGCAAAGCACTCCGTCCAGACACAGTGGCGCATTCCATTCCCCACAACAGGTGATTGCAACAAGGATGGCTGTACAGGTAATGCAAACAAATTGACAGGACAGACAAATCACCATTAATAGTGCCCACTTTAAGGCCATGCTGGACTAATGCCAAATTTAATAAAATACCCAAGAGTTTGGCTTACAGTCTATCTTGATGATTCTGCACCAGGCTACAAATTTGTCCAAGCACCCGGAGAAAATGGACTTCGTAGATTGATGCCTGGCAGCAAGGATGACATCCACAACTGTTAGATCGGACATAGTCAACTGGTGTCACTTAATCTCCAGGCACAGAGATGTAGATTGCATAGGCAAGGGTGCAGAACCCTGCCCTGCTGCTATGGCAGAAAATCCTCCTGAAGGGGAAGGTTGATTAGGAGACAGATGCTCATGCCCAGATGTTCCGGCTACCACACTCTTCTAGCTTAATTCAAAGCCAGTATGATGACTTGGGCCTGGTCATTCCTGATCTTTTTTAGAACTTGGGGCAGAAAGGCATACAGAAGTCTTGTGTTCCATTCCAGCCAGAATGCATCTCTTTGAAAGAGTTTTCGTAGGAACAGCAGTGTACAAAGGTTTTGACACTGCGTGTTCTTGATAGTGGGAAAAAGATCAAACCAGGGTTCCCTCAACTTCTGGAAGATGCCCTGTGCCACCTTGGGATGCAGATGGCATTCATTATCCATGGCTGAGCACCTCCGCTTTCATGTTCAGAGATCCCATCTGGTGGTTCACAATCAGGGAGACTCCTTGACGTTCAAGCTATAACCAGCGGTGCAAGGCATCTTGGCACAGGACCCCACTCCACCCTGTGGGTTGCAGTACCACATGGCCATAGATTGTTCTGTGAGAACCTGCACCAGGATCCAATTAGTGGATGGCAGGAAGGCTGTCAACACCAGACAAATAGCCCACAACTCCACGTACAGACATGCAGCCAGGTTTCCACTGGAGACCATAGTCCTGTGACCTCAACCTCTCCCAGGTGGCCTTCCCAAATGAGCAGTGGCACATCCTTCACCACCATCAGCTCTGGGTGGGAAAGGGATATGGGCATGCCACTGGTACAATTGTAATTGAGCTGCCCACACTGCAGATCTTTGGCAGTCTCTTCCAAAACCTGAATGGCTTCCAACAGGTTTCACTGGTGCAGGATCCACTGAGACTTCAGACTTCACTGCAGAGCCTGCATATGCCACCTTGCACAGTTGACAAGCAGGATGAAGGAGGTTAACAGGCCAAGAAGCCTCAGAACTGCTGTCTGCAGAATCCAGGACTGAAGCTGAAATACTGGGATCATTGTCTGTATGTCTTGGACTCCTTGTGACAAGAGGGAAGGCCCTGAACTGCACTGTGCCCAAGACAGCTCCTATAAAAGAAAACCCCTGCGAAGAAGTCAGGTGCAACTTCAGCTCATTAACTGGGAACCCCAACAATGACAGGAAGTTCACTGTTATCTGGAGGTAGTCCCTGACTACCTGTGGCGGCCTGCCTTTAACAGCCAGTTGTCAAGGTAGGAAAAACTGATCTCCCCAACTTCCAAAGTTGGGCGGCGACCATCACCATGATTTTTGCAAATACCCGATGGACAGTGGTGAAGCCGAAGAGGAGGGCGGCAAACTGAAAGTGCTTTTGACCTACAAGGAACTGCAGGTAACGTCTGTAGAATGGCAGAAAGAGCAAGAATGGGGGAAAATCAAGTGCCCAATAAGATGTTCGTGTGGGCTTCAATGAACATAATGAAGGGCTAAGATGAGGTTTGCCCAGGTTGCAAAACATCTGTGAGAATATTTGTCTGGATATGAATGGAAGACAGTTGTAGGTCCAGGATCTCAGCCGCTATTCAGATTTCCACAGCAAAAGAGGCACTCTCCTCTCCTCTACTGGCCAAAAGACAAATTCAGCCATGTATGACGTATGAGAGGAAGTATCAAGCCCACTGGCCTCCTGTAAGTCCATGTAAAGACTGTCACCATCATAAATAGGGGTATTCCCCATCCTCACCACCACCATTTCTGAGTGGTGGCAAGCTCTGATCAGAGTCGGAGCCAAAATGACAATGGAGCATCTGAGGGCACCTTTACAGTAGGAGAAGCGTAGGGTCGGACTCAAGCAATGTGAGGACCGGGGCGCTGTAGCAGATTCAGAGCTGGACTTCGTAAGGGTCAAGCCAACAGCGATTCAGGGTTAGACATTGGTATCAGGTCCTCTGCCGGGGTCAACATTGATGAAGAAGACCAACGTCTATCTCAGAGTCAGTGTGAAAGTTTGCACCAGAGTCAGTGCTGAAGCCAAGATGGGTCCAAGGGGCTCAGACATCACTGAGGATGGATCTCCCATCAGTAACCCTATTGAAGGTCCCCATGGAACGTTTGGCACTGCAGAGAAGCCAGAGAGAAGAATGCCAAAGATACAGAGCCTTGACGTGCTGCAGCACTAACAAGTACCTGGATAACTTAGGTGTATCAGGATCAGCTGCAGAATCGGCTCCTCAAACTTACATTAGGAGCAAAATTCGAGGGCACATTTATGCCCTCATGATTTCTCTTTAAAGAGAGAGTGGTGGGATGGGGCCAGTCCCACTTCGCATTCTTTCGTTTACACTTTGACTTCTCACACAAAAGACCTCAGGAGCAGGTCTGGGCCCTTGACTTGGAGCTAGAGAAGGACTTAAACAAGACATGTGACTTCTTCCTCTGTTGAGCAGCATATAGCTTTGATTCGCGGTCCTGGTTTGCCTTCGGGTGCATGAGGGCCCAGCCATCGCATGACTTGGAGTCGTGTTCTGAGCCAAATACTAAACACATTCTGTGCAGGTCCTTGACAGGCAACTGTTTTCTGCAGTCATAGCATGGTTTAAAGCTTCTAATTTTAGTAGAGGAGGACATTTCTTGGAACACTCGATTTACTTTTGAAAATTGTAGTAAGTCTGACACAAGTGAAAGCAGTTTTTACAACTTTTAAAACAAAAAAAAATTACATTTTCTGCTATGATTTTACCCAGCATCCACCTTTTTAAGATATCACTGCATTTCAGAATATCCACTTCATCAGGAAGTGACATCACTGGTTCCTGCCACAGCCATCTTTGAAAGAAAAAGTCACCTAAGTGAACCTCATTTTTCAGCATCCATCACTACAGAAAGTGTCATCACAAATATCGCAGCATTAACCTGCTTCAGGTGCTTCCACAGCTAAAGGCAAATACAGACATGGACATTAAGGGGCATATTTAAGAGCCCCTAGCCCCACCGGAGCATTACTTTTATTGATGTTCCGGTACTGCTATGCCCTGCGTCGTATTTACAAGGTGGCTTTAAGCCACTTTTTGTGGCTTAACAGCACTTTGTAAATAAGGCCCATTTGCGTGGAAGGAGTGTGTAATGGGTGTTGTGGGTGAGCCACAGCAATAACCATTGCATTTTGACGCTGCCTCAGATTTAAGAGTTTTCGTAAACCTGAGGCAGCACCAAAATCTAACGCCACTCCAGGGGTGGTGTTAGCAAGGCGCAAAGAGGAGTAATACTTTTATTCCTCCTCATTTATTGCTTTTTCTATGTGAGCTGCATTCCGCAGCACGCACAGAAAGAGCAAAATGCCAGAAATTATTGTTTATGTGAGGGAAGGTGTCCCTTTCTGCACATAAACAATCATTTGAAAATGACGCTTTGACACTTGTGTGTGCTGAATTCTCAACAATGGTGCAAGGATGCCTGTGTTGGTGCTGGCAGCTAAATTTAGCGCCAGTGCAGGGGACAACACATGGGTGCGCCATATTCAATTAAATACGGCACATCCCTGCTATAGGAGGCTGGCCTGCCTTATAGTGGGTACCTGATGGTACTTACACCTTGTGCCGGGTCCAGTTATCTCTTATTAGTAGATTAGTAGTGTTCTAGCAGCTTAGGCTGATAGAGGTAGCTATAGCAGAGCAGCTTAGGCTGAACTAGGAGACATGCAAAGCTCCTACTATACCACTTATATCAAATAGCACTATATCAAAAGAAAACACAATACTCAGAGTTATTAAAAATAAAGGTACTTTGGGGCATATTTATACTCTGTTTGCGCCGGAATTGCGTCTTTTTTTTTTACGCAAATCCGACGCAAAACGAACTCCATATTTATACTTTGGCGTTAGACGCGTCTAGCGCCAAAGTTCATGGAGTTTGCGTCATTTTTTAGCGTGGACACCTACTTTGCGTTAATGATATGCAAGGTAGGCGTTCCCGTCTAAAAAATGACTCCGAGGCATGTGCGCCGTATTTACACTCCCGGGCAAAAATGACGCCAGGGAGTGGGCGGGTAAAAAAAAAATGACATCCAGCCGCTTTTGCGTCGTTTTTTAACATCTGGTCAGGGCAGGCGTTAAGGGACCTGTGGGCTCGGAAGGATCCCAGAGGTGCCCTACCATGCCCCCAGGGACACCCCCTGCCACCCTTGCCCACCCCAGGAGGACGCCCAAAGATGGAGGGACCCATCCCAGGGAACTTAAGGTAAGTTCAGGTAAGTATTTTTTTTTTGTGGCATAGGGGGGCCTGATTTGTGCCCCCCTACATGCCACTATGCCCACTAACCATGCCCAGGGGACATAAGTCCCCTGGGCATGGCCATTGGGCAAGGGGGCATGACTCCTGTCTTTGCTAAGACAGGAGTCATTTCAATGGGGGTTGGGAGTCAAAAACAAATGGCGCAAATCGGGTTGAGGCAAAAATTTTGCCTCAGCCTGACTTGCCCCATTTTTTGATGCCCAAGCTCCATATTCCCCTACGCCGGCGCTGCCTGGTGTAAGTCATTTTTTTTACGCACACCAGGCAGCTCCGCCGGCTAACGCCGGCTAAAGTCATTGAATAAATACGGCGCCCGCATGGCGCTTCAGAATTGCGTTAGCCGGCGTTAGATTTTTTGACGCACAACTGCGTTGGCGCAGTTGTGCGTCGAAAAGTATAAATATGGCCCTTTATTTTAGTGACAATATGCCAAAAGTATCTCAGAGGATATACTCCTTTAGGAGGTAAGTAAAATACACAAAATATACACACAAACCAAAATTAGGTAAGTAAAACACTTAGAAAAGTAGTGCAAACACTGTAGAACACTATAGAATGCAATAGGAGACAAACGGCCTAGGGGCAACACAAACCATATACTCCAAAAGTGGAATATGAACCACAAATGGACCCCAGGCGTAGTGTAGTGTGTAGAGGGTCGCTGGGAGTGTAAGAAAACATTAAGGGTGTCCAAGATACCCCACCCCAAGACCCTGAAAAGTAGGAGTAAAGCTACCCTACTACCCCAGAAAGACAGTATAGTCGAGCTAGGGGATTCCACAAAGACAACAACTGACTGCAAAGCACTGAAGATGGATTCCTGGACCTGATGATCTGCAAAGGAAAGGGGCCAAGTCCAAGAGTCACGCAAGTCTCCGGGGGGGCAATAGCCCACTAAACCCCAGATGAAGGTGCAAAAGGGCTGCCTCCGGGTGGAAGAAGCCAAAGATTCTGCAACAACGGAAGGTGCCAGGAACTTCTCCTTTGGTCAGAAGATGTCCCACGGCGTGCTGGAGGATGCAGAGTTGTTTCCACACAGAAAGACTGCAAACAAGCCTTGCTAGCTGCAAGAGTCGCAGTTGAAGATTATGGGTGCTGCCAGGGCCCAGGAAGGACCAGGAGGTCGCCCCTTGGAGGAGGAGACAGAGGGAGCGCTCAGCAACACAGAGAGCCCACGCAGAAGCAGGCAGCACCCACAGAAGCACCGGAACAGGCGTTCAGGAAATCTGAGCACAGCGGTCATCTCAGCACAACAAAAGAGGGTCCCATGAAGTCGGAGGTCAACCCAGCAAATTGGGCAATGCAGGACGGAGTGCTGGGGACCTGGGCTGTGCACGAAGGAAGTCTTGCAAAAGGGCATATAAGCCCTAGCAGCTGCAAATCACGCAGTACACAGGATTACTGTCTGGCGTGGGGAGGCAAGGACTTATCACCACCAAATTTGGACAGAAGGACCACTGGGCTGTCGGGGTCACTTGGATCCAGCTCCTCTGTTCCAGGGACCACGCTTGTCAAGATGATAGGGGACCCAGAGGACCGGTGATGCAGAAGTTTGGTGCCTGCGTTGGCAGGGGGAAGATTCCGTCGACCCACGGGAGATTTCTTCTTGGCTTCCAGTGCAGGGTGAAGGCAGACAGCCCTCAGAGCATGCAACACCAGGAAACAGTTGAGAAAGCCGGCAGGATTAGGCGCTACAATGTTGTTGGTAGTCTTCTTGCTACTTTGTTGCGGTTTTGCAGGCGTCGTGGAGCAGTCAGCGGTTGATCCTTGGCAGAAGTTGAAGAGAGAAGTGCAGAGGAACTCTGGTGACCTCTTGCATTCGTTATCTGAAGACAAACCCACAGGAGAGACCCTAAATAGCCCTCAGAGGAGGATTGGCTACCTAACCCGGTAAGAGCCTATCAGGAGGGGTCTCTGACGTCACCTGCTGGCACTGGCCACTCAGAGGTCTCCATTGTGTCCTCACACCTCTACATTCAAGATGGCAGAGGTCTGGGACACACTGGAGGAGCGCTGGACACCACCCCTGGGGTGGTGATGGACAGGGGAGTGGTCACTCCCCTTTCCTTTGTCCAGTTTCGCGCCAGAGCAGGGGCTGGTGGCTCTCTGAACCAGTGTAGACTGGCTTATGCATGAAGGGCACCATCTGTGCCCTTCAAAGCATTTCCAGAGGCTGGGGAAGGCTACTCCTCCCCAGCCCTTAACACCTATTTCCAAAGAGAGAGGGTGTAACACCCTCTCTCAGAGGAAATCCTTTGTTCTGCCTTCCTGGGACTGGGCTGCTCAGACCCCAGGAGGGCAGAAACCTGTCTGAGGGTTGGCAGCAGCAGTAGCTGCAGAGAAAACCCCAAAGAGATAGTTTGGCAGTACCCGGCGTCCATGCTGCAGCCCCAGGGATGCATGAGATTGGCACCCCAATACCAGATTTGGCTTGGGGGGACAATTCCATGCTCATAGACATGTTACATGGCCATGTTCGGAGTTACCATTGTGAAGCTACACATAGGTAGTGACCTATGTATAGTGCACGCGTGTAATGGTGTCCCCGCACTCACAAAGTCTGGGGAAAATGCCCTGAACAATGTGGGGGCACCTTGGCTAGTGCCAGGGTGCCCTCACACTTAGTAACTTTGCACCTAACCTTCACTAAGTGAGGGTTAGACATATAGGTGACTTATAAGTCACTTAAGTGCAGTGTAAAATGGCTGTGAAATAACATGGACGTTATTTCACTCAGGCTGCAGTGGCAGTCCTGTGTAAGAATTGTCTGAGCTCCCTATGGGTGGCAAAAGAAACGCTGCAGCCCATAAGGATCTCCTGGAAACCCAATGCCCTGGGTACCTAGGTACTATATACTAGGAGATTATAAGGGTGTTCCAGTGTGCCAATCAGAATTGGTAAAATTAGTCACTAGCCTGCAGTGACAATTTTAAAAGCAGAGAGAGCATAAACACTGAGGTTCTGGTTAGCAGAGCCGCAGTGATACAGTTAGGCACCACACAGGGAACATATACAGGGCACAACTTATGGGCACTGGGGTCTTGGCTAGCACGATCCCAATGACACAGGCAAAAACAAACATACATAAAAGTAAAAATGGGGGTAACATGCCAGGCAAGATGGTACTTTCCTACACCTGCGTTATGAAAATAAGGGAGCGTGATGCTGCCAACTGTGGCGCTGCGTCACACTCCATCATTTTCCAATAAATATGGGCCTAAATCTTTGAGCCTTTTAAGTCCAGAACCATGCTACAGTGGAGTGGCTACAATGTATGATTTCATCATGAGCCCATCCCTGCCCTCCACATTACCAATATCCACAATCACACACAAGCCTACACCACATAAACACTCAGACCATGTCCTCAGAAAACAAAGATCAACCTCATACACAACCCATTAACCACAACACATCTTCAAACTATCAATCGCACATTCCAGCTTGTGGTCATTAATATACGCGTCGCAATAATTTAAGCACCAGACGTCACAAACCTCACCGATTCTCACAAGCCTGATGCACTCTTCATCCAGAAACATGGCTTAGGACCAATACCATGCAATCCTAGATGTCCTTGTTTCCAAAGGCTACATCAGCCAGGGATGAGAACACACACATAAGAAGGGCCCATCATCATCCATTTGTCCTCCTGGTCATGCACCAGTCAATACTAAACTCCATGGCGCTCTATAAATGCCATTTTCCACTCTCCTCAACTCAGTCTTTCACCTGACATATACAGAAATATAAATATATATATATGCTTTCCAGACAACACAATAACTTTATTTATAAATTATCATACTTTTTCACAATCTTGTCTATCCGGCATGTCCTCACCACCCTCCAGACAACACAAGCTAAAAAAATACACACAAGATAACATTCTGAACCTTACTGATGCATTCAAGATGATACAACATTTCACTCACCCAACATATCCTCAACTTTGTCTTTTCAGCATCACCATCCATCCAAGGTACACCACCTACTACCATGTGCCCAACTTCTCCCACCTGTTCACCGTAATCTGCAGTGTGATCTCACCCCATCGTTGGTCTCTGTCTGTGGATGACGGAAAAAAGAGAAGTTACATCAGCGTGCAGACACAAGGTGCCCTACACCAACTAACCTGCACATAACTGGAGCACTCACCAAACGCAGGAAACAATGCACAATAGCATCCTTTAGTGGTGCACAAAAGTACTGCAGGCAGGCCTGATAGTAAAACTTTCAGACAGCGGACCTGATCAGCAGGTAAACGCTGCGCTTCCCGTACTTTCTACAATCTGTGCGCTGCTTTATTGTTAAATTCCACGTTTTTAAATATATTGTTATTTATTTTTTAAACATTTGCAGACTTGCATTTTTAATTATTTTGGAGCCGGTAGCCCTTAGGGAAAGCCTTTTTTTTGCTTTCGCCATTCGGCAAGGGTCTTTTCCTCTCTTTCTCGGCTCCTGTTCCCCTCCGGGCGGCCATTTTTCCTCTCTGTGGTGCTGGTGGTTCCAGTTAGAGACGCTATTTTTTTTCGGCAGCGGTCTAGATGTTCATTTTTTTCCAAGGCCGCCTGGTCCTTAAATGCCACAATGGAAGTGGACGTGCAGCGGACCTGATCAGCAGGTAAACGCTGCGTTGCCCGTACTTTCCTCAATCTGTACGCTGCTTTATTATTAAATTCCACATTTTTAAATATATTGTTATTTATTTTTTAAACATTTGCAGACTTGCATTTTTAATTATTTTGGACTGTTCAGTGGAGCTGGTAGCGCTTAAGGAAACCATTCATTTTGCTTTCGTCATTCGGTGACCTCTCTTTCTCGGCCCCTGTCCCCCTCCGGCGGGCCATTTTTCCTCTCAGTGGTGCTGGTGGTCCAAGTTCGAGCCGCCATTTTTTTGGGGTAGCGGTCTAGCTGTTCATTTTTGTCCAAGGCCCCCTGGTCCTTAAATTCCACAATGGAAGCGGACGTGCGCCAAATGCAACCCTGTCTGCACCCGTCCGCGTCCGGCAGGGTCCAGAAGTACCCAGACTACAGCGCCTGTTAGAATGGTCTATATAAGGGATGTGCTCTTGGACCTAAACGATGTGACAGGGACTATGGGCCACTGCCTATCTTATTTAAATCCCTTGGCCACCAGATACAACCCCTGTCAACCTATTTCACAGCACATATCCCCTCCAAACACAGCAAGGGAGAAGGAACACACCTATAAGTTAATGTTACTGAATTGCTGCTCCCTTTCAGCCCATAAATTGTATATATTTTCACTACTTGATGAGTGCAAGCCAGATGTTCTGTTTTTAACTGAAACCTGGCTGCTAGAGGGCTCCCGTCCTGATGTGATTATGTCTATGCCTCCTAATTATTCAATTCTACATCTTGATAGATCACTGGGTAGAGGTGGTGGAATTGGAATTATTTATAAGAACTCAATTCAATGCTCCAACAACTCCCTCTCTATCCCGGATTGTGAGAGTTTAGCATTTTCACTGGCATTAGACGCCACTTTTACCTTCTCAGGTATCTTGATATCGGCCTCATGGCTCTTATGGGAAGTTCCTCAGGCCTTTCCAGAGATTGTAGCAGCCTATGCTTGTAAACATTCCAACTGTACTGTTCTAGGGGACTTTAACAAACATGCTGAGGACCCTTGCAGTGGTCCCGCTACAATGCTATTAGGGGATCTAGCAGCGTTAGATCTCTCACAACTCATATCCGGCCCCACACACTGTAAAGGACGTACACTCGACTTAGTCCTCCGCAACCTTTCTAATACTGTAGCAGAACCCCCCTTCCCCTAACTTGGACTGACCACTTTTTAATTACACTGACTCTTCGGACTTCTGTCCTCCTAGTCCACCAGCCGCGTGGCCACCTTACCATTCTTCAGTGGTCAAAACTAAATAAAAAAGATTGGGTAAATACCCTTACTAATTTGCAGACCACTGCATATCCCAACCTATCTTACACTGTAGACAAATTTGACAAATGGATTTCCCAATCCTTAGATATTGTACTACCCACCAAGACCATAACTAAGACCAATCGTCCAAAGTACTCTTATTGGTTTTCTCCACATCTGCTATGTCTAAAAAAGGAATGTAAGCGGATGGAGAGAAAATTGAGGAAATGATATGACCCTGGCTTTAAATTTTTTTTTTAGAAGCTTAACCCGATCCTTTCACTCAGAAATCAAAGCGGCGCAGGCCTACTACTATACTGCTAGGATTGAACAGTCCTTCGGTTCCCTCAAAGAGATCTTTTAAATCGTCAGAGAAATGACGCAGCTTCCATCAGGCATTACTTTGACAGATCGCTCTAAGGAATATAGCAATAAACTGGCCTGCTTCTTTCTGAAAAAGTTATCTGACATTCAAGCACCTTTTTCAGACAATCGGTCTAATCTGGATCAGAAGGATAATGGGGTCCCGTGCACAGACTGTCTAGCTCCCGGTGCACTACTCTCATCATTCCAGCCTATTAAGGGAGAGGAGGTATATGAACACCTCTGCTCCATTAAATCGCGCTCCCCTCTATATCCATCTCCTCCATCCACTTTAGCATTGGGTTGAGAAGTTGCAACGCCAGTTCTAACTAGGATCCTCAATGATTCCCTGTCTTCTGGTCGTATCCCCCATCACTGGAAACATGCAGTGGTCAAGCCTTTGCTGGAAAAAAACAAATCTTGATCCCTCTTTACCTGAGAATTATAGACCTATTGCCCTTCGCCTTATTGCATCTAAAATCATGGAGAAACCCGTCAACTTCCTGGAGAAGCATAACTGTCTTCATAATACCCAAATGGGTTTTAGACCTTGCCACAGTACCGAATCTGCCCTTTTGGCTGTTACTGAAGGTACTAGACATCGCCTAGATGCAGGTGGCTATGCAGCCATCATTCTTCTTGATTTGAGTGCGGCATTTGACATTGTGGACCATAAGATTCTGTTACGCACAATCGCTCAACTGGGATTTGAGGGCAAATACCTCAAATGGCTGACATCTTTTCTCTCGCATAGGACGTTTCAAGCCTTGAATCAGACACACTATTCAGATACTTTTTCCTTGACATGTGGGCTCCTCTCTGAGTCCCACGCTTTTTATTATTTATTTGTCCTCACTGGCAAAGACCGTGGAACCATATGGATTATCTCTTATCTCCTATGCGGATGACACAAACATTGTTTTTTTCCTTTTGCACCAATAGCAGCTCAGAATCTGCTGCCCTCTCCTCTTGTCTGTCAGACATTGCTGGTTGGATGGTGGACGGTAAATTAAAATTAAATAATGGAAAGACAGAGGTCATGCTTGTAGGACACTCTTTGTCTCCCCATACTCCCTTACTTGCGTCAGTAGGACTAAGCACTATTCCTCTGTCTAAAGATATCATTAAATGTTTGGGCTTCTGGTGGACACACAACTCACAATGGAATTCCATGCATAGAAACAAGCTTCCTCTTGTGTCTGAGCACTGAGGACTTGTAGGAAAATCTTCCCAATTCTTCCTTTTTCAGCCAAAAGGCTTATTGTTCAGGCCTTAATTCTTTCACGTCTTGATTATGGCAATGTCCTGTTTATGAGCGCTCCTAAATATGTCCTGAGGAGGCTGCAGGTAATACAGAATGCTGCTGCCCGTCTCTTGTAGGGGATTCCGAGTCATCTTTCGGTAAAATCCACCTTGGCCTCCCTTCATTGGCTACCTATAGAACAGAGCATAAACTTCAAAGCAGCCTGCGTTGTCCATCGAGCTCTTCATAACAGAGGTCCGGGTTTTCTAAGACAGATTATAACCCCCTGCAGTCCCCAATGACTACTCAGATCCTCATCTGCATCCCTGATTAATATATCTTGGTTTAAAAGATCAAGATGGTTTGGTTTCAGGGCAGCCCTTCTATGGAACTCTCTCCCGGCTGAAGTTAGATCAGTGGATTCTGAACTCTCCTTTCGGAAGCCGTTGAAGACCTTCCTTTTTCCTTCATAGGGCTTCTTAGTTGTTGTCTGCTTTTCTGGTTCCGCATTAGCGCTGGGAAGCCTTCTGGCAGCCATGCGCTTTACAAAACATCAAAATAGAAATAGAAAAATAGACAGTGAGCAACACCTGACCCCCCCCCCCCCAACAACCCTATCACAGTACTGTGTGAGGCTCAGAGTGTCTAGATGCCCCCTAGATTTCACAGAAAAAAAGAGTGTGGGTAGGAGAAATTAGAAAGTCAGGTGAAGTGGCCTTTTGAGTAACTCCATGGCTCGACAATGTGTTGACAACCAACAGCCTCAGAGGCACATTTGTCAAAACTGCCAGAGGATACACACACACTCCAACTGGGAGAGATCATGTCAGATGAAGTCCAACAAAGAGCGGTAGATCCAGCAAACCCAAGCTGGTGTAGGCTTCACCCCTTCCCCTACCTGAGGACAGCACCTGCAGCCAAGGCCCAAAAACCACCAAGCACAAATCGACAGTCGCAGCCGTTCCACCATGTAGTAACCTGACATCGCAACAATTAGTTGCAAGATATGGGTGGGCAGAACGAACAGTTACTCCCAAGCAACCTATTAAATTGATGGCACTGTCAAACACTCACTTCTGCTCCGCTTTGCTAGGGAGAAAGTTTACAAATTATTCATGAACCTGCTTAACACAGGTTAGAAGGATCACTATGATGGTGTGGTGGCACTCTCAATATGCACTTTGACCCCCACTTAACCCTGACTATGAGAGGTTTAAGCTCTGCCAAGCACAACAGTGAAAAGGGGAGTTAATGACTGGTTTTATGTGCACTTGTGTGCACAGACTATAACCCTCAAATGAAGTTGGGGCACAGATCACTGAGGGTGTAAATCAAGTGTGCTCAGAAGACTAATCTTCAGAGAACAATGGATGGAACTGGATTCGATGTTCATACTGGTCAGGTCTCATGAGCTGTCATACAGCCAAACAGAGCTGAAGATGAATGCTTTTGAAAACCTGTATATCAAACCAGACCCCAACCAACTCAATTAAATTCAAATTCACTACCATGGTTGAAATGGAGACAGTTAACGGCATAAAAAGTATTGCAACTCCTTGAGCCTCCTCAAGCAGTTCCAAATTGGACAAGAATCAATGGGGAAATTACAGAATGGATAGTTGCCCTCCGCAATCATATTTATCAGGAGGGAAAATATGCTCAAAACCATGGGAAGATGAACCACTTTGCAAGGGTCTGTAGCAGGAATCGAAGACAAAGGCTCTACTTGCAATATTGTTTCTATGGCTACTTCCAGCTTCTGCAACATTTCCCTGGCTGTTCATCCCCTAAGGGCATCAAGTCTTGAGTCTGCATGAGAAGGAAGAAGAAATCTCCCTTGGAGTGAAGGAGTCACTCCCCTGCATTTGCAGGCACCAACTGCAACGAAGACCGGCACCCAAAGCCCTCCTCTTAAACACGCAGCTGCTGAAATTAAATGAGGGAACACGGGATACTGAGGCAGTGTAATCCTGAAGCCATCTTCGGCCTCTTCAATCCATTTAAAGCCACTCCCTGCCCTTTCAGCTCACTCTAGCAGCTCTCTGCTTTCTCCCTTTGTGACGTTTTTTCATTTTTCCCTCCATGCGTCTTTCCCATATGTGTCTTTTGCTCGCAGTAAGTGCTTGAGACAGAAGAATAAGCGCTGGCCCACATAAACAAGCACAAATTACGCACTGCTTCCCAAGCAGGAGAATACCCCCATGCACAGCATCTCTTGCAGCTACCAAGGCTTGTTGGCATCTACTCCAACGGGCTCCGTGTAGCCCCAGCCCCCTTCCCTGCGACGCACAGCCCTCTGTGTGCTTCTCCTGTGGTGTGGGACCCTTCTCCAGTTGTGCTGCATGGGCTCCTGTGTCTTCTTCCACTGGGTCTTCTGGGGGGGCTGCCTTTTCTTCTGTTCGTCTGCCTTGTCGGGGCCCACTAGGCACCCCCCCGCTCCTCCCCTGGTGGGCTGAGTCCCCCTGGACCTTGCTGCAAGCGGATTTTCCACACCACAGACAGACTGCAATCTTCCATCTGGTGTGGGACATCGACTGCACCCTTCAGGAACTCTTCACTGACTCCAGGGCTGCATTGCTGACCGCCTTCGTCCTATAGTTGACCAACCTGCAACCACAGATGGGAGGGTAGTGGCTCCTGCCACATCCGGACACTTCTCTGAGTTCTGGACTTGCTCCCCTTCTTTTTCAGGTCTTTCTCTTCAGGAATCCACCTCCGGTTTCTTGCAGTCTTGTTTGGGTGTTGCATTATTCTTATTTTCCTTCCTTTCAGTGGTTTGGGGAAATTCCAGTAACTTACTCCCAGTAACTTACTCCTTTCTTCCTGGCCGCTAGAGAGCACTGTGGTACTTACCTTTGGGGGTTCCTAGTTTACCCAGCTCCCCCTCTACAGATTTCACTTACCTAGGTGGGAGTCCGCGGCATTTGTATTCCATTTGTTTAGTGAATGCTTTGGGCTCCCCCTAGGGTCACTATTGTCTATTGCTACTGCACTGTTTTCTACTGCTATTTATGCCTATTTCCGATTACTAGTGTACATATTTGGGGCCTGATTGATACTTTTCATGCAAAACTGCAATAGCACAGTTTTGCGTGAAAAAGTATAGCCCCGGCTAGTGCCATTCCTGGATGCCTGCCGGGCGCCATATCTATGGAATGGTGCTAGCCGGACCAAATGCTCTGTTAGTGTCTTTGTAAAGGACACTAACAGGGTGGGGAGGCGTAGGGGAAACAGGAGCTTGTGTGCCAAATTATGGCGCTACACTGTTTAGAGGCAAAAAAGTTGCCTCTAAGCAGTGTAGCGCCATTTCCGTGCGCACAACCCCCCATGGACATGGCTCCTGTCTTAGCAAAGACAGGAGCCATGCCCACCACCCCAATGGTCATGCCCAGGAGACATATGTCCCCTGGGCATGGCCATTGGGGCCAGTGCCATGAAGGGCCCCAAGTCAGGGCCCCGAGCGTGGAATTTAAAAACAAAAAAAAGAAATACTTACCGGGACTTACCTGGGATGGGTCCCCCATCCTGTGGTGTCCCTCTGTGGAGAGTGGGGGTGTCCCTGGGGTCAGGGAAGGGCACCTGTGGGCTCTTTCTATGGTCTCTGACCATGGAAATATGCCTATAGGTCCCCTAACGCCTGCCCTTACCCAGGCGTTAAATAATGGCGCTGAGCAAGCTTAGCACCATTATTTAAGTCCCCCATCGGCCATATTGTCCTTTTCTGGATGGGAACGCCTACCTTGCATCTCACTGACGCAAGGTAGGTTTTCCCATCCAGAAAACGATGTTAACTCCGTAACTTTGCCGTTAGACGTGTCTAGCGCCAAAGTATAAATATGGAGTTAGGTTTGTGCTGAATTAGCGTAAAAAAAAAAGACGCTAATTCAGCGCAAACCAGGTATAAATATGCCCATTGGTGCGTTTACTTACCTCCTGTTGGGGTATTGCCTATCTAGTAGTTTTGGTACTGTGTTACTGTAATAAAGACCCTTTATTTTCGTAACACTCAGGGGCATATTTATACTCTATTTGCGCCGAATGTGGGTCAAAAAGTTTGACACACATTCAGCGCAAACCGTGCACCATATTTAAAGTTTGACGCCTGAGCCAGCAGACGTCAAAATCCCTCCATGTGAGCCATTTTTTGGATGCGGGAAACTGCCTTGCGTTAATGACATGCAAGGTAGACGTTCCCGCCCAAAAAATGACTCTAAGGCCTGTGCGCCTTATTTATACTCCTGCGTCATTTTGATGCACAGGAGAGGGTGGGCCTTAAAAAACAGCGCACAGCCTGATGTGCGCCGTTTTTTAACGCTTGGGTCAGGGCAGACGTTGAGGAACCTGTGGGCTCACTTCCATGGTCTCTGACCATGGAAGGAATCAAGAGGTGCCCTTCCCTGTCCCCAGGGACACCCCCTGCCACCCTTGCCCACCCCTGGAGGACACCTATGGAAGGGTGGACCCATCCCAGGTAAGTACAGGTAAGTTGAGGTAAGCATTCTTTTTTTTTTAAGTGGCATAGGGGGGCCTATACAAGCCACTGTGCCCAATGACCATGCCCAGGGGACAGAAGTCCCCTGGGCATGGCCATTGGGCAAGGGGGCATGACTCCAGTTTGAAGCATGATTTTTTGGCTCAAACCTGACTTGCACCATTTTTTGACGCACAACCCCCATTTTCCCCTACGCCAGCGCTACCTGGTTTGAGTCATTGTTTTTTTTTTACTCAGACCAGTCCGCAGCGCCGGCTAACGTCATTCCTTAAATAAGGCGCCCGCATGGTGCGTAGGAATGGCATTAGCTGGCGTTCACATTTTCGACGCAAACCAACGCCGGCGCTGGTTTGCGTCAAAAAGTATAAATATGGGCCTAAGTGTTTTCTTTCATGTGTGTAAGTGCTGTGTGACTACAGTGGTATTGCATGACCTTTGCATGTCTCCAAGATCAGTCTTGGCTGCTCAACCACAGCTACCTCTCGAGTGCCTGGCTTCTAGACACTGCCTACCACTTCACTAATAGGGGTACCCTGGACCTGTTATAAGGTGTAGGTACCCACCACACACCAGGCCAGCTTCCTACAGAGGTAGAGGAATTTTTTCTTACCTCGAACACAAGTTACGATCAATAATAAATAATCCCAACCTGTGTGCCAATACATGGACTCCTGAGCACAACACTATAACCCGGGCACATCCATTAATATGTGTTGGACTGTCATCACTTCAGCTTACTCAAACCACAGATGTAACCCAGGAAGATAAAAATAAATGCATGAGAGACACACACACACATCTCGTGGACTGGAACATTCTTGACATAGAGTCTTGAGGCATCAAGATCAAATTCTATGTAATCAAAGAAGGGTCCGGAACACTGAATAAAATCCCGAGACTAATATTCTTTGCAAGACATATGAACAACTGTAGTCTAGAAAACATCATCTAAGAATCTGAGCAACTATTTCAAGGGATAGGTTGCCTCAGAAACAACACAATCCAAAAACATCTACGTAAAACTATCAGAACACTGAAGAATCCCATTCTACCTACAGCCCTTGGTAAAGCAGGAACTAGAAAAACCTGAAAGCGTGAATGTAATAAAGAAACTAACAGGGTCCACCCCATAAGTATACTCCACGGTAGTCAAAACACTAGGGACTGTCAGCATGTGCACTGACATGCAACTACCCAACAAAGCCATCAAACAGGAACACCACCATTCCACCCACAACAGATAACATTCTTACTGAGCTCAATGGAGCATAAGGGTTCTCAAAGCTATACATCAATGCAGGGTATTACTAGCTACTCCTGGATCCCAGTGGCAGGTATATAACCACATTTTTACAAATGTGGGGCTCCAAAAATAAAACAGCTGAACTTCAACATCTTTTAGAAATTTATGTATTTCCGAATGTAATCAGCGAGGCACTCTCATGACTGCAAGGTGTTCTTAACATCCGTAACAATGTCTTGATATTCCTCAAAACAGTCATCGAACACTACCAAATGTCCTGGGCCATCCTGAAAACAGATTCAGAGTTCAGACTCAAACTTCACCGATCCAGCAAAAGAGGATGACTGCGTGGCCAAAGAAGGTACAAACATTGCTAATTGGGATATACAAATAAACAATGTGACAGGGGTTGTTGTACTGTGACATGTAGTTTTGAGGCACATGGTGCATGGAGTTCAACAAAAAAGGACATGCATATATTCACTAGATACTTGAGACTGACTATGAGTGGCTAAGGCCTACTTTATTTGTACCCTCAGCTGCACCCATTTTCTACATGTGTATTACAGCTGATGCCAGTGCGATCAAACAAGTCCATCAGGAGATGCCCACCCAGTTACCTATCACAGTCTTTGAGTCTCTCAGTGGGTACTGGATATGGGCACAGATCCTATCTTTGGCTCCAGACAACTCTGCATTAGTTATGAGGTCAGAGTATCTTATCAGATCACTCCTTTCGTTGCATGGTCTGCTAAGTTCCCTGCTGTGATAGCGGAGAGGCCCAATCCCACGCTTCATCTTCCAGATTTCTGTTCTGGGGCTCCTATTCTGTGCAGGATATGGTCTTGCGGGGCCTTGCAGATTTGATCTGTTTAAATAGCCAGATGTTCCGTGTTACCATCTTAGACCCTCTGTGGGCTGTGAGCATTTTTGCCAGGGCCGGCCTTGGGCCTGGGCAAGCTGGGCCCAGGCCCGGGCCACCAATATTCCAAATGGGTAGCAGGGGCTGCCTGACTTGATGCCATGCAAACAGCACATCCATGCAAACAGCTCATCCATCCCACTGGGCCTCAATTGGGTCCATTTAAAGACTTTGTAATCAATCCTTAATGAATCACAGCATACCTTTTAGCACCCATTCAAACCCCCGGCCCTCTTCCCATCTTCCTCACACCTCCTGCCGTCACACCTCAAAAAGTCCCCTCTCCCCCGACCCCACAACAAACCCCAAATGTTCTTTCCACGCAGGCACTGTCCCGGTCAATCAAATTTAGAGCTAGCATTGAATGTTGCATTCACTCCAATGACTGCCTATGGGCCTTTCTCATAGGGATTTCAAAATTTTCACCCTGTGTGATGATCCCTGATTTTGAGTTTGTCTCTCCTCACACTTTAGGTAGTGCAGACATCCTCTTCTGGGTGGCTTGGCTGTTCATGTTCTCCCTCTTTTGGAACCTTTCTCCATCAAGGGGGTGGAACTCCATTGAGGTGCTGCTGGAATTGTGCCCCTCCCAATGGTAAGAGTTCAAGCAAAAGTTGCTGGACAATTGAGAGGTCATCATTATTAGGGGCATAAATACTGCAGATCATGATTGTTTCCTAAGGCTAGCTATTAACCATCTACCTATATCACCTATCACGTTGAACTTACAACACTGCTAGGCATTGCCTTTCTCAGACAGTGACCTTATCCTTTTTGGAGCTTCTTACGTTGATACTCCAACAATTATAAAAAACTATTGTGCCAATTCACCAGAATCCTTTTTTGTAAGATGTGTTTCATGAAGGCAATGAATCTCACAGCAAACAGCCACAACTCACATTATGTGTTACTTCTTTTCCTAACAGACAGAAAACCGTTTACGTTTCAAGTAAGAATTCTTAAGTGATTAAGTCAATTATTCCCTGATTGTAGAGCAGACGTTATATTTTTTCTAAAAATACAGGTTTGCTATTGCAGCTGTTAATAATCTTTGCAATCTTATGTATATAACTCACCTTACTGCACCCAACCCTCCCTTCTCCCGAGCAACCAACCCAAACGGGAGCCATTTGGGCCCCCTTACCCAAAGCAGAAGGAGCCAATGTCGAGGGCACTCCGACCCACTTAGAAAGAATGCAGGTGTAACTGGGAGGGTGATGTCCTGCCCTTGCAAATCATGAGCAGAAGAGAAAATATTAATATAGTCCTGTGATATACCGGGTATAAATCCCTCTTCATTCTCTGGAGAATTCTCAATGTTTTTGCTGTGGGGACCTAGACTGTGACACTATTCTTGTTTTTATTTTTTGTGCCACTATTTAGGACAACTGGGCACATGTATCCCAGAAACTGAATACACAAATCCACTAAGTTACTTCTATATGTTGGTTTCTCCAACTCTACCAATGAAATATGAAGGAATTATATATGCACAAAGAGTCTCAGCTGGAATCTGTTTTGCAAGATCTTGGCTTGATAGTAATCCACATGGGGTGTCAAAGTTGTGGTCACAATTTTTAGATTTCTGTAGTTTGGAGAAGGTTTACGTACAAAAGAATACCAAACAAAGGCATATCCGAGGGATTTGCAATCCTATTCTTTTATGGATGCAAACACATGTCTTGAGCCTACTTCAGAATAATCCCGATTTTTAGGACACTAATTAATTTTTTGGGCTATTCTTCCTGTGTGTATTTATAAATATAAATATACATATACAAAACACATATATCTTCACTGAAAAAGCCAAAGCTTAAAGGGACGTTATAGATAGGAATTGTAATATGTTACTTTACATTAAACAAACCTTAGAACTTCGTTGAAGAAACCAAAGGTTACAGAGACTTTATAGTTAGGTGAAAAATTACAGTTAAAACATTCCATTTTAAAGTAACAAAACCACTAAAATGTACCACTGCATGCACAGTGTTGTCATCAATGATGTAATTTCACATGTTGCAGTGATAGAACATGTTTTGTGTGATGTAATTTGTGAGGTAACTAGCAGTGCATGATGAGGGTGCAAGTTATTGTTACTTTACGGCACGAGTTATAGTTACTTGAGATAAATATAACTGGTGAGGAAGATGTCCATTGGTGTGAGCGGTGTGGGGATGGGTGCACTGGCTCAATCCTGCTCCCAAGCACCCTACCACACATCAACCTTTGGCCATGTGCAGCATGCGGTTGGGTGCTGACAGTCCCTGCTCCCAACACCCTCCCACTGTGAGCACAGTATCCCTCCCACAGCAAGCCTGTGCGTGGGGTGGCCAGACCTTGCACCCAACCTCTGCAGATGTGCATGACTGTGTCATGACACAATTTAAAGTGAGTTATTTTAGGTAAGGCAGACTTACTAACTTTGTCAAAGGGTCAGAACACAAAAATATAAAAATTATGATTATTGGCTTTACTAAGGGGTCAGCATATCAACATATATAAAGCAAATCTATTGTGTTTGTTAAAACATCACCAATAATTATAATAAAATGTAGGTTTCATAAAGTCACACATTGCAATGTTTATTAAAAGCGATTGTCACTTATTTTTAATAAAGTAATATTTATTTTTAAAAAAACTTTAAAACGTCTGAGTCTTTCTCCATAAAACACGGCAATATAAACAACCAAAAGTTGTCTCCTCGCTCCAGCTGAAAAGCATAGAACACCAGCACGGAGTGCTTTAAAAAAATAAGGTAAGCTTTCCTGTGGTCATAGATTTAACGACCCAGGAGATTTTGTTTACATTTTTTTTAAAAGGTTGCTGGAGAGCTTCTGCATCCAGGCAGCCCTTCACGACATTAGAATAATGGCTGGTGGTGCCCTCGCCCCACCAGGGGCATCATAAGGATGCAGAAAATATTAACAACACGCCCTTGAAAGGCATTATGGGGTGCTCCATGGCAATTTACATTGGGGCCCCCACAGCCCATCGAGCTCCGTGCATGTAGCTGCATTATGCCAGGCAAGAGCTGGACATTTTTATTTATTTTTTTTAAACAATGGGGTGCATCTCACAGGTTTTTTTTTAATGTTTTTTTTCCTGTTGGGGCTGTCCTCAAAACTCCCGCCAGCTCAACTGCCTGCACCTATCCTGGGTGTGAAGAGAGAAAACATTGCTGCCGCCTGGGGTGAGCAGCTTTTCATTCTGCTCCTGCTGGGAGCACAATAACACAGAGCGCCTTAACTGGGATGTTGGAATCCCGTGATGTTCTTTAAGTATGTTTTGACCAGAAAGTTTTTTTTTCCGTCCAGAGCCAGTGGTTGAAGTTTTGCCACAGCTCCTATTTATGGGGCAGAGCTGAGCCCATCCAGCAGTACCCACTGAGTCTTTACTAAGTGAAGCAAAGCCACTAGCAGGCAAAGCATTCATAATCAGGAACGACAGTGACACATTTTTAGAACCAACAAATCGAGATTGGCTCCTTTCAACTCGGGGAAATACTTTAAATCAGTGGTTCCCAAGCTGTGGTCAGGGGACCCCTGGGTGTCCACGAAGCCTCCTCAGGGGGTCCATGACTGCTCAGAAAATGTAATAATATTAACGGATTAGGTGCCCAGCTTTCAGTAATGACTCACTGTGGGGGGAGGAGGTCCCCAGATTACAATAATGATTCAGTTGGGGTCCCTGGGCTCCAGTAATGATAATGTGGGGGTTCACAGAAGCCAAAAGCATGGGAACCATTGCTTTACATCAAGAACGGGCTCCTTTAAGTCCTCTTTCAATGCTGGGATTCCTGTGGGTCACTATATGCTATTTAGAATAGAATAGATAAGTGAATACCAAGGAGACATGATAGGAATAGAAGCTGAAAGGTTTGAGGTACTGATAGATAAAAAAATGGGAGTGATAATGGGGTACGAGGGAAAATGTAGCCTAAAACATTTAATGATCATTGCCAAGTGGATGACAAACATTGAAGAAGGCAGGATTCAAAGAGGAGCCCTAGGAATTCGGCATAGCGAACATTTACTAAGAAACACATGGGGGTATCACTATCCACCATGTTTCAACCTGAAAAAAATTAGGTGATCCAATTCTATTGCTGGCTCTCAGAGAAATTAGGAAAATCATTAACACTCTTACCTTCAACCTCCGACTTGAGAATGATCATCTGAAATGCAGAAAGGCTCCGAAGAACAAGTTACTTACCTTTGGTAATGAATTATCTTGTTAAGACAATATCTAGCTGCAGATTCCTTCCACTACCTTTGACGTTACCAGGCATCATATTGGGTATGTACGTTTTTTCGTGAGCAGTATACCTGCGTGCCAGTAGCTGGTTTCTTTCTCTTCTATGCTGTGTCGTCAGCATTGTATGTGCCGGAAGTGACATCGCCGTCACCTATACAGGTGCCACCAAAGTTACGTGATTTGTTTATCTGATAGATATCTACCTGCAGATTCCTTACCTTTAAATAGATACCCAAGCAATACTGCCCCCCGCAGTGGGCTTCGGACAAATCTAGCACACTAGGAAGTCCTGCAGAACTGAATGGGAGAAATGCCCCTCCCTGCAGACACGACTGTCCAGGCAATAGTGTTTAGCAAACTAGCAGAGGGATGCCCTTGTTGCTGTTTGATAGACGTTGAGGACTGGGACTCCACATGCTAATGACGTGGTCACAGCTTTACCTCTGGTAGAATGGGCCCTTAAGCCCTGAGGAGGATGCTTCTTAGCTAGGGCATAGCAGATCTTGATAAACAGAACAACCCTGTGCGAAACGGTTTGCTTCTGTACTGCCCGACCTTTATTTGCTCCAACATACCCCACGAAGAGTTGGTCATCCACCCAGAACTCTTTTATGCGGTCAAGACAGAACAACAACACTTTTTGGGTCCAGATGGTGGAATCGTTCCTCTTTTTTAGAGGGATGTGGAGGAATGTAAAAGAGGGGCAGGGTGACTGATTGTCCCAGATTGTCACTGCTTTTGGTAGGGAAAAAGGCTCTACTGCAAAGCACCAGATTATCTGGAAACAGTGAAGTAGGGAGGCTTGGAGGATAAAGACTGTAGCTCCCTTACCCTCCGGGCAGATGTGACTGCCACTAGAAAGGCTATCTTGATGGCATGCAGCCGGAGGGGACAATTGTACAGAGGCGCGAAGGGAGCACACATGAGGTAGGTGGAACATCAAATTAAGGACCCACTGAGACATTATAAAGGGCAAAGGAGGAAACATATGTACAAGCTCTTTGAGAAACCTATTTATAATAGGGGACTTAAATAAAGAGGGTTGGTTAGGCAGCCGTAGGAAGGGAGACAAAGGAGAGAGATAGCCTTTAGGAGTACCCATAGCAAAGCCCTGCTGGGCAAGGGTTAGAATGAAGAGAAGAATATCAGAAAGAGAGGAAGAAAGAGTCAATAGACTTTTCTGCACAACATAATACAAACATTTGCCATCAGCAGGCATATACTGCCTTGGTGGGAGGACGCCTGGCTGCCGGAATCACATTACAGACTTCGGGAGGAAGGTAGAAGGCTGTCAGCTGTCGCCACTCAATCTCCACTCAAGAAGGCAGAGGGTTGACAGGTTTGGGTGGAGAACCCTCCCCTGCTACTCCAACAGAAGATCTTCCCGAAGGGGTAGCCTGATTGGATGACTGATGCTCATTCTCAGAAGCTCAGGAAACCAGTCTCTCCGGACCCAGTCCAGAGCCACAAGGATGACCTGGGCCCGATTGTTCTTGATCTTCTTGAGAACTCTGGGCAGAAGCGGTATGGGTGAAATGACATACAGGAGGCCTAAACTTCACTTCAGATGAAAGGCGTCTCCAAGCGATAGCTGTAGGAAAGTACCATCTTGCCTGGCATGTTACCCCCATATTTCACTGTATATATGTTATTTTAGTCTATGTGTCACTGGGACCCTGCCAGACAGGGCCCCAGTGCTCATAAGTATGTGCCTTGTATGTGTTCCCTGTGTGATGCCTAACTGTCTCACTGAGGCTCTGCTAATCAGAACCTCAGTGGTTATGCTCTCTCTGCTTTCCAAATTTGTCACTAACAGGCTAGTGACTAAATTTACCAATTCACATTGGCATACTGGTACACCCATATAATTCCCTAGTATATGGTACTGAGGTACCCAGGTTATTGGGGTTCCAGGAGATCCCTATGGGCTGCAGCATTTCTTTTGCCACCCATAAGGAGCACTGACAATTCTTACACAGGCCTGCCAGTGCAGCCTGCGTGAAATAACGTCCATGTTATTTCACAGCCATTTACCACTGCACTTAAGTAACTTATAAGTCACCTATATGTCTAACCTTCACCTGGTGAAGGTTGGGTGCAAAGTTGCTTAGTGTGTGGGCACCCTGACACTAGCCAAGGTGCCCCCACATCGTTCAGGGCAAATTCCCCAGACTTTGTGAGTGCGGGGACACCATTACACGCTTGCACTATACTTACCTATGTATAGCATCACAATGGTAACTCGGAACATGGCCATGTAACATGTCTAAGATCATGGAATTGACCCCCCAATACCATTCTGGCATTGGGGGGACAATTCCATGATCCCCGGGTCTCTAGCACAGAACCCGGGTACTGCCAAACTGCCTTTCCGGGGTCTCCACTGCAGCAGCTGCTGCTGCCAACCCCTCAGACAGGTTTCTGCCCTCCTGGGGTCCAGGCAGCCCTGGCCCAGGAAGGCAGAACAAAGGACTTCCTCTGAGAGAGGGTGTAACACCCTCTCCCTTTGGAAATAGGTGTGAGGGCCGGGGAGGAGTAGCCTCCCCCAGCCTCTGGAAATGCTTTGATGGGCACAGATGGTGCCCATCTCTGCATAAGCCAGTCTACACCGGTTCAGGGATCCCCCAGCTCTGGCGCGAAACTGGACAAAGGAAAGGGGAGTGACCACTCCCCTGACCTGCACCTCCCAGGGAAGGTGCCCAGAGCTCCTCCAGTGTGTCCCAGACCTCTGCCATCTTGGAAACAGAGGTGTTGGGGGCACACTGGACTGCTCTGAGTGGCCAGTGCCAGCAGGTGACGTCAGAGGCTCCTTCTGATAGGCTCTTACCTCTCTTGGTAGTCAATCCTCCTTCCTAGGTAGCCAAACCTCCTTTTCTGGCTATTTAGGGTCTCTGCTTTGGGGAATTCACCAGATAACGAATGCAAGAGCTCATCAGAGTTCCTCTGCATCTCCCTCTTCACCTTCTACCAAAGGATCGCCTGCTGACTGCTCAGGACGCCTGCAAAACCGCAACAAAGTAGCAAGAAGACTACTAGCAACCTTGTATCGCCTCATCCTGCCGGCTTTCTCGACTGTTTCCAGGTGGTACATGCTCTGGGGGTAGCCTGCCTGCACCAGAAGCTCCGAAGAAATCTCCCGTGGGTCGACGGAATCTTCCCCCTGCTAACGCAGGCACCAAAAGACTGCAACACTGGTCCTCTGGCTCCCCTCTCATCCTGACGAGCATGGTCCCTGGAACTCAGCAACTTTGTCCAAGTGACTCCCATAGTCCAATGACTCTTCAGTCCAGGTTTGGTGGAGGTAAGTCCTTGCCTCCCCACGCTAGACTGCATTGCTGGGTACTGCGTGATTTGCAGCTGCTCCAGCTCCTGTACACTCTTCCAGGATTTCCTTTGTGCACAGCCAAGCCTGGGTCCCCGACACTCCTTCCTGCAGTGCACAACCTTCTGAGTTGTCCTCCGGCATCGTGGGACTCCCTTTTGTGACTTCGCGTGGACTCCGGTTCACTTTCCTTCCAAGTGCTTGTTCAGGTACTTTTGAGTGTGCTGCCTGCTTCTGTGAGGGCTCCCTGAGTTGCTGGGTGCCCCCTCTGTCTCCTCCTCCAAGTGGCGACATCCTGGTCCCGCCTGGGCCACAGCAGCACCCAAAAACCTCTACAGCGACCCTTGCAGCTAGCAAGGCTTGTTTGCGGTCTTTCTGTGTGGGAACATCTCTGCAAGCTTCATCGCAACGTAGGACATCAGTCTTCCAAAGGAGAAGTCCCTAGCTCTCTTCTTTCTTGCAGAACTCCAAGCTTCTTCCATCGGGTGGAGCTTCCTTGCACCCTCAGCTGGCATTTTCTGGGCTCTCGCCCACTCTCGACACTGTCGCGACTATTGGACTTGGTCCCCTTGTCTTACAGGTACTCAGGTCCGGAAATCCACTGTTGTTGCATTGCTGGTGTTTGTTCTTCCTGCAGAATCCCCCTATCACAACTTCTGTGTTCTCTGGGGGTAGTAGGTGCACTTTACACCTAATTTTCAGGGTCTTGGGGTGGGCTATTTTTCGAACCCCCACTGTTTTCTTACAGTCCCAGCTACCCTCTACAAGCTCACATAGGTTTGGGGTCCATTCGTGGTTCGCATTCCACTTTTGGAGTATATGGTTTGTGTTGCCCTTATACCTATGTGCTCCTATTGCAATCTACTGTAATTCTACACTGCTTGCATTACTTTTCTTGCTATTACTTGCCTAATTTTGGTTTGTGTACATATATCTTGGGTATATAACATCCTCATACTGAGGGTACTCACTAATATACTTTTGGCATATTGTCATAAAAATAAAGTACCTTTATTTTTAGTAATTGTGTGTATTGTGTTTTCTTATGATATTGTGCATATGACACCAGTGGTATAGTAGGAGCTTTACATGTCTCCTAGTTCAGCCTAAGCTGCTTTGCCATAGCTACCTTCTATCAGCCTAAGCTGCTAGAAACGCCTCTTCTACACTAAAAAGGGATAACTGGACCTGGCACAAGGTGTAAGTACCTCTGGTACCCACTACAAGCCAGGCCAGCCTCCTACAATAGCTGCCTCCGAAACGCCAATGCGCAAAACTGCTGACATTGCGCGTTCTCTTCGCAGGAGAACGGATCTAACCAAGGCTTTCACCACTGCTGAAAGAGACCTTCCGCCACCTCCGAATGGAGATGCAACCCGTGATCCACTAGAAATTGATGGCTGAGTTAGTCCGCCCTGGCGTTCAGAGAACCTGCTAGATGTTGAACCACTAGGGTTATGCCCTGCTCTTCCAGCCATGTCCTGAGACACAGGGCATCTTGACAAAGGATCCATGACCCCACCCCGCCCTGTTTGTACCACATGGCAGTAGTGTTGTCCATGAACACGTGCACTATGTTTCCCTTGATAGAGAGAAGAAATGCTTTCAATGTTAGTTGGAATGCACAGAGCTCCAGCAAGTTCATGTGGAGTCTGGATTCCACCAGAGACCAGAGTCCTCTGATCTCCACCTCTCCCAAATGGCCATCCCATCCCAGGAGTGATGCATCTATCACTACTGTGAAATCTGGTTGGGGAAGGGAGAGGAGATATATGCATTTCAGGCAATGACACTAGCCAAGTGTATCAAAACAACAAATACTTCATGAGAGATGGAACTCAAGATCACCATTCACTACCACTGAATATAGATTCACTCTTTTATAAGGGAGTGCATGGTCATGGCGCAGCCTTTTAAGGGACAGCAAGAGAGTTGATGCTTCTAGTAGGTTTGTATTCTAACAGACGCCTATTGTGTGCTGGGAAATGTGCTACGAACAGAACAATGACAAAACAAATGTGTTTGAACTGAACCATTTGCTACCAATTTTAAATATCTGGGGGCTTGGCCTGGACAGCCATGAACACAGGCAGAGTCTTCTGGATTCCCCACACTGCCACTCTATGTCGCCTTTCTGGGGTTCTATGACGGTTCATTCTGCAAGTAATGGGAGGCTCAGGGCTGCGCTCCCTTCACACGGCTCACGCTGCAATGGGTGCATACGGCACACACAGCTCCAATTGTGCTCTCCCGTTGGGGACTGTTGGGTCCTGGGTCACAGCGGTGCTCTTTTGCTTTTGAGGGCATAAGGCCCACCACACCAATTCCTGGGTCAGATACAGGAGGACAGACTCCTGTGATGTCTGCAAGGAGCAAGAGGCAGGCCGCAGATTAAACGGGTCACCCGGGGCAGCTGGGGCTGGACCGCTGGCCCTCGCAGGGCAGAGGATTAGTGTTCTGACCCCAGGAGAGTGGAGGCCCATGACAGCAGCATCTACTTGAATTGTAGAGTTCATCTGGGGCTGGTGATCCTTACCATGTGAATTTGTGCTCTGGGCCCTCGCTAACTGGGCCCTTGGGCTTGGTGATCCCTACTACATGATTTTGTGTTCCATTGCAAGCACCCTCAGCTCTATTTTGTCATTTGGGATCCCATGCTTGATTACCTCTGCATTTTTACTTGTTTTGCCGGGGGGCCAAGGTACTGAATTTACCACTGTGTGCCTCCAGTGGATTAGTCACTGGGCTGACTCGGATACTGGGGCCACATCACCTATGGGGCACAGAGTGGGGTAGACCCTGGATGCTCAGACCACTGGCCCCACATTGGCTGCACCAAGGGTGCTGGTTGCACCTCCCTGCCCCCGGCTACCTACTCTGTCGACGATAGTTTGCTGTGCTTGGACCCCTTTGGCTTGGATAGTGCTTGCTATAGCGTGTTTACCAACGGAGAGACCGAAGCGATTCTTGTTCACAGCTCCCGGGTAATGGACGGAGACTGACTGCTCGTGCTGCCCCAGTGACCTCTCCTCCTCCTCTGGTCCTGTTTGGTGCAAGCGGGTCAGCTTCCCTTCCCCTGATGCAGGCTCTACAAAGACCCGCAAAGGGGTAGCTGTCCCCTCTGCACTACACTGTCCTGCAGTGCTTCAGCACACTTTGGATCTCCTTCCGTCCCTGGGGAAGGTGCCATGGGCTGAGACAAGGGGCCAACGGGTCAGGCCAAATGGATAAATACACTGTCCCAGGAGGTGGGATGAAGGTAACTTTGGAAGGGGCTCGTGGGGCTGACAACCCAGCAACCGGGGACATCACATCCCTCATCCCCTCATCCTACAAGTTGTCCACAAATCCAAAATGTGTCAGTGGAATAAAAAATTGGGAAATTAGGTAGCGGATGTGTCCCTACTCTGCCAAGACCTCCAACAAACGGTTAAGAGGGTCTCAGTGGCAGAAGAAAGGATAGCTAACCTGGAAGACACCATTAAACACTTCTCTACAGAGGTCACTAGCCTTACCGGAACACAAAAAGCCCGTAAGATTGCACGGAAGATGCAGAAAACAGGGCCAGGAGCAGAAATTTCAGTTTTTTGGGTTTCCGGAGGGCTCCAAGGGTCAAATCCCCGGACACTTCTTAGAACAATGGCTTTAGTCCTGGACAGACTCCTCCAGCCTTTCAAACAGTTTTGTCATTGAACGGGCCCACGCTCCCTTGCCCAGAGACTGACACAAGAGCGCCACCAAGACTCCTCATAGTACACTTTCTTAATTAAAAAGATGAAGATGCCATCCTGAAAGGCACGCCTTGCAAAAGACCTACCTTTCCACTCGGGGTGCATCCTGAGCTTCCCGGACTACACCGCGTTGTACAATCACATATTAAGTCCTTTGACCAACTTACAGCCAAAGTGGGGTGCATGCAGGTCCTCTCCATGTTCCTATATCCTGCTAAGCTAAGCTGCGGTTGGTCCACTAATCCAAAACACTCTTCTTTGACTCCCCAAAAGCCCAAAAGAGGCATGGACCTGGCTCACTGAGCAGCAACTGATCCCCCCCCCTCACCCCCCAAGAAGCCCGTTCCATGGAGCAACTCAAGTCTACCTCAGGCATCCAACCAAGGATCTGAGAAACTGAAGGGTAAACACCAGCGAAAGAGGACGAAAAGGCAACCAGTGGGACAACCTGAAATGGATCTTACACTGGAGTCGGAAGTCGACACTTCAACATCTCAGCGTGGTCCAGGCCTATCCACAAACTGAACCTGGAATAATTTTGCATGCTCATTATTCTGACACTTTCAGTATGCCAGCAGTCTTGTATCCTGTTATGGTGGTATTCCATAGCAATTTCAGGGGTGGAGGGAGCCATGCACCGATATACCTTCCCCCAGTGTTGAATAGTTTAATCTATATTATTTTGGGAATATGCAACAGATGCATCTTCAGGGTAGGCAGTATAGGTAGTTCGTCATATGTGTTTTTGTTCAGTTTGTAATGACTTGGTTTGCCTTGCAACCATCCTGGAAGAGTAAACTGCTCGATGGAGGGATCCTTGCTACTGGCATCTACCACGAGCACCCTCTGTGTCAGCACCATCCAGTAATACTGAAAAACACCACACTGTGACCGGTTATTTCCACTGACCTTACCAAGTCCCAGTCTTTTATGGTCATGACTTGGACTGTCACAGCCTATTGGACTGTATTAAGAAAGGGACTGTATTTAAATTTCTTCAATGACACTCCCCAAAGCCAATGTTGTTATAGGAAACACACCTACAAGGCATCACCGGTCAATTCCTTGCTCGCAAGGGCTATAATAGGATATTCCATGCGGGCTGTGCTAGGAGCTAAAGAGGGGTGGGCATTTTCCTGCACAAATCCTTGCCAATAGCTATAACAAAAGTCATGAGAGACACCGAAATGTAAATATATCTTAGTGAAGAGCCCAATGGAGGGCCGAGGGAAACCGGCCCCAACACATAGATGAGGTTTAACGGACTGGTTGAAAGGAATTGGCCTTAGTGATACTTAGCGAGTATGGCACCCAGAGGACCCAGGCTTTATCCATGCCTCGGCTGCCAACAGATCACTATCCTGCATCAGTTATTTGCTCCTCCCTGCTGTAGATCTCCTTCAGCATGGGATCCTGGATCCTGCCTCGAGGGATGTCAGATCACACACCAGTTCTATTTCACTTTGACAGGTCCCTCAGGGGCAACCGTCCTATGTGGTGCCACAATGTCTGGTTCCTACAAGATGATAAGTTTACAGAACATTTACTGAATTAATTTAGGCTCTTTCGTGGGGTGAACGAGAGCTATATCATCTCTGCCAGGGCCTTGTGGGGAGCAGGCAAAGCTTTTATGAGAGGCATGGCCCGCTCTTATATTTGAGGGACTGACTGTGGAAAACACCACCGACGAATGGTCAAGCTTGAAACCTTGATAATACTTATGGACTGCAGGGAGCTCGGAGCATCTAGTGATCCACAGAAACTCAAACTACAATTAGACAGGGCTTCACTAAGCCAACTATGCAAGGACGAGGCCGACAAGTGCTGAATGGCATCCATATGATGGGTATATGAATGGGGTGACAAATCTAGTAAGCTCCTACACTGACTTGCCACACACCAGCTCGAAAACAGTGTAGCACCCCGCATCATGAGGAACTCGGAGGGAAGGGTGGAAGACTTCCAGAAGATTATGGTTGTATTTTCCCATTATTATGAGGAGCTATATGATTTTCAGATCCATCCGGATACTGAAACAACACCCCTTTTGGTGGAGGAACTATCCCTGTCCCGGAAGTATAGTCTCCTGGAAGTAGGTCGCCCCTTCAATTATTCTGCAAACACGTGAACTAGGACAGCCATGTATCTAAATAGTTAAAGCTAGGCCTTCCAAGCCCCAGTGTGACCAATGCCTTGCTGTGAAAGCAATGAGAGCACCGCTAGGCCGCAGAACCATTGTCCTGCAGCATAAGCACAGGATTCAACAGCAGGTATCAATGATGTATGTTACATCTCCTTACGTGGTTTTTTAAAGTTAAATATATTGTAGTGAATCCGAGTTCGTTTTAATGGGATAACATGAGTTAGATTAGCCTCTGGCTTGCAGACTCGTGCCCCCGTCACCTAGTTACTTTTAACCAACTTAGCTTGCTCTGTCTTAGCCCATTTAATTATTTAATTCTTCTAAGATGGCTGCCTTGTTTATAGTTAGGCCACTTGTTATGCTTTGCATGATCAGTGTCACCGCGCTAAGGCATCAAGATCAAGCAACAAAGACAAACAAACAGTAAGTGTTCACACTTAGGGATTTTCCCTCTCTATACTTTCGAGGGATTGTTTATATTAATTGCCGTCCCAAGCATGTCTGTTTTCTATTGTTTGGGAACACACCTACCTCAGGGGTCCTTGTAGATCTGTATAAATACATCGCACTTTAGACAGATAATCAGAGGGATTCCGACCAGAGAGCATCGCCACCATCGCTGATATCGATGCTGCACGTCGTCTTGACGCTGACCCAGTCTTCGTGTCCCTGCAGAGTCTGAGATAGAGACCTCATTCCAAGGTAACGAGGGTTGGGGGCTCCTCTCATGGACATGGCATTGGCAGATTAGGTTTAGCAAACCCAGCTCTCCTTTAGGTATGTCTTTCTTATGCATTGCAAGATGGTGGGGGTCTTTGTAATGACTCTCGTCTTTACAATTCTGTTCCTTGCATTATTCATTATCCTAATCATTGCAGCCCATGCAACTTACCGCAAATTGCAGTTATGCTAAATAAAAACTATTGAAACTTTACTGCATCTTTGTCATTGCCTGTGTTTGTATGAGACATGATATATCTGTGAGAAAGGGGTAATTTCCGTTTAACCACGACACTCCCTGAGATATCTTATTCTCAAGTCCATGCGTAAAGCTGCCACAAATCACCTTTCACTATTGTGTTTCTGGTGAGGTGCTGCTAATAAGCCGGTAAGGTTGGGACAACAGTTGCGATTTGTTGTAGGATAGGCATAGTCGCCTACAAACAAAAGTACTGTCATCCTTTAACCAGCAGTCTTGCCTGGAGAAAGAGTCAAAACTACAACAATATGATCAAAATAGTGAAGCCTGATACATTTACTTTAAGGCTGAAAATGTATGCTGACACATTTTGTTCTGTCTATGTATGTAGTGCCCTTCTCCCCATCCTCACGTTGACATCTAGGGCCTCCTGTTCCGCAGACACCCCCCGCCAGCCCTGTTCCCTCCCCCTCATCCTGAGCATTGTTTAGGCCGAGAACACACAAAACCTTGATTGGAATGTTGGTTGTCCAGGAATGTGGAGCGGATGGTTTAATTAGAATTAAATGAGGTGTGGATGATGGATTTTGGATAAAAGTTTCTTTTTAGAGGAGTTAAATGTTTCTCGAGAATGGTGATGGCCTCTGAGAGAAACTATACACTCAAGATGGACACTCGATTTTGACATACGTTTCCCTATATTAAGGGGTGAAACCATACACCCAAAATGGCTTCTAGATCTCAACATATTCTCCCTAGATGATTGGGTTCAGTCTCAGTGCACGGAGGATGTGGGGTTGAATCATGTGATCCTGAACAGGAACAAGGTAAGACGTAATCCGGTTTTAGCTCGGTGTTCTCCACGGAGCCACAGGTGGAACAATAAGAGGCACCAGTTTCTTGACGAGGTGAGGAGTAAATGGGATAATCCACTTAGTCTAGGAGAAGGGGGAATGTTTATTGCCTCTTCCTCAGGTAGAAAGGAAAAGAAACACTTTGGATATTGTTATTTTGAGGGGAAGAGAGGTTATATTAACGTGATTCTCCTTTTGAGGGTGATGAGACAGATTTTAAAAATATGACATGCATGAACAAAGATTGGATTTTTATATATATATATATATATATATATATATATATATATATATATATATATATATATATATATAGGGACATGAGAGGGATTAAAAATATATCACACTAATGTTCCTGAGAAACATAATAGAAATGATTAGAGCTGAACTTGACTAATAGCACATGTCAAGGTTTTTGTGATGGTTATGGACCTCTGGAAGGGGATGGGTGAGGAAACGTAAACATCTTATCTGAGATAAGGAGGATGTTTGTCCTATACTATTTGAATACACTTTTTCTAGCTTAGTGTTTAACAGGGAGGTGCTTCCACCAGGGCCCCATTTTAAGAGGGAAACAATGAAAACTCAGTAAGTGAGAGTATATACCAGATATAATGATAGAACTTACTGCCTGGGATGACCACTCTGGGCGACTGGATGTCTCACGATGATTTTTAAATACATGGGCTGCCAAAATATCCCCCACGAGGAGTTGCAACGTGTTACTGAGATATTATTGGGCCTGTATTTGTAGGTGCATGGTTGACGGGGTAGAGAGGCAATGGACCTGATGATTATCTATCTATGAAAAATGATCTTATGTTGGTGTGTTTGTCTCTCTGCCTTTCTTGTTATAGATAATGCAGAGTGTGTATACAAATAAGGGACAATTGAGCCTGAATATTCATGTTGTTAGAAGTCCTGATTTAAGACAGGTAACAGATGAAAATAACAGGAGATCAAGAGTCCTGCTGAAGGCCGACTAACCGTTATAGGCAATGGAAATGGCCGAAACGTGTTGACTTGAGAGCAGAGGCTGGGGTGAATGGGTAATTGCTCCCTAAATACAACCCCTAGGAACCTATTTTTAATCCTGTCCAGGGGGTCCCTTAACCCCTTCTGTGCCGAGGACGTAGTGGTTACGTCCTTCGGCACAGTGCTGCTGTGCCGAGGACGTAACCACTACGTCCTCGGCACACAGCCCAGAGGGAGCACTCTCGCTCTCTCTGTGTGCTTCCCCCCACCCCCCAAAGTCAGGGATGGAAGGGGAAGCCCTTCCCCTTCCACCCCCGACCCCCCCCACTCCCCCATAATGACGTCACCGCGCGATCGCGCGCTGACTTCATTATGGGGATATCGCCGCACAGGAAGCCATTTGCTTCCTGTGCGGCGTTGAGAGAAGAGGTGAGTTCCTCTTCCCGGTGGGTGGGGGGTTTGGGCTAAAGAGGCACCGGGGGAAAGGAAAGGCTTTTCCTTTCCCCCGGTGTCTCTTTGAGCATTCCTGCTGCCCGATCGCATTGCGATCGGGCAGCAGGAATACCCACTAGACACCAGGGATTTGTTTTTTTTGTTTTTCTTTCCTGTTTCTTGTTTGCGGGGAGCGGCCCCTTGGGCAAGGGTCGCTCCCCTTTTGGGGGCAATTAGTTACGGCCATTTCTGCCCCCCTTGGGGGCAGATTGGCCTACTTTTTAGGCGGATCTGCCCCACTAGATCACCAGGGTTTTGTATTTTTATGTGCATTTAAATGGGGGGGGGTGCCCCCTTGGGCAAGGGGTGCCCCCCCAAGGGGGCAGAGAACTGTTGGCCTTTTCTGCCCCCCTTGGGGGCAGATCGGCCTATTTTTTTTAGGTCCATCTGCCCCCAAGGGGGGCAGAAGCCACTTAGGCACCAGGGATTGTGTGTGTAGTGGATGGGGGGGCGCCCCCTTGGGCAAGGGTTTCTCCCCTTTGGGGGACATGTCTTTTAGGGCCATTTCTGCCCCCCTTGAGGGCAGATTGGCTACTTTTTAGCCAGATCTGCCCCCAAGGGGGGCAGAAAACACTAGATCACCAGGGTTTTTTATTTTTATGTGTATTCATGTGGGGGGTGCCCCCTTGGGCAAGGGGCGCCCCCCCCCCCAAGGGGGCACAGAACTGTTGGCCTTTTCTGCCCCCCTTGGGGGCAAATCAGCCTATTTTTTTTAGGTCCATCTGCCCCCAAGGGGGGCAGAAGCCACTTAGGCACCAGGGATTGTGTGTGTAGTGGATGGGGGGGCGCCCCCTTGGGCAAGGGTCGCTCCCCTTTGGGGGGCATGTCTTTTAGGGCCATTTCTGCCCCCCTTGAGGGCAGATCAGCCTATTATTTTTAGGCTGATCTGCCCCAAGGGGGGCAGAAACCACTAGAACGCCAGGGATTTTTTTTTATGTGTTTATTTTTGTGGGGGGGCGTCCCCTTGGGCACGGGCGCCCCCCCAAGGGGGGCATTGACCTGTTGGCCATTTCTGCCCCCAAGGGGGGCAGAAGCCACTTAGACACCAGGGATAGTGTGTGTGTGTGTGTGTGTGTGTGTGTGTTAGTGGATGGGGGGGGCCTTGGGCAAGGGTCGCCCCCCACTTTGGGGGCACATGTACCCAGGCCATTTCTGCGCCCCTTGGCGACAGATCAGCCTATTATTTTTAGGCAAACCACTAGAACTCCAGGGATTTTTTTAATTTGTTTATTTTTGTGGGGGGGCGTCCCCTTGGTCACGGGGCGCCCCCCCAAGGGGGGCATTGACCTGTTGGCCATTTCTGCCCCCCCTGGGGGCAGATGGGCCTATTTTGTTAGGCCCACCTGCCCCCAAGGGGGGCAGACGCCACTTAGACACCAGGGATAGTGTGTGTGTGTGTGTGTGTTAGTGGATGGGGGGGCCTTGGACAAGGGTCACCCCCCACTTTGGGGGCACATGTACCCAGGCCATTTCTGCACCCCTTGAAGACAGATCAGCCTATTATTTTTAGGCTGATCTGCCCCCAAGGGGGGCAGAAACCACTAGAACGCCAGGGATTTTTTTTATTTGTTTATTTTTGTGGGGGGGCGTCCCCTTGGTCACGGGGCGCCCCCCCAAGGGGAGCATTGACCTGTTGGCCATTTCTGCACCCCCTGGGGGCAGATGGGCCTATTTTCTTAGGCCCACCTGCCCCCAAGGGGGGCAGAAGCCACTTAGGCACCAGGGATAGTGTTGTGTGTGTTTTTTTGTTTGTTTGAGGGCTGTCCCCTTTGGCAAGGGTCGCTCTCCATGGGGACACACTACTAAAGGTATTTTCTGGCTTCCTTGGGGCAGACAGGCCTATTTTTTTAGTAGGCCTATCTGCCCCTCTGGCAGAATCCACTTAGGCACCAATTTCTAAATGTTTGATGGTGGGGTGTTTGTCAACTGAAGAAGTCTTTGCATTTGTGATAAAAAATGTTTTCCTCCTTTTTGTTCGAGTTCAAAGCTTTTGCTTTATTTGCTGTGGCTCCTTGCGGTTTTGGCGGTGGTTGACCTGCAGTTTGCACAGTTGCATGTTTTAGGTAAGTAAAAACAATTTACTCCAAAGGAGTATTGTTGCCATGCATGAATGACATGTTTGTAGGGGGTGTACTAAATGCAGGATTGTGTGTGAAATTGTCCTTAGGTTTGTGCACAATGATATTTGTTTTGTCTTATTTCTAATTTGCCTTTCTTTATTTATTTTTAGTGGGATATCATTGGTGATTGCTGTGTAGTTGCTGGTGAATCAAGCTTTTTCAGGCAAGTGAGCGGTATAGTTTTTGAGTTTATAACTCTTACTAACAAAGCTACACTTTGTTACTTGTCTTACACAGTGCTGGTTGTTGGTGCTGAATTTGTCCAGTTAATTTTAGCAGGAGAGATCATGGCTAGCCGCAGGATGACCGCTCAGCAGGTGGTTGGTATGCTTTTTGAGTCACAGTCTGATCATGACTATGAGACGGACTCTGCATCTGAGGCAGAGGAGGAAGTCCGAGATTCTGGCAGTGATGTTTCTGTTGGAGGGGAATCCTCTGATGATGAAGCCACACTCAGTGCAGATGAAGGGCCTGTTTTAGAGGAGGACATTGATGTGCCAATAGTGCAGCAACCTGGGGCTGAAAGGTTTCCCGTTATAAAACCTGATGTCTGGGTTGCCCCAAACATGGAGCAGCCAGAGTTGCCTGCCTTTACTGGTCTCCCGGGGTGTAACGCCAATACAGATAACTTTATGCCTATCAATTTCTTTGAGTTATTCATGGATGATATGTTTTTGGAAGAGATTGTTGAGCAGACTAATTTGTATGCGGAGCAGCATTTGAGGGACAACGCTGCTAGACTTAGGTCACACTCTAGAGCTGCCCAGTGGATTCCCAAAAATTTGGAGGAGATAAAAAAGTTTTTGGGTTTGACTTTTTTGATGGGGTTGATGAGGAAGCCGTCACTGGCTTCTTATTGGTCTACTAGTCCCTTGATGGCAACAGCTATATTTCCAGCGACCATGAGTCGTAATCGGTATTTGCTTCTTCTTAGGATGCTGCATTTTGTTGACAATGCATTAGCCTTGCCACAAGATCACCCAGATTCTCACCGTCTTTTTAAGATTAGGCCTGTCCTTGATCATTTTGTAGATCGGTTTTCGGAGGTCTATGTTCCAGGCAAAGAGTTAAGTGTGGACGAGTCTTTGGTCCTCTTCAAGGGTTGTTTGGTTTTTAGGCAGTACATTCCTAGCAAAAGGGCACGATATGGAATTAAATTGTATATGCTGTCTGAAAGTAGGACAGGATATGTGTATAGTTTCCGTGTGTACACTGGTAGGGATTCCAATATTGACCCCCCCTGGTTGTCCTCCCACTTTTGGAGTTACTGAGAAAATTGTGTGGGATCTTGATAGACGACTGTTCAACAAAGGTCACCATTTGTATGTAGATAACTTCTACACTGGTGTGCAGTTGTTCAAGGAATTGTTTAGAGTGGACACAGTTGCTTGTGGCACAATCCGTTCTAACCGGAAAGGCTATCCAAGGGAGCTTGTCTGTAAAAAACTTGAGAGGGGACAGTGCTGTGCCTTGCGGAACGAGGAGCTGCTAGCTTTGAAATTTTCAGACAAGATGGATGTCTACATGCTAAGTACCATCCATGATGAGAGTACTTCCCCTGTGACTGTTTGGGGCCAGGTTGCTGAAGTGCGCAAACCTGTGTGCATTTTAGATTATAATAAGCACATGGGAGGTGTAGATAGAGTTGACCAGAGGTTGGAACCTTATACTGCTATTCGTAAGTCTTACATTTGGTATAAGTTAGCACTTCACCTCTTCCACTTAGCAACCTTCAATGCTTTTATTGTGTTTAGGGATAGGTCTCCAGAGTCAAAGATAGAGAGCCTTATTGTGGTGGAACAGGCCAGAGTTCCTAGAGAAGCAGTGGTGGAGGATGTGGCTAGATTGAAAGATCGCCACTTTGCTGAGCAAATTCCTGCCACACCCAAAAAAGACTTTCCAGCTAAGAAATGTAGGGTGTGTTTTCGAAGAGATATCCGGAGGGAGACTCGAATGTACTGCCCAGATTGTCCTTCAAAGCCTGGGCTGTGTGTCGGTGGTTGTTTTAAGAATTACCACACCCAGAAGAATTTCTGGGAACAACCATGAGTGTAAACTCATGTCTGTTTTGTATTTTCATGTGTTTAGTTTCATGGTTAGCATTTCTGTCATGTTCTTAGTTAGAGCTTTTGTGTTCGTAGTTTTGTAATTCTTTCTACTTAGTTAGGGGTTCCTCTGTTTAAAAAAAAAAAAAATGATGCCATTGTGTGTGGAGTGGGGCTTGGCTGAGAGTGTACATATTGACTTGCTGTTGGCTACTGCAACACACTGCCAGCCAAACACCAGTCCACACACTCCCTTCAGCTGGTGTGATTGTTGTATCAGGCATGTGGGCGTATGTAAGTGATGGGCCCTTGAGTGGTGCTGTCTGTCGATGTGAGTGTTGTAATGTGCTGGGCCCGTGGCTGGCGGTGTGAATGGCCTTGTGTGTGTCATGTATGAAAGTTGTGTGAATGGACTGTAAAGCGGTAGGTGCCTTGTCGCGGCTTTACAGCTCACGAGCTGTGAGTCATTGGTTCAGTTTTTTGCCTTTCAGTTACTAACAGTGCATTTCATTTTTGTGAAAGCTCTTGTTAGTAAAATTTGATCCACTGAACCATCACTCACCCTCGTGCCAAATCCAACCAGTATGTGTGGTAAAAATGACAAAACCTGCTCCGCTGTAATCAGGCGTCGCAGCACACCTGTGACACGCTAGGTGCCTCAGGTGGGACCCCGATGATGAAGCATGCCACCAACTTGGTTGGTGGGTGAGGGGTCTTTTTCACATAACCTAAGTGTGTTTCTTTTCAAAATTTTAGTGTTTGGCACATCACGGACGTATGTGGGCACATCAAAACGATATATTACAAAACTACCTGTGTTTGGGGGGGAGAGGGCACCTATGTTTTTGGTCCTGTGTGCGGCCTTCATCTAGGGAAACCTACCAAACCCAGACTGTAGGAAGTTGGCTCTGTATGCACTATTTCAAAGTAAGGAATAGTATGCACAGAGTCCAAGGGTTCCCCTTAGAGGTAAGATAGTGGCAAAAAGAGATAATACTAATGCTCTATTTTGTGGTAGTGTGGTCGAGCAGTAGGCTTATCAAAGGAGTAGTGTTAAGCATTTGTTGTACATACACACAGGCAATAAATGAGGAACACACACTCAGAGACAAATCCAGCCAATAGGTTTTGTTATAGAAAAATATATTTTCTTAGTTTATTTTAAGAACCACAGGTTCAATTTCTACATGTAATATCTCATTTGAAAGGTATTGCAGGTAAGTACTTTAGGAACTTTGAATCATTACATTAGCATGTATACTTTTTACATAAAACACAATAAGCTGTTTTAAAAGTGGACACTTGTATTGTTAGGTTTCACAGGTAAGTAAGTCACTTACAGGTTTCAGTTTTTGGTCCAAGGTAGCCCACCGTTGGGGGTTCAGAGCAACCCCAAAGTTACCACACCAGCAGCTCAGGGCCGGTCAGGTGCAGAGGTCAAAGAGGTGCCCAAAACACAAAGGCTTCAATGGAGAGAAGGGGGTGCCCCGGTTCCAGTCTGCCAGCAGGTAAGTACCCGCGTCTTCGGAGGGCAGACCAGGGGGGTTTTGTAGGGCACCCGGGGGGACACAAGTCAGCACAAAAAGTACACCCTCAGCAGCGCAGGGGCGGCCGGGTGCAGTGTGCAAACACGTGGCGGGTTTTCAATGTTTTCCAATGAGAGATCAAGGGATCTCTTCAGCGTTGCAGGCAGGCAAGGGGGGGGCTCCTCGGGGAAGCCACCACCTGGGCAAGGGAGAGGGCCTCCTGGGGTCACTCCTGCACAGGAGTTCCGTTCCTTTAGGTGCTGGGGGCTGCGGGTGCAGGGTCTTTTCCAGCCGTCGGGAAATGGAGTTCGTGCAGTCGCGGTCAGGGGGAGCCTCGGGATTCCCTCTGCAGGCGTCGCTGTGGGGGCTCAGGGGGGACAACTTTGGTTACTCACGGTCTCGGAGTCGCCGGAGGGTCCTCCCTGAGGTGTTGGTTCTCCACCAGTCGAGTCGGGGTCGCCGGGTGCAGTGTTGCAAGTCTCACGCTTCTTGCAGGGAGTTGCAGGGGTCTTTAAATCTGCTCCTTGAAACAAAGTTGCAGTTCTTTTGGAGCAGTGCCGCTGTCCTCAGGAGTTTCTTGTCTTTCTTGAAGCAGGGCAGTCCTCAGAGGATTCAGAGGTCGCTGGTCCCTTGGAAAGCGTCGCTGGAGCAGGTTTCTTTGGAAGGCAGGAGACAGACCGGTAAGTCTGGGGCCAAAGCAGTTGGTGTCCTCTGTTCTTCCTCTGCAGGGGTTTTTCAGCTTAACAGTCTTCTTCTTCTTGTAGTTTCAGGAATCTAAAGTTTTAGGTTCAGGGAAGCCCTTAAATACTAAATTTAAGGGCGTGTTTAGGTCTGGGGGGTTAGTAGCCAATGGCTACTAGCCCTGAGGGTGGGTACACCCTCTTTGTGCCTCCTCCCAAGGGGAGGGGGTCACATCCCTAATCCTATTGGGGAATCCTCCATCTGCAAGATGGAGGATTTCTAAAAGTTAGAGTCACTTCAGCTCAGGACACCTTAGGGGCTGTCCTGACTGGCCAGTGACTCCTCCTTGTTATTCTCATTATTTTCTCCGGCCTTGCCGCCAAAAGTGGGGGCCGTGGCCGGAGGGGGCGGGCAACTCCACTAGCTGGAGTGTCCTGCGGTGCTGGCACAAAGGGGTGAGCCTTTGAGGCTCACCGCCAGGTGTGACAGCTCCTGCCTGGGGGAGGTGTTAGCATCTCCACCCAGTGCAGGCTTTGTTACTGGCCTCAGAGTGACAAAGGCACTCTTCCCATGGGGCCAGCAATATGTCTCGGTTGTGGCAGGCTGCTGGAACCAGTCAGCCTACACAGATAGTCGGTTAAGGTTTCAGGGGGCACCTCTAAGGTGCCCTCTGGGGTGTATTTTACAATAAAATGTACACTGGCATCAGTGTGCATTTATTGTGCTGAGAAGTTTGATACCAAACTTCCCAGTTTTCAGTGTAGCCATTATGGTGCTGTGGAGTTCGTGTAAAACAGACTCCCAGACCATATACTCTTATGGCTACCCTGCACTTACAATGTCTAAGGTATTGCTTAGACACTCTAGGGGCACAGTGCTCATGCACTGGTGCCCTCACCTATGGTATAGTGCACCCTGCCTTAGGGCTGTAAGGCCTGCTAGAGGGGTGACTTATCTATACCTGCATAGGCAGTGAGAGGCTGGCATGGCACCCTGAGGGGAGTGCCATGTCGACTTACTCGTTTGGTTCTCACCAGCACACACAAGCTGGCAAGCAGTGTGTCTGTGCTGAGTGAGGGGTCTCCAGGGTGGCATAAGACATGCTGCAGCCCTTAGAGACCTTCCTTGGCATCAGGGCCCTTGGTACCAGTGGTACCATTTACAAGGGACTTATCTGGATGCCAGGGTGTGCCAATTGTGGATACAAAAGTACAGGTTAGGGAAAGAACACTGGTGCTGGGGCCTGGTTAGCAGGCCTCAGCACACTTTCAATTCAAAACATAGCATCAGCAAAGGCAAAAAGTCAGGGGGTAACCATGCCAAGGAGGCATTTCCTTACACAACCCCACCCTAAACGAAAGAGGATGAGACTAACCTTTCCCAAGAGAGTCTTCATTTTCTAAGTGGAAGAACCTGGAAAGGCCATCTGCATTGGCATGGGCAGTCCCAGGTCTGTGTTCCACTATAAAGTCCATTCCCTGTAGGGAGATGGACCACCTCAACAGTTTTGGATTTTCACCTTTCATTTGCATCAGCCATCTGAGAGGTCTGTGGTCAGTTTGAACTAGGAAGTGAGTACCAAAGAGGTATGGTCTCAGCTTCTTCAGGGACCAAACCACAGCAAAGGCCTCCCTCTTAATGGCACTCCAACGCTGCTCCCTGGGGAGTAACCTCCTGCTAATGAAAGCAACAGGCTGGTCAAGGCCATCATCATTTGTTTGGGACAAAACTGCCCCTATCCCATGTTCAGAGGCATCTGTTTGCACAATGAATTGCTTGGAGTAATCTGAAGCTTTTAGAACTGGTGCTGTGCACATAGCTTGTTTCAGGGTGTCAAAGGCCTGATGGCATTCTACAGTCCAGTTTACTTTCTTGGGCATTTTCTTGGAGGTGAGTTCTGTGAGGGCTGTCACAATGGATCCATATCCCTTCACAAACCTCCTATAGTACCCAGTCAAGCCAAGGAATGCCCTGTCTTGAGTCTGGGTTTTTGGAGCTGCCCAGTCCAGAATAGTCTGGATCTTAGGCTGGAGTGGCTGAACTTGGCCTCCACCTACAAGGTGTCCCAAGTAAACCACAGTTCCCTGCCCCATCTGGCATTTGGATGCCTTGATAGAGAGGCCTGCTGATTGCAGAGCCTTCAAAACCATCTTCAGGTGGACCAGGTGATCCTGCCAGTTGGAGCTAAAGACAGCAATATCATCAAGATAAGCTGCACTAAAGGACTCCAATCCAGCAAGGACTTGATTCACCAACCTTTGGAAGGTGGCAGGGGCATTCTTTAAACCAAAGGGCATAACAGTAAACTGATAATGCCCATCAGGTGTGGAGAATGCTGTTTTTTCTTTTGCTCCAGGTGCCATTTTGATTTGCCAGTACCCTGCTGTTAAGTCAAAGGTACTTAAGAATTTGGCAGCACCTAATTTGTCAATCAGCTCGTCAGCTCTAGGAATGGGATGGGCATCTGTCTTGGTGACAGAATTAAGACCTCTGTAGTCCACACAAAACCTCATCTCTCTCTTTCCTTCTTTGGTGTGAGGTTTGGGGACTAAGACCACTGGGCTAGCCCAGGGGCTGTCAGAGTGCTCAATTACTCCCAATTCCAGCATCTTGTGGACTTCCACCTTGATGCTTTCCTTAACTTGATCAGACTGTCTGAAGATTTTGTTTTTGACAGGCATGCTGTCTCCTGTGTCCACATCATGGGTACACAGGTGTGTCTGACCAGGGGTAAGGGAAAAGAGCTCAGCAAACTGTTGTAGGACCTTCCTACAGTCAGCTTGCTGTTGGCCAGAGAGGGTGTCTGAATAGATCACTCCATCCACTGAGCCATCTTTAGGGTCTGAAGAGAGGAGATCAGGGAGAGGCTCACTCTCAGCTTCCTGCTCCTCATCTGTTACCATCAACAGATTCACATCAGCCCTATCATGGAAGAGTTTTAGGCGGTTTACATGGATCACCCACTTGGGGCTCCTGCTTGTGCCTAGGTCCACCAGGTAGGTGACCTGACTCTTCTTTTCCAGGATTGGGTAAGGGCCACTCCATCTGTCCTGAAGTGCCCTGGGAGCCACAGGCTCCAAAACCCAGACTTTCTGCCCTGGTTGAAATTCAACCATTGCAGCCTTTTGGTCATACCAAAACTTCTGGAGCTGTTGGCTGGCCTCAAGGTTTTTACTTGCCTTTTCCATGTACTCTGCCATTCTTGATCGAAGGCCAAGTACATAGTCCACTATGTCTTGTTTAGGCTCATGAAGAGGTCTCTCCCAGCCTTCTTTAACAAGAGCAAGTGGTCCCCTTACAGGGTGGCCAAACAGAAGTTCAAAGGGTGAGAACCCTACTCCCTTCTGAGGCACCTCTCTGTAAGCGAAAAGCAGACATGGCAGGAGGACATCCCATCTCCTTTTGAGTTTTTCTGGGAGCCCCATGATCATGCCCTTTAATGTCTTGTTGAATCTCTCAACAAGGCCATTAGTTTGTGGATGATATGGTGTAGTGAGTAAGTCACTCCACACTCATTCCACATGTGTTTTAGGTATGCTGACATGAAGTTGGTACCTCTGTCAGACACCACCTCCTTAGGGAAGCCCACTCTGGTAAAGATACCAATGAGGGCCTTGGCTACTGCAGGGGCAGTAGTCGACCTAAGGGGAATAGCTTCAGGATACCTAGTAGCATGATCCACTACTACTAGGATGTACATATTTCCTGAGGCTGTGGGAGGTTCAAGTGGACCCACTATGTCCGCACCCACTCTTTCAAAGGGGACCCCCACCACTGGAAGTGGAATGAGGGGGGCCTTTGGATGTCCACCTGTCTTACCACTGGCTTGACAGGTGGGACAGGAGATGCAAAACTCCTTAACCTTCTGGGACATGTTGGGCCAGTAGAAGTGGTTGACTAACCTCTCCCACGTCTTGATTTGTCCCAAATGCCCAGCAAGGGGAATATCATGGGCTAAGGTCAGAATAAACTCTCTGAATGCCTGAGGCACTACCACTCTCCTAGTGGCACCAGGTTTGGGATCTCTTGCATCAGTGTACAGGAGTCCATCTTCCCAATAGACCCTGTGTGTTCCATTTTTCTTGCCTTTGGACTCTTCAGCAGCTTGCTGCCTAAGGCCTTCAAGAGAGGGACAGGTTTCTTGTCCCTTACACAACTCCTCCCTTGAGGGTCCCCCTGGGCCTAAGAGCTCAACCTGATAAGGTTCCAGCTCCATAGGCTCAGTTCCCTCAGAGGGCAGAACTTCTTCCTGAGAAGAGAGGTTCTCTTTTTCTTGTTGTGTTGCAGCTGGTTTCCCAGCTGACTTTCCTTTTCTCTTGGTAGGCTGGGCCTTTCTTCCAGACTCCAGCTCTACTTTTTCACCCTGTGCCTTGCACTGTGCCCTTGTCTTGACACACACCAGTTCAGGGATACCCAGCATGGCTACATGGGTTTTCAGTTCTACCTCAGCCCATGCTGAGGACTCGAGGTCATTTCCAAGCAAACAGTCTACTGGGATATTTGAGGAGACCACCACCTGTTTCAGGCCATTGACCCCTCCCCACTCTAAAGTTACCATAGCCATGGGATGTACTTTAGTCTGATTGTCAGCGTTGGTGACTGGATAAGTTTGTCCAGCCAGGTTTGGCCAGGGGAAACCAGTTTCTCTGTCACCATAGTGACAGTGGCACCTGTATCCCTCAGGCCCTCTACACTTGTCCCATTAATTAAGAGCTGCTGCCTGTATTTTTGCATGTTAGGGGGCCAGGCAGCCAGTGTGGCTAAATCCACCCCACCCTCAGAGACTAATGTAGCTTCAGTGTGACACCTGATTTGCTCTGGGCACACTGTTGATCCCACTTGGAGACTAGCCATTCCAGTGTTAGCTGGAGTGGAGTTTGAAGTGGTATTTTTCTTGGGACAGGCCTTGTCTCCAGTTTGGTGTCCAGACTGACTACAGCTACGACACCAGGCCTTTTTGGGATCAAAGTTTTTAACCTTGTACCCAGAATTGTTTTGTGAAGAGGCTCTGGGCCCACCCTCCTGTGCAGGTTTTTGGGGGCCTGTAGAAGACTCTTTACTATTTTTGTTTTTGGCTGTCTCACCACCTTTCCCCTGGGGAGGTTTTGTGACCCCTTTCTTTTGGTCACCCCCTGTGGAAGTTTTGGACACCCTAGTCTTGACCCAATGGTCCACCTTCTTTCCCAATTCTTGGGGAGAAATTGGTCCTAGGTCTACCAGATGCTGATGCAGTTTGTCATTGAAACAATTACTTAACAGGTGTTCTTTCACAAATAAATTGTACAGCCCATCATAATTACTTACACCACTGCCTTGAATCCAACCATCTAGTGTTTTTACTGAGTAGTCTACAAAGTCAACCCAGGTCTGGCTCGAGGATTTTTGAGCCCCCCTGAATCTAATCCTATACTGCTCAGTGGAGAATCCAAAGCCCTCAATCAGGGTACCCTTCATGAGGTCATAAGATTCTGCATCTTTTCCAGAGAGTGTGAGGAGTCTATCCCTACACTTTACTGTGAACATTTCCCAAAGGAGAGCACCCCAGTGAGATTTGTTCACTTTTCTGGTTACACAAGCCCTCTCAAAAGCTGTGAACCATTTGGTGATGTCATCACCATCTTCATATTTAGTTACAATCCCTTTAGGGATTTTCAACATGTCAGGAGAATCTCTGACCCTATTTATGTTGCTGCCACCATTGATGGGTCCTAGGCCCATCTCTTGTCTTTCCCTTTCTATGGCTAGGATCTGTCTTTCCAAAGCCAATCTTTTGGCCATCCTGGCTAACTGGATGTCCTCTTCACTGGAGTTATCCTCAGTGATTTCAGAGAGGATGGTCCCTCCTGTGAGGGAACCAGCATCTCTGACTATGATTTGTGGAGTCAGGGCTTGAGAGGCCCTGTCCTCCCTAGATAGGACTGGTGGGGGGGAATCACCCTCCAAGTCACTATACTCATCCTCTGTGTTGCCATCCTCAGAGGGGTTGGCTCTTTCAAACTCTGCCAACAGCTCCTGGAGCTGTAGTTTGGAAGGTCTGGAGCCCATTGCTATTTTCTTTAGTTTACAGAGTGACCTTAGCTCTCTCATCTGTAGATGGAGGTAAGGTGTGGTGTCAAGTTCCACCATATTCACATCTGTATTAGACATTATGCTTCTAAAAGTTGGAATACTTTTTAAGAAACTAAAACTAGTTCTAGGATCTAATTCAAACTTTTACCAAACTTTAAACTCTAAAAGGAAATGCTAACAGGGACTAACACAAGGCCCTAGCAGGTCTTTTAAGAATTTAGAAAAATTTAAAATTGCAAAAATCAATTTCTAATGACAATTTTTGGAATTTGTCGTGTGATCAGGTATTGGCTGAGTAGTCCAGCAAATGCAAAGTCTTGTACCACACCGCTGATCCCCCAATGTAGGAAGTTGGCTCTGTATGCACTATTTCAAAGTAAGGAATAGTATGCACAGAGTCCAAGGGTTCCCCTTAGAGGTAAGATAGTGGCAAAAAGAGATAATACTAATGCTCTATTTTGTGGTAGTGTGGTCGAGCAGTAGGCTTATCAAAGGAGTAGTGTTAAGCATTTGTTGTACATACACACAGGCAATAAATGAGGAACACACACTCAGAGACAAATCCAGCCAATAGGTTTTGTTATAGAAAAATATATTTTCTTAGTTTATTTTAAGAACCACAGGTTCAGATTCTACATGTAATATCTCATTTGAAAGGTATTGCAGGTAAGTACTTTAGGAACTTTGAATCATTACATTAGCATGTATACTTTTTACATAAAACACAATAAGCTGTTTTAAAAGTGGACACAGTGCAATTTTCACAGTTCCTGGGGGAGGTAAAGTATTGTTAGGTTTCACAGGTAAGTAAGTCACTTACAGGTTTCAGTTTTTGGTCCAAGGTAGCCCACCGTTGGGGGTTCAGAGCAACCCCAAAGTTACCACACCAGCAGCTCAGGGCCGGTCAGGTGCAGAGGTCAAAGAGGTGCCCAAAACACAAAGGCTTCAATGGAGAGAAGGGGGTGCCCCGGTTCCAGTCTGCCAGCAGGTAAGTACCCGTGTCTTAGGAGGGCAGACCAGGGGGGTTTTGTAGGGCACCGGGGGGGACACAAGTCAGCACAAAAAGTACACCCTCAGCAGCGCGGGGGCGGCCGGGTGCAGTGTGCAAACACGCGTCGGGTTTTCAATGGTTTTCAATGAGATCAAGGGATCTCTTCAGCGTTGCAGGCAGGCAAGGGGGGGGGCTCCTCGGGGTAGCCACCACCTGGGCAAGGGAGAGGGCCTCCTGGGGGTCACTCCTGCACAGGAGTTCCGTTCCTTTAGGTGCTGGGGGCTGCGGGTGCAGGGTCTTTCCCAGCCGTCGGGAAATGGAGTTCAGGCAGTCGCGGTCAGGGGGAGCCTCGGGATTCCCTCTGCAGGCGTCGCTGTGGGGGTTCAGGGGGGACAACTTTGGTTACTCACGGTCTCGGAGTCGCCGGAGGGTCCTCCCTGAGGTGTTGGTTCTCCACCAGTCGAGTCGGGGTCGCCGGGTGCAGTGTTGCAAGTCTCACGCTTCTTGCGGGGAGTTGCAGGGGTCTTTAAATCTGCTCCTTGAAACAAAGTTGCAGTTCTTTTGGAGCAGTGCCGCTGTCCTCGGGAGTTTCTTGTCTTTCTTGAAGCAGGGCAGTCCTCAGAGGATTCAGAGGTCGCTGGTCCCTTGGAAAGCGTCGCTGGAGCAGGTTTCTTTGGAAGGCAGGAGACAGGCCGGTAAGTCTGGGGCCAAAGCAGTTGGTGTCTTCTGTTCTTCCTCTGCAGGGGTTTTTCAGCTCAGCAGCAGTCTTCTTCTTGTAGTTTCAGGAATCTAAAGTTTTAGGTTCAGGGAAGCCCTTAAATACTAAATTTAAGGGCGTGTTTAGGTCTGGGGGGTTAGTAGCCAATGGCTACTAGCCCTGAGGGTGGGTACACCCTCTTTGTGCCTCCTCCCAAGGGGAGGGGGTCACATCCCTAATCCTATTGGGGAATCCTCCATCTGCAAGATGGAGGATTTCTAAAAGTTAAGAGTCACTTCAGCTCAGGACACCTTAGGGGCTGTCCTGACTGGCCAGTGACTCCTCCTTGTTATTCTCATTATTTTCTCCGGCCTTGCCGCCAAAAGTGGGGGCCGTGGCCGGAGGGGGCGGGCAACTCCACTAGCTGGAGTGTCCTGCGGTGCTGGCACAAAGGGGTGAGCCTTTGAGGCTCACCGCCAGGTGTGACAGCTCCTGCCTGGGGGAGGTGTTAGCATCTCCACCCAGTGCAGGCTTTGTTACTGGCCTCAGAGTGACAAAGGCACTCTCCCCATGGGGCCAGCAACATGTCTCGGTTGTGGCAGGCTGCTGGAACCAGTCAGCCTACACAGATAGTCGGTTAAGGTTTCAGGGGGCACCTCTAAGGTGCCCTCTGGGGTGTATTTTACAATAAAATGTACACTGGCATCAGTGTGCATTTATTGTGCTGAGAAGTTTGATACCAAACTTCCCAGTTTTCAGTGTAGCCATTATGGTGCTGTGGAGTTCGTGTAAAACAGACTCCCAGACCATATACTCTTATGGCTACCCTGCACTTACAATGTCTAAGGTATTGCTTAGACACTGTAGGGTCACAGTGCTCATGCACTGGTGCCCTCACCTATGGTATAGTGCACCCTGCCTTAGGGCTGTAAGGCCTGCTAGAGGGGTGACTTATCTATACCTGCATAGGCAGTGAGAGGCTGGCATGGCACCCTGAGGGGAGTGCCATGTCGACTTACTTGTTTGGTTCTCACCAGCACACACAAGCTGGCAAGCAGTGTGTCTGTGCTGAGTGAGGAGTCTCCAGGGTGGCATAAGACATGCTGCAGCCCTTAGAGACCTTCCTTGGCATCAGGGCCCTTGGTACCAGGGGTACCATTTACAAGGGACTTATCTGGATGCCAGGGTGTGCCAATTGTGGATACAAAAGTACAGGTTAGGGAAAGAACACTGGTGCTGGGGCCTGGTTAGCAGGCCTCCGCACACTTTCAATTCAAAACATAGCATCAGCAAAGGCAAAAAGTCAGGGGGTAACCATGTCAAGGAGGCATTTCCTTACACAGACATTTTGTTAAAACTAGACACCCCAAGGAGTCCAGGGAGGTGTGGCTTGCGTGGATCCCCCAACATTTTCTTACCCAGACTCCTCTGTAAACCTCAAAATTTGCTTACAAAAGCATATTTTCCTGACTTTTCCTCGTAGGATCACCACTCCAGCACAAAATTCCTACTCCCCAGTGTTCCCCTCAGTCTCCCAAGTAAAATGACACCTCACTTATGTGGGTCCCCACAGCAGAGTCAGTCTAAAGATGTATAAAAGAATATGTCCTTATAAACTCGCTGTGCTATCCCCTCTATCTCTACAAGTTTTGGGCCTTATTCTGTTGCAGGCACCTGGCCCACCCACACAAGTGAGGTATCATTTTTATCGGGAGACTTGGGGGAACGCTGGGTGGAAGGAAATTTGTGGCTCCATTCAGATTCCAGAACTTTCTGTCACCGAAATGTGTGGAAAATGCGTTTTTTTTAGCCAAAATTTGAGGTTTGCAAAGGATTCTGGGTAACAGAACCTGGTCAGAGCCCCGCAAGTCACCCCATCTTGGATTCCCCTAGGTCTCTAGTTTTACAAAAATGCACAGGTTTGGTAGGTTTCCCTAGGTGCCAGCTGAGCTAGAGGCCAAAATCTACAGGTAGGCACTGTTTTCAATGAAAAAATGTGATGTGTCCACGTTGCGTTTTGGGGTGTCTCCTGTCGCGGGCGCTAGGCCTACCCACACAAGTGAGGTATCATTTTTATCGGGAGACGTGGGGGAACGCTGGGTGGAAGGAAATTTGTGGCTCCTCTCAGATTCCAGAACTTTCTGCCACAGAAATGTGAGGAACATTTGTTTTTTTAGCCAAATTTTGAGGTTTGCAAAGGATTCTGGGTAACAGAACCTGGTCCGAGCCACACAAGTCACCCCATTTTGGATTCCCCTAGGTCTCTAGTTTTCAGAAATGCACAGGTTTGGTAGGTTTCCCTAGGTGGCGGCTGAGCTACAGGCCAAAATCTACAGGTAGGCACTTTGCAAAAAACACCTCTGTTTTCCTTCACAAATTTGGCTGTGTCCACGTTGCACTTTGGGGCGTTTCCTGTCGCGGGCGCTAGGCCTACCCACACAAGTGAGGTATCATTTTTATCGGGAGACGTGGGGGAACGCTGGGTGGAAGGAAATTTGTGGCTCCTCTCAGATTCCAGAACTTTCTGCCACAGAAATGTGAGGAACATGTGTTTTTTTAGCCAAATTTTGAGGTTTGCAATGGATTCTGGGTAACAGAACCTGGTCCGAGCCACACAAGTCACCCCATCTTGGATTCCCCTAGGTCTCTAGTTTTCAGAAATGCACAGGTTTGGTAGGTTTCCCTAGGTGGCGGCTGAGCTACAGGCCAAACTCTACAGGTAGGCACTTTGCAAAAAACACCTCTGTTTTCCTTCAAAAATTTGGCTGTGTCCACGTTGCGCTTTGGGGCGTTTCCTGTCGCGGGCGCTAGGCCTACCCACACAAGTGAGATATAATTTTTATCGGGAGACGTGGGGGAACGCTGGGTGGAAGGAAATTTGTGGCTCTTCTCAGATTCCAGAACTTTCTGCCACAGAAATGTGAGGAACATTTGTTTTTTTAGCCAAATTTTGAGGTTTGCAATGGATTCTGGGTAACAGAACCTGGTCCGAGCCACACAAGTCACCCCATCTTGGATTCCCCTAGGTCTCTAGTTTTCAGAAATGCACAGGTTTGGTAGGTTTCCCTAGGTGGCGGCTGAGCTACAGGCCAAACTCTACAGGTAGGCACTTTGCAAAAAACACCTCTGTTTTCCTTCAAAAATGTGGCTGTGTCCACGTTGCGCTTTGGGGCGTTTCCTGTCGCGAGCGCTAGGCCTACCCACACAAGTGAGGTATCATTTTTATCGGGAGACGTGGGGGAACGCTGGTTGGAAGGAAATTTGTGGCTCCTCTCAGATTCCAGAACTTTCTGCCACAGAAATGTGAGGAACATGTGTTTTTTTAGCCAAATTTTGAGGTTTGCAATGGATTCTGGGTAACAGAACCTGGTCCGAGCCACACAAGTCACCCCATCTTGGATTCCCCTAGGTCTCTAGTTTTCAGAAATGCACAGGTTTGGTAGGTTTCCCTAGGTGGCGGCTGAACTAGAGGCCAAAATCTACAGGTAGTCACTTTGCTAAAAACAGCTCTGTTTTCTGTGATGTGTCCACGTTGTGTTTTGGGGCATATCCTGTCGCGGGCGCTAGGCCTACCCACACAAGTGAGGTATCATTTTTATCGGGAGACTTGGGGGAACATAGAATAGCAAAACAAGTGTTATTGCCCCTTATCTTTCTCTACATTTTTCCCTTCCAAATGTAAGACAGTGTGTAAAAAAGACGTCTATTTGAGAAATGCCCTGTAATTCACATGCTAGTTTGGGCACCCCGGAATTCAGAGATGTGCAAATAACCACTGCTTCTCAACACCGGGGGCCAGATGTAGCAAACGTTTGCGACTCGCAAACGGGCCGATTCGCAATTTGCGACAGTGCAAAATCGGAAATGGGATGCAAAAAGCCCATTTCCGACTTGCAAAAAGCGATGGGACCCGTTTGCGAGTCGCATCCGTTGCGACTCCATTTTGCGACCCGCAAATTGCAAGTCGCAATTTGCGAGTCGCAAACCTTATGCAATTGCAACTCGCAAATTGCGACTAGTCGCAAAAAGCCCAGTTTGCAAGTCGCATTTACCACTAACTCAGAGCAGGTGGTAACCATTACCAAAGTATAAAAGGAGACCCAGAAGGCATCTGGGTCACTCAAGATGGCGGACATATACCTGATAGCGGTGAGGAGGAGAGTCTACGCAGCCCAGCAGAGGAGGAGGAGGGGCCACAGACAGGAGAAGATATATAGAACAAGGCAGACCCTTTTCCAGCAAACTGAAGAGGAGATCTATGATAAATACCGCCTTAGCAGCGCTGCCATTCTAGAATTAATAGATTTACTAAAACCACAGCTAGAACACAAGACTCTGCGTGGCTGCGCCATCCCTACGCATGTGCAAGTACTATGCGCACTGCACCTCTTGGCCTCAGGGAGCTATCAGGGGGTCATTGCCGTGGCAGGTGGGGTATCCCAAAGTGCAGTGTCAAGGTTCCTCAGGGCATTCCTAAATGCCTTAGTAGCGCACAGGTCTCAGTTCATATACTTACCAAGGAATGAGCAGAAATTAACAGCACGAAGCTGGACTTTTACCGCATTGCCCACTTCCCCCATGTCATTGGATGTGTAGATGGGACACACATTCAAATATGCCCCCCGCTAATCTGGAACATATTTTCCGCAACAGAAAGTGTACCCACTCACTCAACATACAGGTTGTTTGTGATGCCCATTACGTCATCACGGACATCGTAGCTAAGTTTCCAGGCAGTACCCATGACTCATACATTTTTAGACATAGTGGGATACATCAACGCCTGGAACGTGGGGAGTTTGGAGACGGATACCTCCTAGGTAGAGCTGCATACACCTTGCAGACATACACACAGGTCACTGTGCACGACTATCTGGACTTACTAACAGTGTACTTTTGTGCCCAACAGGTGACAGTGCATATGCTCTAAGGCCATGGATCATGACTCCATTTTTAACACCCAGCAATGATTCAGAGAGGCAATACAACAGTGCGCATAAGAGGACCAGGAACCTCATAGAGCGCACCTTCGGACTCCTGAAGGCAAGATTCCGATGCCTCCACTGCAGCGGAGGCGCCCTCCAATACACCCCCATTACCGCTTTCAAAATTGTGGTCGCATGCGCCATCCTCCACAACATAGCCACCCGACGTGGGCTACCTCTCACCCCTGCAGACCCAGATCCTGATGATGAAGAGCAAGAACAACCACATCGCCATCATGGGGATAGGAGTCTAGCTAATCAAGGCAGACTGAGACGGGACCACATTGCAACGCAATATTCTGGACGGTACGTGTCAACTCCCACCATACTCACCTATTAACCATTTGTTAAGTGGAACCAAAATAACTGTTTTATTAATGTCATGAAGAAACTATATACAAGTTGTAATTGTCCATGGGCAGGAAAATGCCAACCAGTCATGTGGCACATTAACGCCATGTGCCACATGAATCTGTCCTGGCTGTTATCTATGATCTCCTGCCCCTCCTGCTGCGTCCATGGTGCTGTGCCTACCACTCCTCAGCACCCTACTGTGAGTGCAGAGACACTGCTCACTGTTGAGCCCTCCTCCCAGGTGTATTTGTTAACTTCCTGGCTGTGATGTCATCATCATGTGCCAGGAAGTGTTTCCAGGGTGTTCTGGTATGCTTTCTGGAGTGTTCTGCTGCATCTGCAAGCAATTTTGAAGGTATTCGCAATTTGCGACACCCACTCGCTAATTGCGAGTTCGTTTTTGCACACTCGCAAACAGCGACCTCGCAAACTGCGGACTCGCACACAGTGTTGCGAGTCCGGCTGCGAGTCGCAAAATCGGATCGCTTTTTTTTCTGGCATTCCAGTTTGCGACTCGCATTTTGCGAGTCGCATCAACTCGCAAAATGCGAGTCGCAATTTTTATTTTTGCTACATCTGGCCCCTTATCTTGTGCCCATTTTGGAAATACAAAGGTTTTCTTGATAGCTATTTTTTACTCTTTATATTTCAGCAAATGAATTGCTGTATACCTGGCATAGAATGAAAACCCACTGCAGGGTGCAGGTCATTTATTGGCTCTGGGTACCTAGAGTTCTTGATGAACCTACAAGCCCTGTATATCCCCGCAACCAGAAGAGTCCAGCAGACGTAACGGTATATTGCTTTCGAAAATCTGACATTGCAGGAAAAAGTTACAGAGTAAAACTTAGAGAAAAATTGATGTTTTTTTCACCTCAATTTCAATATTTTTCTTTTTCAGTTGTTATTTTCTGTAGGAAACCCTTGTAGGATCTACACAAATGACCCCTTGCTGAATTCAGAATTTTGTCTACTTTTCAGAAATGTTGCGGTTTCTGGGATCCAGCGTTGGTTTCATGCCCATTTCTGTCACTGACTGGAAGGAGGCTGAAAGCACAAAAAATCGTAAAAATGGGGTATGTCCCAGTAAAATGCCAAAATTGTGTTAAAAATTGGGTTTTCTGATTCAAGTCTGCCTGTTCCTGAAAGCTGGGAAGCTGGTGATTTTATCACCGCAAACCCTTTGTTGATGCCCTTTTCAGGGAAAAAACCACAAGCCTTCTTCTGCAGCCCATTTTTCCCATTTTTAAAAAAAAAACGAAATGTTCACTGTTTTTTGGCTAATTTCTTGGCCTCCTTCTGGGGAACCCACAAAGTCTGGGTACCTCTAGAATCCCTAGGATGTTGGAAAAAAAGGACGCAAATTTGGCGTGGGTAGCTTATGTGAACAAAAAGTTATGAGGGCCTAATTGCGAACTGCTCCAAATAGCCAAAAAAAGGCTCGGCACAGGAGGGGGAAAAGGCCTGGCAGCGAAGGGGTTAATAAAGATGAGGAGTGGACACCCATGAAACAGTTTAATGAAAATCTGCATGTTAGATCCCCGTTTGTTTTTGTTTTGTATTGTTTCGTGTTCCCCGCACTTATTGCTCCATTACTACATTGGTCTGCATGGGAATGTGTTAGCAGAAGCCCAAAGATGGAGCAAGCCACGACTAGTGGGTGAGGGCAATTTTTAAACAGCTGTGCTATTTCCATTCTGTGGTAGCAGTCTTCTCAGCTGGGGTAGGGTGTCTCTGCTGTTATTTCTTGTCCTTTTTTGTGAGATTGGTATGAGGTGAGGAGCGTGCCCCATAAGCCATTATCCAGCATTAGTGCTCCATAATGGTTCAAGTCTTTGGGAGAAAAAAGAATATTCACGTATCATTTACCAGAGAGATGCTTATCGACAACTGTGGATGAAGTTTGTGTCTCTGGGCTGCAGGCCACATAGAAGACTGTGGGCTCAACCACCCATGCAAATTTGATGTTCCTGGAAATGAGGACTGCTGTCAGGTGTGGAGCACAAGGTCGGACTGGGAGCCCCTGGCTGACCTGCAGGAGGGTCCCACACCACAGGCTTCACAAGAAGCTTCCCAGGACAAGTGGCTGCTCAGAAGCATGTCTGCAGTGCACCAGCAGCACTCTTTCTGAGGCCCTAGCCAAATTACAGATACCAGAGACGCAGGTGGATGAAAGGCAAGCACGGTTCCCAGGTAGAGCAGGCAGGTCTGCTCAGGCAAGACTCGTTAACAGCCTTCTGTGCTGACAGACTGACAAGGAGCTCCAGCTCTGGCTTGGGCACAACCGCAGGGCCAGTCAGAAAGCCAGCAGCACTTTACCTGTAGGCAGTTGGATATTATTAAAAACTATGGAAGGATCATGTATTTAGCACAAGGATTACACCCTAAGAGTTTCTTGGCGTTGCAGGAGATCTGAAATGTTAAGTAAATGGTCCTGAAGCGAAGAAACAAAAGGAGAGAATGGTATGGATTCCTTTGGAGAGGCAGGAAGGGGAGGAACCGCACAGGTATGGAGTAAAGGGAGATAAAATAGTTTTTATTTTTAAGCTTTGTTAAGCAATTCTGTCTCACGGTTGACGCAAATCTTACTTTGTTGGGACTGCTATGAGGACGGTTGATGTGGAGGTCATTCTTAAAAAAATAAAAGCGATGAACTAAAAATTTGCGCTCACCCTAATTTCAGGTTGGTAACCTTGCCTTATGCCCATCTAACAAAGCATCTGCGAAACGTATCCATTATTTTAATCTTGAATCTAGGACTAACCATGACAAAGTAGCATTACAAATAAAAATAGCACTTCCTGCTATATCGCCTCCCCAATCTAATGAGCAAATGAACATATTAATATACATGTGATAAAATAATAGCTGGAGAAACAGTTTTAGTACACTATTTGGGTACCACGAAAATGAAGATGATGCTTATAACTTACCTTTCGCACTCCTGGTGGAGGTAGTGTAAAGGCCTCTGCCTGATCTTGTGTTGAAAGGATGGAATGCAACGCTATTAATTTGTACCTGCAATTTTTGAAAAATCAAACAATAAAAGTTTTCACCCGGTCAGAAAAACATATATATACATAGCACAGAACAAAACAACAAGCTGCAGTTTCGTTCTTTAAAAGGATTGTGCCGCCTAAGTTCCAGCAACATAAGACTTACGTCAAAAGGCTATTCAATGAACAACTTTAAAAGACAGAAAAGTAAGACAAACATACCACCTTTAATGTATGTTCTTTAGTATTGTATTTTTCCAGTACTACATATTGTGGGAGAGGAAGTAATAATGTAGCTTCAATTACTATAGCATGGCTATCCTAGTCAAACAAAATATAAATACAAGAACCTAACGACCGTGCAAGTTTTATTTTCAAGGAGTTATTAACAATATGGATTGGTTAGGCCTGACTTAAGTAATTAAGGAACCTATCTATTCCACAAGATCACATTGGTGTGATGCTTGGAATGGGTTGAACTTCAAATAACACACTAGTAACCTTTATATTTGCCAGGACACTTCCTAGTTCACTTCCACACAAAAAACTAGCTCTGCACTAAACTTATGGGACCAACTAAATCCAGCGATGGGAATTGGAACAAGCATTGGCAATGCCAATATGTATGGCCTATAATTGTAAATGCTTGTTCAGTCACTATGGATTTAGGTGCTCAAGAAGTCATCATACATGAACTCTGCCACTCATCTGGGCACGTATGCATCAGTTCATTACTCACACTCATTCTTACATTTACGTAGTTACACAACCGCAAACTCAACAACACATGCACAATAAACTAATAAAGTAAAAGTAGAAAAAAACAAGCCATGCTGCCACTTAAACAGGGCAGACATATGCTTGCAATAACAAATTAAATTCAACAAAGCATGGGTGTCCGTCTTCCAATAATATTGTACATCATGATCTGTTGTTTTAATAATGGAGCATGGCTGCCATGTTTAGAACCAATATAATGGACATCTTGGAATGGTAACACAAGGCTCCTCTGTGTATACATATATAAATCTTCTACCTCAAGGGTTTGTCAAAGGGGTAATCAAAACCATAATCCTTGCCTACTAAGGTAATATGTGAGATTGCATGTAACAAAATAATTTCTGTATTATCATGGTGCAAGAACAATCCACCATCAAAGGCCTACAGGCTTTAACATTTGGTTTCATACTGTTTTTTTCATATTGTTTCATAATAAACAATCAGATCAATGACACTGGACATAACTTTTCAGAGGGAACTAATCAGGCCTACACTCATTATCAATGGCTAGTCAACATAACATAAATGTCAACATTTTAGAAGAGGAAAGTGGGAGATTCTAAAAACCATAACGAGGAGAATGCATTTCCTCTACTGACTTTGATTAAAGGAGATGTAATTTCCGGCAGGAAATAGCCAACCTAAAGCCATTTTTGCTTACAAAATTGAGCTTCTCATCTGAATTGGACCTATTGGCATTTATGACAAAACCAACTCAGGCCTACTGTACTGAGTAAGATTCTTCATAATTCAATTATCAGACAGAGTCATTAAATTATGAATTTATACAACACTGGACTTAGCAAAGCAGATGACAATGGCCCTCTTTATTACATTGGTGGTAATAACCACCTATGGCCGCGGTGACTGCCTCCAACATAGCACTGCGGCGGTGACCATCCGTCTGCCAGATTATGAGCACTACCTGACTTCCGCCACAATAAGGGTGGAAATCCGGCAGTGTTCATACTGGCGGACGATGGTGACCTGGATCTGCTAACACCAGCACCGCCATGCCAGAAGAACACCGCCAGCTGTATTTTGAGCAGAACTACTGCCTGGTGGTGTTCTGCTGGCAGGGCGCTGCTGACAGTAGCAGCACCACTTCCCGTTCCCTGCCGGATGATTTCCTCACCCAAGGTAAGTCGGGCGTCTGACAAGGGAGGGGGTGGGAGGGTAGGGGGTGTTGTGTGTGTGTGTCTGAGTGTGTGTGTGAGACTGCATCTGTGTGTTGTGTTGTATGCATGTGAGTGAATGCGTGTAAGAATGGTGAAGTGAGTGAGTGTCTGCATGTCAGTGTGTCTGTGAGTATGTCTGGACGAATGCGTATGTGAATGCGTGTATGCCAGTGAATGTGTGTCTGCCAGTGTATGTGAATGGGTGTATGCGTGGTGCGTGTGGGTGTCTGTGTGTGGTGAGGGGGGTGTGCAGTGAGGGGCGCTATGACTGTAGTGGGGGGTTATTTGTGCATGTGTGCATTTATGGGAATGGGGATAAATGCGTGTATTGGAGGGGGTGGAGGGGTGTTTGGATGGAGGGGGTGTCAGGTGAGTGTTGGGGGGTGACGGAGCCACCCACCGGTGACAGAGAATTCCTTCCCTTTCACTGATAGGGCCTACCGCCATGGTTTTCGTGGCATTGCTAAAGCCACGGAAACCATGGCGATAGGCTGGCTCATAATGCCGCCAGCGGTACCCTGTGGGCCTCCGGGTCTGAGATGAATATCTCCACCTGGTGGTATGAGTGGAGAAGTGGCGGGTTAGCCGCAGCCAACCTGCCACACTCATAATGTGGCGGTGTGTACCTCCAGCCTGTTGGTGGTAATACAGCCACATTAACCCTGGCATTCAAAAGACCGCCAGGGTTAAAATGAGGAGCTATCTCTCTTACGAAGGCCTAACAGTGGTCCTCTCAGTGAAAATCTTCTGCCATCACAGTTTGTCAGACGGAGTAACCAGCGTCAAAACTGTTATCTCCTATGGTGAACTTGAGATTCCATGTAACAAAATACCTCTCTGTGGGTTTTCATATTGAGTAATAACAATCCACCCTTAAATGTATTTTACTTTAATATATGCTTTTCACAATAAATACATCAGGACTACGCTTATCATAACTTTTCATAATAAACAAATCAAGCCTCTAGCCTTGATCTTTGGTGGCATAATAACCTACCACGACGGGCTGAACTCAGCATAAGCTTCCCTACAAGGCAGAAAGTGCAATACAACCATTCATTTTCAATGGTAGCACACTACCTACTGCCTAACAAAATGCTGTACCCAAGTCAACCATCATGAGAGTGGCACCAAAGTGCTTCTCTCTCAGTAGTGCCTGTGCTTCAAAAGCGTTTCCTGTTGATCAGATATTGTCTGAGGACAGCTGTGCTGTCAAACCAGATCTAAAAACAACTCAGACACTCTCACACAAATCCTCCTCAATACCATAAAGTGTTATAAAGGGCTCGGCTATTGTAATAGCTAAAGAAATTACAGAGTACTTGGAAAGCAAAGGTACTGTAGCCTTCAACTAACCAGGCACACTCCAGAATTACAAAATTGTTACTGTAGAAAAGGTACAAAACAATGATCTTCACCTAATGTAATGTAAAGTGAGGACCATATAGAGACAATGGATTCCACATCATCAGCTAAGGAATCTCAAAGGACAGAGAAACATATCACGTCATATTAATATCTCTCAATTTTCATCGTTGTAATGTATAACCTATAACGATACCATCTTACAAAGCTGTGCTATGCTCCCCAGACCTGTCACTGTAACTATGCAATAATTTAATGTCCTTCGATGACAAAATCATCAACAAACAGAAAAGACTGCTTCTCATCACCATGTCCTGGCTCAAGTAACATAAAGGTGCAACTCTTCTCTTTCTGGAGGTTCATTAGGATCCATGAACTAGAGGTCACTAACACACTTATGTATTGATCTATTCCTCCCATTTCTTATCTGAACCATTACAACCCTAATGTATGTCTTACTATGCAAGGCAACATCTCTCACAAACTCAAGCATGTGCATAATGAACCACTCCTGAAAAAGCAAATTTTGTCTAGGCATATCTTGAATAAGTACTGCCGACTCACAGATCAGACCTGCACTTTCATAATCTATGTGGTGGTTGACACATTTTAGCATACAATACTGCTCAATCACCTGATCTCACATGACTGTGCCAGTGAAAATTACTTAATTGGATTCACATAATTTCTGCTTCACTAAAGTCACTGCTACTGAATAAGGGTTACTGGAGAGATAAACTTTCTTGAGGTTCATTTTCAATGTTCACACGGTTCAATTGAACTTTACCCTAGAAGTATGCCAAACTGAATTCTATTGATATATTGCTGATGATGCAGCAATACACTTCTTATTAGAGGACAGTTCTGGCTCACAAATCAGAAGAATCGCAGGAAGATCAGTTACAGTGATGATGAAGATATGTTGCAGTGATTGTAGAAGGCTGGCCTGGTTTGTAGTGGGTACCTAAGTTACTTACACCTTATACCAGGTCCAGTTATCCCTTATTAGTGAAATGTAGGTAGTGTTCTAGCAGCTTAGGCTGTCTTGAAGTAACTGTAGCACAGCAGCTTAGGCTGAACTAGGAGACATGCAAAGCTCCTGCAATACCACAATAGCTACACAGTACTTATACACAATAAAAGACAATACTCAGTGTTACCAAAAATAAAGGTACTTTATTTTAGTGACACAAGGCCAAAAACATCTTAGAAGCAATACTCCTTTTGGAGGTAAGTAGTATACACAATATATACACTAGTAACTAAAATCAGGTAAGTAAACAGTCATAGAATAGTATAAACAGTAGAAAATACAATAGATTGCAAAGGGCCTAGGAGCAACACAAACCATATACTAAAATAGTGGAATGCGAATCACAAATTCCCCATTAGGCAAGTGTAGTGTGTAGAAGGGCACTGGGAGTGTAGGAAAACACCAAAGGTAAGTATAAGTAAATTACCCCACCCCAGAGCCCTGGAAAGCAGGAGTAAAGTACAGCAAGTTTCCCCAGGACACACTACAAGTTGTGATAAGAGATTTTGCAAGAACCAAGCAAGACTGCAAGCAACAAACAATGTATTCCTGGACCTGAAGACCTGTGGAGAGAGGAGACCAAGTCCAGAAGTTGAAGAAGAGTCAGGAAGGACAGGAGCCCCTGCCAACCTAGAAATGGTGCAAGAGAGGATTCTCCGGTAAGAAGAAAAGTACAGAAGAGCACCAAAGAAGATGGCTGCGGGTTCCTGCTTGGTGCAGGTGATGTCCCACGTCGAGTTGTTGGATGCAGGCTGTTTGTGTCACTGGATTTCGCCAACAAGCCTTGGTTCACACAAGTATGCGGTTTGTGTCAAAATGGAGCTGCCTGGACCCAAGAGGGACCTGGGGGTCTCAACTCCGACTGAGGAGACAGAGGGGGCTCTCAGCACTCCAGAGAGCCCACAGAAGACCAGGCAGCACCCACGGGAGTCCCAGGACAGAGGGACAAAGAAGATGCAAAGTGCAGTCGTCGCAGCACTACAAAGGAAAGTCCCACGCTGCCGGAGAACAACTCAGCGAGTTGTGCGTCACAGGATGGAGTGCAGGGGACATGGGCTACACTGTGCACAAAGGATTCTTGGAAGCAATGCACAGAAGCCCAAGGAGCTGGAGAAGACGCGGTGCACAGGGGTACTGTCGCAGCACAGGGAGGCAAGGTCTTATCTCCACCATATTGGACAGCTGGCCCTTAGGACAGTATGGGTCACGTCGTTCTACCACCTGAGTTCCAGGGAGCACGCTCATCGTCAGGAGAGGAGTCCCAGAGTACCGGTTGTCATAACAGAAGGGTGCCTGCAGAAGCAGGGTCACTGCACAGGAGATTCCTTTGGTTCTTCTGGTGCTGGGTGAAGACATGCAGTCTTCAGGGCGTGCACACCATGGAAACTGTTGCAAATGCTGACTAGAGCTGAAGTTGCAGGTCACAGGAGTCGTCCTGGATACTTTGTTGCAGTTACAGAGGTTCCTGGAGCAGTCTGTGGTTGATCCGACAGTCAGAAGCTGAAGCAGAGGATTCCTGAATCTGAGGAAACACCCAGAGGAGCGACCCTAAATAGCCCTGAGAGGGGGATTGGCTATCTACCCAGGTATGCACCTATCAGGAGGGGTCTCTGACATCACCTGCTGGCACCGGCCACTAAGAGGCCTCCTGAGTGTCCCCACACCTTGGAATCCAAGATGGCTGAAGTCTGGAGCACACTGGAGGAGCCCTGGGAACCACACCTGGGGTGGTGATGGACAGGGGAGTGGTCACTCCCCTTTCCTTTGTCCAGTTTTGCGCCAGAGCAGGGATTGGGGGTCCCTGAACTGGTGTAGACTGGCTTATGCAAGTAGGGCACCATCTGTGCCCTTCAAAGCATTTCCAGAGGCTCTGGGAGGCTTCCACTCCCAAGCCTGTAACACCTATTTCCAAAGGGAGAGGGTGTAACACACTCCTCCCAAAGGAAATGTTAGTTCTGCCTTCCTGGGACTGAGCTGTTCAGACCCCAGGAGAGCAGAACTCTGTCTGCGAGGTGGCAACAGAAATGCAAGCCTCGGGGAGCTGGTTTGGCAGTACTGGGAGTCCATGGTAGAGCCCCCAGAATGCATGGAATTGGCTCCCCAATACCAGATTTTGACAGGGGGACATTCCATGAACTTAGACACCTTACATGGTCATATTCGGAGTTACCATTGTGAAGCTACATATAGGTATCGACCTATATGTAGTGCAAGCGTGTAATGGTGTCCCCGCACTCACGAAGTCCGGAGATTTGGACCTGGACAGCGTGGGGGCACCTTTGCTGGTGCAAAGGTGCCCTCACACATAGTAATTTTGCACCTAGCCTTCAGTAAATGAAGGTTAGACATATAGGTGACTTAGAAGTTACTTAAGTGCAGTGAAAATGGCTGTGAAATAGTGTGTGCACTTTTTCACTCAGGCTGCAGGGGCAGTCCTAAAGAAAGGTTTGTCTGAGCTCCTTATGGGTGGCAAAAGAAATGCTGCAGCTCATGGAACCCCAATGCCATGGGTACCTAGGTACCAAATACTGGGGACATATAAGAGGGGGTCCAGTGTGCCAATCAGAATTAGAATATTGAGTCACTAAACTATAGTGACAAATTTGGTAAGTAGAGAGAGCATAAGCACTGGAGTTTTGGTTAGCAGAACTTCAGTGACACAGTTAAGCATATTGACAACACACACATAGGCCACAAATTATGAGCACTGGGGTCCTGGCTAGCAGGATCCCAGTGAGACACGCAAACCATACCGACAACCGGGCAGAAATTGGGGGTAACATGCCAAGAAAGATGGTACTTTCCTACAATGATCAAAAAACCTACATCAAAAAACCTACATCCTTCTCCTGGATGCAGTTAATGTGTTACCCCGACCTCTTACATGGACAAACTCTAGGACCTCATTCAAACCTAAAATATGTAACCTGAAAGCACTGTTCAAGATGCACCTGTCATTCAATCATCATGCAAATACAGTTACTAAGGATGTGTACCATCTACATAAACTGCGCGTTATCATCCCTTGATCCTCGCACACAAGACAGTCTTAGTTTCTAAGATCATCTCAGCAAGGTTGGATTATTGTATTGCCATCTACAATGGACTATAAACATGGTCCTACAAAACAAACAGCCCAAAACTGGTCAGCTGTTTTAACCTGAGCAACCACACTGGCTCGCTCTCAAAGAAAGACTGCAGTCCAAAACTCTGTTATCTGTCCATAATTCTCCACTTGGCCATGCCACAAGTAATCCTTTCAGGATCTTTCTGCTGTATCAGTTCTCCAGGATCCAAAAACAACATTTTGGTCTTTGGTCGTTCACATAAAAAGTATTTCTTGGCAGAACAATCAATGCACAGGGCTTCTCTCTTTGAAACAAACTATCTTCTCACCTAAGACTTGAGCAAGATTTTGGGAAGTAGCACACAAACATAAAGCCGCTTCTTGGTGCCTGCCTATCAACAGGTACACAACTCTGTGCCAACACACTCCACCTCATGCACCCAAATCAGGACAGATGACTAAAGTCAGAACTTTTCCTTCCTGGTGCTTAATGTAATAGGTCCTACAAAAGGTTTCTACATTTCATTCAAGGTGGCATTTATATCTGAAACACATCTATATCACAGCTTCTACTGCTCTAATTTTTAAAGCAACGGTTCTCCAAGAGGGCTTCCAGCTGCCTGAAGTACTTTATACACCTTAAAAAAATGATAAATAGGATGAGTTGTTATAACATCTCACATGCAAAGATTAATTTCATACCTAAAAAAAACCCAGTAACAACCACCCTTCACTCTCTATTACAATACGCACACCAAATGCCGCAAAGAAATGTTGCTTTCCTGTCACAGTTGTTTGTTTCAAATGATATTTGCTCCAGATTCATAACCTTAGAATACCCTTCCAGTGCCAAACTGGACCTTGCAAGCACTCGCACATTGCAGTTTAAAATGTCTTTCATTTTAATAAATGAGAATATAGAGAACCAAAATTGCCTATGCTGCAGTGTAGGAAATTTGGGTATTAATTGTGTGGCTCGCACAAGTAATAGGTCCACAATTGTACTTACTGGGAAGCAAATACCCCACTGTAGCGCTTGACTCTCACAGGGAGCAGACAAATGCCTACTCAATGGAGGTGGTGTGGGCTAGTAATCAAGTGTTCTATCCCTATAAGGTCACATTTAAAAAAAAACTGTAGGTCTCCAACCCCCTTCAGCAGGATTCACAGGAGAATCCACTCCGTCAGCTTCTCGGCCCAGCGCAGGAATTTCATGGTATCCCTCCACACCCCACCACTGTCTTTGCACGAGTCAGCAGTGTGTTCCCCCACCCCCATACCCGCCTATAGAGGATCACTGGATAGCCCCAGGGTCCCAATGCCTCTTTAGCCACTCAAAGTGACGACTTGGCTCAGTCTGCAAAGATCCAGTCATTCACCACCACAAGTTGCGAGGCCCAGTAATATTTAAGGATGTCCAGGACTGTAATTTCCCCATCATAGACCCCTCTCTGCAACTTATGAAAGGCGATGTGAGCCACCGCCGTCCCACAGGAGCAGCCAGACCTCATGGTTTACTTTACGAAAGAAATATCTCTGGGGACCCTAAATGATGTATTTTGAAGTACATAGAGAAGATGCGGTGGTGCCATCATCTTATACTGGTTGTCCCTGCCCAGGAGAGAGTGCAGTAGGCCTCTCCAGTGACCGACATCATCATGAAATTTATTTAGCAACACGTAGATGTTACTCTGTAGGAAATCTCCAGGATCTCCGGTGACAGATTCCGAAGTACAAGAAGCCCTCTATTGTGACAGGAACACAGCAGCCGGGGGAGCAGAGACGGAGCAATGCCCACCAAGAAATAGACGCATGACTTTTCCCAGTTGATACAATAGCTAACGTGGTCCCAGAATATCCTAAAGATTTGCAGCACCCTGTCTAGTGACAGGGTAGGCTGAGCCAGGTAGACTAGTACATCTTCGATATACGTGATTCACTCCTCCCACTACCCAGAGACCCCCATCCCCTACAGCAGGGGATTTTGACAGACCCACGCCATAAGTGGCTCAAGGGCTAAGTTTAAGATCATAGGGGACAGTGGGTAACCTTGACTCGTGCCCTTCTGTAGTGCAAAGGCCTGTGAGAGCATGTTGTTAACCTGTACCCTAATCATAGGTCCCTAGTACAGGGGCCTCACCCAGCTACAGAATTCGGGACCGAATCCCAAATGCTCAAGGAATGCAAATATGTAATTCCATTCAATGCTATTGAACGCCATTCTGGCATCCAAGGACAGTACCACTGCCGGCTCAGAGCCCTCACTCTGATTCATGTGCAGCACTCTGTTGAGGCATCGCAGGTTGAGTCTACTCCCCCTGTGTGGCATAAAACCAGAATGATCCGCATGAATCCCTGTAGTGATCACTTTACTTAGTCTGGCAGGCAGCACTTCCACCGGTATTTTTGCTTTTTTGTTGAGTAGGGATATAGGCTTGTATGAGGAACAATTGGTTGGCAGTTTGTTCTTTTTAGGGATCACTATGATAGTTGCCATTCGCTGGTCCTTCTGTAAGTGCAACCGCTCCTGAGCCTCCTGAAACATCGCTAACATGTGTCCTGATAGTTAAGTTGCCACGCCCTTATAGAGGTACACTAGCATCCTCTTGGATCTGCTGTCTTCATTGATTAATGAACCCTAATTGGTTTTGCTGTCTGACCAGTCAGGAGGTCCGCGCCCACTTCCAGGGTATGGATGACATAATCAGTATGACAGGAGTCTCTTGTCCTCATCAGACAGCCTGGGAGGTGAATATCCTTAAAAAGGGCCTCACAATCCTTGACTGTCATGGGAGTTATGGAGGTGTAAACACCTTCATAGTATGCGGCAGAGGCCTCAGTAGTATCTTAAGTAACTTTTCCTAAGCATATCCATCTGGGTCAGAATTACCAGACTCCAGTTCTGACCCCAGTCTCTCCTCTCCATCCACACCTGGAGTTTGCTCGCCTTATCACCCAAGATGTAGAGTCAACGTTGGGCGGCTATGGAATAGGCGCTGGCCCCATTTTCTGCCAGTTCCCACATTTCATACTGTTTAAGGCGGACACGGTATTTGAGGTCAGGGCTCTCTCCAGTAAGGAGGCGAGACTCCAATCCCTCAATTTTAAGCTCAAGGGTCTCAAAGTGGGACTGTTGGACTTTCTTTTCCATTCTATGCTGCAGAGTGCTGTCTTCAACGCCTCCCATAAGGCACAGGCAGAGTCTGCCGAGCCCTTGTTCTCTTGAATGTAGTGGTCCGCCACCTCACCTAGCCACCTCTTAGGGCCTTGTCCTGCAGAAACCAGGGATCCAGTCATCGGATTACCACGCTGCCCCCTGTCTGGTCCCATATACTCTGTGCCTTATGAGTTGTACTCCTAAACTTGTCTGCATGCAATTTGTTGTGTAAATATATAATTGAGACAGGAAAAGCTACCGTATGCCACGAAGAACTAGGTAAACTGACGTATCAGTGAGTTGTGGTCACACCACTGGTCCACTAGGCCTTTATGAATGCTAGCAAAGATCTGGGAGTATCGGGTTACATTATTCGGCTTCCCTGTTGACCCCTACGTCAGCTACTGCATTCCTGTCTCCCTCCAATATGAGAATATCCGGTGTCATGCCCAATATCAGGACACTGACAATGGAAAGCATCATGATGTGAAGCCACAGTGGGACTTAAATAGAGCAAAAGTTTAGGGTGAGGCCCTCCTAGCACCCTGATGGTGCTACAAACCTGCCTGACGGACAACTCCACCTCCATTGTGGAATAAAGGGTATGGACGTTTTAATCAGTATCATAGTCCCCCTAGAATCTGATGTGTAACCCGCATGTGCCAGCAGGACATAACCAAATCTATTCAATACCTTGCTGCAGTTGCCTATAAGATGAGTTACCTGCAGGAGGACCAAATCAGGAGCGTGCCTCCTCAAATACTGCAGTACCATTTTTCTCTTGATCCTACTTCCCAACCCATTCACATTCCAGGATAGTATGTTTAGTGACCTTTTGTGCGGTGTACCCATTGGTCTGTGAAAAGGAGGCTAGCTAGAGGGGATTTCCACACCGTATCTGGTGGGGACCAGGGACCCGACACCATCACCAGCCTGTATCCTTATCTCCCCAAACCCCCAGTGAATGACTGCACAGAAACAACATTTACAAAGAAACAATTGAGAACATAATTCCTTTTTCTCACAATGGCCCATCTTCCCCCTCTCAGCTACCCTGCAAGGCAAGCTTACAACTACCCACCACCCCAATATGCAGTGTGCCTGTCGTCCCAACATTCCTTTAGTCACTACACTAGTGTGGCTAAAGCTGCCTGCTAGAAAACAGAAAAGGTAATAATGAATTATAGAATCTCAAATAAAGCTATGTGTTATCAATGCCTCTACTTCTGAGGTCACAGTAAGCTGGGCCACCGGAGACCACACCTCAAGAGGTCATAAAGGAGAATAGGGTATGAGGCCTCTACTGTGTGCACCTGGCCCTGATGCCAGCATGTTGGCTGTCTCAAGAGTGTGAGCCAACTTGGCCTCCGGAGTCACGGGTACCCCAGGTTTTGGGTCAGGAACCTGCTCAGTACCCGTGCATGTTATTCTAGCACACCCCCTGTCCTGACTGCTTACCTGGAAGGTCTGGTTGCTTATTGCCCAGCTTGTCTCCTCAGCACCCGCTTAAGGAACCGCTGTTTCTCTGTTGGTCCGGGGTACACAAGCACTTCACCCAGTCCCAAGCACCTACAGGTGAGTTAAAGTGCCAAGACTTGTCCTCTGCAATCACTCAGAGTCTAGCAGCGAACACCATTATGTATTTCAGTTCCTTGTCCCTCAATCTCTTATTAACTTCAGCAAAACCACATCTTTGCCTCTGCACTTGTAGCATGAAGTCTGAGAACTATCTCATTGTTGCGTTTTCAAATTTCAGCTCACCATGTGTGCGGGCTGCTTGCAATATGATATCACTGTCCCTGTCGTTGAACACTCTTGCAATAAGCGTCCTGGGGGGGAACTGGGCTTCCGTGGCAGGACCGGCGCCCTATGCACTCTTTCAATGATGAAGAAATTTGAGAGTTGCTTTTGACAGAGTGTTTGGGTGATAAGGTTTTCAGGGTAGAGCTCAACACTGGGCCTCTCTGCTCTCTCAGGGACTCCCACCACCCGTATTTAGTTCCTCTTGGTTCTTCCTTCTTGATCTTAAAGTTTGGCTGCAATTAGCACATTTTCCGTTGTGAGTTGTGAGGCGTCTTGGTTGTAACCATTAGTGAAGTAATGCTTGTTTCCGCTACTGCCAATTTCTCTGTCATTTTTTAAAAAATTGTATTTATTAAATCAGCCCTTAGGAAGGTAACATCAACTGTGACCGCATCAAACTTGGGCTCAATGGTTTCCTTTAGTGTTTATCGCTGTAATGATTGTACTCGGGGAGCGCTCCTGGGCTAGTGGCTGGTGGAAATGACCCTTCCTTCATGGTTAGCCAAAACATTTAGCCTTTATCCTCCTATTTTTCTGACATTCTTTTTATTGACTTTAGGACTCTGGGAACTTTACTACTGCTAATCAGTGCTAAAGCACATGTGCTCTCTCCCCTAAAACTTATTATGACTGGCTTGCACCTGTTTGGCATTATTATGTTACCAGTAAGTCCTTTGTAAAGTGGTGTAACATAGACCCAGGACCTAAAATTAAATAATACTCGTAGGCCTGCAGTGCACATTGCACCATCAACAGAAGTAGCCTTTCAAACGTGTCTCAGGCCTCCCACTACAATGCCTAAGTGCACAGTTTACTGCCACACTGACTTTGCATTTCAAACTACTTGCTAAGGCCTAAACTCCCCTTTCACTACGCCTAAGTCACCTCTGAGATATGCCCCAGGTAGCCATATGGGCAGGGTGCTATGTAGGTAAAAGGAAGGACATGTACTTTTAAGTTTTACATGTCCTAATAGTGACAAACAGCCTACTTTGTTTTTCACTTCTGTGAGGGCTGCTCCTCTCCTAGGTTAGCATTGTGAATTCTCTTATATATTTTTAAGTGGTAATTTCTCATCTGAAAGGAGTAGCATGGGCATGTTTGGTATTTTTGGAATGGTAGTGAGAAATCCTGCTTACCAGTGTAGATAGATTTTACATTACTATATTGGAAATGCCAACTACACTTTGTGTGTACTTTCCAGGCAGCCACAGCACAGGAGGGGCTGGGTGTGACAGCAGAGACAGCTGCATACTGATAGTCTTCAAGGGCAGATAGTGCGGAAGCGGTTGTTCACACCTTACATGTCAATAGGCTGTGCCCTGCCTGCACACAAAGGGCTGACTTACCCCCTATTGATGTCTGGAGCCAGAGCTGGGTTGTAAGGGGTTGTATTAAACTTGAAAGGGTTACTTTGAAGTGAACAAAGACATTTTGGAGTACACGTACAGAGGTTCTTACCCCACAATTTCAGGGTACATGGTGGATATGGGACTGGATCTCTGTCAGGCGGACTGCTGCCCTGCACAAAGGACTCATCTGGACTGCTCTTCTGCTGTTGCCCTGCTGCCTGCTCTTTACACGATGGACTGGACTAAATGACTCACTGGATTGCTTTTCTGCTTGTTGCCCCACTGTAGGAGGCTGGCCTGGTTTGTAGTGGGTACCTTGGGTACTTACACCTTATACCAGGTCCAGTTATCCCTTATTAGTGAAATGTAGTCGTGCTCTGGCAGCTTATGCTGTTAGAGGTAGCTGTAGCAGAGCAGCTTAGGCCGAACTAGGAGACATGCAAAGCTCCTGCAATACCACTATAGTTACACACTACTTATACACAAGTAAAGACAATACTCAGTGTTACCAAAAATAAAAGTAGTTTATTTTAGTGACACAAGGCCAAAAATATCTTAGAGGCAATACTCCTTCTGGAGGTAAGTATTATACACAATATATACACTAGACACCAAAATAAGGTAAGTAATTAGACATAGGATAGTGCAAACAATAGGAAATGTTATAGAATGCAATAGGAGAAAATAGGTCTGGGGTAACACAAACCATATACTAAGAAAGTGGAATGCGAATCACAAATTCTCCCCTAGACAAGTGTAGTGTGTAGAGAATCGCTGGGAGAGTAGGAAAACCACAAAGGTGAGTAAAATACCCCACCCCAGGGCCCAGGAAAGTAGGAGTAAAGTACTGCAAGTTTCCTTAGGACAAACTACAAGTCGTGATTAGAGTTATTGCAAGAACCAACCAAGACTGCAAACAACAAATGGTGGATTCCTGGACCTGAAACCCTGTAAAGAGAGGAGATCAAGTCCAGAAGTCGCAGAAGATTCCAGGAAGGACAGGAGCCCCTGTCAACCTAGAAGAGGGTGCAAAAGAGAAGTCTCCGGTTGGAAGAAAACTGCAGAAATGCACCAAGGAACTGGTGTAGACTGGCTTATGCAAGTAGGGCACCATCTGTACCCTTCAAAGCATTTCCAGAGGCTCTGGGAGGCTTCCACTCCCAAGCCTGTAACACCTATTTCTAAAGGGAGAGGGTATAACACCGTCCTCCCAAAGGAAATGCTTTGTTCTGCCTTCCTGGGACTGAGCTGTTCAGACCCCAGGAGAGCAGAACCCTGTCTGCGAGGTGGCAACAGCAATGCAGGTCTCAGGGAGCTGGTTTGGCAGTACTGGGGGTCCATGGTGGAGCCCCCAGTATGCATGAAATTGGCTCCCCAATACCAGATTTGGACTGGGGAGACAATTCCATGAACTTCGACACCTTACATGGTCATATTCGGAGTTACCATTGTGAAGCTACATATAGGTATTGACCTATATGTAGTGCACGCGTGTAATGGTGTCCCCGCACTCACTAAGTCTGGAGATTTGGCCCTGGACAGCGTGGGAGTACCTTTGCTAGTGCAAGAGTGCCCTCACACTTAGTAACTTTGCACCTAGCCTTAAGTAAATGAAGGTTAGATATATAGGTGACTTATAAGTTACTTGAGTGCAGTGAAAATGGCTGTGAAATAGTGTGTGCACTATTTCACGCAGGCTGCAGTGGCAGTCCTGTAAAAGGGTTTGTCTGAGCTCCTTATGGGTGGCAAAAGTAATGCTGCAGCCCATAAAGATCTGGAACCCCAATGCCCTGGGTACCTAGGTACCATATACTAGGGACTTATAAGGGGGGGGGTCCAGTGTGCCAATTGAAATTGGTAAATGAAGTCACTAGCCTATAGTGACAAATTTAGAAGAAGAGAGAGCATAAGCACTGAGGATCTGGTTAGCAGAGCCTCAGTGACACAGTTATGCACTGACAACACACACATTAGGCCACAAACTATGAGCACTGGGGTCCTGACCAGCAGGATCCCAGTGAGACAGACAAAAACATACTGACATACAGGTAAAAATAGGGGTAACATGCCAAGAAAGATGGTACTTTCCTACACCCACTGCCAGCTGATCCCTGACTTTTGCTTCAATGGACAATGAACTGCCAGATGAAACTGCCATTATTGTTAACTGCTAAGCTGAGTTGGCCTGCTGCCTGTTTACTGCTGAGTTGCAGGAAGGACTACCCCTTGTGCACTTGCATGGATAAGCTGGTCTGGCTGCTTACTTTGTGACCCTCCACGTGTTTCCCAATGAGCACAATGTGCAGTGAGTGCTAGTTGCTCCTCCTTGCCTCTTTTCTGACTCCCTGGCACTAGAGTGAGGTGAGTGCTTTATGGTTCCCAGCGCGAGGAGAGAGATTTATCAGCTGGTAATGTGGGATGAGGTAGGAGCTGTGCTGGAGTGCTACCTTTTCATCACCTTGTTTCTCTGCGCACTGCGCAAGTGGAGCACTCCCAACAGGACTCATTACCTGTCTTCCAGGTCCTATAACCTTCCTAACAGCGTGCTCGGGGCGGGCGAGCTGCCTTCAGCGAGATGTGCGTCGGAGTGTTCGGTGGGCCGACAACATCAGCACAACCTCCCCCCCTCATCCCCAGGAAGCAGGACTTAACTCAGTACAGCTGTGTCTGTGCTAGTGACCCCACAGCTGCACCACGTGGTCGCGGGCAGCTGCCTCTCCTTCAAACTGTTACGCGGGGACCAAGGGCGATCTCCCCACTCTCTTTGCTGTGCGGATCTTCCAGCCATCATCTCTAATTTGCGTGTGTGTGCTACCCCCGCACCCCCAACTCGTTAGATCATACCTGGGGCACTGATACAGGGTGAGGATCACACCGGCAGGTTGAGTCCTCCATAGGGGCCCGCTCGGATCTGAGCACTGAGAAGTTTCTGTATTATAGCTAGGGGTGCAGGGGTTCCTGCGGCCTACCAGTCCTCCCAGATCACTGTAACTGGTATAAGAGGCTGAAGGTGACACTGTCCCTTTGCTTTTAGGCCTGATTATCATAGAAAGATTAATAGGAGCACCAGGTACGCTATGCCCTATGATTCTGTGAACACTATTGGTTTTAGCTTTAAAACAGCGGTACAGTATTCACTTGTGATGATACATGTATTCCTCCTAAACTGCTACGTTGTCATGATCTGTTAGAATGTTGTGTACCAGCTTGCTATTTGCATGATTAGAATACGGAGTACTGTTCCAGTATTGGCACAATGTGCACAATAGTGCTTATTTATGTCTGAATGGACTATGGTATATATTCACATTATAGAACATATTTTCCTATAATCTTGTATGGAGTCTCTTTTGTGGTGTATTTACTGTGTCACTGATGTGAGTGTGTTGTGTGAATGCTTTACACATTGCCTCTGGAGATAAGTCTGACTGCTCTGTGTCAAGCTACCAGGGGGTGAGCACAGGTCATCTCTGGTGGGCAACTTACCTGCCCTGACTAGAGTGGTGGGCTCTGTCTGGCTTAGGTGCATACCCTAGCCAACCAGAAACCCAATTTCTAACACTGGTAATCAGTGGTGAGGAGAGGACTTGCATTTGCGTGATACCACAGTGACTCATTGTTGCACTACAAACCTTGCACTTATACTATTACGTGTTGTGTTTTGTGATTTTCTTGTTCTCTCACATCAGTCATTTTTATTGTTTACTTCGGCTTCATCTCTTAGCCCTACGAATCTTGTTATTGCACTTGTGCTTTCTGTACCCTACCAAAATGGTGTTAATCTTTAACCTAGAACACTGGTTCTCTTACAATTTGGTGGAGTTGAAGGTTTTCTGCACTATTTTGATAGGGAACGCAAGGAAGCAACTTTAACAGAGAACCATGGGGGTGGTGGAGTTTTAGGAAGACTCTGAGAAGGACCCTGAGATCAGTGAGGACTGAGTGAATACTAACCTTGAGGAGCTTGTGGAGGAAGGAGAAAATGACTGGGAAGAGATGCCAGTAGAGGGAGAGAGTACCCCATAGATTGGAAGTCTCTTGCTGACCCTGTTGCCAGAAGCAGTGCCACCTCCCACATCCTGTCCTCTAAGGAGCTCAAGGATAGACAGGCTGAGAGGGACCTGAGGTTGCAGCTGGTACAGCTGGCTGTAGAGGAAAGAAGGCTAGAGGCTGAGAAGACCTTAGCACAGGAGAGGAAAGCGGAGGCTCGAAGGGCCTTCGCCAGGAAGAAGCTTTCTCTTGAGGGAAGGAAACTGACCATGAGCATAGTTTTAGAGTTCTTGATTCACCAGCACTGCAGGGGGAGTCCAGTAGTGGCAGAAATTGTGAATCTAGTGTTAGGAACACCACCCACATACCCATGGATGTAGGGCCATATTTAAGAGCCCCTAGCACCACCGGAACATCACTTTTCGTGGTGCTCTGGTAACACAATGCCCTGCGCCATCTTGTAAATACGGCCCCTTCACACGCAGCCCTTTGCGTGGGAGGGGTGTGCAATGGGTGTTCCTCTGAGAGTGCCACAGCAACACCCATTGCATTTTGACGCTGCCTCAGATTTATGGATTTTCGTAAACCTGAGGCAGAGCCAAAATCTAATATCACCCCAGAGGTGGAATTAGCAAGGCGCAATGAGGAGGAATACTTCTATTCCTCCTGTTTGTTGCTTCTTCTATATGTTCTGCATTCTGCAGCACGCATAGAAAGAGCAAAATGCCAGACATGATTGTTTATGTACGGGAAGGTGTCCCTTCCGGCACATAAACAATCATTTCAAAATGACGCTGTTTATGTGCAGGAGGGGACACCGTCCCACACATAGACAATCATATCCCTCAATGCAGACATCCTTGCACAATGGTGCAAGGATGCCTGCGTTGGCGCCAGGCAGCTCAATTTAGCGCCAGAACAGGGAACAATAAAGGGGTGCGCCGTATTCAATTAAATAAGGCGCATCCAAGCGTTGTGAAAATGACAGAGCATGGTGATGCCAATTTTGGTGCAGCGTCGCGCTTCATCATTTTCAGTTAAATATGGGCCTTAGTGTCTAGCTTCAAGGAGGGGGATGACATACGACAGTGGCTGCACAATTATGGGACGGCTCTGACAGTGTCCCTCAGGAGGATTAGGGAGCTGGCCAGGGGAGTTATATTCCTGATGATGAGAGAGTTGTTCTACTGGCCCTAGAAGGGAGAGACAGGAAGAGGAACACCCCCTTGAAGGAAACCCTGATTGCAAAGTATGGAGCCACCCCTGCAGAGTATAGGTTGAGGCTCAGGATCGGTAGGAAGCTGTTTCACAAGTTTTGTGTGGCGTTTGTGGAGGATTGTTGCAAATCACTAGATGGATGGGTGAAGGATAGCACAGTAAACAATTTTGAAGGGCTGTATAATCTGGTTTTCAGAGAGCACATGTTCCATTGTTGTTTAGCAGGGCTACGCCAACATCTATTGGAGTAAATGTTCTGTGAACCAAGGGAACTTGCAAAGGCAGCCCTCTGGGTGAGTACCAAAAGGTCTGGAAAGGCACTTGGGAGTGATCCTAACGGGAGTGGCTCAGGTTTCCCCCAACAGTAGGCGGGGGAGATTCAGAGTAGCCCAGACAGGTCCCCTTATAGTGGGATGGGTACAAAGTCCCATGCCCCTTCTCAGAGTAGGAGGAGAGGTGGGAGTGTAAGATGTCCAATAGTGACTTATGCCCAGCCCCAGAGCCTGGAGAGTACCCCAAAGTGGCCCCAGGAAGGGATTCTAATTTGTATTGGGACACCATTCACTGATGGGGGCCCAATACTGTCAGGAGAACTTTGGGAGGTGACTGACACAAACGTCCAACCGGTTCTGGTGTGTGGCAGTACCGCTCCACAGAGGAGGGTGCAGAAGCCCAGCTGGAGGGATGGGGGAAGAAGGACTCGCCCCTAACCCCTGTCCAGCCTAGCAGTAGGGAGGGCCAGGTTCAGGGTATAACCCCTGACCTGGAGGGAGGGGTTGGCTGCCACAAGTCTCTCTACCATTTTGTCTTCTGGGGGTACCACTCCTGGTGGCAGGGTGCATAACTCTGGAAGGCAGGGCAGGAGAAGGAAGAACTCACCTTTGTCCCTGGTTCAACCCAAGGGTGCAGACCCTGGGTTTGGAGACCAGTTGCAGGGAAGAACCTCTGAAAAGGTGGGAGAGATAAGCAGGATAGCTGACAAAAGTGCCCTGACAGTTCTGGATTCTGGGGATATCACTCCCAAAAGGAGGGTAGGGAAGCCCAGAAGAAGAGGAGGGGCAGGAAAGCCTCACTTTACACATTGCCTCTGGGGATAAGCCTGACCGCTCCTGTGCAAGGCTACTAGGGGGTGAACACCGGTTATTCCTGGAGTGTAATTTACTTGCCCTGACTAGAGTGGTAGGTTCTTCTTGGTTCAGGTGCACACCCCCAGCCAACCAGAAACCCAATTTCTAACAGTGGCACCTCAGGCGGCAGTAAGGCCTCTATTCCCTCCTTCCGCCACTAGGCTGGCTCTCGGCATATGTGTCCATTTTGTTCAGTTTAGTTGGCTTAGGCTCATGGCTGCTCCCCCACTGCCCAGCAGCAGTTAGTCCTCTTATTTATCGGCACTTCAGTGATTTGTGGACTCACTTCCAGTATCATTCTGTGGGGCAACAGTCAGCAATACAAGCGAAGAAGACCCCTATAGTGACAGTCCTCAAGTCGTCCAAGTGGGAGGAAGTCAGAAAAGCACTCTCCATAGCATCAGGTCCAAACAGCAAGATAACCATGCGCCTGGACCACACACCTCAATTCTCTAGTCTGGTCCCAAATGTAAATTCACCCACAGATTCTCAAGGCATCACCATTAGCACAGCTTGGCAGGTGCACAAGTGCCAGACTATCAGTCCTGGCGAATACAAGGGTGAGTAAGATTGTCAGCAGGTGCACTAGGAATAGCTTCCAAAGGGGCTACCACTAAACGTGCCCCCTCCTCCGCCAGCATAAAGTCCTCAGAGGCGTCTATGTCAGGTCGCCTTTCCTCCCACCTGGGTTAGCTCCTCACCAGGTTTGTCATTCGGGTTGATGAAGATGACTGTGGGAGTGGAAGGGGGGGTCTCCCTGAGCAAAAAGGGTCAGATTTACCCTCAGGCCACTACCCTCAGCAGCCCTCCCAGCCTGCAGAAATGTTATTGGTCCCCCCAGTGGTCACTGTGTCCTCAGCCCTCTTCTCTAGCCTCTTGATGGCCATCGAACACCCGGCTCCACCCCCAGGTCCAGCACCCAATCCCTGGTCACCGCCAGCAGCCTGTCCTCGCTTCTTTAAGTTGAAAGGCTTTATGGGCAGGCCCTTTATTACCCTGGAGACATCAGTATGCTGGCATGGTGCCAGACTGGCCCTGCTCCCATTGGCCTCCATGTTCTCCAGACCCACAGCTCGCCTCCCGGGCTCTATCGCTGTGACCCGGCACAATGCCCCCTCCACAGATTATCAAAGGGCCTGACCCAGCCCACATGTTTAGTTTGATGTTGCGGATTCCTCTGCGACCGCTGGCCCTACAGCCCTCTCATTGCGTTCCATTCCAGATGAGTGAGCCTGCTGCCATGATCAGGCCCAATGCCTGTTCCTCCAATTATCGAGGGGCCTGCTCAGCCTTTCTGTGTAATTGGGCGCCATGGACACACTCACCAACCTCAAGCCAGCAGCAGCACACAAGCACGAGGATGAACTTGCTCTACAGGCCACACCGCCGGTCGCGCACTCGCTCACCCTCACAGCAACCAGGCAAACCCCGCCAGCTTTTCATCTGTCTCCGACGCTCGTGGGTATTTCAACAAGGAGTCATGTACAGAGATGTGGACGGATGGAGGATTCATTTATTTTCAGCAGCAGAGCCGACTTAGCATGCAGCCATCTTGCTCGGCACCCAGCAACGCACTCAACATTAACATGATTAAACCCACTAAGCTTAAAGTTATGGAACAAGTTCCAAGTAATAATCCAACAAATACCTAGCACACAATTGCTATGTAGCAGAAATGTTGTGGTTTCTTTTTCCTCACAACAGGATTTTCAGAAAGTTTACAAGAGTTTTACCATCTTTTCTTATGATACATTTTTATGCAGATTCAAAAGGACCAGTCATTGGTCTGACCGCAAGGATGTCCTGAACAAAAGACAAAAAATAACCACTGTCAACAATTCCTCAAGCAACTTGTTCCCTCAAAGTAATACTTGCATGTGAGTGACTTTTCTCTGCTTAAATTTGCAAAATCCAGAAAAAAATGATGCATTTATCTCCTAGGGCATAAACACCACTAGTTCACTGCAATTGAGAACTGGAAATGTACTAGTGCAGGTACCCTACCCCATCCCATCAAAACCACAACGTCTCTCCGAGGTTGCTATCATTAAAGGGAAATAAGTTAGAGCAGTTAAACTACCATCAGCTCAAAAGAAACTCACAGTCACCTAGCTGAGCTATGTCTGGCTTCTAACAACATGACAGACTTCTTTGATTTGTTTTAATGAAATCTGAGCAAGATTCGTTTTTACAATTTTAGCAGTGATTCTTGACCCTAGTGGTCAAAGCCGAAAAGGGAGTCAGGCAGGAGTCTAATAATATACCTTCAATAACAGAGAGAGGAGCCAAGGGTTACCTCAGTAGGATAATATCATGACATAAAAAAGCACCCTAAAAAATGTCGACAGTAAAAGGATAGTGAGTCAGCTCTCAGAAGACAGAATCCGTGGTTCCATCAATATTTCAATTTCATGTTCAGGAGTTTGGAAACAGATGCATAAGCAACAGAAAGTTTGGTAAAGGGAAGTCAGATTAAAGGGGGAAAGTTTCACTCGACTCTTGGAAAATTGGCAAGGAATGCCCTATTGAGAAATGATAACAGGTCCAGTTATCGTGCCTGTGTTACTCTATGATAAATAAGGATGTATGAGGGAAATAGAAGCAAAGCTGTTTACGAAGAAGGGTTTGACAGAGTGTAGGAAAAGAGACCTAATGAGAGTGGCTTTCACAGATGATAGAGAAAGCATCCCAAGTGGTTGTCACATCTTTCAGGACTTGGGACATTGACTACTTATCCTGTGCATTTCTTGAAGGTATTGGGGTACCAGAAGAATATTCTGTTTACAGGCACACTGGGGTGTGAACTTTTGTTCCTGATGATGAGTTTATGTTTGTCAGGCTCTGAATCTTACCTCTGGGGTCATTCTGGCTATAACCCAGTCACTGATGCACTTAATAGTTAGTTGGTTTAGCGCAACAGGGCCCATATTTATAATTTTTTAGCACTGCATTTGCGTCATTTTCTGACGCAAAAGCAGCGCAAATGAGGCGCTAAAAAAAGTATAAATATGGGCCCAGATCTGTTAGACGTGGGGAGCTGTGTGGATAGAGCTGGCTGCCATTTTAGTTTACTGTGGCACAGAGGACCCTATGACAGCGTTTGCATTAAGATACCTTTCTGAAAAAGAAACTGGTTCAAAATGCTGTAAATAGAAGGCAGAGAAACCACAAGAATTTTAGCTTCGTTTGCTGAGTGGTCGTTATCAATCACAGCTCAGTTTACCTTGTAAGAATGCTATAAAGGAGAGGCAGGAAACAGATGATGACAAACGCTTTCTTCTGCCAGCTGGAATAACTGGAATATTTCCAAGAGAAAACTGTGTAAAGAATTCATTCGCCGGGATAGTCTTGAATTTATGGACTGAACATTTGCTCCAATGGCTAAGGAAGATAGATTTTTGCTCACCCACAATAAACACAATAACACAGGGGTCATAGTCGTGTCCAGGGAAGTCATAATGCCAAATTGTTTTTTTTCTTCATAAATGGGAGACATGCAAAAGGTTCTAGAGACAATGGTAGCTACGTCCACCTGGATGAGAACCAGTAAAGGAGTAGCAATTCGATTGTGTCTAGCAAATAAAGGCATCTTTGTGGTTTAAGAAAGCCAAAGCTTCAGCAGAGAAAAATCAGGAACTAGTTGCAATTGCACACTTAGCTGTTAGCCTGTCACTGTGGCCAGCCTCTGCAACTGTAAACCATGGGCTGGTGCCTGAAAATAGGAACATCTTTTCAACAGCCAGGGGCAAAACAGAGGCCCCCGCTACCCCGGTGATGCGGGGTAAGGACGGGCGGCAGGCTTACCAGTTCTGGAGCGGGGGGCCTCAGCCCCTACTGAGGTGAGTGAGGGGTAGGGGGCTTCAGAATATCTTACGGGGCATCAAGTTTTGTTACGCCACTGTCAACAGCTGCTTTTACAAGAACACTTGCTGCTACAAATGAGTAGAACTCTTAGGAGGACCACAACTTTTTGCCTCAAAAGAAGGTCACTTGGGAACATCACTTCCCGCCAGGGTAAACAACAAATGCGATGCTGCTCCCTAGTTGCCAGTTTTCGGTAACCACAACCAGCAGATTTCTTTGTTTAACTTTGGTTATTAAAATTTACTTTTGCTTTCAATAGTTATCAACTAAATTTCTTTGGAACGTTTCCTTTTTTTTCTTAACTGTATTGATATTTTTGTTATTTTTGTAATATTGACTGACCATATTTCTCGCAGGGTAACATAGCTGCCGCTGGGCCAGCAACCAAAAGTTAACCAGGTATTCCTCATAAAAATCAACTTACCTAAAAGAGCCAAGTTCTGTGGGACCTCTGGGAGGAAGTGCAGTTAAAGTTCAAATCAAGAAAGAGACCTCTCTCTTCTAGCTTATCAATCTCGTTTCCTGCAGGTTCCTATGACATAAGCTAATTTGACAAAAGTCCACAAGATCTTTCCCACATTTGCTGTTTGCATTTGAAAATTGGAAGTACCACTTAAAATATGATTTCTTGAATGATACGGTTAAACATCTTAACAAAATAAATAATTTGTTAGCAAATGCTTACAATACCATTGTCTCTAAATTAAAATGAGCAATATGAAAAATACAGAATGCACTATTTTTTTATTTGGACCAGAAACACCATTTACAAAGTATCAAATGGAAAGGATAGCTGGCGCCTGCTCTGATGGGCGGCATGGTCTTGTAAATTGTGTTACCTCTTTCGTGAGTGAAACCGCTTATCAGACGATAACAGATCATACAGCTGCTGTATGTCAGCAAGCCCTGGGAGGAAGATCAGCACGGCTCCCTCGACAGTTCTGTACTGTGGGCTCACATCTACAAGAAACAAAATCGGAACCCAGTAAATAAATGCACTGAGATAATGCCATTAGTTTTCGGTCATAAAATATTAACATACTATACTAGAGAAGGCGAAAAAGAAAACACTGCCGCATAAACTAAACCAACCACTGTGCAGAACAACAATTTACTATGTTTTTCGGTCGCAATAGAAACTTAGACTTATATTTCTACTTTTACACGCAAAACTGTGTTATCGCAGTTTTACGTGTAAAAGAATACCGCCAGCTAGCGCCATTCCTGGGTGGGGGAGGTGTGGGGGGAACCAGAGGTTGTGCGCCGAATTATGGCGCTACACTGTTTAGAGGCAAAAAAAAAAATGCCGCTAAGCAGTGTAACGCCATTCCCTGGTGCACAACCCCCATGGACATGGCTCCTTTCTTAGTAATGACAGGAGCCATGCCCAGGGGACAAATGTCCCCTAGGCAAGGCCATTGGGGCCAGCGTCATGCAGTTGGCCCCAAGTCAGGGCACCGGAGCAGGCGAAACATTTTTTTTTTTACTTACTGGGACTTACCTGGGAAGGGTGCACCATCCTGTGGTGACCCTCTGATGTGGGTGGGGGTGCCCCTGGGGCCAGGAAAGGTCACCTGTGGGCTCTTTCCATGGTCTCGGACCATGGAAAAAGGCCCACAGGTCCCCTAACACCTGCCCTGACCTGGGCGTTAAATAATGGCGCTAATCAAGCTTAGCGCCATTATTTAAGGCCCCCATATAGCACTAAGGCAATATCGTCCTTTTCTGGATGGGAACACCTACCTTGTACCTATTGATGCAAGGTAGGTTTTCACGTTAAGAAAATGACAAACTCCATAACTTTGGGGCTAGACGTGTCTAGCGCCAAAGTATAAATATGGAGTTAGGTTTTCGCTGAATTAGCGTGAAAAAACTGACGCTAATTCAGCGCAAACCAAGTATAAATATGGGCCTTAGTTCAGGTTGTTTAACGCTTGAGAAATTAACAGTGCAGAAAGTATCGTTATCATTTAAAGCCATACCTAAAATGATGGGCAACCATGTATTCGAACTCAATTCACAAACGCATGCTTGAGTACGGTGTTTTTTTTTATTCTGAAGAGAGGGGCCACAGTCAGTGTACAGATTGATATATATAAAAAATATTCAAAACCATCACGGTGCACATATGGTGGGGTATAAAGGTGTCAGATATGGGTATCTAAACTGCAAGAGTAAGTGCTCTTGTTAACTCATGTATAAAGTGCAATATTCAACATAGGGAAACACCTGCCAAAAGGTGCTCCTTAATTAGAGTTCATTGACCAATATGTGAGCTCAAATGGAAAGAAAGCAAACGCTTGTGATACGTACATATGTAAATATACATAAAATATTAGCACTGCAAGGGATCAACATGACATCAGATAAAATGAGAATAAGTCACCTTTGATTAATATTGAGAAATTCACGTGCTTTTATTGAAATGGATACGTCTTTGCATACTTTTATGCCAACCACAGCGATTTTTTTTTTTGGTTCTGTAAATTGTTTTGATCACCAGTCAAATGCATAAGATGGTGAACATCGAAGTAAACGCAATGCCCATGGATGCAGATTCAGCCTGATCATTTCATCCATTTCCTACATGTCCATTATTGAACCAATTACTGCTTTTAGCGTTGTAGTAATGTACATTTAATAGGATGAGTGAACTGAATTACTAATACAAATTATATTTTTGCACCTTCTTTAACATCATCACCAAGCTGTAAAAGGGACCCCTAGCAGCATCACCGATCGAATATTTACGTCGTTTATATCAGGTAAATATTTTAATTAAAAAAGAGCGTAGTCGTGCACTTGGGTGGTAATCCGGTATAATGCTGTCAAAGATATTTTATCACTGCGTAATGTATCACAACTACACTAAGAGGCAGATTTATGGAAAGTGCTTGCCCCTGCGCCCCTTAGCACCCCCCACCGCCACCAAATGTGTGCCATATTTGAAATACGGTGCACCATGACGCTATTGATGTACTCTGCAGGAGTAGCGCCAATATTTTGGCGCTACTCTTGCAGAGTACATAGGGCCCTATTATAAAGAATGTAAGGCTCCTTTTACAGGCGATAAAAGTGCTGTAAAAAATGGCGTAAGGAAATCTCATAGATTTCCTTTGGCCATTTTTACAGCTCCCGTAATGGGGGAACGCCCCCTTTGCATACATTATGCCTGGCAGCCTCCCTCTATACGTGCATTAGTCTCGATTTGGGACTGTTAGCTTTACGCCATTTTCTTCACAAAAGACCAGCAAATTTGTATATTCACACTGTTATGTTATTAAAAATGGTGGAACTGATCCTGAATAACAATGTTTTTTTATTTAAGAAGGAATGGTATCGCCAGAAACAGGGCGTGGCTATGGGGTCAAGATTCTCACCAGCTTATGCTAACCTTTTTATGTTTTTTTTTTAACACAGTGTCATCTGGAGCAAGGAGGGAAATACATGGAATAATGATATACTCTTTTGGGGCAGATATATAGGCGACTGCCTAATGATCTGGACAGGAGGTACACAGAAACTCAAGGATTTTATAGCTTATCTGAACTCCAATGCTCTTAATATTCGATTTACTTCTGACTATAGTACGACCAGCATTGCATTTCTAGATGTTGAGCTTTTCATACATGAGAATAAAGTTGAGAGTCGTCTCTATAGAAAGAGCATGCATGTAACTCCATTTTACACGTGCAGAGTGCACACCCGAAACATCAAATAAACTCTGTACCATATGGTGAAATGATACGAGCAAGGAGGAATTGTAGCCTAGATGAGGATTTTGTACGCTGTATAGAGGACATGCGGATTAGATTTAAATCCAGGGGCTATCCTCCCCATATCATTGATAAGGCACGAGATAGAGCTATGCGCCTGAAGAGGATTGACACACTCACCCTAAAATCTAGATCAGGTAACAACAACATCCGTTGTACAGTGAGCTTTACAAAAACATCTGCACTACTGCGCAAATGCATGAAAAGACATTGCCATATACATGTAGCTGATCCTGTTCTTCAGGGAGTGATCTCCGATACTCCGGCTTTCTCATATCGTAGGGGCAGAACCCTAAAAAACATGTTATGCCCCAGTTAACGTATTGGATATCAACAGGACAATTGGCTCACGAGCCGCAATAAAGGTTTCTATAAGTGCGGACGTTGTGGCATGTGCAGATTGGCCAATTCAGGCATTTCTACATTTAAGAGTTTTACTGGGGACCAATTTGCTATCAGATATAACATTACTTGTGATAGCAGTTTTGTTATTTATATGATCACTTGCAAATGCGTTCGCTACTATGTAGGGAGTACCATTAGGCCATTGAGGGCATTAAGACAGGATGATGATCGTTTTCCTATTGTCAGTCACATGAGACATTGTTCCAAACAAAGTCACACAAAAGCATTTGAATTCTTTGGTTTTGACCATGTAACCAGGGATCCCAGAGGAGGTAACAGGGAGACGTGAGTGCCATTGGATTCTTAAACTTAGAGCGGTGGAATGGGGTCTCAATACAAACTTTGAAATGGAATATTATTTGGGAGTTTAATTTAATTTCTAGCTTATCCAGGTTTAGGGATCCACCTTATTAGCATGGATGGACCATTAATGTTGACCAATGTTTTCTGATTCAATGATTATGTCGGAGTGGATAGGTAGAGGTAATAAATGTATTGGCTGCTATGTATTATTATGACCTTTTGAAACTACCCACTAACTAAGAATTTAATTAATGAGATTACGTATTCTTCTGTGTGTTTACGGACCTTGGATATGTTTTGGTGACTTCAATGATGACTGTCATACACAGAGATATACTCACTCGATCGGGATATATATGATATGGTCATGGCACTATGGTGAAAGGTCCTCATTGTGATGATTTGAATATAAAGATATACAATTTTATTTATTTAATATAATATATAAGGTTCCATATAGACTTATAATTTTATCGTTACCTTTTTATTTTGTACTGTAATCTTCAGTCTTAATGGATATAATGTTGACCTTTGCCCTCACAGTAACCCATTCTCGGGTGTTGGTGGAACTTGTCTGTTGAATTACATTTATAGATTTAAGTTAGCATTTAGCTGTTTAAAAAAATGTTGGTTGCTGGTGTAACTTTTTGGTTGAATTACGTTGTTGAGTTTTTCAGCTAGTATTTAACTGTTACAATACAAAGGCTGTACATTTAAGATGTCGCCCATGTTGAGGACACCAGTCCACTTTTCATTGTAGTCGAGAGGCGACCAGTTTTAACGAGGTCTCCTCGTCTGACAAATCCTTTTTATACTCAAGATGGCGCCCTAGTTTTAAGAACACTAGTCCGTTTTCTATTTTAGTCGCAAGACAACGAGGAGACCGGCTTTAAAAGAGGTCTCCTCGATGGCTGATTTTCTTTATACATTCTCACGCGGACAGGTACCGCGTCAAGAACGGGAACGCATTTCTCCACTCTCTGTAGTCGGAGGTAAGCAAGGAGGTACTTATTAACTTCTCTGAGCAATATTTAATATGTAACTTATAATTTATAGTGGACTAATGTTTCACGTAGTAACTGCTTATATTGCAGTAATACCGGATATGTGCTATACAGAATAAGATGGCTCTGAATTTGGACATTATATCCTTAAGGTATGTAATGCTTACAATATCTGGGATCTTACTGGTATTTTAGCTCCAATTATGGGCTTATTTGAGTCTCCTCTCTTCTATTTCAGATATATAGATGTATTTCACGTGAAATGGGAACGCAAGTAAATATTCGTTTAGGTCCCTGCGATTATTTATGAAGGTATGATAGTGTTGCCTGGGAATTCTTGTCCACCGCTTTTTTCTAACCGTGCACTGGGGGGAGCTAATACCCTTATGGCTCCTATCAATGGTCATCTAATTTCTTATTTAAAATCTTGTGTCTTGGTTATTTGTAACAATTTTCTTGTGCTTTGGATACTTGGGACACGTTTCTGTCCTTTGATTGATATCGTTTCTGAGGATTTTTCACGCGGGTGCCATGACCATCTTAGTATATATTTACATGAAACTATTTAATATTAGATGTGAAAATTCCATCGATGCACATTATTTCACATTATGTTTTGTGCATGTTGTATGTCACGGACTAGAAATTTGCATTAGGAAGACCTTCTGTTTACTTTATTTTAATATTCTTTATGTGTCACGGAAAGTCACATACTTTGTTCGAGTCATTTTCACAAAAGTCACAGGTGTATTGGATGCTAAGTGGGATGAGCCCTATTTTATTTAATATAGATAAATTTTATATTATGCAGCCCTGATGAAGTCTTTGAGAAAAAAACTTTCTCATAGGACAAAACACGTGTTGGCAGATTGTAGATATTGGTTTTGAATGAACTTTTCATTTCAAGATTAAACAGAACGTTTCTTTAACATCCCAGCCCGAATCATAATTGATGGTGTATCAAGTCTTGACACATATGGAGGACTGAATTCTATTCATGAGTGCCCTGACACCATTATGTCTTGGTTTGGTTTCTTGTGAAATCATTGGATGGAAGGAGGAAGATCCTCCTGCCAGGAGCACCTTGTACTTTTAAGGATTCATTTTGTTTATTTGGTGATAGACTGTGAGCGCTGATTCCTATAATTTTCTTCCCCTTGTTAAAATTGTGAACTTGGCCTGGAGGGGCTCAATCTGGCATGTGCCACATCAAACGAGAAATATGTCCCAACAACAGGTATATACGGTTCTTGTTTAGGGATCCATGGCTGCCTAGGGATATCAATTAACTTCAGAGGAAGGTCAAAAGCGTTTAGCTGTTGCCGCTCAATCTGCACACGTGAAGGTGGGAAATTGAGAAGGCCTTCGTGCAAAACCCAGCCATGTTGTTGCAACAGAAGGTCTTCCAGGAAGGGCAGCCTGATTAGAGGACAGATGCTCAAGCCCAGGTCTGAATACCATGCTTTCTATGCTCAATCTGGGGGCCACCAGGGTGACTTGAGCCCAGGTGTATCTGATCTTGTTTGGAAGGAGCAGAAGTGGTATCAGAGGGAAGGTGTACAGTAGTCCTGAGTTCCACTCTAGATGGAATGTGTCCCATAGTGAGAGGCTTTGGAAACTCCAACAAGCAAAACTGCTGACATTGCGCATTCTTGGCAGTAGCGAAAGGAACAAGCCAAAGTTTCCCGTTTTGCAGAAGAGAACTTACAACACCTCCGGGTGTAACTGAGGCTCGCTGTCCACTAGGCGTTGACAGCTGGGCTTGTCTGCCCCTGCATTCATAGATCCTGCGAGGTGTTTCTCCACCAGTAAATTCCCCTGATGGTCCAGCCATTTTTAAGGTTTAGCACCTCCTGGCACAGGGTCCAGGAACCTACACCCCCTGATACCGCATTGTGATAGTGTTGTATGTAAGCACCTGCACCAGCCTCCATTTGTTGGACTAAAGGCAGGCTTTCAACACAAAGTGGATGGTGGCAGCTGCCGGAGGTTGATATGGAGTCGGTCCTCCACCAGAGACTTCTATTCTCCCCCTCTGCCAGATGACCATCCCAACCCTGAAAGAGGGACACATCATTGACACTGTCAATTCTGGGTGGAGTAGAGAAAGGGATTCTCCGCAGACCCAATTGCGCTTCAGCACTGCAGATAATTTCCAGTCTCCTCCAAGATCCCCCTTGATGTTGGGCTTACTGAGACTTCAGATTCCACTGCAGAGTCCACATGTGCCACATGGCATGCTTGACCAGCAGGATGCAAGAGGTCATCAGCCTCAGTTTACCTCACGGAGATCCTGGACACAGGCTGAAAGACTGGGATCATAGTCTGAGTGTCCTGGACTCTTCTGTCCGAGGGAAAGGCGTGAATCCGGACCATGTCCACAATCGCGCCAATGAAGGAAGCTTCTGAGAAGGAGTCTGGTGTGACTTCATCACGTTGAGAGTGAACTCTAAAGATGAGAGGTCTGCCGCAGTCTGTAGGTGGTTGATGAATGCGTTGAGTGAGCCTGCCTTCAGCAGCCAGTCTTTGAGGTAGGGGGTGACTGGGTACCCTGACCTCCGAAGGTTTGACCCTACCACCACCATCACTTTCGTTAACACCTGAGGGGCACTAGTGAGACCAAAGAGGAGCATAAGGAACTCAAAACGCTCCTGTCCCACTACAAACTGCAGGTGGTGCCAATGGGCCTGCAGTACAGTCATATGGAAATAGAAGTCCTGCAGGTCCAACACTACCATCCAGTCTTCATGGTCGACGACAGATAAGAACTGTCCCAGTATGAGCATCTTGAATGTTTCCATCTAGAGGATTGAGAGGGCGCAAGTCTAAAATAGGACAAAGACCTCAGCCCTTCTTTGGCACCAGAAAGTAGTGGGAATAACAATCAAGACCTACTCCAGGCGTAGAGAACCTCTTGACAGCCCACTTGACCGAAGGGGCTAACACTTCCTGCCATAAGGTGGATCAATGGTCCTCCGACAGTCGCTCTGGGTACGGTGGAAGGTGTGGTAGAGGAGCAATAAAGGGCAGGGTGCATCCCTTCCAGACTATCTGCAGGACTTACTTGTCTGATGTGATGGACTGCTAACAAGGCAAGAATAGTCATATCCTGCCTCCAACTGGGCGGCTGTGGTTCATTAATGGCATGCATAAAGGGTTAGGCTGCAGGGAGGCAGTGGATTGAGTGACCGGGTGACGTTGACTGTGGGGGCAGGCAGCACAGCGTCCTTGGTTGTGAAACTGCTGGCCACCTTGCTGAGGCTGGGTTGGCTGACAGAATGCGGTACCTCTACCAAAGCCACAAAAGGAATGGTAGGGTGGATGCGGCTGGCGAGACAAGGTAGATATGTACTGGAGCATGCTGTGGGCCTGCTCTTCTTGCACCATTTTAGAGAGGAATCTGCTTTGTCCCTAAGGAGACAAGTGTTAGTAAAGGGCAATTCCATTGGACATTGCCTGAACCTGTCAACCACAGCCAGACATGGCGGTGACTGGCGACACAGGTGCAAGTGGCCTATCCAATGAAATCAGTAGTGTCTAAGCCACAACGAATTGTGAACTTGTCTGACCATTGTGTATGAGAGGACTTGGGTCACAGTATCCCAAAAAGCATGGGAACAGAGTCCCACAAGGCAGCCGGCATTTAGTGTTCTGAGGGCTAAGCTGGTCTATGATTGTCTTCATTCTGTACAACAAGCTTTGACTATGCAAGTTGGGGCCTGTGAGAACATCGCATTCCTTTGTTTTTTGTTAAATAATAAAATGCTCAGAGCCCTTTTGTGTGACGAGTACACGCACTAAATTATAATTTTGTCATGTACGTTTTTATGTTGAGCCTGGCAGACAGCACAAGCTGTCTGGTTGTGAAAGATATATTGTGAACTTACAGCCAGCCCATTGCTTACCACTGGTTGGCTTTATTGTCACTCTTGTTTGCTTGCCTTCCTTTTCTGGTGTTTCCCTCCCCTGGAGCATAGTCACTTTACTATCCTTCTGATTGGCTAACTTGTGCCCTTCCACTGCATACACGTAAGGTACTGCTTTTTTTGTTTTTGATTCTTTACTCCATGATAGTGCATGTGCTTACTAGCTCTCTCCTTCCTGTGCTGCAAATCTCTTCCCACTGTGCTGCATTGCACTCTAGACCTGCCAGCCTGTCTGCAAAAGCACAGCAACAAGTGTATTTTTGCTGAACTAAGGCTGAAAACATATTTTAAGAGTTGTTTTTGTTTTATCCCCTGCTTTCCGCATACTGTGTGATAATACAAGCTTTCATACTGTTGAAGGATGGGTCACCTGCTGCATTCACTTGCATGGCGTCTAAGGCAGAACCTGTATTTATTGTGATACTTTTCCTGGAGGCCCATAAATCTGCCCCTGGGCTATAGCAGAGGAGCAAATGGTGGATTCCTGTGGAAAGTAAATTGCGCCTTGGGAAGCATTTACCTTTACATTTTGACACGTCCTTAGTCTTTTTAAATTCTTAAAACTATTCTTCTAATTTCAGACTCCTCACCTATTAAATATTCTCAAAGCGTCAGACTGGAGGTGAAAAAACTGTGAGCAGTATCTCTATGTACCAGTAGGTGGCACCATGCAGCTCCACACTGACACTGTTCAGCTCCGGAAATGACACGTGAGGCCGATATAGCCCCCCTTCACCACACACTGAAGACAGTTCCTTTCGTTCCACGCCACCAGACACAGATTCAGAGCTACCTCTAGTCTCTTTGAGAAGGTCTTTCATTCAAGTTTTTACAGTGCGTAGGGGGAAATGTCACCTCCCAGAATGACCCTGTGTGGATTGTTGTAAACAAATTTCTGATGGATACAACTACCTGTGGATTCCTCACCTCATGAATACTCCCATGGCGCCAGCATTCGACGGAAATCTTCTTACTAGTCTCTGCACGTCGACGAGGACGTCACTGTCTCGCACGCGACGCCGTCTGACGTCATACAGGCAATAAGAGGTCCTCGACGACGTGCGGACGTCAGTTCCCTTTTTTCCGTGCATTCGAAACGGTTATCTTCGAGGGAGCAACTGTTACTCTTGCGGTTACAGTGTATATCTTGCTGCGTACTCTTTCTCTGTGGAAATAATGTCGCAGAGAAAGTCTGGATTTAAGCCTTGTCGTGAGTGTGGAGGCAAGATGTCGGTGACGGATCCTCATTCCGATTGCCTTTGGTGTTTGAGCTCCGACCACGACGTCTCGACTTGTGATTCGTGTCAGCACATGAATCCGAAGGCCATTAAAGAACGCGAGGCGAAGCTGTTTATGGCCAAGTCAAAGGAGAAGCATCACAAGAAAAAGTCTTCTCCAAGACATCGGCGTCATCGAGACTCCCGGCGCCGTAGAGAATCTCGGCGTCATTCAAGGGAGGCTCGTTCCAGGTCTCCGGATCGGCGCCGGAGGACATGGGAGGTCAGCCCCACGGTGACGCCGCATCCTTCGACGCCGTTGCTCTCTCCGACGTCTCCAACTTCGCCTGGACAGGCGTCGGTGATTGAGGTATTGGAGCCTCAGGTGTTTTCTCCGGCGCAGACGCCGAGGCCGGCGTCGGGGTCGCCTCCGAGTCAGGCACCCCAGTATCCGGCTTTTCCCACCCCTGGAGCCGATAGTTCCGCATTCTTGAATGCGATGTATGCCATCTTCCAACAGATGGCTCCAGGGGGTGCTCCGGCTGGGCCTTTGGCCTTTTCTTTGGGTGATCCTGCGCCTCTTCGGCCGGCACCCTTTATGCCCTTTCTCCCGTTTGGGAACGTGGGCTCGGCGCCAGTGTCGGCGCCGGTGGCCGCTCCGATGGCTTCGGAGGGATTGGCCCCAGGGATTTCCATCCCGTCGACGTCGAGATTTCGGCCTGTGACTCCGGTGGGTCCATCCGTTTCATCTGCTCTTCAGTCGGCGCCGAAGTTACCTGTGGCGCCGGATGCGGCGTCGGTGGCTTCGGAAGATCGGCGCCGATCTCCGACTTCGGCGGAGGTGTTGTCGACTCCGCGGATTGAGCAACGACTGCATTCAAGGAGGCGTGCTCTCCGGGTACTAGAGGAGCAGGAGTACCAACGAGTCCTAGAGGAAGGAGAGCTAGAGGACTCGGGTGATGGGCTGCGTGGACTGGAGTCGGCCAGTGGGCTGGACACTTCCCCTGAGTGGGACCTTTCGTCCCCGGGGGAATATACCGAGGAAGCTGCTTCCTTTCATACAGTGGTACGGAAGGCAGCTAGTTTTTTGGACCTGCCTTTGCCGGTGGTGGAGGCGAAACAAAACCTTTTGACAGAGGTGTTGCATCCGGCCTCAGCCGCGGCGGAGCCTCTATTACCTTTTAATGACGCTCTGCTGGATCCGGTTTTAGAGGTGTGGAAGAAGCCGGCATCTTCCCCAGCAGTTCACAGAGCCGTGGCCAGGAGGTATCGGACGGCTCCAACTGATCCTGGTTTCCTATCTAGGCACCCTACGCCGGAGAGCTTGGTTGTGCAGGCCTCCTGTTCGTCCAAATCAGCGCCTGGTTCTTTCCCGACGGTGCCTGGGGACAGAGACTCAAAAAAGCTAGAGGCGCAGTCGAAGAAGATTTTTTCGTCCTGCAGTCTGGCGTTAAAAGCCACTAATGCGACCTGTATCCTGGGGAGGTATATTCATGCTCTGATGGATGACATCTCCTCTTCGTTTACAGAGCTTCCCCAGGGTCTTTTGGATCTTGTCTCTGATGCCCAGGCTGCTGCGACCCAAATTATCCAGACGGGACTGGATACCACCGACTCGGTAGCCAGAGCAATGGGCACAACTGTGGTGGAAAGGAGACAGGCCTGGCTACGTAACTCGGGCTTTTCGGCAGATGTACAGTCCACATTGTTGGATCTCCCGTTTGATGGGGACAAACTGTTTGGGGCTAAGGCTGATTCGGCCTTGGAACGTTTTAAGGAGAGCAGGGCCACGGCTAAGTCGTTGGGACTCCAAGCTCCTTCTTCCACGGCCTCTTCCAGATTCTTCAGGAGGTTTCGTGGATTTGGGCGTGGCTCTTCCTCCTCTTCCTTTCGGGGAAGATATCAGCAACCTGCCTCTTCCCATCCCTATAGATCTTTTAGGGGGAGGGGTAGGGTCCGCACCAGGGGAGCCTCTCAGCAGCACTCTGCCTCTTCCTCATCCTCTGGCGGGGTGCAGCAGGGGAAGCAGCCTTAGGCTTCCACCATTTCCCACTCACTCCTCTCCTGTAGGGGGAAGATTACAGCATTTTCTCACCAAATGGGAGACTGTTACGTCGGACACTTGGGTTCTCAGTGTTGTGGGAAAAGGCTACACCCTTCCCTTTCGGGAGTTTCCGCCCCTCATCCCGCCCCGCCCTTCGTATTGTTCACAAGAACACCTCCTGTTGCTAGAACAGGAGGTAGAAGTCCTCCTTTTAAAGGGCGCGGTGGAGTTGGTCCCGGAGCAGGAAAGGGGTCAAGGAGTTTACTCAAGGTATTTCCTGATTCCCAAGAAGGATGGTCGTTTGAGACCAATTCTGGACCTGAGGATCTTGAATTGGTTCCTCAAGCAGGAAAAGTTCAAGATGCTGACCCTAGCACAGGTGCTTTTGGCGTTGAACATGGAAGACTGGATGGTGTCTGTCGACTTGCAGGATGCTTACTTTCATATCCCGATACTCAAGTCACACAGGAAGTATCTCCGGTTTGTGGTGGGATCGCAACACTACCAGTTTGCGGTCCTTCCGTTTGGTCTTACTTCAGCACCTCGAGTCTTCACGAAGGTGATGTCGGTGGTTGCGGCTGAGCTCAGAAGGAAGGGGATAGCAGTATTCCCTTACTTGGACGATTGGTTGATCAAAGCCAAGTCCCCGGAGCTTGTGTTGCGTCATCTGCAGTCAACAACCCAGTTGTTGTTCGACCTGGGCTTTTCGGTGAACGAGCCCAAATCTCACCTGGAGCCCTCTCAGCGCCTCCTGTTCATAGGGGCAGTACTGGATACGACATTGGGTCGGGCCTTTCCTCCGCCTCAGCGGATTCAAGATATTCAGGATTTGGTTCCAATGTTTCGAAATGGAGCGGTAGTTCCAGTCCTCAAGGTCCTTCGTCTGCTCGGTCTTTTTGCCTCCTGCATTCTGTTGGTCACGCATGCTCGCTGGCACATGAGGGCTCTTCAGTGGTGCCTCCGAAGGCAGTGGTCTCAACACAGAGGGGATCTAGAGGGTACTGTCAAGATCTCCAGAGATGCTGCTGTGGATTTGAAGTGGTGGATTGCAAGCAACAATCTTTCACAAGGAAAACCGTTCCAGCAGTCGCCACCAGTGGCCACAGTCATAACGGATGCTTCCACTCTAGGGTGGGGAGCTCATCTGGGGGATCTGGAGATCAAAGGTCTTTGGTCTCCAGAGGAACAGATTTTTCACATCAATCTGTTAGAGTTACGGGCTGTACGTCTGGCTCTCAAGGCCTTCCTCCCTTCCCTTCGTGGTCAGTCGGTACAGGTCCTAACGGACAATACTACCACGATGTGGTACATAAACAAGCAGGGAGGAGTGGGGTCGTACCTTCTCTGCAGAGAAGCTCTTCGACTATGGTCCTGGGCAAAGGACCATCGGATTTGCTTGATAGCAAACCATCTGGCCGGAGTCTTGAACGTGCGTGCGGATAGTCTCAGTCGCCACTTCTCGGCAGACCACGAGTGGCGTCTCCATCCAGATCAAGTCCGTTTAATCTTCCAGAAGTGGGGGTTTCCTCGGGTAGATCTGTTCGCCACTCGAGAGAACGCGCATTGTCCGTTGTTCTGCAGCCTTCAGTATCCGATGCAGGAAGCGTTGGGGGACGCGTTTCAAATGACCTGGTGCGGCCAGTTGCTTTACGCGTTTCCTCCCATACCCTTGATTCCTCGAGTATTGAGGAAGATTCGCCAAGACCGGGCTCTAGTAATCGTAATAGCTCCGGATTGGCCAAGGAGGGTGTGGTACTCCGACCTTCTCCAACTCTCAACGTGCCCGCCGCTCCGTCTCCCTTTCAGGGCAGACCTCCTCTCGCAGTCGCAGGGGCAGGTTCTACACCCCAACCTCCAGAGTCTGCACCTACATGCCTGGAGATTGAACGGGGCAACCTGAGTTCCTTCTCTCTCCCGCCTGAGGTAGTGGATGTTATATTAGCGGCCAGGCGACACTCCACTAAATCTATCTACGCTAATAGGTGGTCTAAATTTGTTGCGTGGTGTGGAGAGAGGCAGATTGATCCTTTACAAGCTCATCTATCGGACGTTTTGTCTTTTGCTCTATCTCTGGCGCAGAAAGGTTGTGCAGTGGCTACCATTAAAGGTTATTTATCGGCCTTGTCAGCCTTCATATGTCTTCCAGACCAACCATCTTTATTTAAATCCCCTATTGTTATCAGATTCTTGAAAGGTCTTCTAAATCAATATCCTCCAAAGCCATTCGTTATGCCGCAATGGGATTTGTCCTTAGTCCTGACTTTCCTTATGGGGTCCCCTTTTGAACCTATGCATTCTTGCCCCTTGAGGTATTTGTTTTTAAAAACAGTCTTCCTGATAGCTATAACATCAGCAAGGAGAGTGAGTGAGTTGCAGGCCTTATCAGTAAAACCCCCTTATACAACTTTTTATGGGGATAAGGTGGTGTTGAGGACCAAGGCTGCTTTCCTCCCGAAGGTTGTTTCACCCTTCCATTTGGCTCAGGCAATTACTTTGTCCACGTTCTATCCTCCGCCTCATCCTTCCAAAGAGGAAGAAAGACTGCACCGTCTGGATCCAAAGACAGCGTTGAGCTTCTTTATCGATAGAACAAAGGATTTCAGGCTGGAGGATCAGCTGTTTATTGGATACGTGGGCAAGAGGAGAGGAAAGGCAGTCCACAAGAGAACACTATCCAGGTGGGTTGTTCTTTGCATTAAAATATGTTACTCTTTGGCAAAGAAGGATCCTCCTGAGGGCATTAGAGCTCATTCCACCAGAGCTAAGTCGGCCACTTCGGCCTTAGCCAGAGGTGTTCCTGTGGTCGACATCTGCAAGGCCGCAACTTGGTCGTCCCTTCACACTTTTGCAAAACATTACTGTTTAGATTCTGAGGTTAGAAGGGACGGCCATTTTGCACGGTCAGTGCTGCAGGATTTCTTGGTTTGACCATTTAGGCACCCACCGCCGGGCGTGGTACTGCTTTGGGACTCTATTCATGAGGTGAGGAATCCACAGGTAGTTGTATCCATCAGAAGAACGAGTTACTTACCTTCGGTAACGACTTTTCTGGTGGATACATTAGCTACCTGTGGATTCCTCACGGTCCCACCCGCCTCCCCGTTGCCTTTATGGTCTTGCCAAGTAATCCTTGAGTGCGCTCCTCTTGATCTTTGAGGGTGCAATAGATGTATATATATAATATTTTTATATATATATGGGTATATGTGTATATATCTTTATGTATATACTTGGTGTGTGTATATATTTTTAAAAGAAAGAGTTTTATATATATATATATATATATATATATATATATATATATATGTACATAAAAAAGATTTACAGTTATTCATACAATGTGGTGTATTTTTACAATATAATGGATGTTGCTTTGTTCTTTCATTGCATTGCTTGGTTGTTCTCATGCACGTAAAAAATGATTGGTACTGACGTCCGCACGTCGTCGAGGACCTCTTATTGCCTGTATGACGTCAGACGGCGTCGCGTGCGAGACAGTGACGTCCTCGTCGACGTGCAGAGACTAGTAAGAAGATTTCCGTCGAATGCTGGCGCCATGGGAGTATTCATGAGGTGAGGAATCCACAGGTAGCTAATGTATCCACCAGAAAAGTCGTTACTGAAGGTAAGTAACTCGTTCATCTGTGACAGATCCTCAACAGATTTGCCTGTGGTGCCACGAATCAAAGGCCTGCAGTGATTGTCAATGTGCTCCAATCTTTGGGTAACTTGAAGGAAAAACACAAGAAACACAAGAAATCCAAGCAGGACCCTGCACCAGCCCACTCCATTCTCCTTAGAAGGTGTAAGGGTGTATCCAAGGTTGATCAACGTCAAAACCCATTCCACAACTTGTCCTTGCACAACCTGAACTTCCAGGGCTGCCTGCAACACTGCGGCATATCGATCCTCACCGACTCACTCTTGCGCACCTGCAGGCCCCTGTGAGCCAAGTGGTGTTCCATCTGAAGTACTACGACAAGTTCACCCCTGGCGCCAGTTGGACCATCTGAATCCACTGCTGGGCTTCCTCTGGCTTGTTTCGACTCCTGTACCATGCTACAAACTGGTTCCTGGAGTTTTGATGTCTATGCTGCTTCCATCAATGACTGAGGACGTGGGGCCCTTTGTGCTCTTTGACTTGGAGCCCACACTTAGCTTCTACCTCCCTCATTTGACTTTCCACCTCCACAAGGAAAGACATATATATTGCATTCTTTATTTGGCACGAATTCAGAAAATGATTAATATGCTGATATAATTGGGCAACAGTCCTATGAGGAGAATTAGGGGCATATTTATACTCTTGCGCCGAATGTGCGTCAACATTTTTGACGCACATTCAGCGCAAAACTTACACCATATTTATACTATGATGCCCAACCCTGCAAATGTCAAAATTCCTCCGTGTGCGTCATTTTCTGGATGCGGGAAACAGCCTTGCGTTGATGACATGCAAGGTAGGCGTTCCTGTCCAAAACATGACTCCCGCGTCATTTTGACGCACAGGAGGGGGCGGGCATTAAAAAACGGCACCCAGCCTGCTGTGCACCGCTTTTTAATGCCTGGGTGAGGGCAGGCGTTAAGGGGCCTGTGGGCTCACTTCCATAGTCTGGACTACTTCCATGGTCAGAGAGGTGCCCTTCCCTGCCCCCAGGGACACCCCCTGCCAACCTCGCCCATGCCTGGAGGATACACATGGATGGGGGGACCCATCCCAGGTAAGTACAGGTAAAGTAGAGGTAAGTATGATTTTTTTATTTTTTTTTAAAGTGGCATAGGGGGGCCTAACTTGGGCCCCCCTACATGCCACTGTGCCGAATGGCCATGCCCAGGGGACAGAAGTCCCCTGGGCATGGCCATTGGGCAAAGGGGCATGACTTCTGTCTTTCCTAAGACAGGAGTCATTTCAGTGGGGGTTGTGCGTCAAAAAATGGCACAAGTCCGGTTAGAGCCATGATTTTTTACTCTAACCTGACCTGCACCATTTTTTTGATACACAACCCCCATTCTTCCCTACGCCGGTGCTGCCTGGTTAGAGTAATTTATTTTTTACCCTGACCAGCCTGCAGCGCCGGCTAACGTCAATCCATAAATAAGGCACCCGCCTGGCGCATTGGAATGGCGTTAGCCGGCAGTAAGTGTTTTGACGCAAACCAGCACCAGCGCTGGTTTGCGTCAAAAAGTATAAATATGGGCCAAAGAATCTGCAAAGGAAAATGGCACAAATAACTTTCCTCATCTGAATTAATTCTTCAGCATTATCTGGTTGACTTTAGTATTTACCCCTACCTTGCATCCAGCCAGTAATGTTTCCTGCAGACGTCCAATGCTATCCAACTGGCAAAGCAAAGAATTTCCAAACAGGTAGTAGTAATTGTGTTGACCCTTGTAGATTATGCTCTAACCCACCCTGGCACAGGATAGGCTCTGGTGGATGGCAGATAACAAAATCTTATGCAACAAAATTTCCACAGTAGTATTTGCTTTGGACAAGGCTTAATTTCTAAACCTAATACAGAATGAGGACTGTGTGCATTTGTAGAAGAATGCTGAAAGAAAGCAGGATGGTCACAGTGAAAACCTAACACGCTGTTAGAGGATGGTTCTGACCCTCAGGTCTGCCCTGATTTTTCGATTTTTGACCACCTGGTTTTTGACTGTTTACTGTGAGGAAGCCTCCTATGAGGTGACTCCCGCACAATAAACACATGGTAAAATGGACTGCACGTGTTTACCGCTGGTGTCGCCGTGCTAAGGAAAGGCTGCTGTGGCGCAGCAAGGCAGGAGGCCCCGGGCAGGTTACATGTGATCATGTGTGCGCATGGATGTGCACCCATGTGAGGGCTGTGAGAGGAGGATTCCTAGTGTGCGCAGCCCTAGAACTGCGCTTAGGTAGTCAAGGTGCAGGAGGAACTATGCAGAGTGGGTGGTGACCTGGAGTAGGTCTCATGAGAGGGGTGTATACATGTGAGGGAGAGTCAGTGTGCTTACTGTCTTTTCACTGTAGGGACGCCCAGTTCAATGCCAATGTCAGGGTGCTTAAGGTATTTGCATTGGGGGGATACTCCATTGAATGTCAATGGGAAAGGAGGGCCTAGGGTGCACCTCCAGTTCTCTGGGGTCCACCGACACCAGAGTCAAACCAAAGTACACTGTAACCTGTAAGAAAAGAATGATGCAGTAGGTTACAGGAGCATAGTTGTACAACTTATGGGTCATCCAGGGATGTCATATTTCTCTGCCTCAGCTCAGGATTAGGGCCAATTACTGCTCTGTCCAGTTGCTGGAGCAGGGCCTAGCATCAATCAGCCAGCTGTCATTCAGTGCCAGGAGCAGGCTGGAGAAGCCCTGCGAGGAATGTCAGGTAGGAGGGGCTGAGACTTTCAGAGCACATGTGGCAACTAACTCCTGGAGGATGCCATCTTGAGCTATCCCAGAAGACTGTGCAAGAAGGAGGGGACGGGGGCAAGGAAGTGATGTGGCACATCTGGATAGGCCAGAGGTGCAGACCTGCTGGACACTTCCGCCCCCACTTAAAAGGTCCTGCACAGGGGAGAGCTCTCTCTCTTGGCTGTGCTTCACTGCTGGACACTGGGACTGCAGACGGGCGTCATGGACAACTGGAAGGAAGAACCTCCTGACTGCCCTTGGAGCAGGGACTCTGCCCCTGAAGGATCCCAGGCCAGCGAGGTGAATGCCAGTGCCAGGCAAGCTGGCCCCCTTATCCCCCCCCAGAGGACTAGTTGGGGGAAGGACTGGGCTAGCGCAAGGAGAGCGCGCAGCCCAGAAGGAAAAGAGGGAACCCAGAGGAAAGATTGGTGCAGGAGTCAGTGGAACTGGCTCCCTGATGATCTGGGACCCTTCGAGGCCAGGAGGCCTAAGGAGAGTGCTCCTGGTGGCAAGGGCATGTCACCAGGAGCGGAACGACGCAAGAATGAAGAAAATCGGCCCTTGGGGGCCCGAGATATCACAGGACAAAGAATGGCGACCTTTGACCTTGGTGAAAGCAGCTACGAAGCAAGTGGAGCTCCGCAGCTGCTTGAGACTGTGCCCCCAGGGTGGGCCAGGGCCTGGGGGGCTGCCCAGGAAGAAGAGGAGAACAGGGGAGTGTCGTCGCACTCCCCCTCTCTGAAGAAGAAGGGACCCCGGACCCCATCCTGGGGCCCCGTGAAGCCTGGTCCTGTTTAGGAGGTTGAATCAGGGGGGGCGCCGTCGCGCACCCCCTGCCGCTGTGGAGAGAGGACCCCGGACCCCATCCCGTGAAGAAGGGATGAATGGGGGGGGGGCACCGTCGCGCACCCCCCAGCAGAAGGGAAGTCGGGGAGCGCCGTCGCGCTCCCCGTGAAGATGGTCCCATGGGGCCCCGGACCCCATCCCGGGGCCCCGAGAAGAGGCGGGAGTGGGGGTGCGCTGTCGCGCACCCCCAGCCGAAGAAAAGTCGGGGAGCGCCGTCGCGCTCCCCGTGAATATGGCAGGAGGGGCCCCGGACCCCATCCCGGGGCCCCGCGCAGAAGAGGGCCTGGGGGAGCGCCGTCGCGCTCCCCCCTACGGAGGAGAGGGGCCCGGACCCCATCCCGGGGCCCCGAGAAGAGGAGGACTCCGGGGAGCGCCGTCGCGCTCCCCGTGGTAAGGAGGAGGGGCCCGGGCCCCGGACCCCATCCCGGGGCCCCGAAGATGGCGGCAGGAAGGGGGAGTGCCACTGCACTCCCCCGCGCGGCCCCAGCGGCCGCCAGAATCCCGAGTCTGCCCGCTCCAGCGGGCAGACTCTAAGGCAGCAAGCCGGCTCCCGCGGCAGCACCCGGAGGTGCTGCCCGTGCGGGGAGCCGGCGGGGGCGACCAGGGGTGGGCTCCCTGAGCCGCCCTCCAACGAGGGATCCTCGTTTTGGTGCGGGGGGTGACCGGGTGGGACCGGCACCCCCAAAATCAAAAGCCAAGGGCAGAAAGGAAAAAAAACAGAAAAGAAAAGGAATCGCGTCTCTCCCCTCGCAGCGGGAGAGCCGCTAATCATTTATGCAGCCGCCCCAGCATGCTTTGCGGGCAGGGGCTGCTTTTTGAGCCCTTAAAACGCCTGTGGTGGTCCCATTGAGATGGGGGCCACCACCAACGGAGAACTGGGAGACAGGGGGAGCTGCAGGAGCAGCGCAGCCTCCCCCCAACATCTGTTGGTGTCCCCACCCTAGGTAGGGTGGGACACCTGAGAGGTAACCCCTCCAGGGTTGGATGGATGTTTGAAGCACAAGCTTCAGTGTACTTTTGTTCCTGGTTGTGCAAGGGTGCCTACCATAGGTGTAGGTTGGTATGGCCCAATGTATTCTACTGTTATTTTATGTTTAAGTAAGAGTAACCCAAAAGTAATCTAAAAGTGATCCTGATGGTTAGAATGCTAGAAATTGGTCTCTTATGTTCTCTGATTATGCTAATTTGAATAATGATACTGACAGTCACATCTTGGCAGGATGAAAGTATTTAATCACAAATGTAGGTGTCATCATTGCACTGTACTGTTGAATACTGTCAGAATGTTCAAATGTCGCAAGGGGAGCACTGGGATGGTTTTGCCATGTGGGTTGTTGGATTATATTTTCCCTTAAGGAGACCTGAAGGATTACATACTGTTGGTCCAGAGTGATTTTATCACTTTGTATATATTTGTAGATTGTTGCATAGTATTGAGTAGTGTGTGTGAATAATAGATGTACTTTTACTTTATCAAAAGAAAAAGCACAGACTGGACATTCATTTATTAAGAGTCATGCTTGCGTGCCTCCCTTGAGTAAGCCTTGGACTGCTCTGCAAGCTACCCTATGAGAGTCAACGTGCGGACTCGTTACTTGTGCAGGCCACACAACTAATGACCCACCTTCCAACACACGCCCATCGGTGTTGACAGAAACGAGACCTTCAAGGACGAGTACTAGCAAGGATGAGTAGGGGAATCTGTGGTCTCGTCAGTTTCTCTTGTGCTACATTCTCTCAGGTGGTATTTAGAGTTAATTTGTTAAACAGAGCCTACCTATCTTACACAGCAAGGATACTTGTTCTGTATTATTACAAGTGACAAGTCAAGCTCTCCTTTGTGAACTGTTCATATCTTTATTATCCATGAACAGAAGGAAAAGATTAAATAGTGCATTCATGCAAAGTTACTTTACATGAATTAGAAGCTTATTTTCAAATTCAGCCTATGAAAGATAAGCAAAAAAAGATATAACGGAGTAAGAAGTTTAAAAGTTTCCTTAAATTTTATTTTATGAAGAACGTAGAGGAATTAAATGATCTGTCATCAATGCGAGATAAAACTTGCGCTTAATACAGCTAAAAAGTAAAACCGGTTACACAATCAAACAGTAAAAAAAAAATTGATTTAGGTGCAAAAGCCATACCCAAAAACACAAGCAGCTCCAAGATGAGGTCTAGGTTAATCTTATTGGGGTTCATATAGAGAACTGCATGGCACGTCCGTTTGCTATACCTTTGATAGCTTGGGCCCAAATCTCCACCAGAACTCGTTGGCACTGGTATGAATTCCTGTGAAAAGAAAGATGTCATTGCAACACTAACTAAGATGTTCTGTTAACATTTTTAAGACATTACAAGAACATATTAAATAATCACGTTGGTATCAATATAAAAATATATATTACTAACAAACAAATACATTATTTTCACATCACAGTGTATGAATGCCCTCTTCATCAGCATTTCCTGCCAACCTTTCAAATGACTTCTATTCATCTGTGATGCAGTGGACATTGTTTTGCCAAAGAATAGTAAAATTCCTGATATACTGCTTACAAAACCTATAGACTCACTGAAAAATTACAGAGCTCTGACGAATTATTTGAGTAGATAAATATAATTGAAGCATCTATGAGCATTACTTGGGTTTCTCATGATGCAAAAAAGATCTTATAGGAGCAATAATCTGTGTTATAATTTTTCCTATCCTGTCCCTTTTGTAATTTCTCTAGACAAAATGGAACCACTTCTTCCTTTGACAAGATCTTACGCTTTTCCCATAATGATAACACCATCATCTCTTTCCCAGTCCACCTCATTGGTGGATGGGCAAAGAAACAATGTATGGAATCAGGCACTTCACACCACATGACCTTCAAAAGGTAAATACCTCAACCTCCAACTAGCACCACACCCAGAACATAGCAAATAGTGAAAAATTAAGAATTTCCTAAACCCATTAATAAAAATTCAGCATATTTTGTGGATCCCAGAAAGTTGCAGAAAAACTATTTGTCATTGTACCTATATTCAAGAATGAGGTGTTTTTTTACTCCAAGAAATACATTGAGTCAATTTGTTGATTTCTGGTATGGTCTCCGTTAACCCTAATCTCTTGTTCAGATGCTGTAAGGCTGCCTGGTACTTTATATATATTTAGAGCATAATTTCAGCCTTCCCCTGCTTAAGGCTGAGATGAAAAAAGCACCATCTCCACTGACCAAATGTTTTTTTTTTTTTAAACGGATCCCCCATAACAAAGCAGATTGTTTTAAAAACAAGGAAGAAGAAAGACACCCAAAAAACAGGAGGGCATTTGAGTGCTTTTAGGGGCATATTTATACTCTGTTTGCGCCGGATTCGAGTCATATTTTTTGGCGCAAACCTAACTCCATATTTATACTTTGGTGCTAGACCTGTCTAGCACCAAATTTATGGAGTTAGAGTCATTTTTTTACCGTAGAAACCTAACTTGCATTAATGAGATTCAAGGTAGGCGCTCCCGGGCAAGCATTTGTGCCTCATTTATACTCCCGTGCAAAAATGACGCACGGGAGGAGGAGGGCCATAAAAAATGGCTCTAAGCCTATTTAGAGTCATTTATTAACGCCTGGGTCAGGGCAGGCATTAGGGGACCTGTGGGCTCATTTCCATGGTTTCCGACCATGGAAGCAGTCCACAGATGCCCTTCCCTGCACCCAGGGACACCCCCTGCCACCCTCGCCCACCCCTGGAGGACACCAATGGGTGGGGTGACCCATCTACGGTAAGTACAGGTAAGTAGAGGTAAGTTTTTTTTTTTAAGTGGCATTGGGGTGGCCTAACTTGGGCCCCCCTACATGCCACTGTGCCCAATGGCCATGCCCAGGGGACAGAGGTCCCCTGGGCATTGCCACTGGGCAGGGGGGCATGATTCCTGTCTTGGCTAAGACAGGAGTCATTTCCATGGGGATTGTGCGTCACAAAATGACGCTAGTCAGGTGAGAGTCAATATTTTAGACTCTAACCTGACTTGTACCATTCTTTGACGCACAACCCCCAGTCTTCCCTACGCCTCCGCTGCCCGGTTAGCATAATTTATTTTGACGCTAACCAGGCCGCAGCGCTGGATACCGTCATTCCTTAAATATGACGCCCGGCTGGTGTGTTGGAATGGCGGTAGTCGGCGTTAAACTTTTTGATGCAAACCTGCGCTGGCGCAGGTTTGCGTCAAAAAGAAAATATATGAGCCCTACTGTCCATGACCACCATGGCATTGGCATCACTTTTATCACTAAAATGGTATATTGGACGAATCAGGGCTACGTGTGAATCCCTAAGAGAGAGAGCACTGGGCATACAATTACCAGAAAACACAGAGAACTCGCATAAGGAAATCTATACAAACCATGAAGGTTTATTTAAAATTTTGAAATCATTACAGAAGGTCAAAAGGCAGATAAGTCGATTCAAATCAAAATACACAAAATGCAAACAAATTCGAATCTGCATAAGCAATGGGAGTGAAGCCCTATTCTAGTTAATAACCAGAACAAAATACGGCCCACACAAACTAAATAATGAATCAGATAGCAAATTCTCATAAGGATTGTTCAGTTTAAAAATAAGACAGAATCATTAAAAATATTCTAAGTGCCAAAGCAATAAGAGGTTTGACCTGAAGTCTATCTCTAGATTGGACAGGGGAAATCTTTGCTCACACCCCAGAAATAACTGTTCTTATAACATTTCAGCACAAGCGAATCTTGCCTGAAGCATGGAGCCAAGTGGCACCAAGGGTTGTAAACTTAATGTTGCATTAATAAAAAACAATCATCATTCAAAACTTTTATTACATACAACAAGCTCACTCTACACGCCCTCTGAAAATGAATAAAAAAGTAGAAACCTTAGCCTACAAATAAGGGGAAATTACATTGCATTACTAAACAATACATGCTTGAAAATATGAATAAAATACTGTTCTGCAAGCAATGACATTAACCCTGAACACTGTAACATAATGCGTGTTCCTCTGGCAGCAGGCAGGTGTTAGTGAACTGTTACAGCAAAAATAAACACTGCCACAGAACAGGGCACATTTGGGGCAGATTTATGGAAAGTGGCACTGGACATAGTGTAGCACCACTTTCCCTGCACACCTTAGCACCCCCCTACAGCCACCATGTGTGTGCGGTATTTAAAATACGGTGCACCATGGCGCAGGGTAGGGGGCAACAGAGTCATTTTTCATGACGCTATTGATGTACTCTGCAGGAGTAGCACAACAAAGTTTGGCGCTACTCCTGCAGAGTACATAGGGGCCCATTTTACATAATGGAAGCCCTCATTTTAACGCCTGGTCTTAGCAGGCGTTAAAAGTGCCGTAAAAAATGACGCAAGGATATCGCATAGATTTCCTTGCACCATTTTTTCCCCGCCCCCTTAGTGAGAGAACGCCCCCTTTGCATACATTATACCTGGCACAGGCATAATGTAGCGCTAAGGGTTACAATGTGGCGCAATTCATGCATTGTGCCACTCTGTAAATATGGCGCTAGGATTTTGGCCTCACTGGGCCACATTAACGTCAAAATAAATGATGCTTATGTGCACAAGGTGGCGCTAGGGGCTTATAAATATGCCCCTTAATCTATTTTATAAAGAAAGGAGAAACACTATATAAATAAAAACATGAATGCAGTGTGCACATTTTCAGTGTAATCAGCCTAAGGCCCAAATAAAGTAGTTTTGCAGCCTTCTTACACTAACTTAAATAAATAATTTAGCTCCTACAATTCCTTCCCGCTAATGGTTTAAAACCACACTGCACTACAAAACATCTTCTATAATCCATTGCTTCTTCTTTCTCATTTCTTCCAAGGTTTTCAACTCATCATAAATTTCCGATCGTATTTCTTCCACCTTAAAGGAAAACAGGATGCAGTTAAAAAACAAATAAATAAAAATATTTTTTTCATTATTCTCGAAGGGGAAGGGGTCCCTTCGGGAACACTTTCTGGTCTGCAAATGGCTTACTACAAATGGCATGTTTGTAGTTAGTAAAATATTAATGATTTGCAACCGGATTTCGGTCGCAAAACACCAATACAAAGCATTCATATTTGGTATTTGGAAGGGACCCCCCCTGAACCCGCCCCTTCCAAATACCTTATTGGTACTGGGCTGTAAATCCATATTGCGATTCAGTATCATTTTACCGGATTGCAAATTGTGGTTTGTACATACAAGCAGGTATTTTTATGATCTTAAACCACTCAATTCTGCAAACTGGCCTGTATGCAAAAACAAAAAGTCTTTGTGCATCTCATCCTAAATTAAAATCAATCTACACACCCACACACAGACACACTCTTCTCATTATTACCTTTTATGTTCGAAAGCTTAAGCAGTTTAATACACTCTGTATGCGAACCTATCTACCCAATTATCCAATGGGAAAACCGAAATTTACATCATTTATCTTTAAGAAATTGAGACAACAAAATATTTACATGAAAACATTACACGTTAATCCATAAGCAAGCAGAAGTTGATTGTAGGCCGCCCCCTAGGAAACAGAAGTTGGCAGATATATACATACTTAACCATTTTAAATATTCAAAACCCCAAGATACTCATTCAAACAATTAGCATAAACATTTTCGCTAAAATCCTCCCCAGAAACATCTTTATGTTCTAACATTTTATCCAGATGAAAAGCATTATTAATATACAATTAAATCTCAGATCAGATTCAGGAGAAACATATCCACTAAGGGTGTGAACGCTACCCAGAATACCTGTAAAATGAATATGAAGATTATAAAAATGATTCTTAATGCTCCACAATAGATAGCTCTTTTTAATTTTGGTCATACTTCTTCTGTAAAATCTATCAAAAACAAAACAATCTAAACAACATGCTAAAGTACAAAAATCAAAACTTTTAAAATCTTCAAAGTTTAAAAAAGGTTTTATGTATATTTTGTTTTTCATAAACAACATCTACTGCAATTCTTTTTAGAAGTATAATGGAAAGGCAAGGCCATGATGACGCACATAAGCATCAGTTTTGTGTCAGGCAGCTGCAGCGTTGTTATCCCCCTGACTCCCCTCCTGGTCCCCACCATCGATATATGGAGCATTGAAGACCAAGTTTCCACATCATCAAATACTTTTTTGTCCGACCTGACCATTTTTATCCTGATTTCCTCTGCAAATGCTGATTCTAGTAGGTCTTTTTCCTAAGAAGCCATCATCAGGCTGCATGGTTTAGGCTACTGAATGGAGATCCGACATATCCGCTAATATCAGTACCAGCAATACAAATGGATATTTCATCTGTCATTTCTTAGGCACAGGGATAATATTAAGTAAAAGAAAGTTCAATAATCAGACCCACAATATCACGCTATTTATTAATCACAGGTTGCTTGTATATACACAACTAGTCACAACTCCCATGCTCTATGTAAAAAAATAATCAGCTCTCCCATTGCCACATCTGGGGCCCACGGATGACCTGTGTGGATATAATCTAGACAATTTCAAGGGTGTCAATTAAATGTGATGGAGGAAACTGAACTGCATCAGTTTAAACAGAGCATTGCCAGAGATCTGTTGGTTATATGCACAGGCCTGGTTACATTCTGCTTCTGTCAACTGTGTTTCCTGTTCTCCTTCCCATATTTGCCAGACCAGTAATACTGGCCTATGCCTACCAGCACTCAACGCTTTATAAAGTTGGGACACTGCGAGCAGAGTTGCCCATCTCTAATAACACAGTCAGGACAAAAGACATGGGGAGAGTTACAGGGAATGCCACCCAGACATCTCTTGTCTTGGACAATTCAGGCGTACTGCAAGAGTTGCCATGGCCCCACCCTAATCTGGAATTGCACCTCCACGAAAGTCAGAAAATGATCCCCAGGGCAAATATTACCAAGTGTGGGGCATCCGCTCTCCCACCGCTCAACCACAGACATGTCGGGGGCTCTCTTCTTGAACTGCTGTAGCCAATAAATCTCCAGGGACATAGAAAACGGGTCACATCTAATCACCCAGTGCACCACAGCACTCCTCACAGTACACAGCACCCACCTGCTCTATACCAAAGAAACAGGGACTAGCTCCCCCTCGCAGCATCCTTTCTGTAATTTCTTATTCAAATGCTCTTCCCTGCCACAACAGTGCTGCATGCTGAAGCTGCGCAGCAATACAATATGACCCCAAATTAGGAAGCCCCAGGCTGCCCTTCACTCTGTACAGTTTAAGGGTGGATAATCTCTCTCTACTTCTTTTGCCAACCCAAACTACAGAATTCAGGAGGAAGTCTATTTCTTTGAAAGTAGAGCGCAGAATCTAGCATAACTTATTTTGCAAATGGCTTTAACTGTGGGGTAAAAACACCATCTTTGCAAGTTTAATAAGTCAATAACTACAGAAATGGTATTCCAGAAGATAATTGACATTCATAATCCATGTAGAATTCTACCTATGTCACTTGTGTATTGAAGTGACGGTGCACGTGCCACTTATACTCCCAGGTAGCTTAACTGTTCCTTCTACCATCTCACAGTAGTATTTGGTAAAGCGTCCGATGCAACCCCATCCAACCTATTTAGTGGAAAGACCACCAATTTTGCCTAATAAATACGCACACCAAAGACATTCCCAAACTTTTCCAGCTCTGCCAATAGGAAAGACAACAACATCTGTAGACTATGTAGACATACCAATGTGTTGTCTCTGTATTTTGAAACATATGTCACTTCCACTTTTCCCCACTCATGAATTACCCTGCGCAGTCTGATAGCTAAGTGTTCTAACATAGATGCAAATAATAGGGTCAATAAGGGGAACCCATGATGGGTATCAAGGTCAATATTTCACTTATGTGATACTGTATTGCCCAGTCATACCTAGGCTGTAGGTTCCATATTGAGGAGTTTCAACCAGCGCTAAAAAAGTCAAGCCTAAGTTCATCTTCTTCAACACCTCAAACATATGGGTCCATCCCATGGTATCAAATACCTTTTCAAAATCTAGTGTCACAAGAGCACCCTCTCTATGATTACAATGGGAGGAGTGCTCTATATGGGTAAGTCGTCAAATATTTTGCAGTGTTCTCCTTCCAGGGATAAAACCACACTGGTCATTGTGTAGTAATGGTCCTATCATAGGCAGAGTCTGTTGACCAGGACTTTAGCTAGGAGTTTAACATTGATGTTAGGCATAGAGAAGGGCCTGTTCAAGCACATCTGAGTAGGGTCTTTATCGGGTTACTAGGACCACCTCCGTCATAGTATCTGGAAACCACCCTAGTGTGATGTTGTTTATATACACTTCCAGAAGTTTGTCGAGGAACAGATGTGCTTATAGCTGGTAAAATTCTGTGGGAAAGCAATACAGCTCTGGAATCTTACAATGGGGCAGAAGCTTCAGTGCTGTCAGAAGTTCATCTTCTGTATGTCTGCCATAAGGGTCTCATCATATTGGGTGCCTCTAAGTCTTGGGAAAGGAATCTTCATCAGATAATTTATAGGATCCAACTTGTGATCTCTGTGGTCTTTTATAAATGTGTGCCAAGTATTGATGCATGGCAGTAGTGATTCCAGATTGAGTAGAAACTCGAGTACACTCAGGTCCATTAACTGACAATATCTGGGGACTCGGAAACTCTCTAAGAAGCAGCCACTTTAGATGCCTTTCTGACTTGTCACCACCTCTATAAAATTTCTGAATATATATCCTTAAGTGTGCATCTATCCAGTCCCACTTATCTTATATAGTGTTGTTTTGGCAGTTATTAGTTCAACTCTGGGAACAGCATCCAGATGTTCCTTATACTGTGACCTTGATAATTTCTCTTCTTGTTGTATTAGTTCTCTTTTCAGTTGTTGCTGTACACCAACTATTTTGTCAATACACTTGCTCCTCACCGCCCCCTTAAAGTAATCCCATCCATTTACCCTGGTAGATGTCACGCCCCAGTTGAACTCAAAATATATGTATCCAATATGTGTTCCGCACCTCAGGATGTCTTGCCATAGAGGAACCAAAGGTATGGTCGGGGCAATAAGGTAATCCATTATCAACAGCGAATGGTCCGATGAGAACCAGTATTGATTTTTTACATACATTTTCTTGCCATTTATCACAATCTTGAATTCAGATTTCCAACTTTGTCACATTATGACATAATACAGGCCAAACAACCCATGAACTAACCGCCCCCCTTGCTTTACCATGTCATTAGTAAGTACAGGACATATTACATCAGTAACCTTATCCATGTCATGAGAGTCACGTATGTATGTGTCATATTGTCTGAAACCTTCCGGCCTTCCAATACTTCACTCCACAGAAACATCCCTTCTTGTGTCACTCAAACCCAGCCTAGCAAATCCACACATAAATTCATCACAGCCCCTGCCTATGTAATCCCTCACAGTGACCTCACATCTGGTGGCTCAAGCGACTCTGCCAGCATAGCCGCCCATGCCTGCATATCATCACCTAGTTTACAGTTCATGCATGTCTTTTAAATGTGTCATTCTTCTCTCAATGCCCACTCTGTCATATCACTCAGCCAGTTGTCCAGCAGTGGTGGGCCTGGCAAGAGCCACCTAGTGACAATCCTATGTTTTGCTAGCATCAGCCCCAACAGCAGGAACCACGGGCTAAGCTTCTTCTTTTTACATATGGAAACCGGATCAAGTAGGCACTGTCTGATACCCATGGCGATTGTCCAACCTGTGGCCCTCTCCAGTTTAGCTACCACTGCCCACCAATAATCCTCCACTGAAGGGCAACTCCACGCCATAGGCAAAAAATCAGCACCAGCCATGGAACAGCAAGGACAGGAAGACATCCACCTAGGGTAAATAGTGTGAAGACGTTTAGTTGATAAATACACCTGGTGTATAAAGTTATACTAGATTAGTTTGAAACAGGCATTAGTAGAAGTCCCCATTGCCTCGTCATGAATAAACCCCCATTCTGAGTCTGTTAAAGGATCCCCCAGGACATCATGCCATCTACCCTGCACCGCCAGGGAGGGTGTCCGGTGTCCTCTTGCAGAGTCCTGTATATGGATGAAACTAGCCGCTTCACACCTGCCAAATTATGTAAAGCCACCAGTGGCTGGGACTCCTGGGGCACCTTTGAGAACTTTGGCCAAATTCCCCTCACAGTGGCTGCTATTTAAGTCAATTGTAACGACTGCCCTGTTCAAAAATTAAAAGTAGTAGTTGAATCTGCTATGCTAACTGTTGTAAATGGGGCCTCTAGTTGGCAGGGGTATGCACCCAGTCCAAGTAGGGACCACCTCTCTAGTCAGGGTAAGTCAGATACACGCTAAAAGATTACCTGTGCTAACCATCTGGTAGCTTGGCACAGAGCTGCCAGGCTTATTGAAAGAGACAATGTGTAAAGTATTTGTGCAACACACACAAACAGTAACACAATTAAAACACCACAGAAAGACTCCACACCAGGTCAGAAAAACAGACAAAAAAAGTTATAAATAAAATCAAGACCACAACTACAACAAAAATCAATGAGTAGAAGTCAAGTTATGAACTTTTAAAGAATAATAGGAGTTCTAGCCCTTAAAAGCAAAAATTCTAGCCTTAGGAGTTCCAATGAGGGATTATCTGGTCACGCCGGAACGGGACAAATTTAACAGTTCAGGCCGACCGCGACTGAGCACAGGCTGGGGACAAGACACATACTGCCCCGATGAACGGAGTACTTTGTTCCTGATCGCAGCAGCCAGGTGCAGGGAGTCGATCAAAAGATGCATAGAGCAATGCATCAATGCCGGGTCCACAGTCTAAATGACGCATTGATCTTCCTCACACAGTGGTGGCAATGGGCCAGCTAGAAAGACAAAGCACCGAGCCAAAATGCATTGGTTCCGAAGTGTGATGTGCCAGGTTTCTCTGCACAGTGGAGGGGATACGCGATTTCTCTGAGCTGCTGCAACAGCGATGCATGGTTCTAAGAATCAGGACTCTCAAAGCGATCTGTTGGTGCCAAGAGCAATGCACCAGTTTTACTCCTCCAAGTTCTACTCCCTTAACGGTGTTGATGTGCCGGTTCTTCTCCAAAGAGACTGGAGATGCATTGATTTCTCTGGTGGAAGTATCTGGGCACACTTCTATTGAACCAGGCACAGAAGCAAGTCAGCAAGCCCTTGGAGATCACTTCAGTTGCAAGGCAGAGTCAGGCTCTCTCTCAGCAGGGTCAATGAGCAGCAGGGCAGCACAGCAGAAAAGCAGTCCTTCCAGGTCAGCAGTCCAGCAGAGTAACGGTCCTTGATGTACCACAGCAGTTCTTCTAACAAAGTCCAATTGTAGGTCCTGAAGTGTCTGATTTGTTGGGGTCAGAGACCCAGTACTTATATCCAGTTGTGCCTTTGAGGGGGAAAAACTTCAAAGAAGGGTCTCTGAAGTGCACAGAGGTCCCTTCTTCCTAGCCCTGGCATCAGTAGGGTGGAAAGCAGCCCTTTGTGTGAGGCAGGCACTGTCTATTCAGGTTTGCCAGCTCTTCCCACCTGCTCAGAAAGAGACATCAGAATGCAGATAAGTCCTCAGACACACTTAGTCATCCTGCGTTTGTGGCTGTATAGAGGGAATGCAAAAAGTGTAGCTGTCACCCACCCTTGACATCTATGGGAGACATGCTGCAGACAGACACAACTGAAGGAGCTGAGAAATGTCCACTTCTAAAAGTGGTATTTCTAAAATAGTCATGTTAAACCTGACTTTACCAGTAAATAGATTTATCATTACTATTCCAGTGATATGAATCATGACATATTTACTACTTCTCAATCAGGAAATACAGCTTAAAAGTCTAATAAGGAATTACTAATGTTAACCTATGAGAGCAGAAACCTTCATAGTAGTGAAAAATGAATTTGGGTGTTTTTCACTGCTAGGAATTGCAAAACTTAAAAGTACATGCCCTACCTTTTACTTACACAGCACTCTGCCCGATGGGCTACCTAGGCCCTACCTTAGGGGTGACGTGCAATAAAAGAGGAGTTTAAGGCTTGGCAAAGGGTTTTAAATGCCAAGTCGAAGTGATGGTAAAACTGCAAATACAGGCCCTGCAGTGGCACGGCAGAGGCATGTTTAAAGGGCTATTTATGTGGGTGGGACAAGCAGTGCTGCAGACTTAGTAGTAGCATTTAATTTAAAGACCCTGGATATATGGTATACCACTGTACAAGGGACTTACAAGTAAATTAAATATGGCAACTGTGTATACACACAATGTTCCCATGTTTAGGGGAGAAGCACATGCACTTTAGCACTGGTCAGCAGTGGTAAAGTGCTCAGAGTCCTAAGGCCTACAAAAGAATCAGCAAAGACACGAGACAAGTAGGCACAAGGTGTGGAGGAGACCGTCCTAAGGCTGACAGGTCAAACAGTAATGAACTTGCCTCGAGCCCTCCAACGTTCCAATGACATCAGCTGTGCAACCTTTACAAAGCAGCTCCAAGACTAGATGCACAGATCTGGCGCATATGGAGCTGGCTGTACCACCTGCTGAACCACGTGCTCCCATACCCGGCAAACCCATCCCACAATATACAGCACAGAGCTGGGTCACTCGCTCCCAACATCAGGAGCTCCAGCAGTGAGACTGTCTCGTGGGTACCTTCCAACAACCGCTTTTCCTAGTTGCCCCCCTCATCCAGCTAAGGTATTGCATGCTGCAGTTGAGAAGCCGGATAACAGAGCTCCATACAGGGCACCTCCATTCGATCCCTTCTTCAGGTCCGCTTGAGTGTGGCAAGGCCAACCCGCTTCCTCCCACTAGCCCAAAGCAACTCCACAATACTTTTAGATAGTTCCAGCAAAGTCTGCCTTGGAACATCATACCTGGTACCCTGGAAAATATACAAACACTGAGGTAAAAGAAACATCTTGACCAAGGCTATTTTGCCCATCAGGGATTGCTGAAGAGTGTTCCAAGATTTCACTGACGATTTCATACCCTCCAACACCCTACTCATATTCAGCCAATTAAATGAGTCTGGAACCCTCGTCACCCAGGTCCCAAGGTACTTAACACTGGAGGACTCTCAGGGGAGACCTCCCCCACAAAAGCACCCAATGGGAACTGCTTAGACTTCGCTCGGTTCAAGCAAAGGCAGGATAACTCTCTGAAATCCGACAAGGCAGCCAGTAAAATAGGGACTGAGTATTTAAATTGGCACAAATGAACAAGCACATCATCAGCGCATAAGGAGACCATGTGTGTGGCCGAACCCATTACCACCCTCAGCCTTGCAAAACCGCCTGCAACCTACACGCAAGTGGTTCCATCACCAGGCAAAAAGCAGTGGCGATGGTGGGCAGCCCTGTCTGGTACCCCTATACAATGAGAAACCCCTCAACACCCTCCCTCCAATGCGCACTCTCAACACTGGGCCACTGTATAGTGGTTGTACCCACAGTAAATAAAATTCCTGAAACTCAAAGTGCTCAGAACTTGTTACATGTACCATCAGGCCACAGAACTGAAGGCCTGCTCTATATCCAGGAGTGCCAGGTGCGAAGTATGCAAGTACAACGATAGGCGATGCAGGTTACACAACGTGTTACAAAGTGGAATGAAACCGCCCTGGTCCTCGTGCACCAATGTCGGCAGGTAGACCAACAATCTGGACACCAGGATCTTACTAAGGATCTTTACATCGACATCCAGCATCGAGAGTGGGTGATAGGATGTAACGTCTTAAACACCCGTATCGCCGAAGGTATAGGCTTCATTATATACAGCTAATAAGAGATCTGCAAATTCCTCTGCCATAAACTGATCAAGCTCAGCCAGTAGGCCATCCCACCCTGGGGCATTGGGGGCATTCAGTGGCTTGATCGCCGCTTGTAGAAAGCTGGCTCTGTATATACTATCTCAAAGTGAGAGATAGTGTGCACAGAGTCCAGGGGTTCCCCAAGAGGCTTGACAGAGGCAATAATAGATAATACTAATGCTCTATTTGCGTTAGTGTGGTCGAGCAGTTAGGCTTATCAAAGGGTAGTGTTAAGCATTTGTTGTACACACACAGGCAATAAATGAGAACAAACACTCAATGATTTAACTCCGGGCCAATAGGTTTTTATATAGAAAAATATTATTTTCTTAATTTATTTTAGAACCACAAGATTCAAATTTCAGGTAAGTACATAAAATGTAAGGTACTTTGCATAGGTATAGATAGGACTTTGAATCAAAACAGTAATATACACGGTTTGGCATAAAATAGCAATACACTATTTTAAAAGTGGACACAGTGCAAAATTCAACAGTTCCTGGGGGAGGTAAGTACAGTTAGGTTAATGTGGTAAGTAACGCACTTACAAATTCAGTCTCCGGGGCATAGGTAGCCCACCGTTGGGGGTTCAAGTCAACCCCAAACACCCAGCACGAGCAACACAGGGTCGGTCAGGTGCACATAGGCGCCTATAGAGACAGGGGGTGCTCCGGTTCTAGTCTGCTGGCAGGTAAGTACCTGCGTTCTCGGGGAGCAGACCGAGGGGGTTTGTAGAGCACTGTCCCAAGTAGGCACACAAAGCACACCCTCAGAGGCACAGAGGTGGTCGGGTGCAGTGGGCAAACAGGGCGTCAAGTCTGTAATAGATTTCAATGGAGGGACCCAGGGGTCACTCAGACGTTGCAGGCAGGGCACAGGGGGGCTTCTCGGGCCAGCCACCAACTGGGCAAGAGTGAGGGCCACCTGCTGGTCACTGCTGCACCGGTGGTTGGTTATTCACGGGCCTGGGGGCTACGGATGCAGTGCTTCTTCCAGCCGTCAGGTTTCTTCTTCCTGGGCAGTGGCAGTAAGGGGGGTCCTCGGGATTCCCTCTGCAGGCATCGTCGTGGGGGTGCAGAGAGGTTAGCCCAGGGTGGACAAGTTGTCAGAGTCGCCTGGGGATCCTCTTTGGGTCGTTGGTTTCTCTGGGCACGGGCCTCGGGTGTAGAGTGCTGGAGACTCACGCTTCTGGAGTGAACTGAGAGTCTCTTTAAAGATGGTTTCTTCTTGCTTGGTTGGACAGGTCCGCTCTCCACGAGAGTTTCTTGGTCCTTTGTAGTTGCAGGGCAGTCCTCTGTAAATGCTCGCTGGTGCAGGTTCTCTGAAGTTGGAGACAGGCAGGTAGGGCTGAAGCAGTTGTCGTCTTCCTCCTCTGCGGAGCTTTTCAGCTAGGCAGTCCTCATTCTTTGTAGGTCGTCAGGAATCTGATTTCCTGGGTTCAGGGTCACCCCTAAATACTAAATTTAGGGGTGTGTTAGGGCTGGAGGGCAGTAGCCAACGGTTACTGTCTCTGAAGGTGGCTACACCCTCCTTGTGCCTCCTCCCTTTGGGGAGGGAGGCGCATCCCTATCCTATTGGGCTAAATCCTCCAAAACAAGATGGCTGATTTTCTAAGGAGGGGGTCACTTCAGCTCTGGTCACCTTAGGGGTGGACCTGGCTGAGGGGGTGACTCCTCCTTGTTTTTATCATTATCTCCCCCGACTTGCCGCCAAAAGTGGGGGCTGTGTCCAGGGGGCGGGCATCTCCACTAGCTGGAGTGCCCAGTGGCACTGTAACACCAGGCTTGAGCCTTTGAGGCTCACCGCCAGGTGTTACAGTTCCTGCAGGGGGAGGTGTGAAGCACCTCCACCCAGGACAGTCTGTTTCTGGTCACAGAGTGCACAAAGGCACTCACCCCATGTGGCCAGAAACTGGTCTGGAAGTGGCAGGCTGGCAGAGACCGTCATCCTAGCACTAGCAGTTGGGCTGGCATGCAGGGGGCATCTCTAAGATGCCCGCTATGTGCATTTCTCAATAAATCCCACACTGGCATCAGTGTGGATTTATTGTGCTGAGAAGTTTGATACCAAACTTCCCAGTATTCAGTGTAGCCATTATGGAACTGTGGAGTTCATGTTTGACAAACTCCCAGACCATATACTCTAAATGGCTACCTTGCACTTACAATGTCTAAGAATTGGCTTAGACACTGTAGGGGCATAGTGCTCATGCAGCTATGCCCTCACCTGTGGTAAAGTGCACCCTGCCTTAGGGCTGTTAGGCCTGCTAGAGCAGTGACTTACCTATGCCACAGGCAGTGGGCTGTTGGCATGGCACTCTGAGGGGGGTGCCATGTCGACTTAGTCTTTTTCTCCCTACCAGCACACACAAGCTGTGAGGCAGTGTGCATGTGCTGAGTAAGGAGTCCCCAGGGTGGCATAATACATGCTGCATCCCTTAGAGGCCATCCCTGGCCACAGGGCCCTTGGTACCAGGGGTACCTTTTACAAGGGACGTATCTGTGTGCCAGAGCTGTGCCAATTGTGGAAACAAAGGCACAGTTTTAGGAAAAGAACACTGGTGCTGGGGCCTGGTTAGCAGGGTCCCAGCACACTTTCAATAAAAGCTGGTATCAACAAAAGGCAAAAGGTTAGAGGGTAACCATGCCAGCAGTGGCATTTTCCTACACCAATCTAATTTCTTCCTTGGTAAGAGGGGTATCCAACCTCTCCCAGCCCTCCTCTGTAAGCCGGGCAAAAGGCAAAGCAGACAAGTAATCCTCCACCCCTCCCATGGGACCCCAAAGCGAGCGCAACATACACCCCTCACAAATGCATCGCAAAAACCTTTGTGAAGTCATGCTGCGTGTGCACCTCTTTCCCCTGTGCATCTCTTATCCATGTAAAGGAAACTCTCTGGGCTTTGTTTTTTAGGTGAGTGGCAAGCATCTTGCCTGCCTTGTACCTCTCTGCATGGAGCTTCTCAGAACTCTTCCACCACCCAGTCTTTTCTCCTGCACCGCTACAATCTGCAAGAGGTTTTGTATAAAGCTATACATCATCTTCATGCACTCCCCGGGCAAGACCACCTTCATGACGTCCTATTGAGCGGCTCTACGGTCCGTGCTGTTCCAGTTTTCTTCAAAATAATGGTGCAGCACCTCAAAAACTGTGTGAGCAAAAACCGGGTCCAACAGCGCCTCCTCCCTCAGTTTCTAAAAGGGATCCTAGGGGCTTTCCTACCCACACTGTAGGCTACCAGCAGAGGGGACTGGTCCAACAAGTATTGTGCCAGAAATGTAACATCCATCACACTATGGTCCATACCACCAGACATTAAACAATAATCAATCGCAAGGGTATAACCCAAATAGGTCAATCCCAGAGGTGACATTCCCTTCAAAATCATTTAATCCCAGTCCACTCATAACCTCCCACAGTGCCCTAGTCATGGACGGCCTAGTATCTGTCCGTGGAAGAGAACAATTTATCTCACCAACTAACACACAATTAAGATCTCCTACCAGCAGTATCTCAGACCCCAAGTAGGCTGCTGCACTACCTATCACAGCATTGAAAAACTCGACATCATTAACATTGGTACAGTAGACATTCATGAAAAACTTTCCTGGCATCCAGTGTGCCAAACAGAACCACATATTTTTTCTCAATGCCCACTTTTACCCTTTGTGCACAAATCGGTATGCTATGTGGCACCCAAATCAACACCCCCGTGCACAGCCAAAATAGGAGGCTGCAAACAACTGTCCCCCTCGCCCTCCCACCTCCTCCTCAGATGTCCAATACAATCTCCCCACAAATGCGTTTCCTGAAGAAAAGCCACAGAGACCACATATCGCCTTAGGCATGAATACACTCTACGGCGTTTGGTTAACTGACCCTGGCAGTCTTTGCCAAGATTTAACGGCTGACAAGTAACACATCACTGACACAACCTTTCATCAACAGTCCTGAAATTATTAAACCAGAGCTGTTTAAAAATATTGCGAATTGCATCACATCCTACATTAGTGGCTCCACTCATATATCTTGCTATTTAACTGAAAATACATTTTGGTAAAACATAGTCCCTAATTTATACTTTCTGGTGCAAAACTGCACTAACGCAGTTTTGCACCAAAAAGTTTAGCATCGGCTTGCACCATTTCTGAGCACCAGCCGGGCACGATATTTATGGAATGGTGCAAGCTGGTGCAAAGAGTAGGCTAGCGTAAAAAAAAACAAAAAAAAGACACAAGCTGGGTGGGGCTGGCGGTATGTAAGAAGGGGGTTTTGCACCAAAAAATGACGTTAGGCAGGTTAGATTAAAAATAAAATGACTCTGACCAGCCTAGCGTCATCTTCTGATGCAAAACCATCCATACCACATGACTCCTGTCTCAGAAAAGACAGGAGTCATGCCCACCAACCCAATGGCCAGCACAGGGGACCAGGGTCCCCTGGGCATGACCGTTGCACCCAGTGCCATGTAGGGGGGCCCATTCCAGGGCCCCAATGGCACTTTGAAGAAAATAAAAAATACTTACCTGTACTTTCCTGGGATGGGGTCCCCCATCCTCCGCTGTCCCTCTAGTGTGGGTGGGGGTGTCCCTGGGGCGGGCACCTGTGGCCTTATTCCATGGTGTTCCACCATGGAAATAGGCCCACAGGTCCCCTAACGCCTGCTTTGACCTAGGCGTTAAATAATGGTGCAAAGCAACCTTTGCACCATTATTTGACCCCTCCTCCCCCCGTGCGTGATTTTACCCCTGGGAATAAATATGGAGCTAAGGGCATGGAGTAATTTTTTGCACAGGAATGCCTGCCTTGCATCTCCTTGACGCAAGGTAGATTTCCACGACCAAAAAATGACTTTAACTCCATAACTTTGGCGCTAGACGGGTCTAGCGCCAAAGTATAAATATGGGCCCATATTTATACTCCCTTTGTGCTGGATAAGCGTAATTTTTTTTTTATGCTAATCCGGCGCAAACTTAACACCATTTTTATATTTTGACGCTGCGTCATTTTCTGGATGCATGAAACCGCCTTGCGTCAATGAGATGCAAGGTAGGCCTACCCGTCCAAAAAATGACTCAAACAACCGTGCGCCATATTTATCCAATGGGAAAAAATGACGCAAGGCTGGGAAGCGGATCCGGAAAATGACGCAAATCCCAATTTGCATCAAATTTTAACGCCTAGGTCAGGGCAGGCGTTAAACTGGGGCAAATACACCACTACTTAAGGAAAACTCACACAAGCAACATCATTGCTCAAGAAGGACGACATGGAGGTGCTACTCATGCAGCATGCCAGAAGACGCAGAGCACAGGACCAACAGCAGCAGCTACCACCACACCAACGTGGACCCCAAAGGCAACGGAGAAGGCAGGAGAGGCTATTCGGGACCAGGACAACCCTCCTGGGCCTCAGGGAACATGATATCATCCAGAGGTACAGACTCAACTTTCAAGCCATACAGCAGCTGCTGCGCCAAATTGGGCCACAGTTAACAGCCAGCCTGCAGACACCCCCACATTATTCCACTGGAGACCAAGATGCTAGCTGTCCTGCACATGTTGGCAAGTGGCTCATTTCAAACTACCGGTGCCCTGGTTGCCTGGGTCTCACAGCCCTCATTCTCTGCCTTCCTTCCCATGGTACTTGATGCCATCATCTCCTCATACCCCGCCACATCAGCTTCCCCAACACACAGCAGAAGCAGCAGGAGACCAAACAATGGTTTTACCAAATTAATGGCTTCCCGCACATGCTTGGTGACATTGACTACACACATGTCTGGATTGTGCCACCTGCTGCAACTGAGCACCTATACCACAACAGAAAGCACACCCACTCCATCTATGTGCAGGCCATTGTTGATCACCAGGGATTGTTCACCAACATCATGGCAAAGTATCCTGGGAGTGTACATGATTCCTTCATCTTCCGCCACAGCACCATCAATCGGCACTTCCAGGATGGACGATATGGCAATGGCCTTCTGGTCGGTAAGTCCAGAAACCTAGTAATATGCGCACAGCACAGCAACCCTATAGGACACACAAGACATACACCACTACATTGACACGTGGGCAGGAAGACACTGAGGTGTGACACTGGTAGTTATGTTTGATATCCTGACCCAATGGGATTCACACCTTTGGACAAATGACGGCTGCCAATAACAATAGATGCCACTCTAGAGCCACAAGGGACTAATTTAAAACCACACAGTGACAATGACATGGCCTTAACTGGCAGTACAACTTGGAAGATTAATCATTCAATATCACATAAGGCCACATAGTCAATCCCACTCCAAGCAATATGTCCTGTGTAAGGGGTGTGCAATGTGTGTTGCTGCAGGTCAAACACCATGAGACACATAGCATGATGACGCTGACTCAAATGAAGGTGACATGAAATTATTGAGGCAGTACCAACATCTCACATCACTCCTGGGGTGACAATGCCAGGTAGCAATAAAGAAGTGGACTGTGCTATGAAAACATGTTCATGTGACACTAATGCAAAGTGCACACTGCTACACATACTGAAAGAGACAATTCCCCATCTACATAACAGATGTATAGGGAGATGGACCTTCCTACACAAATACATCCACCTCCACAATCAAGTTTGCCAGCTCACCTGAAGCAAGTTCAGTAGTGTAGGTGCACAGTTGCACAAGAGCCAACTGGGTGAGGAAAGAAAACAGATTTGCATAGAACTAGTCACACATGGGACAATTGTGCATTGTCAATACTGAACACCTCAGTGCTGCCAACTTATGGAGATGTGTTGTGCATTGTCACCCAGCCAAATCAAAGGCCCTCACTGTTGCATTTCATCTGCAATTACATATGTCTAATTGGATGGAATGTCCAGGCCATGTAGTGTAACCATGTTACCACCAGAGAGGAATCTACTGTGTGTGTGGAAGTATCATGTCACCTGCAGTGAATGCACACAAAAACATCTTGCTCACTACATAACACATGGGAGATACACACTGAACTGCAAGCCAAACACAAATTTTTCAAGTCAAACAACCCAATGCAGAAAGAACCTCACAGAAGCCTAGGATCCCACACAATACCACAAACACATATGAGTCACAGACGACACAAGATAAGAACTGCCATGCAAAATGACATTCCTGGTGCAAGCAACAACAAAATACTTACCCTTATTTTCTCTTTCAGCTGATCAGGGTTACGGTATCTAGCCATGAATCATGACCCTATTTGCCAACCCAAGCACAGCAGCAGAGCGTGCCTATAATGAGGCACATCGGAGGATAGGCATCATAGTAGAACTGACTTTTGGCATCCTGAAGTCCAGATTCAGGTGTCTGGACATCACCAGAGGCAGCCTCCTATATTCCCCAGAAATGGTCTGCAAGATCATTTTGACCTGTGCCATTGTGCACAACATTTGTGTTAGGAGGAATATTCCCCTATATGAACCTGAACAACAACTGCCTGAAGAGGAGGAGGAGGATGCTGTCTGGGAAAATGAGGGGGAACATCCTAACAGCTGCAGGAATGCGTCGCAGACAACATATAGTACAAACATTTTTCCAACAATAGTCACTATCACCACTTTGTTACAATATGGAATTAAACAGCTCACTTTATCACTCAATCATGCTCTGGGTAATTATGTATGCATCACATGATCTCTAGGAATCATAATCAGAGTATTACCTCAGGGAGAATTGCAGAAAGACACAATTAGCATACTTCTGATGCCACATCACATTTGATGGGTATGAATGCACAGCAAACATCACACACAGTTTCTATGAAATACATCTTGTTTATTTCACATTTGAAGAGCAAATTCATAGGACCACAGCTATGAGATACATCCATGTTGCAGATATGGTCCATTGCAGCATATGACACCCAACTATGACACCATCAATCATAAGGTGAAAGAGTGCATCATACATGAGGCAGTGGATGTGAAATTGCATTGGTAACAAGAACAGGAATGTATGACCAGACCCTTGACAGCAGTAAGTGTGACATCTCTGTAAGGAGCATGTGTGACAAGAAGTGCATCAAACCTGAAAATGGATAGCACAAGTGCCCCAGGTATGACAAGCAATGCTCAAGACATGCCCTGCGCAGTCCATCCCAGATACTAAGTCCTGCCTCTGCCATGTTTTAAGTCTCTGCCTACCCTTCTCTAGTGGGTGCTGTAAATTGCTTCCCATGTGAAAAGTCCAGTTGGCCCCTCATACTGGATTCTCAACTCCAGGACGTGAGAGGCTGAAGCTGCACACACCTGTGAGCACTTTCATGCAGCCCAGCCATTTCACTCTGCCCTGCCCTTGCTGCTGCCTGGAACTGCTTAGAAGCTGCCATTCCCTGAAGCTCCTTGTTGTGCATTGGAGTACAATTCATTTGTGTTTCAGAGGCCTTACTGGATTGTGTTACAGTGCTGAGGACACCTGAAACTGCTCTTTGTTTCCACAGTGTTGTTCCTGCTTGTTCCAGTCAGACTCTGCTCACTGGTTTTCTGTCTTGTTCTTGTTTGTTCCTGACAGAGCCTGCATCCTGTTAGCCAGACTGGTTCCAGTCTTTGCGTTAACCAGAGACGTTCCCTGTGCCTACATTTGCCTCATAGTTGGTTTCTATGCCCTCCGTGTCCTCTTGGGGTATTGTGTCTGGTAAGTCTACGATCAGTCCTCAACTGTATAGAATAGTTTAATTTGTTTTCTTTTTTCTTTTTTTTGTACTGGGACATGTTTTCCAGGGGGCAAATCCAGCCCCCCTCCTTTGTCTGGTTTTGCTTGTATTCATTAGTGCCAAACAGTGACAGTGTGCTATGGCTGTATTCCTGGATTTGATACTGTGCCTCCAGCCCAACAAACAAGGGCCGCTAATGTGTATGTAAGGACAATACATGTTTGTGCCCTGACGGTCCAGACACAGATTCACTTCTGCCGCCACCTTTTGATGGGGCTTGCGTGGTGACTAGCTGTGAGATTAATCTGCACAGAGGCACTGATGTTCCCTGTTGCTGTGGGAAGTTCAGAGCCCTACCCTGTGTACAAATGTAGTGATAAAACCTGCCTGTTTGTCTTTTAATGATCCATAACTTATTTGACCACAACAAGGGTGCTCTGTTGTCACCCTTCTGTAATTTCTGCTGTACCATAGCTGCCCTATCTCCTTGTATGCCGTTAGCTGATCTTTGGCTTTAGGTCAAATCTGCTTTGAAGGATACTCTTAATTCAAGGGTTGGATCCACAGACTCCTGACTAGACCTGCACGTAACCGTTACACCATGGAAGCCAATACTGACACAGGGTACACATGTCACACACTTGAACTGGACACTTTTGTGCAACGAACCACTGGAAATATGTGAACACATGCAGCCTGGGCTGCTGGTCCACCACTGCCACAGGAGGAACATAGGTAATTTACATTAGTCAAACTGTGGTGTACATAACAATGGTATGATTGTATTGGAGGCTCTGTGTCACAAACACTGTACCTACCTAACATGTTCAAATGCCTGACTCATGGGTATTATACACACAAGTGACCGTAAAGTGGTAGCCAACATTTCATGACACGTGAGGGGTAACATATCTGACACAGCCCTCATCAGCCATCCTTAATCTTTACTGTGTATTGTTTGTCATGGGAAATGTATTGTCCCCAAAGTCAAGCAACTACACACAGCAAAAAAGGCAACAGATATTACAAAAACATATCATGACTGTTGTACCTCATTTATTGGCATCTGATGGTGATACCCATTTGTAACACATTCATACATGAACATTACGCCAAATATATTGCATGCCGTTCCAACAGAGGCACACAAATAGTTTTAACAGTCAATTCACACACAAAACACACAGGCCAAGATTCACATTTTTGTAGCGTAACTTTGCTGTCCTCTATTGATGCAACACCTGCGCAAACTTAAAAATTCCATTTTAATTTCCAAAGTTTGCGCTGCTGTTGTGTCAGCTAAGAGAGCTAATCCTGCACAACGATATGAGTATTGTTGGCCGCAGTAGCATGGTCAGCCACATGTGCCCAAACACTAGAACACACACTGCAGGTCATACCGTTCTATCTTTCTCTAGTTACAGGCTGCATGCATGCAAAAATTTGAAAAATGATGTGAACAAATTTTTAGTCAGAAATATTGACGCAAACGTGCAATATACATCAATGGGTCCCTAGCATTCATTCCACCAGCGCACCCCAGGCATGCGGATATCCATTAAAAGTGTATTGATCCACAAATGTGTGGGATTTTGACCCATATGCGTCAAAACAATTTGCCGCAAACTACGTAAGCGTAAAAAACGTACACGCAAGACAAAAAACAGGCCGCAAATGAGATAGGAAGTGATGTAATAGCATATCCTGTTTACAGAAATGGTACAGTGGGTGTACTTTCACTTTACAGTCTGTGATTTTTTTTTCGACTCTGTGGCTGTGTATTGAATTGTTTCTCTGTGGATTTTGTGATTTTGTCTCCTGTGTGGTCTATATTTTGCCTTTTGGTGTTTAGTAAGTGTATTTTGTATCCTGTGTAATATGTTTTTGTGTCTTTAATTGTAGTTAGATTTGTATTTGTACCCTTAGGAGTCTGTTTGTGGGTAGGATTAGTTGGGGTAGTTTGGGGCTTTCATTGGGTTAGATAAGTTTCCCTTTTTCTACCTCCTTTCCCTGTTTTTCCCTCTTTACTTTGGGAATACTGTTTTGTATGATGTCGGGAAGGCCACGGCTGGGGTGCATGGGTGAGGAGGAGCTTGGGGCATTTGTGTGGCTGGTGTGCCACTTCCTCCCCATGATGTTGGAGGCTGGGGCAGTGTGATACAGGGGTATCACACGGAGGCAAGACAGCTGCGGTGGGCAAAGGTGCTGTTCCACCTGAGGCGGACTTTCAACACGCAACGTAATGAGCACCAGCTGAAGCATCGCTGGGCTTACCTGGTGGCCTGAGAGCAAGACCTACTGGACCACCTGGGTGTGGTGATTGGTGGCCCTGTTGGTGAGTACCAAATTGACCAATGTGTACAGTACAATGCTCTGGAGTGACAGTAGCAGATTTTGTGACATGCTGCCTGCAATGTTTGTGGGCATGTCGAATGCAAGTTGAACAAACTGTAAGTGTGCCAGGAATGTGATGTATTACACATGGTAATACATGGTAACAATGGAGTCAACAGTTTTGTTGAACCATATTCGAACAGTATTCAGGGCTATACGTACCAAGCTCTTCATAACCTTCACTATTATCTTAGGCCCATATTTCTACTACGCTGCATTTGAGTCATTTCTGGACGCAAAAGTAGCGTACACTTGCAACATACAAATATTTTTTGAAAATGTGCGCAGCTGTTGCGTCAAAAAATGAAAGAAGTGCGGGACTAAATAAAATGTACAGCTGGGCCTAAGTTCACTGTATCCGTGTGTTTACGTCAGGACAAATAATCATACACATGGCCAAATCCAAATGGGCCATTATGCTACCAGATTGCACTATCACAAAACAGGCTCTTCTAGTGGCATTTTGGATTAGGCTTTGAAATCCTATCATTGAGTAGCAGGTCCCTACGGACACAATTGCCGGGACTGAGCTATTGCAGTTACCATCTGTGTCACATTGGCGCCAACCCATTTTCAAAAGTGAAAGGGTCAGCATGGGATCCCTGCTCTTTGTGAATGCATGGTCACAAACTATTTCTGAGCATGAAGTTGTGCAAGGGACCACTAACTGCTTCCATAATACTATTTCAGTGAAGAAATAGGTTGTTAAATTACTTTCTGTACACCCCTGCTGAAATATTGCAGCATTTCTACAAATGTAAATATCTCAGTATGAAGGCAGTCACAGACATGGTGGTCTGCTGAGCTCAGCAGGCCGGCATTCCTGTGAGTGTCGCCATTCCCAAAGGGTTTTCAAATAGAAACCTACCTCATCAAGATTGAAGAAGTAGGACATTTGCTACCCCATTTTTCATTTGCAAACAGTGTCATTTCGGGTGTACTACCTCTGATCACTCAACTTGCTAATTGCTGAATCTTGCAATGTGTGATTCACAATACCTAATATAGGTACACATGGCCCTGAGTGACACATTTCATGTGCAATGGCAACACCTGTGCCCATGCATTCTGACAATGATGATCAACTAAGACACTATCAGCATACATGTTTTTGCAGTTTTGGAACAGAAAAGTGGCCAATCCATGTTTAGCGCTACATTGTCATCCTTTCACACACAGGATCCCTGCCATCATGTTGTCATAGGGGGCATATATGGCTTAGGGGACACTGCCAATGGGGCATATGTAACCTACATACAACACTGGCACACCTATTATGGACCACTGAAAGCACAATAATTCCTGAAAGCAAATCAACCCACATGTCCATCACACAGTTACTCATTGTCCCTTGATGAGCAAGCCACAATACCTGAGTCACTGGTATTGCAGTGCACCAGGAATGTGGAATTGCATTTGTCTCCCAATAACAAATGATGAAATGGAGTACCATCTGGAATGTATTATCCACCAAATTGTGTATTCAGGTTTGGCACCACATGATTGTTAGGGCCAGTGCATGTGTGCATATGTGTGTCTATCACTCACTGGAGTGACAGTGTCAATGCATGTTTGCAGTGGTATGTCTGTTGGAGTGTCTACATGCCTAATGTGCAGCTCTATCATTTAAAATGTCACACACACTGATCTGTTGTTCACACTTTTGTACAGTGATCAGACATTGAACATATATCACCCTTCCATGTTTTACAGGTGGACCAGCCCCCTACACCATAGGTGAAGTGGCTTGATTCGAGGACGAAGACTTATCCAGTAAGTGTGAAAATGTTTGTCCTGCGTTGTGTTTGCGGCTGTTGTGTGATTGACTCCTGAGTGTTGGACTCATTGCAAAATATGATGATCTGGCACGTGATCTGATATGTGATTTGACAGGAGGTTGACATAGTGTTCCATGGAAGAGTTAGACATTCACTGGCAGAGTCATATATTGGGAGTCTAGTGCTGCGCAATAGGCATGGGCAGGTGAACAAGGTGATTTGTAGCCACATGTATGCCCACAATTGATTTGGAGGTGGCCAGTGACATAATTTAGTCAGCAAGTCATACCCTAATTCACACAAAACAGTGATGCATCAGTTTTACACACAAACTTGTGCATCCCTGTAATGTAATGAACATGTAGGACTGTATGGGTGACTGTCCCCCAGCATCAAGCCCCACAAATTGTACTCCATTTACGTGGCACTTTAGTGATATTGACATTATCCTAATGAGACTACTGGATTTTTGGGCGGCAAGATCGTTCACAGTGTGGGGGACTAAGTCTGACCCACGGCGAAGGACCCTTGTCACCCCAAATCCGGGTTGCGCTCCGGCTAACTAGCAGTGCCTTATCTCTCCCAAAGGGAAGAGACAATTGGGCAGCCGAGCGCATGACATCTTAGTGCTTCCCAGGGAAGTCGTGGTCACTCAATTAACCAGCTACTTAGAGAGCCATGAACTCCTTCACCCCACTCAAATGGGTTTTAGAGCCCATCACAGCACGGAGTCAGCCCTCCTCACAGTGACAGAGTCAGCCAGGCAACTTCTGGACCAAGGGTCTCATGTAGCCATGATTCTACTTGATCTCAGCGCTGCTTTTGATACGGTGGACCACAACCTTCTCTGCTGTAGGCTCTCGGAATTAGGGATAGGAGGCCTGGCATTGTCCTGGTTGTCCGCTTTCGTCAAAGGTAGATCTTTTCAAGTCCTGGACCGAGCCTACCTCTCTGATATCTTTCCCTTGACTTGTGGAGTTCCCCAGGGCTCCTCCTTGAGTCCAACTCTTTTTAATGTTTATCTATCCCCGCTGGCTAAAGTGATCGCTCCCTACAATCTGTCTTTGGTCACCTATGCCGACGATACTCAACTTGAGGTGTCACTATCTAGTTCTGGGGATTCGTCGGCAGCCAACCTTTCGTGTTATATGAAAGACATTGGAGTTTGGATGATCCAGTCTAAGCTTAAATTCAATGATGGAAAGTCAGAAGTCATTGTACTAGGCAATGCCCCCCCAGCTCCTTCGCTTTCGCTGTACTCTGAGGCCTTCAATAATCTTCCTCCTCCCAAGGACCAGGTAAAAAGCCTTGGTTTTTGGGTGGATTCTCGCCTGACCATGGATTATCAAGCAAAAAGAGTTTCCTCTACATGCTTTGGCATTTTAAGAGTCCTTAGGAAAATCTCTAATCTTCTTCCCCCTATGGCCAGAAGAATCCTTGTTCAAACTCTTATCCTTTCCCGTTTGGATTATGGGAACTCACTTTTTCTCAGCGCCCCGGCTTATGTTATAAAAAGGCTGCAAACAGTCCAGAACGCAGCTGCCAGGCTTCTTGTCAATCTTCCCAGACATTTATCCGCTAAGCCGGCTCTTTCCACACTTCACTGGCTCCCTGTTAAGCAATGCACTCATTTTAAGGCCCTATGCATTGTTCACAGAGCCCTGCAATATAAGGGTCCAATGTTCTTTAGAAAGCGGCTATGTCTTTATGTCCCCTCTCGAAGTCTGAGGTCCTCCTCCTCTCGACTTGTGACCATCTTGCGGTCTAAGAGAGCTTGGGGGGGCCAACTCCTTCCTTACCAAGGCCGCTCGTCTCTGGAATGATCTTCCCTCTGAACTCCGTCATGAACATTCAGAACTGCTTTTTAGAAAAAAACTTAAGACTATTCTTTTCTGTAGGTAGCTCTCTCAATTCTCCTATTGCCAGCACTGGTCAGGTTAGGTTTAGCGCTGGGATGCCTTCGGGTCACTACGCGCTTTATAAATCCTTAAAACTAAACTAAACTAACTCAGGTCACAACCAGTTCTCTTGTACACAATGCAGTCTCATATATAAATGACAAGGGCAGTTTGAGTTTTAAAGATTGGTTTAATAAAACAACTGCATTTTAGAGAACAAGGCGTGACCCGCAATAACCAGAACCATACAACACAGTAAGACTGAAATAGTAACGAAGAGAGTGAAACATAAGAATAAGGCTATCGTATTGCAACTAAATTACGTTCTCTCTCTAAGTTATATTTTGAGCACAGCATGTGAAGCTCTAAGGCTGCCTTTCAGGTTCCCCCGGGAGGACATCAACCCTCATACCTGAGCAAAAGCCTGTGATCTGGATCAGCATCTGCAACAGGGCAGTCAGCATCTAGTTGTGGGTTCCTGGTCGGAATCTCCCTCTTACGTGTACCAGGACTAGGAAGTGTTTTTATAACTAACACGCCGGTGTTTTAAGAAACGTCCCTACGTAAGGATGTGTACTTTCTACGAACCATAAAGACTAAACTTCTACCACGTCTATCTGCAATGTACCAGACTGTATCCTTGACTGAAGCACAGAGTGAGCAAGGATGTATTGTTTGAGGACACAGTGCTGAAGTAAGCTAAACAGTGTGATAGAGTGAAATAAAACAAGACCGTGAAACTGGTTATTGTAAAATAACAGTGCGAGGTTAAATAAAAATGCATCTAGGGCAAAGTGCACAGAGGCCTAACACGTTAAGCAAACGCACAGAAAGCGACATTAAAAATGGCTACACTACAATATGTTGTAGGCGTGCATGCAGGTCAAGGCCAGATGGGTGCTTGCATCAATGTGGTTGGTTTAGGAAATGTGTCAGTGAGATCTGATGTTGATGGTTGTCCACAAATGGAAACATGAATGTAGATGTGATTGACCAATGGTTGACTCATTCCTAGTTGGCAGGCCTCCTTACCTGTGCCACACTGACTAAATCCATATACAGCTGGACAAAGCTTTGTGGTTGTCCTTGATATTTGAAAAATGTATTGCATGCCCATCCTCCCTGAGGCACAGAGTTAGGGGGAGAAAATATATGTAGCTAGGTGTGATGGTCGCAGTATAGATGACAGACATGTAATTCAAGCATTCATGTGTGCCAAACTACAATGACCCCTTATGATTACTAACTGCATACCATCCTGCCAGTTCCATATACAAATCATAGGTCGTGTGTGCCTTGAAATTGATCCAGAAAATAGGGATTAGTTGGCCTGGCACAAGTTGAGTACTTGCAGCATTTGTAATGTGACCAATAGCACTACATATAAGCACAGATCAGTTAATTTGGTACACACCTTGTTGTGCATTGCTGTTCTGTTATAGCTGATGGGTAGGATGCATTGGCATGTCATTCCTCAGGGACATTCTATCATCTGTACTGTGATTTGGACTGCATGTGCTATTTGTGAGGAAGTGTTAGATTATCAACTGTACATGTATCACACAATGATGACACTAATGTTTGCCTGTCTCTTTTTTATATCTGCCCACATGAATGCCCAGGAAATTTGTGAGTTTCAGAGGCGGGCAGTGCGGTACAGGCACATCCTCGATGTGGGGCTGGGTACCGCATGATGGGAAGGCGGTATCGTCAAGAAAGAGCCACAGGTGCATGGAGGGCTTTTAGCCAAGTGGGGCCAGCATTGGCCACAACAGCCGCCACCACACCGACTGCAACCACAGTGGACACTGGGATATCAGCCACTCCAGCTGGACCCTCAACATCAACAGCACAAGGCACAACTGCTGCACAATCTGTACCACCATCTCCAACCACGGCACCAGCACCTGCAAGATCGAGTGCAACACAAGCCACCACAGCAGGTGTTATGGACATGGCAGCATTGCGCCACCTACAATGGTACATGCAACGGATGATGAGGCGCATGGACAGTCTCCAGCAAGAGGTGGCCCGCAACAGCAGGAGACAGATCTCCAAAAAATTCTGAGGAGGGCAAACCTCTGAGTACATTGTTCCTCACCCATAATTCCGCCCCCTCCCTCCTCTTTCCTCATACAGTTTTTTAGTGGGTTTAGTGATAGGTTAGAGTAGGCTATTATTTGAGTTAGGATAAGTGGGTTGGGGTGGGGGGAGTTATATTATTACATGTTGGTTTGTGGGGGGGGGGGTGGATGTTGGGGTTTATGTGTATTCCAAAAAAATAAAAAAGAATTCCAAAAAAAATACCAAAAAAATATATATTTGTTTAGGATTAGTTAGTATGTGTTTAGGTTAGTAGATGTTGTCCTACACATGTCCCATCATATACAGGGGTGGGGGGTTGATTTTTAGAGTGCTTAGTTACATGTGGTAAGTAAGTTTAGCATTGGGTAGTAAGGGCCAGTTGTGGGTAATGTATATTTAGGATATGTAAGGATAGGTGTTTGACATAGTTTAAGTTTTCTTTCATACATATATAATAAGGTTTTATGTACTCCTTTACGGTATGTGTCATATGCTTGGGGATCTGGGCCTTTTCATGAGTGTACAGTGTGAAATTACTCCTTTACGGTATGTGTCATATGCTTGGGGATCTGGGCCTTTTCATGAGTGTACAGTGTCAAATTTGTGTATGCCTGTGTGTTCCATCCTGCATCCACATCCCATTCTTGACATGGTTATTCCCACTTCCAAATGAGCTGTCACATTGTCAGCTACAACAAATCTACATGTCTATGCATCTGCCGTCCATTGAACCCACCACTCAAGGTGACTATGGTTCCCATGTATTGTAGAGATAGGTGTGATTTTAAAGCGGTCATCGTTTGAGTCCTGTGTTGCAATCTTGGGCACTGTGGGACCTCTGCCTGCAGCTTGATGTTAATGTGAACCCTGATAAACTGAGAGGTGTCATAATCTTATGAAGTTCAGTATACATAAATCACACGTATGATTTTTTACATTGTACTCCCAGGTGACGTTAGTGTCCAAAGACTCGTACACATCCATTCCTGTTGTATGGTGTGGGTGTGGGATTTAAGTTTAGAGTCATATGTCATATACACAATGATTGTCTTGTAGGGGATGTGGGCAGCATTGAGTTCTATCTTGTAGATACTCTGGGCCTGACATATACATTTTTTACACAGCATTATACTGTTTGTGATGCTTTGACTTTAGAAATGAGCCACAAGCAGCACAGATGATTGTAAAATCTAGACCCTTGTGCACAGATATCAGACCAAATTCTTTCTACACTATTGTATTGACATTCTGTAGCCAATGACATGTTACATGCATCACAAAACTCCTGCACAGTTGATGTGTCACATTACACAGAGAAAAAAGTGGTTGTGTAGGTGCTGTTTATTTTAAAGTGATATAGTGCAATATTTACATAGTCCAGGATTGTAAGTCCATTAGTGTGACGCATTCTATTGTGACGCAACACAAGTGCAATGGTGGGGGACATGTCATTGGACATGCTGCGATGGAGCGTCATTAAGTGCAGAGGAACATGAATTGGCAATTAGGCAGTGAGAGACAATTGTCCATAATGGTAAGGTAAACAGTGTTTTGGAGAACAGCGCATGTTACCAACTGTAGCAAGACTGTCATGTTATCAAGCACAGTACACAGGAAAATCACTGCCCATGTGGCATGGACTGGTACTACCGGGTACTCCTACGGGTGAAGGTGATCTCTTCCACGTCTTCATCTTCTGATGTGTGTGTAGTCTCCTCTACCCATGGTAGTTGAGCGTTTGAGGGGGCAACACACACTTCAGTGTTTGGAGAAGTGAACTCAGAATTCCCGGTAGCTGCCAACTGTGGAACTATTAAGGACATAACTGCAGCAAGGAGGAGCTGCTGGTTATTGAGTATAGCAGCAACATCGCTGTAGTAGGCAGCCAGGTCAGCCCTGAGGGGGGTCATGATTGTAGTCATGCATGCAGTGAAATGTTTGGGATGCCAGGTGGTGTGGCAACTCCCTCACTGCAGTGGTGAAGTCCCTCACACACTGTTGTAGTTCTTGCAGTAGTGATTGTTGGACTTGCATGGCTGCTGACTGTTCTGCGGATGTCATCATGCACATGCGCATCCCCTCAAGGCTGGCTGCCATATTTTGCATCCCCACCCGCACCTCCTTGGTCAGCTCCCGCTGTACTTCCACAACTGTCCTCTCAAAGGTGGTCCCAGTGTCATCAGAGTCCTCAGCTGTGTTAGAGCTGGCAGGACGTACTATTGGGCTGGTGGGTGGGTCCTCTGTGATGGCTGCTACATCTGTGCTCCTCCTTGTGACTGAAGGTGGGGTCTGGAGGGTTCCCAGGACATCTTGGATGGTTTCCTGTCATCAGGGTAGTCCTGGACAGGCATATCCACAGGAGAGCCATCGTCCTCTGCAATGAGATATTGTACAATTAAGTGTGTCTGTGTTGTGGCAGTTGTAATGTGACGTCACTGACTTCCTACTAGTGGAACATTGTAATCTGGGTTCCTGTTCATTGTTCGTTCCTGTCATTAATATTAGCATTCTCACAGGCCTATGCCCCACCTGCATGTCACATGTAGTGTGGGCAGTTTGGGGAATTGTCTACGTCACATCCTCTAGGTGTAGGTTCTGTCCTAATTGTGTCTTGCAACCTTCTTGTCCTACTCAACCCTCCCTCTACTTCCATTAGCATGGTGAGGCCTTACAGTGCCTTGTGGTGTTCTGATGTCACTTGCACCACACATAACAATATGGGACTGACCCAGTCTTTGATATTTCACATACATCTATACGTTGCCGAGACCTAGCACATACCATGTATTGCATTGGCACGACACGAAACAGGTGTCAGCATGGTAGTGTGTCATGTTGATGTTTGCCAATTAGTGCTACATTGGATTGCACTGATGGGCCTGGAAATGTTCCATTTCCTCCAATGAGAGTGCAGGTGTGTTTCACTAGCTAGGCACATAGGTCCTCCCCTCAATGCTATTGTTTTAGTAGTATGACAGTTGAGATGGTACAAGGTGGCACTCCAGCTATTGTAACACAGGCACGGGGTAGACCTTGCAATGGGCAGTATGGGTATGACATTACTGCTGTGTACTTCATAATGTAATTGACAATACCTGATGTTTATTGCGCCTATAGACATGAGCATTTGACAGGATTTACACTTGGTTAGGAATTGAAGGGGATTGATCACATCATCATCCTGAACCCTCATTTTGGGTGTGTGTGTTCCATGGGCACCTAACTGCCATTTCCTAATTGACCAGCACACACAGCACAGGTGATAGTGGCAACTGTTGTCAAAGGTAAATGCCGCTTGAGGAAATGGCCTGAAACTGGGCATTGTCGCCTAGTTCACGTTCTGACAATACCAGCTGTCCTGTGACCGTTCTACCCTGCCCTCCTGGTCTACTACAGCATTTCAGGCAGCCTTGGCATGGCGGAGTACCCCCATGCAAAGGTTGTTGGTGTTGTACCCCTGGATGCCCCTGCACAGCCCATGCACCCGTGCTGTGCCCCTTTCCCCTTTCCACTGCCTGATTTCCAGGGCTGACATGCATTGTGTAGTAGGTATGTACCTCTCCCTGCTTACAATTAACATTTAGGCATTTTGGTCCCCCATGCAACTTACCCTGCAAATGTGTTGCTTCCTGGTAGTCTGTGCTGTCCTGCGATTCCTGTGACAATCTCCTTCGGGATGATGGCTGCAACCATCTTCTCCATCTCGTCCAGGGCCTCCTGCAGTGCTGGACTCCCACCTCCAGTCTGCATTGCTGCTTTCCTGTTCCTTGCCATTTTTTCCTTTGTCCTGCGCTTGTAGTCATGCCAGTGTTTCTTGCACTCCGTGACAGTTCTCCTGACCTCTGTCACACGGTTTATCTTGTCGACAATTTGTTGCCAAATTGCCTCTCTCCTCCCAATTGGCAATTTTGAGGTAATGAAAAGCTAATGCTGGTGCTCAGTCACCTCTCTGACCAGTATTTCATGCTTCTCTGCACTGAAACGACACTTCCTTTTCTTCTGGTCTCTCCCCTGGGTCTTGTCTGTGTCCTCCTGGCTGGTTCCTGGTAGATTTAGGTCGCCATGGGGTCTCCCCTGGCTTCTGGGATCCATTGTGGGACTCTATAGCACTGTTTGCTGCTTTTTGATGCTTATTGCAGTAGAAAATGCCGCATATCCGGTTTGCAACATCACACACCGGATTAGAGTCATTTTCCCTGCGTTAGCGTCGTTTTGCTTTACGACGCGGAGCAATGGTTAGCGTAAAAAAAATGACTAACCCGTGCTTTGCGCCACCATGTGTCAAAGTATACATTTGTCGAACGGGTGGCGCTAAGATATGGCGTTAGCCCGCATTACATTTTTTGACGCAAAACTGCGTTAGCACAGTTTTGCGTCAAAAAGTAGAAATATGGCCCTTGGAGTTAGTTTTGCACTGAATTTGTATAAAATAATTATGCAAATTTGGCGCACAACAAGTATAAATATGCCCCCAAGTTCCTATCAACAGATTTCCACAATCTTATTCATCTTTGGTTCAACCTGCAGAAACACTTTTTCTTTTCATGCTCAACCACATTGTTTTGCAAATTGTTCAATTCCTCCAGAGTTTGAATTGATATCGACAACAAACAATTAGCATTTTCATTTTCATTTGATTCTAAGGTACTAGATATGAGAGCATGGTAGTTTGCAACTTCAGCCACATATCAGTTTCCAAGTGTAACCATGTCATCCCCGCTACATTTCACAATTGTAACTTCTTTTGGAAGATTAATGCATTTAATATATTCAAAATTCTTGGCTTATTTTAATGGGTGTGCCACAGCATGTTACAAAGCCCCTTTGTGATAACAGATGATCAAAAGCATGGACCACTACAAAATTAGTGTAATTGTAAAACTCAATCTATTCGCCACGCAGCATGCTCTTGTACTGGCAATTAATTCTGCTACTTGTGCCAAAGTTACATTACACAAATATGATGCTTCAACAATGCATGCTACTGTGCAAACCACATACGCTGCAGTCAATGTTCCTTGATGCTCTCTCAGATAAGAACAATCTACAAATAAAATGAATTTAGCCAGTTTGAGTGGTGCATCTGGAATGTCTGGTCTTGGTTAGATACATAATCCTGTCACTTATACGCAGTCATGGTCAAAATCATTGTCTCCATAATCAGTATCTATCTTCCCCAACAGGTATTATCAGATGTGTGGTGGGATTCAGGGTATTGCAACCTTTAATTGAAATGTTTTCAGACACAAAGATAATTTGTTCAGACTTTGTCAGGTGACTACGTGTCAGATGCTGAGTTTCAGTGCGAGTCAGCAGAATCTCAACTGAATGAGAAACTAGCACAGTAAGGCCTATATTTAAAAGAAAATGAAGGAGCGTGACGCTGCGCAAAAATTGGCAGCGCCGTGCTCCGTCATTTTCACAACGCACGGATGTGTCGTATTTAATTGAATACGGTGCACACCTGTGTTGTCCCCTGCACTGGCGCTAAATCGAGCTGCCTAGCGTCAATGCAGGCATCCTTGCACCATGCTGCAACGATGTCTGCGTTGAGGGGTTTGATTGTTTATGTGTGAGAAGGTGTCCCTTCCTGCACATTAACAATCACTAATGCCGATTTGACACTTGTGTGTGCTGCAGAATGCTGCACAAAAACAATCATGTCTGGCATTTTGCTCTTTCTATGCGTGCTGCAGAATGCAGCACGCATAGAGAAAGCAAAAAACGAGGAGGAATAAAAGTATTCCTCCTCGGTGCGCCTTGCTAATGGTATCCCTGGGGCTGCGTGTGAAGGGGCCGTATTTACAAGATGGCATTAAGCCACAAAAAGTGGCCTAATGCCACCTTATAAATGCAGCGCAGAGCATAGCACCACTGGAGTGCCACTAAAAAGCAACACTCTTGAGGCGCTAAGGGCTTTTAAATATGCCCCTAAGTGTATAAACCATCACAATCCTTTCACTGTCGAATGGCCAGACAGGCAGGAGCAATGTTCCTTAGGCAGCATGGGAATGATGTGTCTACTGGATCTAATGTAACTAAAAAGTAGGCTACTGGCTGTTTTGTTTCTCTGTTTTGCAGAGTGAGAACTGAAAGTGAGCAGGCTTCTCTCTCATGGCAAAATAAATACACTTTTTCTTTTTGTAATTAGGTACTCCAAGATAGCGTGCAAAAGTTTGGAATCCACTGACGACAGTAGCCAACTATTCCCCAAAACAACTTCACGTTCTTTTGGGAGTCGTCGTGGATTCATTTTCAGAATTGCATAGTTGAGTTATATAGACTCGTTCCTCACTACTTTTTCAATCTTGTGACCCAAGTAAATAATCTCTTTCTGGCAAAACTGCAGTTTTGTTGGGACACTTTATGACTAGTTTCTCCGAGGTGATTCAGCAGTACTACTGTTTCATCTTTAAAAGCTTGGTTTTACTTTTTACAGGGGAGAAGCAAACTCCCTAAATTTTTCTTCTGAATTTGGAAGATAATTGACAGACTTTCTGTATAGCCTTGTGGAATCTTATACCAGATAATTACTCCTTTTAAAAGTCTGATCGCATTATATTGACTGTTCTCATGTAGAGAAGTTGAGAAAATGCTTTACATAAATCAATGATGGTGAACCACTTTGTGTCTGCAAGGGTTTGGAACAAAATGACACAAGATATGTATCATGGGATGACATGGAACTATAATATTAATTTTGCGCAGATCATGTACTAAGCTCTATTTCCCATTGGTTTCTTCCCTAGCACTTATTTGAAAATGCCTTACTCAATCATTTTATTAAATGACAGGTGTAATTTTGGTTTCACAAGTAAGGTTGTACTATGGAGTTCAAGGATACACCACATTTGGCTTCACTTTGCTTTATGCTCGTTCTGCACTGTTTATTATTCCGATTTCTTTATGTGTAAAATCCCAAACTTTCACTTTCACTGTGTTAGAAATGGTGTTTCTGGTTGGCTAGGGTATACACCTCAGCCAGGCAGAACCCATCACTCTAGTCAGGGCAGGTAAGTAACACACCAAAGATTACCTGTGCTCACCCCCGGTAGCATGGCACAAAGCAGTCAGGCTTATCTTCAGAGGTCATGTGTAAAGCATTTGCGCAACACACTGACATCGGTGACACAATAAATACACCACAAAAGAGAACGGACACAGGATTCTATTTAAAAAAAAAATATATATATATATATATATATATATATATATATATATATATTTATATATATAGTTGGAAATGGCCTTTCTGCAGGGTCACCCTCAAACTTTTTGCCTTCCTCCTTCTCTTTTTCTGATCTCATTTTTGCTGGCTTTAGGACTCTGCACACTTTACCACTGCTAATCAGTGGCAAAGTGCACATGCTCTCTCCTTAAAACATGGTGACATTGGCTCATACCCAATTGGCTTATTTAATTTACTTGTAAGTCCCTAGTCAAGTGCAATACATGTGCCCTGGCCTGTAAGTTAAATGCTACTAGTGGGCCGCAGCACCGATTGTGCCACCCACATAAGTAGCCCCCTAGCCATGCCTCAGGCCAGCCTCTGCAGTGCCTGTGTGTGCAGTTTCACTGCCACTTTCGACTTGGTATTTAAAAGTACTTGCCAAGCCTTAAACTTCCTTTTTTCTACACAGAAGTCATCCCAAAGGAAGGCCCTAGGTAGCCCATAGGACAGGGTGCTATGTAGGTAAGAGGCAGGACATGAACCTGTGTGTTCTATATGTCCTGGTAGTGTAAAACTCCTAAATTCGTTTTTACATTGCTGTGAGGCCTGCTCCTTTCATAGGATAGCATTAAGGCTACCGTCATATTATTTGAGTGGCACATCCTGATCTGAAAGGAGAAGCCAGGTCATATTTAGTATGGCCAGTATGGTGATACAAAATACTGCTTAATGGTGAAGTTGGATTTTATATTAATATTTTAGAAATGCTATGTTTAGAAAGTGAGCATTTCTCTACATTTAAATCCTTCTGTGCCTTCCTGGCTAGGTTTCGTTGACAGCTTCCTTGTGAATTCACTCAGGCAACCCCAAACACAGGATGCTCAGTCACACTTGCACACATCTGCATACTGAATGGGTCTTCCTGGGCTGGGAGGGTGGAGGGCCTGACAATTACATGTCAAAGGACAGTAGCCTGCCCTCACGCAAAGGAATGCCACACCCCATACTGGGACCCTGGCAGACAGGATGGAACTGAAAGGGGAACTTGTGCACTTCTAAGCCACTCTTTGAAGTCTCCCCCACTTCAAAGACACATTTGGGTATTTAAGCAGGGTCTCTGACCCTACCAACTTTGACACTTCTGAGGTAGACACTTCTACTTCATCAAACACTTCCTGGAGAAGAAACCCTGAACCAGAACCTGCAACCTGCCAAGACGAACTGCCTGGCTGCCCAAAAGACTCACCTAGACTGCTTTCTGAGAAGGACTGCTCCCTTGTGGTTGCCCTGCTGCCTTGCTGCTCTCCGGCTGTGCTGAGAACTGCTCTCTAAGGGCTTGGATAGTTCCCTGAAGACTCAGGACCAAAAAGACTTCATTACTGCAAAAGAACTCCTTGTGTGGCGGAAATCGACGCATAGACTGCAAGAAACGCCGCACAGCCTGCATCCCGGTGAAAAAAATCACTGTATGCCGAATCGGAATGACGCAGCCCAACTTCCCAAGGAGAAGATCTATGCAGCGCCAGCGTTGTGACCAGAAAATCAACACAAGGCCAACTGGATTGACGCAAAGCTGAGCCAGAACGATGCAGCCCGACTGCCTGAGAGGAATCAACGCAGCGCCTGCCGTGCAGGTAGAAATTTCCACGCATCGCCCACCGGATCGACGCAGCCCCTGTGACTACGTCCTGCAAGCGCCGGATTTCAACACATCGTCCCCGGGGCGTCCGAAAGCCCCGCAACCCGAAGAGGATCCAAGTCGATGTTTCGGAAATCGACCCAAGTCTTCCCTGCATGGAAAATAAACGACACATCGTCTGTGTGCGGCCGGAGAAATTGATGCACACCTCCCCGTTTTCCATGCATCTCCTCCTCTGCAGTTCCTTGCGGAGAATTTGAAAGCAAACCAGGTACTTTGTGCTTGCAAGAGACACTTGTTGCTTTATAAGAGACTAAAGACACTTTATATCATTTTTACAGTGATATTTTAACGTATACTTATTGCATCTTGATCGTTTCGACCTGCATCTTATCAGATAAATATTATATATTCTTCTAAACACTGTGTGGTGTATTTTCTGGTGTTATACTGTGTTATTGCATGATTTATTGCACAAATACTTTACACATTGCCTTCTAAGATAAGCCTGACTGCTCAGTGCCAAGCTACCAGAGGGTGTGCACAGGATAATTTGGATTGTGTGTGACTTACCCTGACTAGAGTGGGGGTCGAGCTTGGACAGGGAGTAACCTGACTGCCAACCAAATACCCCATTTCTAATATATATATATATCTATATATATATGCACACACATATATATATATATATATATATATATATATATACACACTGTATTTTATGCATAAAACATAAGCCAACATGACAATATTCATAAGTACTGTGTGCACTATGCAACTCCTGAGTTGGTACTCATTATCTTGGTTAGGCAAGAATAAAACTGTCATATGACAACATTAGGGCGTGAGACACAGCAGAGGTAGATTGTAGCAGAATACACATGAATCACCATATATTTTAGATACCGTGCAGAAATTAGTAAAAGGTTACTCACTTCTGACAATGCAAGCATCAAGAACTATATGCAGTATTACATCAGGGCATGGAATGCGATTAGTGTGAATAGGAACCAATAACCTAAACAGCCAGGTAACACAGTGTACATATCACTCCCAAAAGATCATATAGGAGTAATGGTATCAGTACACATATCAGGCACATATCAGTAGCAATAAACCCTCCTAGAAACAGGTGGCCCTGAGCTTGGGCTAGAACCCTCATGGTAATGTCAGCGTACAGTGCAGAGAACTGAAACACCGGTGCACTGACTACAGGGAATACGGTACCAAAATGCAGCCACAGAAGTGGATTAGTAATACTCTTTATGCAAGTCAAGATTACTCGTCCAAAACAACTGTGGCAGCAGCCACGTAGGGTAAGAGATGGTCTATGCAATGCAGGCCAGGTTTTGAAGTAAGGCCCTGGTCTTGACAAATACCGTCATGGCAACATTAGGGTCTGGTGTCTTGGGTGCCTATTAGGCTGTCTACAATACTTAGGTCAATTTTGTGGAGATGGTGCATCCTTCCTGGAGGGGGAGCGTTGGTCGAGGTCTTCCCTCATAATACCACCCGGGGATAGAGTCACGGCCTCCCCCCAACGGCCACACTAACCCGTTGTGCTCAGCGGGGGCAAGAGATGAACTCCACAGTGTGTTCAGCTGGCCGGTGCAATGCCCAGCGGGAGGAGTTTTGAGGGGGCTCCACTCAGGGGGATTACGGTAAGCTTCATGGTAGGGACAGCCCGGGTGTATTTTTGAGAGCAGCCTTCCCCTGTCGGACTCCATGCGATCGGCTGATACGGTGCAAGTGTAGAGGGGGTGCATGCGCTGATCTTAGTGCAAGTTCCCCATCAGAAACGCAGGTGCACAGGCAGATTGGGGGTGGTAGGGGAGGTCACAAGATTGGCTCCTGGTGTCCCGTGGTGAATGGACTCGGGCCCACACTATCTCAGCGGTGTGAGTCAGGGATCAGAAAATAATGTGGTATCCAGCGCCCTTATTTCAGTGTGATGCTGGAAATAGCATTCTTCTTGCACCACCACCAGGGCCAGATGAGCGCATCCCCTGTGCTAGAAGTCCTTGACGTGCTCACCAAGCGCTTAGTTGTTAACAGGCGAGTGAACGTATGCCGTGCTCACGAGGCGCTCTAGTGGCTAAAAAAACAAAATAACCTGATAAGGCGCTCTCCATGCGCTACTTTAGACACATGTACACCATATAGTGCTCCCAAGATGCTATTTTGCAGGGGCAGCAGCTGAATACAATTATTCTCATGCTGGCCCCTGGGAGAACACTGGATGGAAAAACACAAGGTAGGCAGGCAGGCCAGCGCAGCTAGGTAGGTGGCAGTTTCTCCTGACAGTCCAACAGTGCCAGGGGACCCCTTAGTCAAGGAGCAGCTGGCAGCAAGGCAACACCCAGAAAAACAATCCAGGTGAGTCCTTTATGCCACCCAGAAAATACCAGGGAGCAGGGCAACAACAGAGGAGCAGTCCAGATGAGTCCTTTGTGCAGTCCAGCAGTCCTTCCGGCAGCGGTTCAGTCCTAGTCCTAAAAGTGGTCTACAAAAGCATGGGATCAGAGTCCCTGTATTTAAACTCCAGGTGCCCAGCTTCTAGAAGGTGGGAGAAGTTTCCAGCAAGATCTGACCAGTTCCAAGAATTTCCCTTCTCCCCTACTCTGGCTCCAAACATCAGTAGGGGTAAACAAGCCCTTTGTGTGAAAGCAGGACACAGCCTACTCAAGTGTAAAGTGTGAACGCTCTCTGTCACTCCCAGCCCAGGAAGACCATCAGTATGCAGATGAATGCAGATGTAAGCCTGTCACACCTAACCCTCCCTGACTGATGGCTGCCTGGAAAGTAAGCACAAAGTGTGGCTGTCACTCTGCCCTAGATGTGGGTTGGAGTCATGCTGCAAAGCACCAGAGTTATAAGCACAGAGGAATGCCCACTTTCTAAAAGGGGCATTTCTAAAATAATAACGTACAATCCACCTACACCAGATAGAAGGATTTCTCACTACCATTCCAAACATATCATACATACCCACACCACTCCTCACAGATCTGAAATTACCACCTAGACATTTATAAGGGAATTCCCAATGTAAACCTATGAGAGGAGCAGCACTCACAGCAGGGAAAAACAAAATAGGCTGTTTGTCACTACTAGGATATGTAACACACAAAAATATATGTCTTAACTTTTACATGCACAGCACTCTGTCTATAGGGCTATCTAGGGCCTACCTTAGGGGTGACTTAGGTGTAGTAAAAAGGGGGTTTAGGCCACAGTAAGTAGTTTGAATAACCAAGTCAGTGTTGCAATAAACTGCACATGCAGGCACTGCAGTGACAGGCCTGAGACAAGTTTGAAAGGCTACTTCTGTGGGTGGCACAAACTGCGCTGTAAGCCCACTAGTAGCATTTAATTTACAGGCACTGGGTATATGTTATACTAGTTTACAAGGGACTTACAGGTAAATTACATCCGCCAAATTGGTGTAAACTAATTATACCAAGTTTTATGGGAGAGAGCATATGTATTTTAGTACACACTAGTAGTGGTAAAGTGCCCAGAGTCCTAAAGCCAACAAAAAGAGGGTAATTTCCAACACTGTGTATCTTAAATTAGGTGGTATGTCCTCTTTTGTGAGAACCAATAACACATTTAATCTTTTTTCTTGTAATTTTGGGGGCATATTTAAACTTTTTGCTGCAACTCTGCACTAACGCAGTTTTGCGGAAAAAATATTAGCGCCAGCTTGCGCCAATCCACAGCGCCACCCGGGCACCATATTTAAGGAATGGCGCAAGCCGGAGCGAAGATTTGGCTAGCGGCACCAAAATGATGCTAGCTGGGTGGGGGTGGCGGTATGAGGGTGAGGAGATTGGGTAACAAAAAAAGACATTAGGCTGGCTAGCGACAAACAAAAATGCTATCATAAAGGCAAGTTTCAATTGAAATGCCTCGGTTCTGCTAATTTCTGCACAAAGGCCAGATGATCTGGGCTACTGACTAAATAATTATATTCTGTGTCATTTAATTCATATTCTGTTGCACCTGAATACCATTTGCAACTCATTTTGTACTCATTCTGGATTATAGCTACACTCTTGCTTCCAAAGCCCAGGCTTCTCACATATGTGGCATGGTGCAGCTCTTTCTTTGCCTGTTAATGTTAGCATTGCCTATGTCGGAGTTACTGACATAACTTCTACTTCTACCCTATCAAACATTTCTAGTTTGCATAAACTGAAACTCATTAGTCTGCACACCAATTCCTACTATGCCCAAATGTGTAGCTGCAACAAGTCCAGAATCTAAACCAGGATCTGACATATGTGATCATTTCGTACACCTTTCTGAAAATACTCTGTCATCAACGTTCCCTATTTTGTTTCTGTTTACCATCAAAACAACCACTACAATACTTCACAAACATGAGGATCTCATCCAACAGTTTTGTCTGCCAACACATCTCACTTTGCTGAATATGAGAAGTGATTTCCAGATACAAATCAAACACACCAGCTGAGACAAATCCACAAACACTTTATTTTGCAAGGACTTTCACTATGCTGGATTTTCTGTAAATCTGCATCAATCTTTCATAATATGAATGCACTGCACTGATTCTTTAGGCTCCTGTGCTGCCCTCATAATTTTTGACTAATCACTAATTTATTTTGCCCATTACAATAAAAGGTAGACTATCCATAATAGTTACTCTTGGAAGCTTTGCAATCGGCCAACCTACAATTCCTTTGCATTTAATAATTTTAACCTCTTATAAACCACTTATCCGGATCTTCTTTAAGCTTTGAAAAGTGTTTCGCAAATGTCAGAAGATCAAATCTTGTCTGTGGCACATGCACATATGCTCCTCCATGAACTTCTCTAAATGGATACCCTGCAACCTTACTTCACACTCAGCCTCACTCTTGCTAGTTTCCTTTTTCTCAGATTCCCTTTGTTTTTGTGTTTTTACTGCTTTTGTTGACCAGCTATCTATAATTTTAAATCCTTCCACTCATTTACACTACTAATGAAATCAATATTATGTGTTGTCATACTCCAAACACCCATACCTTGCACTTTGTCTTCACTCATGTCTATTCTGCAATTTCTGCATACTTTCTTTTTATGCAAAGCCAAATTCAATCCATTTGCCAATTCCTCAAGCTTGTCACATGCATTACAAGCCTGCCTTGCTGCTTCTTTCACATGTATTTCAATTCTTCCTCCTGATGGTTTTCTTTCTACATTAGAACTACCACTGACAATTAATCCAAATGTAGTATAGAAGTATCAATTTCCTTTGTTATCAGATCACTTGGTGCTAGTACTGATGTAGTAGGTCTTGGCAAAGCAGCACTCAGCTTCCCAGTTCATCTCTCTTTTTCTTGTGGTCTTGTTTCATCATTATACAGAGGTAGTCTTGAACAAATCAAATCATCTAACAATCCAGACTCTGCAACAGAATCACCAGAAAGCGCTCCAGCTATCATTATTTCACATTTGGCTTCATCTTTGTCATCATTTATTTCCTTTTTGACTATTTCTTCAACTTTCTCAGAAAACACTCCGTGACTCCTTTCCATGCCTTCTTTTGCACATGCCATTTTGCATCAAAACAATTGCTCACTGTATTTCTAATCTCTTGTTTCATCATTTTCATATGCTTTTTACATTTGCCACATGATCTCATTCATTCAATGCCTTGAACTACGTAGGCTTAAGCTATGGCTGTGCATCATGCAGGGAACACTTCAAATACTCGATCTTTCTCAAATTAAAAATGCCATTCAAAGGAATATTTATGTTTTTGTCATCAGGAGTAAACATATGCTAATCTTTATTCCACAAACAAGTATTATGACCTGCATTTAGCATCATTTTGTAAGCCGGTGGGCTTACAGGTGGAACCTTATTTCCTTAAAAAACAATCATTTTAGACTTTTTCACAGCAGAACCCATTTTCACTCAAACGCTAGAATGAGTATATGTATTACCAACTCAAGCACCGAACCAATCACAACACTATTTCAAAAGGAGAGTTAAAGGGAACCTAAAAGTTAAACAACATACAATCAAGTACCTTGTCTGCCTAGCAGTATACATGACAGAAAATGTAACTCATCAGGAACAGGGGAAAACGCTAAAAACACCTTCAATAACACTTATCTAGATTTCCTATTAGTGGTAATCTCTCCTCGAGTCTGTTTATCTATTTCTCATGCAAAAAGAAAATAATGGCATAACCCTAATTAGGTCAACCACAACTAGACCTGTAAGGAGTATAGCACTTTAACCTATAAGCTTGACGTGATACCACACATCTTCAGCAGATATTTATTAAACATTTGGTTTTCTTTGAATGCACTAACCCAAAAACCAAATGAAATCTGAAAATTTTCATCAAACACAACTTAAAACAATTTGAGCCATGTGCACAAAACATTACAATGTAATGTAAATTTTGATGCTAGAGCAACTTAACCCAGAACCACTGACATAAAGGTGGTGCTTCGTCAAACACATGCTCACTTCAAATAACACACAACAAGACAACGCACATATCACACCACAAGCAAAATAAGATACCACACACTTAATGCAAAACAACACACTTCACAAAGCCCTATTGATACTCGTGTTATGCACCTCTTGACTGCCAGGATGATTCAATCAATTCCAGGAACTAAAGCTAAGAGATCCTAATTCTAACAATTTAGGGGGTTCAAATTATCAGTTAAGATTTGCACTTCAAATTGCACCAAATGTTCCCATTTCTACTGAAACCATCCAAGTTGCACTGAACCGTCCTCTGCTAGCAACAAATGTTGCAGTTTTCACCATTATAAGGTCAGAGTGACGGAATAGAGGTTGTGTACAAGTCCCAAAGGACGAAAGTCCTAGGCATAAAATTACAAGAAGACCCAGAGAACTCACATAGAAAGCTCCACACAGCACAATCCACATGAGGCAAGGTTCAAGTTTAAACCATAAGGCCCATATTTACGGGAAAATGAAGGAGCACGACGCTGTGCCAAAATTGGCAGTGCAGCGCTCCGTCATTTTCACAACGCAGGGATGGCGCTGTATTTAAGTGAATAGTGTGCACCCATGTGTTGTCCCCTGCGCTGGCGCTAAATTTAGCTGCCAACGCAGGCAATCCTTGCACCATCGTGCAAGGATGTCTGCATTGAGGGGTGTGATTGTTTATGTGTAGGAAGGTGTCCCTTCCTGCACATAAACAATCACTAATGGCGCTTTGGCAATTCTGTATGTGCTGCATAATGCATCACACACAAAAGTGCCAAAGCGTTATTTTCAAATGATTGTTTATGTGCAGGAAGGGACACCTTCCCACACATAAACATCATTTCTGGCATTTTGCTCTTTCTAGGCGTGCTGCAGAATGCAGTACGCATAAAAAAAAAGCCAAAATTGAGGAGGAATAAAAGTACTCCTCCTCGTTGTGCCTTGCTAACGCCACCCCTGCGGGTGGCGTTAGATTTTGGCGCTGCCTCAGGTTTACGAAATCTTGTAAATCTGAAGCAGCATCAAAATGCAATGGGTGTTGCTGCGGCATTTTATTGATTTCACACAGTTACAGATTTACTAAGGTTTGTAAAGCTGGAATTGCATGAAATCAGTACACCTACCACAGAGAGCCGTAACAAAGAGAAATCTGCTTATTTCTTCTTTTTACTTCCTTTTTCTATGCGTGAAGAATTATGCTTTGCATGCACAGAAAGAAGAAAATGCCCCTTTGGATTATTTTTACGGAGAAAGGTACTCCTTCCTGCACAAATACAATCTTGCCCATAACACAGGCACCCTGGAAGCATGGTGAAAGAGTGCCTGCATTGGGGCTGGGCAGCCAGAAGCCAGCACTAGGAGAAATCTAGAGTGGCATATCTTTGTAAATATGGAGCTCTTCAGCTTACTCCTATTCACGCAACACAGCCCTGCAACTGGCCCTACTGCACTGCGTGTATGAATTCTAAGTACATCTGCCCCCTATATGCATGTTCATCCAGCAGCAGGCAGGAGCTAGTGAATTGTTACAGCAAAAGTAAACATTGACACAGATTTCATTTTTTTTTTATAGAGGAAGGAGAAACACTGTACAAACGAAAAAAATTAATACAGTATATTCTCTGCAACTTTTTTTAAAGCCAGGTTTTCAGTTTTATCAGGCTCAGGCCCAAATAAAATCGTTTTGCTGCATACTTATGCTAACTTAAACACACATTTTAATTAAATTTAATTAGCTCCTACAGCATGAATGGACCATCTGGGCAGATAATAAATTGAGAGCACTTCTGTGTCATAGGGACCAACCCTAAAAATGGCAGCCCTTCTAGAGTGAGCACTTGTTCAATGCTGGCAGCATCACTGAGAATGTATTTCTGCCGGCAGAGCCAGCAGTGAATCCGTCAATGGGAGTCATCATCCCCAATTGTTCATCTTCATCAAAGAAATGAGATGAAGAATAATCATTACATGGCTTAATGGATAGTCAACAGAGCTACTTGCTGATTAGAGTTGTTACTGTAAGTGATAGTCTGCGTATTTAAAATCACATTCTCACCCAACATCTTTGTTTTGTTCACTTTGTTGGCACCAAGGCACAGGAGACCAAATAACATTGGGTAATAGGGGGAAGGAAGTGCAGAAAAGTTACAGCAGCCATCACAATAAAACAGACACTCTCCACACCATCATTAATACTCCAAGCCATTTAGTCACACGCATGGTAATTTGAACAGTACTGGGCTGTACTGTAAGAACTGCACTATCAAATGCTATCCACCTTCATCCAGGACTCTCCTTTCATGTATTGAAGTTGAAAAGATGGAACGTCCATGTTAAAAGATGTCCTGTGAACAACAGTTGCTCTCAACGGCATCACAAAAATCTATTTTAACCAAGAATTGGAGGGCCACTACACAGTACGTGATGGGAAATTTCATAAGACTTTGAGAGGACTAAAAAAGTTTAGCAACAACTACTGTTGCCCTTGGCATTGATTCAGAGACCAAGTATTCCTGATCCCGCTAAACAATTGGGGTCTTTTCCAGTGGCTATCCAAGACACAGAGCAACTAAAATTGTTTGCAGTTTAGTTAGATAAGGATCAATTTTTGTATGATACTGGAGGGGTTAATGAAAAGCTTAATAAATCACCTAAAGCCCTTTGGAATTAAGAATTTGGATTTTAGGATTATCAGCCGACGAATTAACACAATGTCTCATCTAGAACAGGCTTGAATGTAGGGTCACTTATAAATTACAAAGACCTAGACAGGGCCACTGAGATATTACAAACACCTAGACAGGGTTTGTAAGACTCTTCCAATTCAAGATCAGTAACTTAGACAATAAAGTATAGTTGATTTGTGCACACAATAGACAACAGCGAAGTGAGTTCCGGGCCTGGAAATCTACAGCCTCAACTACTTTTGTAATTAGCATGAAGAAATCCTGGGTATCAGACTAAGAACCCTTTGGTTACACGGACTGGTGGCTGAAAAGAAGTAAAATCTCACAATTATTGACCTGATTTTACAAGAAGATGGCACTAACCAGGTAAATCCAAAGACCACGTAGGCAACTGGGAAAGTGAAGTCAGGCTATGTTCCTTTAACATCAAGTCAATTATAAGCCTGCAAACAATAGGGCCACAAGCATGGAATGCAGTTCTAGATGGAAGTCCAAAGAAGGATGAAACATGTAGTTCAAAACAGTGGTGCAACAGTAGCTCTCTATGTGACAGAAAAGATCCTTCCCACCCTTTCGAATCTGGGAATAGAATCCATTTTTGAAAATAATGGCATATAATTGTGGGTGGTTTTACAAATAATGAAGACCATCTAGGGCAAGATTACACTGCCCCACACAGCGCCAAGTGCAGACTGGGACAGTGCATCCTATTATAATCAATGCACAGTTCAGAGTGAGGGTACGAACAACATATTAGTGAAAGACCGACCATCTGTTTGAAACTGGTGGTCTGCCTTTCACTGCAAATGGCAACATGGAATGTGTTTCAAAAGGAAGGCCAGAGATACCTCAGCAGGCAGGTGCAATTATTAACTGCACCCACCTATAAGGAGATGTCTAGGTTGTTCTTGAGATCTCCATACCCCCTTCCCAAAGGTGCCACTTGGGTGTACACCAACTGTGCACCACCTCTATGTGGTTTATAGTCCATGTGCCAAATATTTTTGATTCTAATATAAGGTACTACATAACTGCTCTTCACAAACAATATGATGGTAATATGATATCAGAGCACCTCCTAACAAAGTATTTGTTTATATGCATGGGGTCAGACCCCCATGTAAATATGGGAATGCTCTACATGATCGTGCTGGCACATATTTGCACCAGCACAATCCACAATACAGATGTGGACGCAGAGTCTAATACAAAAGTGCCCTGAGGTACAAACAAGAGGTAGACATTCCCATTGCACATTCTATAATACAGCCACAGGTGGGACACCTGCTAGAGAGTCAAAGTGATCCATGACTCAGAAACAGTAGCATTTTGAGAAACTATAATTCAAACTCAAAAGTAAGATTTGATGACAGAACTAACCAAACGTATTTTGTAATGTTTCAAAAAAGCAGGTTGGTGTTTTAATATCAAAGAATAGTGTAGTAAACTTTAGAGCACAAATTTGCTATGCTTCTCCTGCAGAAATCTTATTTTCCCCCAAAAATGGTCCATGAAGGCAACGCCCGCTGTATCGAGGCCATACGCAACACCTGTAGGCGTACCCACCTTACTCATAAATTATCACAGTAGATAAAGTGACAAACAAAGGCATCCATACTGTTATACTGTAACAAGGCTGTATTTTTAATAGGAGGAATATGTCTGTTTAAATAAGGATAAATGAATATAAAGTATGCTACAACTTTAAAAAGAAGTATGTTGAAGGCAATTAGAGAATTGGAGCTGCTTGTATTATTCTGTACTTTGATACATTCCACATCTTCATAGGAATTCTGTGGGTCTTAATACAGTAATCTTTTCATGCATATATTTCTAAATCTTTTCCCATATATCAATTTGACCGGCAAAGAAAAATTAATAAATAATATAACACATGGTTTTGTTGAGTAAACCACGACTAGGGTGCAGTTGTGCAAAGTTTGCTTTCCCACCCACAGGTGACAAAGATAAACTGGGTTCAAAGTACCAACGCTGAATGTGAAAGACAGGTAATGGTAGCCTCACAGAACCCCACCCAATACACAGCTGAAGTAGAGTTATTGCCTTTGGGTTACTAATAATCCCCGCAAAGGGATCCGGGGCACCGTGGTAACAGAAGCAAACTTATTTCATTATTCACAATATCACATACACAACTTGCTCTAAGAAGAATAGACACTTTTAATTAAAAGCAGGACAAACCTGTATCTTAGTACATCTAAAATAACTACATACAATATCATGGAAACAGCAAGAAGGCACGTTGTGAGCAACAAGAATAAAATTTACATGTTTAAAATATAATATAAAACCTAACACTCTAAAACCTACTTCTATGCGCTACACTAAGAAATGGAAATTAGAGTAACTTGCAGTCTAGAGTTTTTTTTAGGGGGAAGCAATGCACTGTATACCTTGTTGACAGAAAGAGCTCAGGCATGAAGACAGTGTTTTCTGTGAAGGGCAAACATGCCTGCGGTAGCAGTCTTTCTCAGGAACTTGGCTTTATCAGCATCAGGCAAGATGCAGCACCTTCAAAGTGCGCTGGTGGTAGGTGAGACAGTCTCTGGCAGAATCTTATTGCAATAATCTGGGCAAATGATCTCTCCTGGCAAGTGGTCAAGTGCAGTACCTATATTCGAAATCTTTTCGGAGATTGGAATTTCTTACATACGTTTGGGGATGTCTGACAGAGTATGCGCATCAATGTGTGCATCCCAGACATTTCCTAATGAACACGTAAGATGAAAGGACATCAATTCAGACTACGCTAGTTTGGCTGTATCTCTGCATTAGTTCTTATTTGGCCTTGGCATGGTGATCAGTAGGCACATGTCTCAGACTAATGTTGCATGAGTTGTTATATCTATGTCATTAGCTGAATGACTTGACTCTTTCACAGTTCTTAGAAAGAGAAGGTCAGACGACATTTGCATCACTGGCAGATTTGACCACGATTCTGCAAACATCGGGAACGGATGGTGACTTACAGTTCCCAAGATGGAGTCGGGCCTACTCAAAAATGGAGTCGAACCATTGGACTTTACTTCAGTCTGCCAATAAACCATTTAAGTGGTTAAATCCATGGTGAAAGAGGAAAGGTGACTAATGGAGTTTTGTATGACACTGGAAGGATTAATGCTATTATTTACTGGCTACTAAATCAGTATACATTATAGGAAGATGAAATGGAAAATTACACTCCCTAATTCTTTCTGGTCATAGTATAACAACTGAAAGTGTTGCACCTGCAGATGACAACCTTGTGCTTACAGAGCAGCAGATATCAAATAAAACACACAAATGTACCTGATATGTTCTGCTTCCTCCTCCTTTGCCAGAAACGTTAAGAGTTATTTCCTCTTCTTCTTCCAAGAACTTCTGGCAGTATTCAGAGTCTTGTTCCAGAACAAAACCAGTCTCCTCTATCAGATCCTCAAGATGGAAAATCTGCAATACAGTGCAGATCAATTGCATTGTGCTTTTTCAATTTTTCCAATCACTTTTTAATAAGCACCATAACTTTTTAGAATGTTTATATCTTACCTGTAATATTGGTTTGTCCTTTGCTGGGGGAACATATATTTGGCACAAATGGATTCAGTGATATTTAACTAAAATGGTAGCCTCATGCGAGACTGATATAATCACTGAATCTATATTCAATAATGAACCCCCAAAATAAAGCCACCTATCCTTGGAAACTGTCTCATACAAGAGCAAATTTATATAGCATAATCCAATAAAACACTCACATAAAGAGATAGGACCTAGCATATGAATTCATAACCAAGATCTGGGCCCAGATTGATCAAGATCGGACTCAGGGCAATGCAGCAAGATAACTTGCTGCGCTGCATCATATGGAGAGGGCAGGAATGCGCCATATTTACTAACATATAGCGCAATCCTGCTCTCTCTCTGCGCTGGTGCACTTGTGGCTGCCATAAGCCAACACCATGGTGCTAAGGTGCCTGTGTTACACCCAGGATTGTTTTTGTGCAAGAAGGGACACCTTCCTGCATAAAAACAATACTGAGAGGTGTTTTTCTCTTTCTAAGTGTGCTGCAGAATGCAGCACACTTAGAAAGAGATAAAAACAAGAAGTAAGGCATATGTTACTTATCCTGTAAGCATCTTTTCGTGGCATGTAGTGCTGTAGATTCACATGCTCTGCATACTCCTGCCATCTAGTGTTGGGTCCAGGTGAGTGCAGGCTGTTTTTCTTTGAAAAAATATTTTGAGTCACGAGGTAGAGTGACTCATCCTTCTCTGTGATACTGCACATGGGCATAGACTCCATTGTTGGCTTGTTTTCCCCTGGAGGGTGAGAATGGACTTTAAAATAAGTTTAAGTTAAGAGATGTCCATGTGAAAAAGTAGAATAGACTGATATGGCCACAGGTGTCGAGGGAGGAGGGTGGGCGGACGTTAATCTACAGCACTGCATGCCACGAACAGATGATTACAGAGTAACATATTCCATTTGAGGCATGTGTGGCTGGATGTACAAATGCTCTGCACAGACTGTAAAGAAGTCCCCCCTCAGAAGCGGTGGCTAACCTGTGGGGGGTGTTGTTGTTTGAAAAAGAGTACATAGCACTACCTGACACACACTGGCTTCTTGGCATGGTAAAACATACACACTAAAATGACTTGTGAAGGTAGGTCATGTGGATTATGTAGCTCCTTTACATACATCAGCTATGGAGTGTTTCCTAGAAAAACTATGGATGCTCCCTCTTTCTGAGTAGTGTGTGCTCTGGGAGGATTAGGTAAAGGTCTTCTGGCCTTAGTATAACACGCTTGAACATTTTACTATTGATCTGGCTATGCCTGATTTGGATATAGGATTGACTTTATGTGAAGGTGAAAATGATACAAAAAGTAGTTTAGTTTTTCTGAGCGTTTTGGTTCTATCAATATAGAACATAAAGGGGGTTATTCCAACTTTGGAGGAAGTGGTAATCTGTCCCAAAAGTGACGGTAAAGTGACGGATATACCACCAGCCGTATTACGAGTCCATTATATCCTATGGAATTCGTAATACGGCTGGTGGTAAATCCGTCACATTTGGGACGGATTACCACCTCCTCCAAAGTTGGAATAACCCCCAAAGTCTCTTAACATCTAATGTATGAAGAGCTCTTTCCGCCACATAATCTGGTTGTGGGAAAAGACTGGCAATTCAATGGATTGGTTGAGGTTAAATTGGGAAAACACTTTAGGGAGAAATGTAGGATTGATGCAGAGAACCACCCTGTATCTATGTAGTTGGAACAAAGGTTCTTCCAAGCAAAAAGCCTGGAGCTCATTAACACGTCTAAGTGAAGTGATAGTGACGAAAAATGCCACCTTCCAAGAAAATAATTGAATGGGGCATGTGTAGGGATTCAAATGATCGGCCCATGAGTCTTGTAAGAATAACATTGAGGTTCCATGAGGGTCTGGCTGGAACCCATGGTGGAATAACTCATTTAAGTCCCTCCATGAAGGCTTTAATCACTGGTACTTTTAACAAGGAAAGGTATTGCCTATTTTGGAGATATGTAGCCATTGCAGCGAGATTTAATCGTATAGATGTTAAACGCTAAACCAGCCTTTTCTATGTGAAGCAGGTTACCAACAAGGTCTTGTACAATGGCTTTGAAAGGGTCAATTTGTTATGAGTGTCAGTAGTAGACAAAACATTTCCACTTTGTCACATAGCCACTAGCAAGCTCAAGTGGTAGGTCTATGAGCTTCCTTAAGAATGTACATGCATTCTGGTGGCAAATTAAGGTAACAAAACTCTATGACCTGAGGAGCTAAATTGCAAAAGCAGGTCATTACAAGCACTACACATAGCGACTAAACCTTCTCACCTCCTTGATAGTGAGTGAAGACTAGGCAAGTGAGCTCAAGGTCAGTGTGATTCAGAACATAATTTTATTTTAAAATGATATATAGAAAGATGGTATACTGCAAGTAATGGCCATGGTGTTTTAGCAAATCTAAGTGAGTATCAGTTGTAAAGTGCACTATTTGCACCCAATTTTTCCAAAAAGTTCTCATGGGGATGACTACCTCAAACCTCCGGTGGGTAGAAGGGGCTTGCTTCAGCCACTTACTGCAATTCAGGTCAGGCCCAAGTTTTTAAAAGATAACCAGAGGAAGCTAATCTAACAAATTAGATTTTGCTTAGGTTATTTGTATGCCTGCATTCTTTAGGTTTACGTTTATCAGCTATGTGAAGGTCTGATCTGTTGTGCTAACAAGTAAAGATTCAACACTGTAAGATAAAAATTAAAGCAAGCCTTCACACACAAACCCTTGGTTCCCCCTGCCTTCCTGACTCTGAGTGCACCAACAGTTCTGGAAGGAGTCCAAGCTGGCACAATGACATTGGTGGAAGTGGGTGGCTCCAGTGGAAGTGAGGCACATCAGTGGTGTAAGTAGGTTGTGGCCACCTAAGAAAACACTTGGGGAAAAGTACATAATCTGTTTAACAAATTAAGCACTGTGGTCAAGGACTGGCTATAGAAAGGGGACAGAGTCACAAGGAGTGGAGATATGAGGTGCCATGTCTGTCTGTCAACTCATAGAGATACATTTACTTGCCCTGTAAGCATCTGTCCATATTGTGAACTGCTGTAGACTCGCATTTTCTGCAAACAACTCCCAGTTGGGCTCATATCTTTGCAAGCTGTTTTTCCTGGAAGAAGTCTTTCAACTCATGAGATGTGCTGTGATTCCTCCCTTAGTGAACAATGCACATAGGCACTAACTCCATCTTAGATTGTTTTAGGCACAGTGGGTGGGAATGTGTGTGGAGAGTCAAGTGAGCACAGCACGCTGCACCATGCATACTGTGCAGTGTTAACCTGGTGATAAAAGAAGAGATCTGCAAGCAACACAAGCTTCTAGGAAGGAGTGTGGAAGCATGAGAATCTACAGCACTAACACCACAAACAGATGCTTACAGGGTAAGTAACATTTGCTTTTTGTAGCATTTGGGGTTGTGATACATGCTCTAACTAGACTTTAAAGTAGTACCCGATATAGGTGGTGGCTAGTCTGTGGGTGATATAGATGTCTGGAACAAAGTCTTTAAGACCATCTGGCTAACCATAGTCTGCTGGTGGGTTAAGATGACCACACAGTAGTGCTTGGTAGAAGTGTGTAGTTTATCACAGGCCACCTTGCACCTGTCAGGCATTGGGATGTTACCTAAGGGAAAAATGGTTGGCCCTTTCTTTTTGTCAAAGGCACGGTCTGTAGGTTACCTCCCAGATGACCAGAGATAGGCAACAATAGTGGTACTCCACAAGGCAGGGAAACCCCCAGACAAATGTAGTTCCTACCGGTCCATATCCCCCTCCTTAATGTGGAGATAAAGTTCATAGCTAAGCATCTGGCTAATCGCCTATGCCAAGTGATAACATCCCTGGTGCACCCAGATCAATCCGGCTTTATGCCGAATAGAGGGATGAGGCTGAACTTCAGTAAACTCTACAGGGGCATGGCGGGATCAAGGGAGAGGGCTATATCCACTCTGGTGATGTACGTGGACACCTCCATGGTGTTCGACTCATTAGAGTGGAACTATACGTTCGGAGTGCTAGAACAAAGAGGTTTGAGACCAAACATCATAGGCTGGCTGCGCTTGTTATACAGGGAGCCCATGCCTCACATTAAGGTGAATGGGACAACCTCTCATGGTTTTCGCCCCCACAGATGGATGCGGCAGGGGTGCCCACTCTCCCTGCTGATCTTCGCCCTTGACCTAGAACCTTTAATGATATAGGTCCGACAGGACACACTGGTACGAGGAATTGACTAGGGGGAACATTGGGAAAGGTGTATCTCCCTATACGCCAATGACATCCTGTTCTATGTTACTAATGCCCAAATGTCCATTACTCAGCTGACACAGATCCTAATTATTTTTGGACAACATTCATTGTCCACTAGCAATTGGGAGAAGTCCCTTATACACCAGAATAAGGGCCCTGTGTCCGTCCTTCTAGGGGACTACCAATGTCCATTGCTACAGGGAGCTTCAAATATTTGGGGATCCACGACACCTCAGACCCCCATCTTTTCCACCAATATAATCTGAGTCCTCTGGTGGACCACTTTGCAGCAGACGTACAGCATTAGAGGGGCTTGCCACTGTCCCTACTGGCAGAGCAGCACTGTTTAAGATGTTGATATTACCCAGGTGCTATATGCCCTCCAAACACTCCATATCTGATACCTGAGGGACTCTCTATTCCGACTACTCCTATGGAATACAAGTCCTCCTTGCATAGCTCTTACAAAATTTGAACGTGAGATCTACGATGGGGGGGATTGGCCTTCCGGATATTATAAAATACTACTGGGCAATACAATTAGCCATGGTCAATGACTGGGAGTTCGCCACCAGGGATGACCGAGGGTACAGACTGGAGGGATTGTCTTTAGGAAATGGGGGCTAACAAGGGGTACTCTACAAATCAGCCACTACTAACACAAACTTGCCACAATCCCAATATGATCTGGCACCCACAGAAGCCTTTAAATATCTCCAACTTCATCACGCACTACAGCACACATCAAAAACTCGCCTGACACCCTCACTACTTTAAGATCCAAATGGGAGAGTGATGTTGGGGTCTTCGACAAAGGGGAATGGGAAGAGTCCACTGGGTCCTTTAAAGAAGTGGCAATCAATGTGGGGTTCCACCTTATACAGCAACACATCTTACATCGCTCCTACTACCCCAGCACCACCATGCATGCCATGATGCTCAGCCCAACAGACCTATGCCTTAGAGACTGTGGGAAGAGGAGCACATTCTTTCATATCCTGTGGGCCTGCCCTGCGATACAGCCTTATTGGTTGGCAATACAGAAACGAATGGGAGAGGTCCTGGGAGTGGGAATCAAACTCGGCCAAAACATGTCTTCTGCATGTATAGGGCGAAGACCCACCCACAAGATATAACACATTATGGGTATCCTTGGGATTGTCAGTAGAAAAACGGAATATAGCAGGTATATGGGGGCACATGAGGCGCCAACTGTAAAGGGATGGGAACATGACATGGACTGGTGCATGCTTGCTGAAAAAAGCCATCTATATGGGCAGGGGGTGCCCCCAAAAACAGGGGAAAATTTTGTCTCCGTGGCGCTCACACCGAGGAATGGCGGAGGCGTCCACTGGGGCCTCCCAGGGTTCATAGCAGTGACACGTTTTAGATTTTGTTACAAAACTGCCTACTGACACAATACCCCTTTAGGGACCCATGACTATGCTATGTTGCCTTTGTTATACTGTTTATGTATTAAACTCAATAAAAAGATATTAAAAAAAAAAAAAAAAAAGAAAAGACTAAAAGGATATGTGACCTGGGGTTACATTTTTAGGATTCATGCTAAGAACAACCTTATCTTTGTGAACCTGAATGACAGGTTCTTGTATGCGTATGGGGGAAGTAATGGCCAATAGGAAGGCCATTCAGCAAAAGAGTTGGAGGGGGCACAAGAGTAAAGGTTCAAAGAGTGCCCCATGAACCTTGTTAGGGCTACATCAAGGTTCCATAATGGTGGCAAGAGGTATTTTGGAAGGTATGACCCTCTAAAGACCCTCAATAAAAGCCTTCACTGCTAGGATCCTAAAGAGGAGCAGGCCAGTATAGTGGGCCTACAGTCTACCCGCAGAATAGTCATGCATTCCCGGGAAAGTTTTAGATAGCAAAATTAAATTCTAAGACCTTAGGTACCAGTTCCTTAGGTTCCGCTGTCGGGGGTCTATGTCCCCGATCTGGCCTTGACTCTATGTGAGAAGGTTTGGGCTGAGCGGGAACTTGATGTGGTTGCTGATGGACATCCCAAAAAGCATGGAGTAACAGGCCTGCCTGGCCCAAGTGGGAACCACAAAGGTAAGCGCTAGGGATGTTTGACTCATTTTCTTCACCACATATGGAAGGAGTGTGAAAGGAGGAAAAGCATAGGCAAAGATTTCTGACCTATTTGTCTACAGTGCATTGCCCACAGACTGTCAGTGTGTAGGTATATGGAGGCAAAGTTGTGAGCATTTTACATTTTCAGAGGTGATAAACAGGTGTATATTTGGTGTGTTGGACTTGATGGTGGAGTATCCACTGATGGACCTGATGATGTGTCCTGCTGAGCAAGTCTGCAAATTCACTGTCCACCCTCAAAAGATGTTCCACTAAGAGTTGAATCTCACAACTCAGTCTGGCCCAATGCCAGATTCCCTGTGCTAGTGCACAGAGCTGGGAAGAGTGCATGTCACTTTATTTCTGTGGCTAGCACATGATGGTCATGTTGCATGTCTTGATAAAGATTACATTTCAACAAATAATCTTGATCTACCTAGAAGAAAACTTTGAGGGCTAGGTGTATGTCTAGCAATTCCAGGTACCTGATGTGGTGGGCCCCTAGTGTTGATGGGCCCATACCCCCTGTACAGTCATGGTGTTATGTGCACCTGTGAGAAAGAAGTCTGTGGTCACCTGGGGAATTGGGTCTGGGTGTTGCTGTTCCACCCATGCACAGAGATGTGAGTGCTGGCCTTTATCAACACTAGATCTTCCAGCTGACCACTGCCCAGTGAGGCTCTTTTGTAGGTTGAGCATGTGAAGCCTGGCTTGGCGCACAATAGAGATGCATGAGGCCATCATCCATAAGAGGCGCATCATTGTTCTGACTGTGGGTTGATGATTGGGCTGCAAAGGAGGCATTAGTTGCTGAAATGTCAACAGTCTCTGTTGGTTGGGGTATGCTTTCCTGTAACTGTGTTCAACACAGATCCCAGGAAGGTTGGATGTGTTGAGATAAGTGGTGGGGCATGTTGGCATTTAAGGTAAATCCCAGGCTGTGGAGCAGGGAAATGGCTGCTTGAATTGGGCTAGGATCACGATTGCCCCTCCCCCTTGCAGGAGGGTGGCCACCACTGGAAGGTACTTCATGAACATCCTTAGAGCGGCGGTGACACCAAAAGGAAGCAACTTGAATTTATAATAACAGCTATTTACCACAAAGCAAAGATACCAGCAATGTGAAAGATGGATGGGTGTTTGAAAGTATGCATTCCTGAAATCGAGCACCATCATGTAATCACCTTGTTGAAGCAGAGGGATGACATCGACAGGGCTGTCATATGGAAACACTCCATCAGGATGCATTTGTTTAGTTGTGTGAGATCCAGGGTATGCCTGAGGGATGTGTCCTTCTTGGGAATGAGGAAGAAGCCTTTCGCCTGGTGGTGTGGAGGCATTCTCTCTCTCCATTGCTCCTTACTGTATTGATCGACTGTTGAAATCATGAGAAAAGCCAAATAAATAATAAGAAAGAGCTGCATTCCTGCATTATAACCCAAAGTGCCAAAAATGATAGTGTTGTGTAGCCATATTAGCTATAGTTTTATACATGTTATTTTAGCAAACTAGGCCTGCCGCTGTGCACTTTAACCTAGATATGTTTTATTTTAGCTTCGCTATAATATTTTAACTGTAGCCGCATTTGCGGTCTTGTTTTATTTTCTCTATCTAGCTGTTCTTCGCCTAGGTCAGCACTGCTTTCTTAAACAAGACATTTCTTTCACACTGTGCTTTTCTCAAGGCTGCAGTAAGATAGGTTGCCAGCAAAAGTGGTACGCTTTGTTTCCAATGTTCACAGAAACATACACAATCTTAAGGGATCCTTTCTTGGAACATCAGCTGTTTTATTATAAAAACACTACTTTGACCCATGTACGTTAGAGGGAGATTCCAGTCAGATGGCCATGACTGTACGCTGACTGCTTCGCTGCAGCTGCTTATGTAGACTACAGGCCTCTTGCTCAGGTAAGAGGGGTGATGTCTTCCCAGGGGACACCTGAAGGGCAGAACTAGAGCTTAACATGCTGTGCTCTAACATAGCTTAGGTAGGAACTATCTCTACAAATTCTAGGGACAATATGGTAGTGTTATTTTTGTGTTTTACTCTCCTTGCCACAATTTTAATCTTATTGTGCTTCATCGTCCTAGTTATTGCAATACATGCCTTATTATCTAAGATGCAGTCACTTCAATAAAACCTTATTGAACTATACTCTGCCTCGGATTGTCCTTGCATATGTGAGGCTAATGTAACTGAGAGAAAAGGATGAGATCTGTGTGACCACGATTCCCCTGAGGAGTTATTTTTGTCATGTGCCCGGTTACCCCAATCATCCCTTCTCTTGGGTGGAGATGAGGCACTGCTAGTTAGCCGGAACAAAAACCGGATTAGGCTGACAGGTGTCACATGGTGCGGGATCAGACTCAGTCCCCCGCAGTACAGGTGATTCTGCCGCCCGAATCCAGTAGTCTCATGAGGATAATGAGAACCTATGCGACAACAGCGCTATAACGTTATCCAAAGCACTGCAGATATTAAAAAAAAGAAACTATTTGTTTTCACTATCAACCCATTCGTTTAATAAAATCCTACAGTAAGCCTTACCATCAACATCTAGAATGCAATCAGATAATAGCAAGCTGGATCTGATCTACTGCCCTTTTTTTAAAAGAAGGCATACAATGGAGCCACACCATGAGTCAATAGGAGTGGGTAACTGAAATGATGCTCTAAGCACAGGAGGCAACCACAATTAACAAGCTGCCAGGAATTCCATTATTTCTGTGGGCATCATATGATCTACACTGCTACAGTGCAACTTTAGTACTCTTTCTACTAATTATGCAACAGTTTCGGGAGTCTTTTGCTGGAAACAATGCCATGGGACAATAACATGTTGTACAAATTTGCGCAGTTGGCACTCTTCCAAGTAAAGTGTAGAGTTTCTATTACCTGGATGGGCACTTGGGCGCCTCAGTGTAACATGTGGGTCAGGGATGTCTTGGAGTGGGCTGTAGCCGAGAAGCAGCACATTAGACTCTCTAGAACAGATGACAAGGAACTGGATTACATTGCAACATGGGTCTTGATGCTGGAGCAATTTCATAACCATGGAGCAATCACTGATGGATCCAATCTGGACTCCAGCTTTGAGGAAGCCGGTGTATAGTTCCTTGACTGCATATGTTCTTTTCTGGGGATTTGGATTCCAGGTGTGTCTTTATGAGGTCCAATAGATGTATGTTCGCTGACCTGGTATTCATTATTTAAAACGTGCCTCTTTTTAACATTTACTAGATTCCGTTCGCTCTGCAGATGCTGGGGATAGTTGGGATAAGCAGCAAGTTTTACGTTGCTGGTTCTGTTTCTCCTTTGTGTCACATTTACTTTTTTCAATGTACGAGCAAAATCTAAAATAAAGTTAAAAAAAAAAATATGCAACATAGTTTGTTGCTCTCTTCATTGAAGTCTATCAGATATTCCTGCGTGATCGTATTATGGTCACATATATGACCTAGGGTTCTCACCAGTCAAGTGTTTGTGCCAATAATGGTGTAAGGTTGCAGAATATGTATTTGCCACACAGAGACACCCACACTACACACCATCTGGGGGCTGTTGGTGTTACCTAACCTTTTAACGTAATTCCAAAACTTGCTTTGCTCTTTTATTTTTTAAATTCAAAAGACAATTAGCCACTGGTCTTCATATTACTTTCTTTTTCAGTCCCACAGCTATTTTGTGTACTCACCTTTATGTTGCAATAAGGCTGGCAAAGTATGCAGAGTATAGCTTTTCTTTGTTGTACTTTCTTCGTATGGATCTGAGTTTTAAAAAAGTGCATATAGGTGTTTCGTCGGGATGGCGGCAAGGAGCTTGGGTTCACATCTATCAGAGAACCTGGGACATATGGCACACTTTTAGGGGACGGCAAGGTTTCAAAATAAGGACTATGTGATCCTTAACCATTTTGGGAGGGGGAAGCACCACTCTCTATGGCATTCTCAATCAAATCTAGAAATGGCTGAGTTAGTAGATTGGCCAAATATTTAAAGACTTGCCCCTGTTTGGGACGGCAGATTACCAGATTTAGGCTCATATTTATACTTTTTTGGCGCAAAACTGCGGCAAACGTAGTTTTGCATCAAAAAGATTACTGCTGGCTTGCGCCATTCCTGAGCGCAAGCAGGGCGCCATATTTATGGAATGGCGCAAGCAGTGGTAGGTATCCGCTAGCATCAAAAGAAAAGATGCTAGCTGAGGTGGCGGTTTTAGGGGGAAATGGCGTTAGGGCAACAGAAATGATGCTTGGCTGGTTAACGCCAATATATATGGCGTTAACCAGCCTAGCGTCATTACTTCACGCAATAGCACCCAAAAATTACTCCTGTCTTACTAAAGACAGGAGTCCTGCCCACCACCCCAATGGCCATGGCCAGGGGCCCTCAATGGCACAGTCAAAACCTTATATACTACTTACCCAGGATGGGGTCCCCCTTCCTCTGGTGTGAGTGGGGGTGTTCCTGGGGCTTGGGGTGGGCACCTGTGGGCCCATTCCATGGTTTTTGGCCATGGAAATGGGTCCACAGGTAACTTAACGCCTGGTCTGACCCAGGGGTCAAATAATGGTGCTAAGCAGGCTTAGCGCCATTATTTTGGCCCGCCTCCCACCCGTGCTCATGGGGGATAAATAAGGAGCTACGGACTTAGGCCCTGATTTATACTTTTTTTTGCTCCGCTTTACTGTCATTTTTTGCAAAAAGCGGCACAAACTTACAAAATACAATTGTTTTTGTGTAAGTTTGTGCTGCTTTTGCATCAATAAATGACGGTAATGCTGCGCAAAAAATGTATAAATCAGGGCCTTAGAGTCATTTTTTGGATGGGACACCTACCTTGCTTCTCAATGATGTAAGGTGGGTTCAAACAGCTAAAAAATGACGATAACTCCAATATTTTGGCGCTAGATGGGTCTAGCGTCAAAATATAATTATGGAGTTAAGTTTGCGCTGTTTTTGCGTAAAGAAAAAGGACGCGCAAACAGACTATAGATATGCCCCTTAAGGTGGTTAATGGCATCTAATACCTTCTACTCTGAAATTAGACAATCCATGTGCTGTTGTTCCTTAAGTTTACAGATCCAGCATCGATATGGAAGTTTAGGGGCATTTATATAAGCACCTAGCCCCACCCTGCACCACATTGGCACCATTTTTTACATTTTTTATACTAATGTGGCCCAATGAGGCCAAAATCCTCGTGCCATATTTACAAAGTGACTTTGTAACCCTTTGCGCTTCATTTTGCCTGCGCCAGACATAATGTATGCAAAGGGGGCGTTTCTCTATTAGGGGGGGGGCAAAAAATGGGGCAAGGAAATCCAAAAGATTTCCTTGCATCATTATTTACGGCACTGAGCAGGCGTTAAAAGGGAGCTTCCATTATTTATAATGTGCCCCTATGTACTCTGCAGAAGTAACGCCAATATTTTGGCACTGCTCCTGCAGAGTACATCAATAGCGTCAATAAAAATTATGCTATTGCCCCCTACCCTGCTCCATGGTGCGCTGTATATTAAATACGGTGCACACATGGTGGCAGTAGAGGAGGCGGCGCTAAGGTGCGCAAGGAAAGTGGCGCTGCACTAGGTGCAGCACCACTTTCCTTAAATATGCCCCAAAGTGCTGATATAACTAAAGGACGAAGTTTTTGTGGCCCACCTCTCTCTTCCTGAAGAATGCCCAATTATGTTTTATATTGAGGGTTGTCAGAGAGGGGTGTGGACCAATTTACCCCAAGTCAATAACATGCGATAATAAAAAGTTGAAAACCCACTTTTATGTCCAAGTATGAGATTTCGAGCTTGCAACTTGTTATGATTTGTAATATGAAATTAGTACTCCGAGTCAAGATGATGAATCCAAGTGTATTTATTGATGCCCATTTGGCCAGAGGATCAAGGACATTTGTTGATGTCCTTTTTGGACACATGTTTTGCCCCTATGGTGGTTTCACCTGGGGCTTTTTCAAGGCTGTAAATAATGTGTAATGGTGAGATCAGTAATGAGAGTAATCTCAAAGCAAGTAAATTTAGCTGTGAAAGCGCTGCAATGTGGTGTAGATAGAAAATATAACTCAATGTACCCCGTGAGTTGAATGTAGTTGTGAAAGAGGAAGAAGATAAGTCGCTTAGCCTGTGGAATAAAGTATCAAGAGGATCCAAGACAGATATTTGTGACCCGATTTTCAATTGATGTTGTCAGTGAGTCATTCATGTTAAGGTAAGAAGGCAATTAGTAATATTCTTTACTAAGATATTAATGGTTCATGCGCCTATATGTTTGTAGCCTCGTTGGAAGAACTGATGCTGGCAAGAGATAGTTAATAGTGTTGCTTAATGTGTGTGCATTAGCGTAGCTTAGTATATAGTTATAGTGACACCAGAGGGTGGATGCAAAAAAGGTTACTCATACCTAGTAGTACTCATCAGAAGGAGTCCATTACTTGGGTCAGTGAAAGTAATCTGGATGAAGATGACACATAAGCAAACATTCTCTTTAGCTTGTCAATTTGCACATAAAAATTACATTTAAGAATAGGTGTTCTAGTAAACGGTGAATGAACATATTTTCTGAGCAAAACGATTGGTACGAAGCTATTATGTCCGATGTAGTTAGAAGGCACGGCTATTATACAAATAATTAATGTAAGCATAATGCATATTAATAGAACGGAGTGCCAAGTTCTGCGAAAAGATTCAAACAAGGAGCAAGAAGTCACAAAAGAGTACACATAAATCGTAAAATAATACATATACTATAACTACATACTAACCTACTCTAACAGACGTTGGTTGGAAGTGCTGCGGAGATTCTGGAGCGCAACGTGAGCCTTTGCCGGGTGGTTCGCGGCAGGACAGGACGGGGCTCGGCAAGGTCGCGAGCCCGAGTGCAGAGCAGAAAATTGAGATTCGGGCTGCAAATTTTCAATAGTGGCGGCAGGTCAACTGGACCGGGCGGCGCCCCGGTAGTAGCGGCAGTAGCTGGTAGTGGCTGGCTGGCAGGAAAGAAGCTTGGAAGTGCTGGTAAGTGCAGGCAAACTGTAAGGTGTGAGGGTAGGGCAAGGGGGAGTTGCTGCTCTCCCGGTCGCTATCGCCCCCACCTTCAGCAGTGCCTCTGGCCCCAGCTTTTGCCCCCAGTTGTCCCCAGTCGAGCTATCAGCAGTGCCATCTGCTCCACCTCCCTAGTCTTGTTGGAACAGCATACAGGGTCCGGAGAGGGACGGAGTGACAGACGGAAAGGGCCCAGAGAGACCAAAGGGCCCAGATGTCGTAAACATCATAACAAGCGGAGGCACAGGCACGCAGACACTCAGAGGTGTGCAAGACACTTCCAGGCTTCTAGGCTCCCAGGTGCCTCCAGATTGTACAGTTCAGATCCATGGGGTAAAAGAACATAGAGCATTGCAACACAGAACCTCAGAAACTAAGCAGGAAAAGGTGTAGAAACTGGTGGCAACTCCTTAAAAGACTTGGTTGTAGGCAGCCCTATCAGCAGAAGTAGCCAGCAATAGTTTGACACATTACGCATATTTAAGCGTCTCTCATCTGAGAAAGAATTGGCTAGAATATTCAGACCCAGGGCCGGCAGCAGGATGACATTAACACGTTGAAGGAAACAATCTACAAAGAGGCAAAGGCAAGGCTCCCATGAGCCAAAAAGCGAATCCATAGAAAGGAAAATACCTCCAAACCCGGCACAATCAAAGGATTCACTTTACAAATCTCAAAGCCAGGGCAGACAGGCAGGATATAAAATCACAGATTTCTTGCTTTCGAAGAGGGAGTCGAATTCCATCAACACCTCAAAAGGTTTGTTTTTTGCCAACAATACTGAGATAATAGACACGGTTGATGTGGAGACAGCACAGGACGTGAAAAGGTCTTGTGCTGATCTGGGAACAACAAATACACCAAACCCTTTGCCTAATAAAACCGGCTTAACAATAAATGCAGAAATTCACAGATGTTACCAAAATGACACCTTTTCCACTTTAAATCTGTGCAACTGGAACAACTGGGGGGAGAGTTTGTGCTGCACCTCATATCCCAAACACCCTCTGCAAGATAATGACACTGACTGCATTATAATAGAGGAAAATCCAGTATTATATCTCTCAGATATTTGTCCCGACATACAACCAGACACACAGATCGTAAATAACAAAACAAAATTGAGTCCCATCTGCAGCTCAAGCTCACCAAGGAAAGATTACTCACTTTGAAAAATAATAACCTCACCAACACCTGACACGCACGTAACTTAAGTAGTCGCGGTAAAGGAGCGACAACAGGAATCCGACGCCCCAGGGGTCCACAAAATGGGGACCAAACCAAACGGAGACCCATTAACATCAGGAGATTCGTGGAAGGCTCTGCTATCAACAATGGACGCGATGTCGGCAGCCATTCAATTTCAAGCCAACAAACAAGATACTCAGGTAGACTTACTTAATATCCTGGCTGTCTACATTGTGAGCATTGACAACAAGCTTCAAACATTGAACAATCTAATAAAGAGGGCTCAAACACACTCCTACACCCAGCAGGTGACATGTCAGTGTGCCACTATAGGTGAGAACTCACAAAGAACCCTGGAAATGTTAAATGACATCTTGAAAGAGGTAAAAGGCCAGACCCTAAAACTCAAGATCACTTAGGCAGTAATGGGGACAAGGCCCTCGGAACCCAAGTGAACAAGGAAAGCACACAAAATGTGGAGGATCCCCCTCATGAAAGCATTAATCTCAGGGAAAACTGTCCTTCTGGAACGGAAAGGAATCAGAGTAACATAGAGGGAAGACCACACCCCAGCACACAAGCAATAAGCCCAACCATGGGCGAATTGAAGGAATCAGCTGTTATTAATTCTATAGTGGAGGAAACCTCTCTTACAAAAAGGGAAAAGAAATGCCAAAGGAAAGCACGGAAAAAAAAACCAAAGGGGGTCCAGCAATGTAATATATGGAAATAATTTGCTAAATTTAATGGCTTGCAGAGTAAGTGTGATGCTATTAATTGTGTTTGACCAATGACTGTGTGTTTCATCACTGCGCATATTAGTTGCTCAATGTTCACCAGTAGCACATTATATGTTTTGTTCAGTTTAGCTGCCTATTGGCTTTGACATGGCATTAGCCATTACCTTCTGTATTCAGGTCGGGTGCCTATTGGCTTTGACATGGCATTAGCTATTACATTCTGTATTCAGTTTAGTTGCCTATTGGCTTTGACATGATATTAGATATTACATTTGATATTTAGGTTAGCTGCCTATTGACTTTGACATGACATTACATTTGATATTCAGCTTAGCTGCCTATTGGCTTTGACATGACATTAGACATTACATTTGATATTTAGGTTAGCTGCCTATTGGCTTTAACGTGGAGTTAGACATTGCAGTTGAGACATTGCAGATGTCTGTGTTTTTCCAAGCTGTGTTTTTCCACAAGATGGACCAAGCTGTTTTCTTCACACCAGACCTCAGCTGATAAGAGCAAGTAGATTTTGTGTTTACCTCGCAATCCAGTCTGAGAACGAGGAGCTCAGGAGAACTGGCCCCTCTCCAATGTTCTTCGGCTCTCACACTGAGTTTGCTTTTAAGGATGACTCTGGGCTACAGTGAGTTAGATTTGAATCTGCTTGACTTCAGACGGGAACTAGACGTCAGTTGCCCGTCTCCCGTTTGGGTGGAGAATCTCTTTCTCGCAGTTGACCGGAGTCATCAACTTGCAGACCCCAGAAAGATGAAGCTGAATATAGGCCCTACCGCCTTGCCCATACGGTGATGAATTTGACTTTTATGCTTTGCAGTTATACTATAATAATATAATCACATCTATTTGCTGTGTACATTGCAACTGAGTAGTACTTTGATATATTTTGCTTTCATTGCTGCGACTACTTTTGAACGTGTGCTTCCAATCTACTAATTTCGTCTCTCAGGAACTTGTGGGTGGGGAATTAACAACAATAAATGTCTTCTTTAAACTCAGAAGTGATTCCAGAGAGGTTCTGTAAGCTTGGTTATGAGATAAGAGGGAAAGCAGAACAGTAAGGAATTAGGAAGAACAGATAATAGTAATAAAACAGTAAGCAGTCCCCTAAAAGACCTGTCTCCAAAGGTGAGCGGGGCGGTAGCCCCACGTATGGTGAGGTGGCCTCAAGAGAACCACAGGGAAAAAAGCAAATCTGCCAGTGCCCAGAACAGGGAATTCAGTGGGTTAATGGCAGGCTGGAAACTGTCAAAATTGGGGAATATAACACCCAATGTGCAAGCACTGAACATAACACGATCACAAATAAACCAGTCTGTGGGAAACAACAAACAGATTTCAGACCAAAGTCAATATACCTTGTCAGACAAGTGCTTAAACAGTGCGGCACAAAAAAGAATTCCAGGACACCAGACATCGCACGATAAAGTGGTTTTAAAGGATAATAAACTACTTCTAATCCCTTGCTATGACTCGAAGGGGGCATTTGACATTCTAAATAGAGGCACCATATTGAAGTTAATAAAAGCAATTCAGCCCCTGGCACATATTTCTACAACAGAACTGATGACCGTTGAGTTTACGCCACATCCCAAAAATAAAGACAAAGAGGCAACACCGACATCTTGGGCTACGTCTGCCCTTATTGACCAAATTTTAGCACATCAAGAAACGTTTAGTGCATGGGGCATTGTTTTGCAAAAATTAGAACCGCTTCGATACCCCAATCTTTTGATTATGGAACAAAAGAAAAGCGGCTTGATTTTAAAAGGGGCCATGGGAGTAGAAACTTCCCCAAGCAGACGGGAACACCTAACAATAGTAAAGCACCAAAGCCTGCTTCATCGAGTACGTACCAACAGGTTTTTATTGGTATGCCCTCGACAGTCAAACAGGTTTGAAGGCAACACTCAAACGACAATAGTCATAATTGGTCCTGATGAAAATCCAGAAAACATCAATATATGTTCCTGGAATACTCATGGTCTAAAAAATCTGGTCACTGATGAGGCGGCTCTAAGTTTCCTACAGCAGTTTGAAATCATCATGTTGCAGGAAACATGGTGTATGGAGCCGATACAAATTCCCGGATTTACTGGGACGGATGTCTCGGCAAAACAACCTCAAAAACATGGACACCCCAAGGGGGGCCTCACAACATACTGCTCTACGAAAATCAACTGGGTGATAAACAGATTGACTTGGGAATCGAATGGCTGCTACCAATAAAGTTGGAACATCGGGTTTCATCAGATAACAACAGAACCTTGCTACTGATCAATGTATACATTCACCCAAATAAAACACAAAACAGTGAAAATATGGAAACATTGATCAGCATTATAAACGTGCTACAGTAGCAAAACAAGAACGCAATTTTTATTGTGTCTGGTGATTTCAACCTAGATTTGAGAAGGGGCAGCACAAAACACCTCAACGGAACATACGTGAATACAAAGTTTGATAACTTGGGTTTGTGCTGCCTCCCCGAGGATGCTTCATCTGCACAAGTAACCTTGTCAAGTGGTACCAAAAAATCTAATATCGACTTCACATTAATAAACGAAACCGCACTGTCACTGATCTTGGCATACAGGATCCAACAACGCACTGAGAGCGATCATTTCCCACAACTTATTAAGATCAGGAATGAATGGAATCGGCTCCCCTCAGCAAACATCATAATTTCTGCTCCAGTGAATTATGATATAAAAAAATGTAAATGGAAGGGACATGGTCTAGGCAAAGTAATGGAAGAAGTGCACCGCAATGCAGGTACACTTGAAGAGCTCAAAGAAACATAAAAAAAGCGGGAACAAAAAGATCATCTACCAGGAGAACGAGTGACAGCTTGGAAGCATTTGATCAATTCCCTAATTAACAAATTTTCCATCAAAAAACGTCTCTCAATTTCGGTCACAGAGGCAAACAACAAAGTTAAGAGTGGCGGAACAGAAAAGCTATTGTATAACAACGCACTGTGTTATCAGAAAAATCAAGTCTCAAGAGAATCAAAAAAAGTCCGAAAAGACATACAATGGGGCAGGAAATCTAACCTTAGAGCCAAATACAAGAAAAATTGCTGGACGGCAAAACAGAGATACCATGAGGACTTGTGAACCAAGCTACTCATGTCTAAAAAACTGAAAAATAAATAGTTCTGGGAACCGATAAACTGATTAAATCAGGGAAAAAATTTGACACATGAACACAGGTATTGATGCAGCTACATGGGAAGCCCAAGTACAAACAATGTTCTCACCACGTGAAGGAGGAGGCCATTCAGGCAGCTGGTAACTTAGGTAAGACAAACTATGACTTCAGAGTGACAACGCAGACTGATTTATTCCTATCTGATAACGAATAAAAATATGCACTAATGAATATAGATTTTGAAAAGCTGACTAGTCTTATTAAGAAACTAAAACTGGAAGGGGCAGCTGGCCAAAAGGGTATTCCGAATGCCCTTTTCAGAGGGAACCCCTCATACTGGGCTTACTATCTGGCGCTGCTTTTTAATGTCCTCCAGTGCACTACGGGGCTAACAGAAGCATGGAAAAGTAGCATTATTCATTCAATATACAAAACAGGAAATCCAGCAACTCCCTCAAAGGCTAATAGCTCTGATAGATGTGGAAGCAAAACTCTATGCAGCCTGTCTACTGCAACAACTTGCGGAATGGATTTATGATAGGCATCTAATTCCACAATGTCAGACAGGCATGGGAGCTATCACTAACCTGGCTGCCCTGGCCCTTCTGGGAAACAAAGCCAGACTTAAGAACAAAAGGTTATTTGCATGTTTTATTGACCTGAAGATAGCTTTTGATTGTGTACCAAGACTCCGTCTAGGGGAGAAACTGAAAGGCTGGGGCTTACCCTGCAGCCTTTTTAATGCAATGATGGATCTGTTTACGGGCACTTGGGCAGAAGTAAAAATCGGGGAGGGCGGCCACCTTACCAACAGAATATCAACAGCAAAAGGATTAAAACAAGGGTGTGTACTAGCTCCCACGATGTTCAATTTATATCTTGCAGACCTAGCTGAGGCCCTTGCACCCGTAAATAGTCATCCACCAATACTGGCCAGGGAAGGAATAGCTTGGTTACAGTATGCAGCCAACATAGTTTTACTCAGCTAAACACCAGTCGGATTACAGCATAGCATTGATGCACTTCACATATATATATATAATAATAATAACAAAACAAGGTCTGGACCTGAATTTGAGTGAAACAAAGGTTGTCCGCCTGGTTGATAAGAAGTTTAAATCTGTTTCATGGTTCTTAAACGGAACCCAGTTGGAGGTCACCCCACATATAAATACTTGGGATTTACTATGGATCACCTCTTGTCTTTCAAATCACAGCTTGCTGTCGCTCAGGCCAAAGCCCACTCATTGACCTATGGCTTCAAAGTATTAAAACAAAAATTTAACTGCCCGTCATACACTCAACTGCTTTCTGTCATGGCAGCACAGCTAATGCCTACCGTCACCTACGGAGCTGAAATTATGCTGGAGAAGGAGGCAGTTTTCTTCAATCGAGTACAGACAAAGGCCTATAAATCGGTTTTCTGATTCCACTACCAGCATCTCCAGCCCAGGTCAGAGTAAATGTGCCTTCATCAAACTATGCTGGAGAATGCGTGCAGCAGAGACTGGTACCATTAATAATCTATGTTGGATTGAAATCGAGGAGCAACAGTGTTACAACGATAAAGGCACTTGGGGTCATCACTTAAACAATTGCATTAATGTGCTAGGCTTGCGAGATGCTTGGGAGCGGAACCAGGGCAAAGGGGAGTTTTATCAGAAGGCAAATGCTGTCACTAAAATGAAGTCTCTAATTTCTGATAAACATAAACTGGCAAGAAGACAGCATGCATGGTCTGTTTTAACATCATATAAAACTTTACGGGCTCAGGAATATCTAGTAGCATCCTTCAACCAGTCATTGAAACATCGGTTTATGCTTTTTCGATTCGGGTTGATGGAAACGAAAGACATGGTCCCTTTATAGAGACAACAAGTACAGACACACTTTTGCCGACTGTGTGAGTACAGATTTGAGTCATTAGAACACATTTTTTTGCGTGTGCCTGGCTTTGCTAGGCCTCAGGATATTGTATTTGAAAAAGATCCTCAGGTCATTAAATATACGCTCATGTAGGCCGGCAATTATCAGTTGGCTTAGCGGTTTCTCAATCCCATATTCTTGTCGAGGGACAAAATTTATGGAACACCAAAAAGAACTACAGAATAAACTCTAGTAAGCCGAGAGTGCATGGTTTATTAATTGGTGTTACAAGAGTTTTAAACGGTTAACTGCAGCCACAAATTAGTCAAGGTATGACTTAGTGTTAATTATGTAAGGATATTCCCTGAATTTTATTTTTTGCAACTAACAGTGCAGCTTTAATATGGGAGTAAGAAAATCAAGATTAAGAACAAGGTTGAAATTAGCAGAGCAGGTTTTAGTTACGTATAATTTAACATCATGATATGATTTAGTTTCAAATAAGCAAATTATGTTTTTAAGAGCTTCTAATTTATCTAGTAAGTATGTTAAGTATTTATGTTGGACGTATGCTTGAATTGTGATTGTTTTGATTAACCCTTTCAATAAACTTCTTCTTCTTCTATGCTAATGCATACACATTAAGCAACACTATTAACTATCTCTTGCCAGTATCAGTTCTGCTAATGAGGCAGCAAACGTATAGGCGCATGAACTACTAACACTTAGCAACGAATATTACTAATCGCCTTCTTACCGTAACATGGATGACTCATTGACAACATCAATTGAAAATCGGGTCACAAATATTTGTCTTGGATCTTTTTGATACTTTCTTCCACAGGCTAAGCAACTTATCTTCTTCCTATTTCACAACTATATTCAACTCACAGGGTACATTCAGGTATCTTTTCTATCTACACCACATTGCAGTGCACGCACAACTAAATTTATTTGCTCTGAGATTACTCTCATTAGTAATCTCACCATTACACATATTTTACAGCCTTGAAAAAGCCCCAAGTGAATCCACCATAGGGGCCGAAACACGTGTCGGCTGTCCGTTCAAAAGTCTACAAATCTTTGTACAAAAAGGACATCAACAAATGTCCTTGATCTTCTGGCCAAATGGGCACCAATAAATACACTTGGATTCATCATCTTGAATCAGAGTACTAATTTCATATTACAAATCATAACAAGTTGCAAGATCGAAATCTCATACTTGGATATAAAAGTAGGTTTTCAACTTTTTATTATCTATTTAACTAATCCACTGGTAATGGGTGGACTCTCAAAACTCACCATCATAGTAATATGTAAATTCATTAGCTATAACCGGTGGCTGAGAGGGAATGGTGCAATCCCCCTATATTATTTCAGCAATGTGTTTATCCTCATCATTCCTCTTTGACAGCCAGTGTATCAACATGACCGCTTTATCACCTTTTTCATAAACCCTCCTCTGCTCTGCATGCCATGTTTTTTTAGCCTGATTCATTCTTATTTGGGTGTACTGAAGCTTTGCTTGCTGGAGCCTATGGACAATCTCATCTGAGTAGGTGTCCTATATTCCCTCTCATATTACTCTACAGCTGACACGTGTTGGGCAAATTCCTTCTGGTGGAGTTGGTGGTAGTGTGAGGTCACAATAATATGCCCTTTAATCACTGCTTTGTATATCTCCCACATCACCAATGGTGGCTCCACTGTACATTTATTTATCTCAAAACACTGTCATGTTGCTGGCTAAGAAATCATGGACATCACGTTTTTTTAAGCCACCAAGAACTCACTCGCCATCTGTATGAAGTCAAAAGAGATCTACCGAAATCTGAAGCTTGAAAAGTGAGCGACCCAAGAGTCCACACACACACAATATTCTGTTAATGTGGCCAAGGTTTGACCTGGGTACCAGCAAGTAGTCTAGATATGAGAAAGATCTATGTGCCCTGAAAAGGTATTGCCCCAATCCTGCCTAGGGTACCTCCATAAGTCTGTGAGGCCTGTACTACTTAGGATATCTACCAAAATGGGTAGAGGCAGGTGGCCATTGAAGTCTCTGCCCAGGACAGTGAACCCCAGTGGGGCTTCCAGTAGAATTGTGCTTAGCATATTAAGGAAGGTCTCAATCGAGGTACGGGGGCACATACTGTATCAATCATAATGTGTTGGCCTTACATGTCAGGCACCATGCCATATCGCCATCCAGCATCTATCCATGATGTGATATTTCGAAAGGACAATGCTTATTTATCTGTCTCATTTTTACACAACCTAGGGGCATATTTATACTTTTTGGTGCTAAACTGCACTAACGCAGTTTTGCATCAAAAAGTTTTGCACCAGCTTGCACCATTCTTGAGTGCCAGCCGGGCACCATATTTAAGGAATGGTGCAAGCCGGCACAAAGGGTAGGCTAGCATAAAAAAATTATGTTACCCGGGTGGGGGTGGCGGTATGGGAGAAGGTGGTTTTGCAACAAAAAATTACGTTAGGCAGGTTAGATTTAAAAAAAAAAAAAAAAAAGACTAACCAGCCTAGAGTCATTTTCTGACGCAAAACCATCCATACCACGACTCCTGTCTTAGAAAAGATAGGAGTCATGCCCCTCACCCCAATGGCCAGCACAGGGGACCATTGTCCCATGGGCATGGCCATTTCACCCAGTGCCATGTAGGGTGGCCCATTTCCGGGCCCCCAATGGCACTTTAAAAAAAACAAATACTTACCTGTACTTACCTTTGATGCCCCCCCCAATCCTCCACTGTCCCTCTGGTGTGGGTGGGGGTGTCCCTGGGGGCTGGGGAGGGCACCTGTGGGCTTATTACATGGTGTTCCACCATGGAAATAGGCCCACAGGTGCCCTAACACTTGCCCTAACCCAGGTGTTAAATAATGGTCAAAGCAAGCTATGCACCATTATTTGACCACTCCTCCCCCCTGTGCATGATTTTAACTCGGGGGATAAATATGGCACCAAGGCCATAGAGTCATTTTTTGCACAGGAACACCTACCTTGCATCTCATTGACGCAAGGTAGGTATGTATGGAGTTAGTTTTGCACCAAATTTGTGTAAAATATGACGCAAATTTGGCGCGAAAGAAGTAGAAATACGCCAGCTAATTCCTTAGTTGGCAAATTCATCCTTGAAGCCGTAGGCTAAATGTTCAATTTCAGACGACCTCCAAATAACTTGGGTAGTCTCAGATCCGGAACAGGAGGATATGGACACAAAGTTCATGCTTGGAATATTTTGTGATTTTAATGATGATGGGCCCGGAACATAAGATAAAAGACAAAGACTGTTCTTTAAGATATCTTCTTTGACTCATGATACATACTTTGGTACACAAATAAGCATTGAATTAGAGTCAGAATCACATGCCAGAGGATAGCCAGGGACGCAATTATAGTTTAGAGTGATTTCTGGCCCTTATGCCTCTTTGTGCTCTGAAGCATTACTATTTTGTGGTGTTAAGCCTTGGGATGCCTCACTAGGCCCTTGTACTGTGGTGAACAGAAGCTCAGTGCCTTATAGTGACTTTTTTGCCAACATCGGAATTGAAAGTAGTACTAACTGATACTCCACTGGCTAATTGAATTGCTTTATATGTTGTTGTCACTTTTAGTCGTTAGTTTGTGATTACCTGTGGTATGATTTGCAAAGTTTCTTTGCTGAGTCATAGTTGGCTGTTTGAACAACTGATTGTGTTAAATGTACTTTATGACTGGCACAATCGCCAGTCCACCTTAGAATAGCCACTAAGACCGTAGGATGGTCAGCTCTTTCTGTCTTAGGGGCATATTTATACTCTGTTTGTGCTGAATGTTCGTCAAAAATGTTGACGTACATTCGGCGCAAACCGTGCACCATATTTAAACTTTGACACCCGAGCCCGCGGACGTCAAAATTCCTCAGTGTGCGTCATTTTTGGATGTGGGAAACTGCCTTGCGTTAATGACATGCAAGGTAGGCGTTCCCGCCCAAAAAATGACTTTAAGGCCTGTGCGCCTTATTTATACTCCAGCGTCATTTTGACGCACAAGAGGGGGCAGGCCTTAAAAAATGGCGCACAGCCTGATGTGCGCCGTTTTGTAACGCCTGGGTCAGGGCAGGCGTTAAGAGACCTGTCGGCTCACTTCCATGGTCTCTGACCATGGAAGGAGTCCAGAGGTGCCCTTCCCTGCCCCAGGGACACCCCCTGCCGCCCTCGCCCACCCCTGGAGGACACCCATGGATGGGGGGACCCATCCCAGGTAAGTTGAGGTAAGTATTTTTTAAAAAAAATTTAAAGTGGCAAGGGGGGCCTAATTTGGGCCCCCCTACATGCCACTGTGCCCAATGACCATGCCCAGGGGACAGCAGTCCCCTGGGCATGGCCATTGGGCAAGGGGGCATGACTCCTGTCTTTACTAATACAGGAGTCATTTCAATGGGGGTTGTGCGTCAAATAATGGCACAAGTCCAGTTTGAGGCATGATTTTTGCCTCAAACCTGACTTGCACCATGTTTTGACGCACAACCCCCATTTTCCCCTACGCCGGCGCTGCATGGTTTGAGTCACTTTTTTTTTTACTCAGACCAGTCCGCAGCGCCGGCTAACGTCATTCCTTAAATAAGCCGCCCACATGGCGCGTAGGAATGGCGTTAGCCAGCAGTAACACTTTTGACGCAAACCAGCGCCGGCGCTGGTTTGCGTCAAAAAGTATAAATATGGGCCTTAAAATGTTTAGTGACAGGATCTAATGATACAGGACAGGGGGCAACTGACTGGTTTAATTTATCTGTAATATTGTGATTTTGCCGAGTTTTCAGTTTTCCTATCTGGAACATCAGCCAGAGCTTGTCCCTTAGAAGGTTAACTATTTTTTAAAGGTAGTATTTCTGTTCAGACTCTGTTTGCATCTCCAGTCTCTTCTATTCATTCCTCCTTAATAGTTTGGAAGTTGGGGTGAGTTTATCAATACGTTGTTCTTCTTCAATGGTAATATCATCATTAGCTATTAGCTCTGTGTTAAATGTTGTTTAGTTTGATGCTCAGGCTAGAAATACAAGCAGCAGAAGATTATAAAAAAACAACTTGTAATTCCAATGTGTGTGATTGCCAATTAAGAGCCTTAATGGCAGTTCGCAGTGTGGAATTAATAGAGCTAAACAGACTGTTGTTTGTGTTCGTTGGAGCATATACTTGGTAAAGGAATGCCATGGAACTACACAGAAGTTCATCCAATAGCTGAGCATCCAAGTTGTGCAGTGCAAAACTTTATGAGTTGTATCATTTACTATGCACCACTGCATCTTGATTCTCAGAAAATAAATGGTGTGCATATGATTACAGTTAGATTATTGATGAATCAGCAGTGTCAGTGGCTCTTTGATGTACGTGGGCTGCAGTTTCAATAAGGAATGGTTGATTAATATTAGATTGGGAAGAACAAGTTACTAGGTGGTGTTGTGCAGCTCCACATTGTGTTCGTTCTGCCCCATAAGTGATGGAGTGAGCCGGCACGCCATTGTCAGTTTCTTATTTGACTCTTTTCGTACCCTCGGATGCTGAGCATCAAAACCAATTGGCATACCAATGTGTAGATCTCTAATTTGAGACCTATTTAGATGAGAAAAGGAGAACATCCCACAGAACGGGAAGGGGAGAAGGCAGTGAGGAATTTGAAGTTAGACACAGCATCCACAAGAAAGAGAATTCCCGAAGGCAAGCAAATTGTTCTTCTGATGGACACTTTTAACCACAGATTCTTCACCTTTAGAAGATATGCCACAGCAGCACCTTCAATGGTGTAGGGCCTGTGGAGTGGACTCATACCAAAAGGTCCTGCAGGACTGAGCGAGTGAAATAACCTTCCTGTCGGACATGGCTGTCTAGGTAGTAGTGATTTGTGAACATGTTCACTAACGCCTATGTCGTGAACTAGCAGAACGCACTGGTAGCAGCCTTGGGCGCAATGGAATGAGCCCTCAACCCTTTAGGCTGTGCTTCTTGGCCATTTAGTAGAAGGTTTTAAAGCAGAGGACTATCCATTGTGAAAGAATCATTTTTTGCACTACCTTGCCTGTCCTTGCCCCAGAGAATTTAACAAAGAACTAATAATCCATTTGATGGTCTTTGGTGCTATCAGTATAACTGCTGAGAGCTCTCCTGGCATCCAGCTGATGGAGACTCTTCCTCTTTTGAGGGGTGGGATGGAGCAAAGAACATTGGAAAGGTGATGGATTTCCCAATGTGAAAATTAGTTATTACTGTCGTCAAGAAGTCTGCCCTGGTACTCAGCATCAGCTTGTCAAAGAAAAAAGGCGTTATAAGGCAGCCTGTAGCCTTTTGACCGCAATGAAAAAGGCTGTTTTCAGAGTTAGAAGGTGAAGCAAGTGGCTGCGCACTAGTTGGAAAGGGAACACTTAACCTCTTAGCTGCTGGGCCTTCCCCCCTCCCCAGTGCTGAGCCATTTTTTGGCTATTTGGAGTAGTTCGCAATTTGGCATTCATAACTTTTTGTCCACATAAGCTATCTATGCCAAATTTGCATCCTTTTTTCCAACATTCTAGGGATTCTAAAGGTACCCAGAGTTTGTGGGTTCGCCTGGAGGAGACCAAGAAATTAGCCAAAATACAGCGAAGATTTCGTGTTTTTTTTTAAATAGGAAAAAAGGGCTGCCGAAGAAGGCTTGTGGTTTTTCCCCTGAAAATGGCATCAACCAAGGGTTTGTAGTGCTAAAATCACCATCTTCCCAGCTTTCAGGAACAGGCAGACTTGAATCAGAACCCACATTTTTCAACACAATTTTGGCATTTTACTGGGACACACCCCATTTTTATTATTTGTTGTGCTTTCAGCCTCCTTCCAGTTAGTGACAGGAATGGGTGTGAAACCAATACTGGATCCCGGAGAGCTAAACATTTCTGAAAAGTAGTCAAAATTCTGAATTCACCAAGGGGTCTTTTGTGTAGATCCTAAAAGGTTTTGCTACAGAAAATAACAGCTGAAATAAAAAAAATATTGAAATTGAGCTAAAAAAAACAGCAATTTTTCTCCACGTTTTACTCTGTAACTTTTTCCTGCGATGTGAGATTTTTTAAAGCAATATACCGTTACATCTTCTGGACTCTTCTGGTTGCGGGGATATATAGGGCTTGTAGGTTCATCAAGATCCCTAGGTACCCAGAGCCAAAAAATGAGCTGCACCTTGCAATGGGTCTTCATTCTATACCGGGTATACAGCAATTCATTTGCTGAAATATAAAGAGTGAAAAATTGGTATCAAGAAAACCTTTGTATTTCCAAAATGGGCATAAGATAAAGTCTTGAGAAGCAGTGGTTATTTGCACATCTCTGAATTCCGGGTTGCCCATACTAGCATGTGAATTACAGGGCATTTCTCAAATCGATGTATTTTTTACACTGTGGGTAGGCCTAGCGCCCGAGACAGGAAATGCTCCAAAACATAACGTGGACACATCACATTTCCCCAAAGAAAACAGAGCTGTTTTTAGGAAAGTTCCTTGCTTTGGATTTTGGCCTCTAGCTCAGCCAGCACCTAAGGAAACCTACCAAACCTGTGCATTTTTTAAAACTAGACACCTAGGGGAATCTAAGATGGGGTGACTTGTGAGGCTCTCACCAGGTTCTGTTACCCAGAATCCTTTGCAAACTTCAAAATTTGGCCAGAAAAACACTTTTTCCTCACATTTCGGTGACAGAAAGTTGTGGAATCTGAGAGGAGCCACAAATTTCCTTCCACCCAGCGTTCCCCCAAGTCTTCCGATAAAAATGGTACCTCACTTGTGTGGGTAGGCCTAGCGTCCGCGACAGGAAATGCCCCAAAACACAACGTGGACACATCACGTTCTCCCAAAGAAAACAGACCTGTTTTTTTTTTTTTTTTTCACAAAGTGCCTTGCTGTGGACTTTGGCCTCTAGCTTAGCCGGCACCTAGGGAAACTTACCAAACCTTGCCATTTTTCAAAACTAGGCACCTAGGGAAATCCAAGATGGGGTGACTTGTGGGGCTCTCACCAGGTTCTGTTACCCAGAATTCTTTGCAAACCTCAAAATTTGGCCAAAGAAACACTTTTTCCTCACATTTTGGTGACAGAAAGTTCTGGATTCTGAGAGGAGCCACAAATTTCCTTCCACCCAGGGTTCCCCCAAGTCTCCCCATAAAAATGGTACCTCACTTGTGTGGGTAGGCCTAGTGCCCGCGACAGGAATAGATAACACAACGGTCAATGTTGGTCCTTACATGAGGGCAACTGTTGACCCTGGGGTGACCCATTCCTGACGCAGGCACTAGATACAGGCACTCAAATGGGGTAGTGGTTTTATCAGGACAGACGGGGAAACACTGGGTGGTAGGAATTTTGTGGATCGCAGCATATGCCTGTAGTTTGTGTGACAGACATGCGAAAAAATAGAGTTTTTATTCAACATTTCAGCTTTGCAGGGTATTCTAGGTAAGAAAACTTGGGGGAATCCAAACAAGTCACACCTCTGTGGACTCCACTGGATGTCCAGTTTCCAGAAATGTCTGGGTTTAGTATGTTTCCCTATATGGCTGCCGAGCCCAGGTCCAAAAACATAGGTGCCTGCCTTACAAAACCAGTTTGTTTTGTGATAGATAATTTTGATGTCTCCACAATACGATTTGGGCGGTGGAATATGGGGCTGAACTAAATTGGGGAGCATCCAAGAGAGCATTCTCTCTCTCTCTGTGCTTGCCGCCGTATGCACCTGCTCTCTGGGTTGGGCTAACCTGCTATTGTTCGTTGCACAGACTGTGCTTGCGAAGGGACAGCAGGACTGCCCTCATCACCGCCCTCATAATTACTGGAAGAGGAGCTATCGAATGGGACTCCTCTGACTGAAAAATCACTCCCCGAGTCTGCGCCATTGTCCTATCCCTCAGATGCTGTCTCAGTATCTGCTGTCTCAGTCTCTGATCCTATGTCAGAGCGCTCCTCTATAACCCGAGTGAGGGCTTGAGCAGCAGTCATCCAACGGAATGCCATCTCTGCTACTGGCTAAACTGTTGCCCTAAAACACTAGACTACGTAGACAGTCACACAATTGCTGGTGGATGGGTGTGTGTGTGTGTGATACGTGCAACAGTAGAGGTCACCTTTCCTTCGCTTTTTCTCTCAATCAGCACGTTCTTTCAAGACACTCAAAAAACACCCTGTCACATACCAATCGTCACAGTCTTTAGCACCCCTAGCGCCACTCCCATGTCCTCCTTGGATTCCCTCACTACCACCCAGTAAAAGTGCCCTTCATCTCTCCCTAGCCACCCCCCGCACATACATTTCATTTGTATTATAGCGCAGGTAATGGCTGACTTTATTAATGTACTCAGCTATTTACATAAAATACAGATTTGCTCTTTGCAGTAGGCATATAAACCATCTGCGCTACTTTATGGCATCAAAACTGCCACTAGACAAAAGTCTGATCCTTTTGTAGCAGAAACATAATCACAAGACTTACTTGACTTTTTTATTGCTGCCTAAAAGCTACAGTTGAAACGCGTCAGTTGAAGTATGCATTGCTTTGAAGATGCAAGCTGCAACTGCAAGACAACTGGTGGCAAATATATATTATATGTGGGTCCGGTTTTCCTGGGGGGCCGATCGCAGCCCCCAGGGAAACCACACATGCATTGACAAAAGTGACATATATATATATATATATATAGAGAGAGAGAGAGAGAGGGAGAGAGAGAGAGGGAGGGAGGGAGAGAGAGGTCGTGATCTATATATCTATATCTATATCTATATATATATATATTTTTTTTTTGTAGTTGTATGGTTTCCTTGGGGGGCCATAATGGCCCCAAGGCAAACCATACAACTACTAAAAAAAATGATTGCCCCACAGGGGGTAACCCTGCTCGCATGCGACCCCCTGTCAATTTTTTTTGTTTTTTTTATTTAGCCCCTGGGAGGGCACGATTGAGCCCCCTTCAGGGGACACCTACCTTTTTTTTTTTTTTTTTTTTAAATGCCCTCGGGGCGGGCCAGCCCGTTTGCCGAGGGGGTCGGCCCCCTCCCCCAAGTGAAATCCCTGGTGTCTAGTGGTCCAGCTGTGCTGCGATCGAGGGCCAGGAAACCTGTTCAGTAAGGCCTCGTTTGAAAGGGGAGAGTCTCTCCTTTCAAACGAGGCCTTCTCGAATGTCGGGACGTCAAAACAGTGACATCACAAAGGGGCGGGTGGGGGCCCAGGGGAGACACAGAAGATCTTCTGTGTCTCCTGGGGTGTTTTTGAAAAAAAAAAATCCTCCCTGGTGTCTGCCACTGGTTGTGACCCGCACCAGGGAGGCACTCAAGGGGCTAAGGAAAGTCAGGACCAAGCTGAGGTCTTATTGTGCCATCACAAATTGTTTGGTAGAAATAAAAGGGTGTCAAACCTTTAATAAAATGCATCACAACCGGGGACATAAACAAGGATGGTCGATCCAGCAAATTCAAAAAGGTCAATAAAACCAACACAATAAACTTTAAGAGTGCCTAAAGCAAGGCCAGTTTGTGCCAAGGATAAAACAAAAAGCAATACATCCAACAGTTTGGCTCATAAGGGATCTGTGTTGCGGACAACACACAAGGACACAAATGTGTCCAATAAATGGACTGTGTAGGAAGATACCTAGGGGCATATTATTGAAAAGTAGTGCTGCACCTAGGTCAGCGCCACGTTTCTTGCGCCCCTTAGCACACCCATAACGCCACGATGGTAGCGCCGTATTTTTAATATGGTGCACCATGGTGGTAGTTAGGGTGACTAGCATCATAATTTGTGATGCTAGTCCGGCATTTTGCAGGACTAGTATCACAAATTATGACGCTAATCCTGCAAAGCACCCAGAGGCCCATTGTAATCAATGGTAGCCTCTTTTTAACGCCTGCACTTAGAAGGCATTAAAAAATGCAGATAAAAATGGTGCAGAGGAATCTCATAGAGTGGCAGGTCAAACGCACTCAGCTGCTGCTGTTCAATCTCCATGCATAGAGGTGTAGAATGCGCAGGCTCAGATGCAGAAACCTGCACTACTGCTACGAGAAGAAATCCTCACATGGCAGACACTTATTCGGAGGACAAATGGTCATACCCAGAAGTTCCAGGTACCACACTCTCCTGGCCCAATCTGGAGCCACTAGGATGACTTGAGCATGGATGTTCCTGATTTTCTCCAGAGCTTGGGCCAGGAGAGACAGTGGCAAATAGGAGTATAGCAGCCCAGTGCTCCACTGTTGCCTGAATGAGTATCCTAGACAGAGCTTTCTTGAAAACTCCAAAGTTTTGACATAGCACATTTCCGACTATGGTGAAAAGATCCACCCAAGGTTTTTCCTACTATCAGATGTCCTGTTTCATTGGTGATTCACTAGGTGCCACCTAAGCTCTTTTAAGATCCTGACAGGTGGTTCAAAATCAGAGAAATACCTGATGCTTCAGCCAATTGCAGAGGAGAAAGGCCTCCTGGCACAAGACTCAGGACCCCACTCTGCCCTCCTTGTTCAGTTCCATATGACAGTTGTGTGGTCCGTCAGAGCCTGTAGCAGCCTACCCCTGATGGGCTTCAGGAAAAGCTTTCAACTCCAAACGAGTGGCCTGGATTTACAACAGATATGTGGAGCTGTGTTTCCACTAGATACCATAGTCCTCCGATTTCCTCCTCATCTAGATGACAGCCCTTGCCCAGTAGGGACACATCCGTCACTACCATCAACTCTGGAAGGGGAAGAGAGATGGGCCTGCCGCTGGTCATGTTGCGGTTTAGCAGCCACCACTCAGAGTCTTGTGCAGTCTCCTCTGAAATCTGGATGACATGCGACAGGTTCCTTAATGCTTGGTCCACTGAGACTTCAGAACCTACTGCAGTGCCTGCATATGCCACCTGGTGAAACGGACAAGCAGGATGCATGAGGCCATCAGGTCCAAAAGCTCCAGAACTCCTCTCACAGAGATCCAGGCCCAAGGCTGAAACCATAAGATCATAGCTCAAATGTCCTGAAATTGTTGTGATGGAGGAAAGGCCTTTAATGGCACCATGTCCAAAACAGCTCCTGTAAAAGGAAGCCTCTGCAAAGGAGTGTGCCTTTGGCTGATTGATCGAGAACTCAAATGATATAAGCAGGTTTGCAGTCATCTGGAAGTGGTCACGACTGCCAGTGGTGAGTCAGCCTTCAACAGCCAGTCAAAGAGGTAAAGGACAGCTGGTATCCTTGACCTCAAAGATGGGCAGTGAATACAATACCACCATCACTTTTAGAGCACCTGAGAGGCACTGGTAAGGCCAAAGTGGAGTACAATAAATTGAAAATGCTCCTGGCCTACCTCAAGCCACATGTAGCGTCTGCGGGCCTTCAGACTGGCACAAGAAATTAGGCATGCTGAATGTCCAAGGCAACCACCCAGTCATCTGGATCTAAAGCAGAGAGATCTTGGGCCAAAATGAACATTTTTGAATTTGTCATTCCAGAGGAAGGCGCTCAGAATGTGAAGATCCAAAATAGGTCATTGGCCCCTGTCCTTCGGTTAAAGGCAAAAGTGGGAGTAGTATCCCTACACTTTTGTGGTCAACGCCCTCTCGATGGTCCATTTGACCAACAGAGACTGACCTCTTGCAACAAGTTGGGTAGGTGCTGCTCCTAACGCCACTCTGATGTAGGAAGGAGTTGAAGTGGGTCGGAAAGGAATGTTGGGGTTGGATAATCTAGGAGATCCGTATGTCAGATGTAATGGCCGGTCACCACTGAGGAAAATAAATCCTGCCTCCCATTGGGTGGCTGTGCGCTGTTAAGTGCAACCTAAAGCGGCTTGGAGGCTGATGCCACAGGGGTGGAGGATCAAAAGGAACTGTGTTGCTGGTGAACTGCCCAATGGCTGCCTGATCCCTTTCCTTTGCCCCGAAAGGACTGGGGTGATTTATGGAATTGTGGCAGGCCTAGCAATGCCTATACGCCAGCCCCCAGGAGTAACCTCAAAGGTGCCTGGGCTGGAGAGGAAACTACCAGACAGTGGCAGAAAAGCCCAATTAATGTGATGAGGCTCTGCTTTTGTTAAAGCACTGAAGAGCGGAATTGGTCTTTTCGCGAAAGAGACTGGGCCCATCAAAAGGCATATGTATGTGTATCCCTGGGGGGATGGCCACAGTAAGGAAAACAAGCAGCGAATGAATGCAAGAAACAATAGGCCTGTGTAGATACAAGACTGAAGGCTGTCAAGGCTCGTGAGGTCACAGATCTTTTACCTGTCCGCTCTCCTGTCTCCTGTTGCCACTTCACACAATTACTGCATATACAGTCATTTGCTGGGTATAATGACAGCTCTAGTGGTTAATGCACTTGTTGTGGTTAAGTCAACATGGCAAATAGTGTTTACTTTTCTTCCTCTGACTGCAAAGTCAGTGTATTTTGAAGTGAATTACATGACAATCTTGCACAGGTGCAGGGGATGTGCAAGAAAAGGCTGTAAGATATCTACTCTTTTCTAACACAACACTTAAATATCCGTAACTGAACTATACACATATTTAAAAATATATTAGCCAGCTAGAAAAGTACCAAGGAAGCACTTTCTTTTGCAATCCTGAAGTGGGATGGAAACGAAGATTTTAACAGCATCACAACAAATCAAGACACTTTAGTTGGTGATGTTTCTTGTACACAACAATTGGCTACCACACCGTGTTTTAATAATATATTTGATACAATGTGCTTCAAAATGCCCCACCAGGTACATAGTGCTTTTTTACCACTCTCCATTTTCTATATTTGTTATTTGTGTGATGCCTGGATTTTTCACATGCCCTGTAACTTCAGTGACGTAACATATATGGCAGCATGCCTACGATGAAAATTGTTCTTACACCAGTGGTCCTGTGAGTACACCGGGGCAAAGAATATTTCACTGGGGCCAGCACAGATCCGGCTCAGTAATAGCTGCTGGATCCAGATGGATCCCCTTCATTTCCAGCTTTGGGTATGTTTCTTCCAGTTCTTAGGCTGTAGCATTTCAATGCACAGCTAAAGTTTGTGATGAACATCCTTTAATATTGGGCTTGGTGCACCTGTGCCCTTGTCTGGTGAAGACTTTTAGAAACTTAAAAGCAATAAGTTGCACAAAACAAGCAAAGCCTAGTATGTACCTCAACGGGGTAAGTTCTTCCTGAAATCTTAATGATGGGGCAGTATGTGAAATACTTGGAAAACTTCTCACTGTCAACCGTGGCGCTCATTAAAATGATGTGCAGGTCAGAACGCTTCTGTAAAATCTCCTTCAGTATAATGAGCAAGAAATCAGACTGGACACTTCTTTCATGAACCTGTTGTGAGCCAGAAACACAAAATAGAGGTTAATGGGCCGGCAGAAGTAGGAGACTGGTGAACAGTTCTAGGATGAACACATACTATTGAACAGAATAGTTTTTCTTTACCTCTCATAAACCTGCCTCCTCAAAACTTAATACCTTTTTTAACAGAGCCTCACTTTGAAGAACCAGAGCAATAACGACAGAATCCTTCGTTACTGTAGACTGCTAATTAAATATTACATTAATAAAGCATCTGAACCCAGTGGATGATTAAGACAGCTCAATTACATGTCATACATTATTCCAAAACGAACACAAACATCTTGTTTTACCAATTTGTTTGACTGTAAAAGTGGCAACCTAGACATACATCATGAACTACTCATATGATGAATTCTATGACTTGGAATCAGTACCGAATAATATCATAAACATAAAAGTGAAAAAGTGTTTTTTATTGAGTAAGTCCCCAATGCCAAGAATGAAAATTTAAGAGACCTAGTAAAGCCGGTTATGTTGGAATTTTAAGAAATATGACTGGAGTTATTCTTATAAACAGTTACATGAAAGCGCAAAACACAAAGGGACATATTTATCAATCTTTCACACAGCACAATGCAGCAAGCCACCTTGCTGTGCAAAAGGAGTGTACTGTAGTTAACAAAAGGAGTGCACTGTAGTTAACATAATTTGGTTCATTCCTGCCATTTCCTAGTGCTGGTGCACTTTTGGAAGCCTATCGTCAACGCAGACACTCTTGCATCATATTGCAAGGGTACCTCCATTGTAGGCAAGATGGTTTTTGTGCAGGAAGGGGAATCTTCCTGCATACAAATAATCCTTAAATGCATTTTCCTCTTTCTATCTCTTTCATTCTGCAGCACACTTAGAAAGAGGAAACAATGAGAACAAATAGAGATATTTCTCCTCATTTCACCTCTGGTGGGGAGGCGTACAATTCTGACACAGTCCCAGGTCTACCAGTGTTGGCAAATCAGGGAATGTGTCAGAATCCATGGGTGGATGCGTAAGAACACCCAAGCTCCATCCATGACATGCCTCTGTGCTGCAGAGAAATGCAAGGCAGCGGCTTGTGCTGCCTTGCGTTATTCTGGATTTATCAAGCAACGCAGGACCACGCAAGGTGGTCTTTAGTGGCTTGATAAATTTTATTTAGGTTTTGTGTCACCCTTGCACTCCCTTGCATGGTGCAAGGGTGACACAAATCTTGATAAATCTGTCCCAAGGAGTGAAAGAACATGGTCAGGGAAAAAACACAGATACAGGCTCATGCTCTTACCATTGAAAGACCCTTCCCTTGCAAGTTCGGACGCTACTCGATGGCATAGGAAAGGATTAAAGAAATTCTGAGCAGTTGGCAAAAGGGAATAGTGGAACAGCCACATATCAGTCATGTGACGTAGATAAGTACTTACGTAAGAAAAAGCACACAAGATAGCAATGTCTTTGAGTTTAAGGATATCCAGGGGTAGTAAACTTAACCAGGTACACTATGTATAACTTACACTGGGCCAATCTAACAACGATTAGCTTGCAGTAAACCAAACAAACACATGCTGGCATTTTACAGATTTTAGCCAAGAAAACTAAATAAGCCTATAATTCGAAATTCAATTAAATCGTAAGCGTTCTATTTGTCCACTAAAAAGAATACATTTTAAAAACTTATTATGAACCAACCCGGTGTATAACTTCTAGTCTGTTTTTACCTTGTAGACATTTACAAAATCTTTTAAAGCTAAATAACATGTTCTAAAAATATCTGAGTTACTAACCTCGTCTACAATCACATGTGAAACATTTGTTAATAAACCATCGTCCTGCAGCTTCCGGAGAAGAACTCCTGTGGTACAGTAAAGCAGCCTAGTAAATTCTCCAGTTCGTGATTCCATTCTAATCTGGTAACCGCACAAAGAATTCTGGTAAACAAAGGAAAAAGACATTAATAGGAACTTTGTATTTTTATAGAACTACAGTGGTAAATACTGAACTCGTCTTTCAGCTAGGTTCGTGCCAAATAAATGACACATTTATAAATAAACATACATGGGAAATACTGAAAATAATCAAAAGGTTCTCATAGACGTCTGCAAATTACACCAGATGTACAACATGCTGACCTTAATACACAGAGCAGAGAACTAGAAAGTACCAACTGATTTGGGGTTACGAGGTGAATAGAAAATTATCTTACTCCCCATATATGAATGATAGGTCCTTTGTACATATTGTGTATCAGTTAGTTCATTGGAAAAAAACTTCTGAGCTGTTTGATGAATCTACATGACATCTTACACAAAAAGTTCAATTCTTGAAAGTTTTGTGAAGGCTGGATAAGGTAAAAAGGTACGGGAGAGTACCAAAAGGATGATGTCTCAATTTTAACTCCCATTGGAAGGTTTTTTTTTTACAATAAACTATAGAAAACAATGTTGGATAGATGAAACCAAATGAGGCATCCCAATGGAGGTCAGTTTCTTGTGTGTTCATTTTTAGGATGAGCATGCTAGACAGCGCTTGTGGTGTCTTCTGCAAGACATATTGCAGGCTTACCAAATACATACAAGGGCTTAGAGCTTGCTCTTTGCTTACTGGTTGGCTTTTGTGTCACTTCTATTTGCCTGCATCTTATTTGTGTCTCAGCTTGTCAGACTTGTGTTTGTTTCTCCTATGGAGCATTGGCTCCTTACAAGCTCTCTTGATTGGTTGGCTTCTATGCTTCCATTGCTTGCTTTTCAAGCATTATTTTTTTTTCTGTGAAGCACCCCATGAAAGTGCATGTTTTTGCTATCTGTCACCATTGTGTTCTTCTCTTCCCCTGTCCTCCATGTTGCTCTTTGTCGTCCGTGTGCTTCTCCCTGCCACTACTGTAGTGTAGCCCTTTTTATACAGCCTTTGCGCGTTTGCTTAAAGCATTAGGCCTCTGTGCACTTTGCCCTAGATGCATTTTATTTGTTTGCTTAAAGCATCAGGCCTCGGTGCACTTTGCCCAAGATGCGTTTTATTCAGCCTCGTACTGTTATTTTTCAATAGCCAGTTTCACGGTCTTGTTTTATTTTCTTCTATCACACTGTTTAGCCTACTTCAGCCCCGAAGTTCTCAAATAATACATTCTTGCTCACTTTGTGCTTCAGTCAAGGATACAGTCTGGTACATTGCCGATAGACATGGTAGGACTTTAGTCTTTTGGGTTCGTAGACGATACACATTCTTACGTAGGGAAGTTTTTTGGTACATCAACATGTTAGTTATAAAAACACTTCCTAGTCCTGATACACGTAAGAGGGAGATTCCGACCAGGGAACCACAAGTAGACGCTGACTGCCCTGTTGCAGATGCTGATCCAGATCACAGGCCTTTGCTCAGGTATGAGGGTTGATGTCCTCCCGGGGAATCTGAAAGGCAAGCTTAGAGCTTAACATGCTGTGCTCAAAATAGAACTTAGTAGAGAGAACATAATCTGGTAACACTATGATAGCGTTATTTCTATGTTTCACTCTCCTCGTTACTATTTCAGTCCTACTGTGTTGTATGGTTCTGGTTATTGCATCTCACGCCTTGTTATCTAAAATGCAGTCGTTTTATTAAATCAATCTATAAAACTTAAACTGCCTTTGTCATTTGTATATGAGACCACACTTTGTATGAGAGAGCTGGTTGGGATCTGAGCGACCACGACTTCCCTGAGAAGCTCTATGATGTCATGTGCTCGGCTGCCCAATCATCCCTTCCCCTTGGGAGAGATGAGGCACTGCTAGTTAGGCGGAGCAAAACCGGATTGAGGGTGATAGGGATCCTTCTCTGTGGGTTAGACTTAGTCCCCCACACCTAGAACGACCCTGATACCCAAAAATCCAGTAGCCCCATTTAGGATAATGAGAGCCAATGCGACATGGCACCGCCAACGTTTGGTCTGGCTCTAATTTTCGGGTCCACCTGTCTCTCTCGGTCTCATATATTATAATGATTCCTCAGTTCCTTTAACGGAGACGTCCGTGGCACTGGGGACTTCCACCACCGCGATATAGGTAAATCCTAGTTAGAGCGGATGGTTGTTCAAGCTTGAACTCTAAAAGGAAAAGACCCCGTTTTTGGTGTGCCTTCTCTGAACAGTCGCTGTTTTTGTAATGGCGAATCCCCAGGTAATACAGCTAGCTCTTAATATGAGGCAACCGCTCACAGCGCATTTGCTTGCACATGGTCTTACAAACCAGGGGGGACCAGTCACATTTGTGGTGGCCGCCCATGCAGCCTATAGAACAGAACTTTTTTTACTCTTGGGTCACATTTCCAGCAGCTGATGGGAATTCACATACCTTTCACACTTATACGATCGCAAATGCGCCTGGCCAGTACAGGGCGTACGCATATTTAGAAATACCTCTATCTTATCAAGAACATAATAATTGGCTTGATGGCACCCTACCCCATACAATATTACCAGTTAGGTTAGGTCCATTAAGTAATGATGGTCCGACCTGGCCTTTATTGGCCACATATACACCACATCCAGCGGTTGCTAACATGGAGGTGGCTGAAGTTCGTCGTTTATATACAGACTTAACAGCTACATATAGACGCTTAGTACAATTTGTGATGCAGACACTAAACACAAACCCAGCGCGTGCTGCTCCAGCTCAACAACATGCAGTCGCTCCAGGTATAAATCCGGCGACTGTGCACTCTATTATGGGTACGGTTCTGGCCAAACGGGAAGAGACTCCATTTTGGCTGGCGCAAAAAATTAATACGCTGGAGGCAGTATTTCCCCATACGGGACCTCAGGATAAACATAGGATATTAACAATGTGTTTACCGTTTGGAATGGTTCCCACAGTGGAACATTGTAATACATGGGGCACGGTGTTTGCCGCGCTCTACACAACAGCACACGGTACACCAACAATGGCTAACTTACCGGAAGTGCTTAAACAAATTCAATATGAATATGGGGCTGCCCCAGCCTTAGATTTGGGAATGCAACTTATGGGCAATTTTGCAACGGTTTCCTCAATAATATCAAGTAATCTAAAAGGGGAGGCAGTGACTACTAGCCGTGCGTATGCGTCTTCGTGACGTCCCGCAACTAGATCCGGAGCGGGAACTGCCTAAAATAATTGTGGAAACATATTCCAGTATCGGTCGAGATAGCCTAGGGGCTAGACCACAGAAATCACAGTTTCAGGGGAAAATTAGTAAAGACAATACTAAACAGCAACCTGAGGGTAATAAAAAGCGCTGGGAGAAAAAACAACAGACACCTAAAAAAGAAAGGGGAAAATCTCCGTGACCGGAGACCCCGCAAAATAGGTATAATCTCAGAAATAGGGATAATTTGAAAACGCCTGATAGATATCAATACACTGATACACGCCAATCTCGTTCCTTTCAGGACTCATCGGAAAAGAGAAATGAGAGAGGTGGGCGGTCAGAACGGAGAACAGAGTACGTGAAACCGAGACAGTAATCACAACGCTCTTCAGAGGTTTCCGTCAAGAAGGAAGAGAAACCGATTCAACAAAAACAACAGTTTAAAAAGAAAAAAGTGGCGGCAGTCTCAGTCAGACATACCACACAGGAAGAGAGTTCTCTTGAAGAACAAGCCATGGCCACTGGCACTGTTAGACAGCGCGGCAGAGGTCACAATAGTTTGCCAGAATCTTCTAGAGCATCTGGAGGTGAAAGCAACTGATGACTTCATACAAGTCGAAACAGCAGATAAGCGTGTCTCTGATCCAGATAGGGTATATACAGTGACTTTACAATTGGAAGGAGACATTGAACGCACTATAAACGCAATCTTTTGGGATCGTGTAGTCAAGATATATGACATTTTGCTGGCTGAACAAGATTGGCCACCTGACTTTGTTCGCACCTGCCCGGCTGGGGAGGAGGTTATTAAACCTTCATTCTCACCACTTGTTCCAGGGGAACTCGCAGAGTCCTATAGCATCAAATGGGCTCTAGCACAAGCACCTGCCTTATATAGAAATCACGTGGGGTGGGATAGGGATTCTCCATATCATGTAATTCCGATTAAAGGCGAACCTCAGCCACAACCGCACTATCCCATAAAACATGAAGCAAGGGCACCGGTGAGAGAAATACACAATTGGAATACCAGGGAGTAATTGAACCCTGTGTCTCGCCGATGAATAATCCCTTATTCCCTGTAGCTAAACCGGACCATTCATGTAGAATAGTGTTGGACTACAGACATTTGAACGGACATACACGTACATTTGCTATACAAAATTCACATAGCGCAGCACTAATGAACAACATTGTGCGAAAAAAGTACAAAACAACTTTGGACATCTCGAATGGTTTCTTCTGCCAGAATATAGCACCCGAAAGTAGGGATCTCACAAGCTTTAGTGCGTTAGGCTCTCGGAAAAATTCTGTCATTTGCCTCAGAGGTATAAGAATAGCCCAGGACTGTTTTCGGCTCGTGTGACTGAAATATTGCACGAGTTGGACCCTGAAGCATTGTCATATGTAGATGATATATATCTCACAGATGACGAGTTGCTACAACATTTAAGACGGGTGGCCCGCATTGTTGTAGGGTTTGCCAAAATTGGCTACAAATGTAACTTCAAAAAGTCAAAAATTGCCTTCCTCAGTGTCATATTCCTGGGATATGAGCTGTCCAACGAAGGTAAGAGCCTAGCGCCACAATTTTTAGAGAAATGTGCACAATTGCAACCTCCTAATACGATTAGGAAACTCCAATCATTGTTGGGATTTCTAAATTTTGGCAGAACTTACATTTCTGACTATGCTACACGCATAAAACCGTTATATGAATTAATACGTCCAGATTTTTCAAGCAGATTTTGGACAATCGAGCATACACATACTCTTCGAGATTTGCAAACAGATCTTCTAGCTGCAAATCATTTACATACGCGGGACAATAAGACACATTTGGTCATCAGGGTAATAGCTGGGGCCATTGGGTTTACGTACGTCACCTTTAATGAATGTGAGACAGTCCCGATAGGATACAAGTCTCACTTGTATTCGACTGCAGAACAACTATTCGCACCAACAGAGAAAATTCTCACTGCTGTGCAGATGGCTGTTATTAAAGAACGACCTCTTGCCCAGGGTAAACGCATTATAGTCATTTCCCCCATTCCGGCCCTAGAGGCTGTTACAAAAGCGAGTGTTCCTAACGCAAAAGCATTACACCCGGGATGGATTCAATGGGCTACGTCTTTAACAGCCACTGATGTAGATTACATTTTTGACCCGAAGCTACAGACACAAGAATTTCTACAATATGAAGTTGAATACCCAGTTCCCGCTGACACGTTGCCTATTGATCACTATCAAGTAGTCATGTACACCGATGGCTCTGCGCAGCCAGCAGTGGGGACAAAACACCAATATTCTGCTGCATGTGCAGTTGTGAGCTGCCTTATGGAGGGGGAGAAGTTCTGCCCCCAACGAACGAGTTACTTACCTTCGGTAACGACTTTTCTGGTGGATACATTAGCTACCTGTGGATTCCTCACCTAATGAATACCCCCATTGCGCCAGCATTTGACGGAAATCTTCTTCCTGGCTTCTGCACGTCGACGAGGACGTCACATTCGCCCACGCGACGCCGTCTGACGTCATACAGGCAATAAGAAGTCCTCACCGACGTGCCGATGTCAGTACCAACATTTTTTACGTGCCTGAGAACAATAATCCAATGAGATGAAAGACAAAAGCAATATTTCATGACATTGTAAACAACACATCATTGCGAGAAGATGGACTACTAATTTAATATATATATATATATTTTTTTTAAATAAATAAATATATACACTAAGCATAAATATAAATATATGTGTATATATATATATAAATATATACACATGCACATATATACATAATCTATACCAGTCCTCAAAACCAAGAGGAGCACACTCAAGAATTACTTGGTGAGACCAAACAGGCAACGGGGAGGCGGGTGGGACCGTGAGGAATCCACAGGTAGCTAATGTATCCACCAGAAAAGTCGTTACCGAAGGTAAGTAACTCGTTCTTCTGATGGATACAACTACCTGTGGATTCCTCACCTAATGAATAGAGTCCCAAAGCAGTACCGCGCCCGGTGGTGGGTGCCTGAATAGTCAAACCAAGAAATCCTGCAGCACTGACCGTGCAAAATGGGCGTCCCTTCTGACCTCAGAGTCCAAGCAGTAATGTTTCGCAAAAGTGTGAAGGGACGACCAAGTTGCGGCCTTGCAGATGTCGACCACAGGAACACCTCTGGCCAAGGCCGAAGTGGCCGACTTAGCTCTGGTGGAATGAGCTCTAATACCATCAGGAGGATCCTTCTTTGCTAAAGAATAACACATTTTAATGCAAAGAACAACCCACCTGGAGAGTGTTCTCTTGTGGACTGCCTTTCCTCTCCTCTTGCCCACGTATCCGATGAAAAGCTGATCCTCCAGCCTGAAATCCTTCGTCCTGTCTATGTAAAAGCTTAACGCCCTTTTTGGGTCCAAGCGGTGTAGTCTCTCTTCTTCCTTTGAAGGATGAAGCGGAGGATAGAACGTGGACAGAGTAATTGTCTGGGCCAAATGAAAGGGTGAAACAACCTTCGGAAGGAAAGCAGCCTTGGTCCTCAACACCACCTTATCCCCATAAAAAGTTGTATAAGGGGGTTTTACCGATAAAGCCTGCAACTCACTCACTCTCCTTGCGGATGTTATAGCCACCAGGAAGACTGTTTTAAGAACTAACAACCTTAAGGGGCAAGAATGCATAGGTTCAAAAGGGAACCCCATAAGGAAAGTTAGGACCAAGGACAAATCCCATTGAGGCATAACAAAAGGATTTGGAGGAAATGTATTCATAAGGCCCTTTAAGAATCTAAGTACTATAGGAGATTTAAATAACGAAGGCTGGTCTGGAAGACAAATGAAGGCTGACAAAGCAGACAAGTAACCTTTAACAGTAGCAACTGCACAACCCCTCTGTGCTAAAGACAAAGCAAAAGATAAAACATCTGACAAGTGAGCACGTAAGGGATCAATGTGCCTCTCTCCACACCATACCACAAACTTAGACCACCTATTAGCGTAGATAGATTTAGTGGAGTGTCGCCTGGCCGCTAAGATAACATCCACTACATCAGGCGGGAGAGAGAAAGAACTCAGGTTGCCCCGTTCAATCTCCAGGCATGAAGGTGCAGACTCTGGAGGTGGGGGTGTAAAACCTGCCCCTGCGACTGCGAGAGGAGGTCTGCCCTGAGAGGGAGACGGAGCGGAGGGCACAGTGAGAGTTGGAGAAGGTCCGTGTACCATACCCTCCTTGGCCAATCCGGAGCTATTAAGATGACTTGGGCCTGGTCTTGGCGAATTTTCCTCAACACTCGAGGAATCAAGGGTATGGGGGGAAACGCGTAAAGCAACTGGTCGCACCAGGTTCTCTGAAACGCGTCCCCCAACGCTCCTTGCACCGGATACTGGAGGCTGCAGAATAACGGGCAGTGCGAGTTCTCCCAGGTGGCAAACAGATCTATCTGGGGAAACCCCCACATCTGGAAGATTAGACGGACTTGATCTGGATGGAGACGCCACTCGTGGTCGGCCGAGAAATGGCGACAGACTGTCCGCACGTACATACAAGCAAATCTGATGGTCCATTGCCCAGGACCATAGCCGAAGAGCTTCTCTGCAGAGAAGGTACGACCCCACTCCTCCCTGTTTGTTTATATACCACATCGCGGTAGTGTTGTCTGTGAGGACCTGAACCGACTGACTGCGAAGGGATGGGAGGAAAGCCTTGAGAGCCAGACGTACAGCCCGTAACTCTAACAGATTGATATGAAACATCTGTTCCTCTGGAGACCAAAGACCTTTGATCTCCAGATCCCCCAGATGAGCTCCCCATCCCAGATTGGAAGCATCCGTTATAACCGTGGTCACTGGTGGAGGCTGCGTGAACGGCCTTCCCCGGGAAAGATTGTCGTCCGCAATCCACCACTTCAAATCCCTGGCAGCATCTCTGGAGATCTTGACAGAACCTTCGAGATCTCCTTTGTGTTGAGACCACTGCCTTCGGAGGCACCACTGAAGAGCCCTCATGTGCCAGCGAGCATGCGTGACCAACAGTATGCAGGAGGCAAACAGACCGAGCAGACGAAGGACCTTGAGGACTGGAATGACCGCTCCACCTTGAAACATTGGAACCAACGCCTGAATGTCTTGAATCCGCTGAGGCGGAGAAAAGGCTCGATCCAATGTTGTATCCAGTACTGCCCCTATGAACAGGAGGCGTTGAGAGGGCTCTAGGTGAGATTTGGGCACGTTCACCAAAAAACCCAGGTCGAACAACAACTGAGTTGTCGACTGCAGATGATGCAGCACAAGCTCCGGGGACTTGGCTTTGATCAACCAGTCGTCCAAGTAAGGGAATACTGCTATCCCCTTCCTTCTGAGCTCTGCCGCAACCACCGACATCACCTTCGTGAAGACTCGAGGTGCTGAAGTAAGACCAAACGGGAGGACCGCAAACTGATAGTGCTGCGACTCTACCACAAACTGGAGATACTTCCTGTGCAACTTGAGTATCGGGATATGAAAATAAGCATCCTGCAAGTCAACAGACACCATCCAATCTCCCTTGTTCAACGCCAAAAACACCTGAGCTAGGGTCAGCATCTTGAACTTTTCCTGTTTGAGGAACCAATTCAAAATCCTCAGGTCCAGGATTGGTCTCAACCGACCATCCTTTTTGGGAATCAGGAAGTACCTGGAATAACAACCTTGACCCTTTTCCTGCTCTGGAACCAACTCCACGGCGCCCTTTAAAAGGAGGACTTGAACCTCCTGTTCTAACAACCGGAGGTGATCTGCTGAACAATAAGATGGGCGGGGCGGGAACTCCCGAAAGGGAAGGGTGTAGCCTTTTCCCACAATGCTGGTAACCCAGGCGTCTGATGTGATGACCTCCCACTTGTGAAGAAAATACAGTACCCTTCCCCCTACAGGAGAGGAGTGAGTGGGAATTTGTGGAAGCCTAAGGCTGCTTCTCCTGCTGCACCCCTCCAGAGGACGAGGAAGAGGCAGAATGCTGCTGAGAGGCTCCCCTGGTACGGACCCTACCCCTCCCTCTAAATGATCTATAGGTGAGAGAGGAGGTAGGCTGTTGGAATCTCCCCCGAAAGGAAGAGGAGGATGAGCCACGACCAAATCCGCGAAACCTCCTAAAAAATCTGGAGGAGGCAGAAGAAGTGGCTTGCAGTCCTAACGACTTGGCCGTGGCCCTGCTCTCCTTAAACCTCTCCAAAGCCGAATCCGCCTTGGCACCAAAGAGCTTGTCCCCATCAAAAGGGAGGTCCAACAGGGTCGACTGCACATCCGAAGAGAACCCTGAGTTGCGAAGCCAAGCCTGCCTTCTCGCAACCACAGCCGTGCCCATCGCTCTGGCCACCGAGTCAGTTGTATCCAACCCAGATTGGATAACCTGGGTTGCAGCAGCTTGAGCTGAGGAACCTCTGTATGCGAAGATGTTATCTCATCCATCAGAGCATAAATGTACCTCCCCAAAATACACGTAGCGTTGGTGGATTTTAACGCCATGCTACATGACGAGAACACTTTCTTTGACTGCATATCCATCTTTTTGGAGTCCCTGTCCGCCGGCACTGATGGAAAAGATCCAGGCGCAGATCTTGTAGAACAGGAAGCCTGGACCACCAAGCTTTCAGGCGTAGGGTGTCTGGAAAGAAAGCCAGGGTCAGTTTGTGCAGCCCGATACCTCCTGGCCACAGACCTATTGACAGCCGAGGAAGATACCGGCCTCTTCCAGACCTCCAATACAGGTTCTAGCAGCGCCTCGTTAAATGGCAAAAGAGGTTCTGCTGATGTAGAGGCCGGATGTAAAACCTCAGTCAACAGATTTTGTTTCGTCTCAGCTACCGGCAAAGGCAGTTCCAGGAAGTTAGCTGCCTTCCTTTTCACAGCATGAAAAGTGGCCGCCTCCTCAGTATACTCCCCTGGAGATGACAAGTCCCACTCAGGGGAAGTATCAAGGCCACTAGCTGTGTCCAGTCCATGTAGACCCTCGCCAGAGTCCTCAATTTCTCCTTCCTCCAGGACCCTCTGATACACTTGTTCCTCCAAGAGACGGAGAGCACGTCTCCTCGAATGTAGCCTTTCCTCAATTCTCGGCGTCGACATGGCGTCTGCAGATGTCGAGGAGCGACGCCGATCACTGGATCCGTCCGACGCCGGGTCAGGCGCCACAGGTACCTTTGACGCCGAGCCAGGAGTCGGATGAAGAGAAGTCTGCCTCTGAGTTGCAGAAGGCCCTGCCGGTGTCACTGGCCGAAACGCCGAAGCCGATGAAGCTGAAACCTCCGGAGCCGAAACCTCTGGAGCCACTGGAGCCGACACCGGCGCCGAGCCCACGTTCCCCAAGGGGAGAAAGGGCAAGAAGGGTGCTGGTCGCAGCGGCGCCGGAGCACCCAAACTGAAAGCCAACGGACCCAAAGGCCCAGTCGGAGCACCACCTGGAGCCATCTGCTGGAAGATGGAAAACATTGCATTTAAAAATGAGGTATTATCGGCTCCAGGGTCCGGGAAAGCCGGATACTGGGGTGCCTGGATTGAAGGCGACTCCGACGCCAGCCTCGACGTCCGCGACGTCGGTGAGAACACTTGAGGCTGTGGCACCTCAAATACTGAAGGCGGCTGCCCAGGCGAAGACGGCGAAGCTGGAGAAGGCAACGGCGTCGAAGGATGAGGAGTGACTGTGGGACTGACCTCCCAAGTCTTGCGACGTCGAGTCGATGGGGTCCTCGACCGGGACCTCTCCTTACTCGACCGGCGCCGTGATTCCCGACGGCGCCGGGAGTCTCGATGACGTCGATGAGACTTCGGCGAGGAGGATTTTCTATGGTGCCTCTTCTCCTTTCTCTTCGACTTCGCCATAAAAAGTTTGGCCTCTCGCTTCTTCAGGGCTTTCGGATTCATGTGTTGACATGAATCACACCTGGCCACATCATGGTCGGAACTTAAACACCACAAACAGTCCGAATGTGGGTCAGTAACCGACATTTTGCACCCACATTCTCGACAGGGCTTAAAACCAGACTTCCTCTGAGAAATAGTAACCCCAGAGAAAAAACTCAGAAAAAAAACACACTGTAACCGTCGAACAGCAATAGTAGCTCCCTCAAAGATAACCGTTTCGAATGGCACGGAAAAAAGGGAACTGACGTTGGCACGTCGGCGAGGACTTCTTATTGCCTGTATGACGTCAGACGGCGTCGCGTGGGCGAATGTGACATCCTCGTCGACGTGCAGAAGCTAGGAAGAAGATTTCCGTTGAATGCTGGCGCAATGGGGGTATTCATTAGGTGAGGAATCCACAGGTAGTTGTATCCATCAGAAATACTTATACACAAACATTAGGGGACTGTACGGCACAATTGGCTGAGCTGAAAGCTCTATTGCTGGCCTTGGAACATGTGGATCCAGCACAGTTTACACTGATAGTTTGTGATTCATATTATTGTGTCCAGTCTTTTAATGAATATCTACATTACTGGCGGTTGAATGGGTTCAGGGATTCCAAGGGCAACACCATAAAGCACAGACTTCTGTGGGGGAAGGTAGCAAACCTGAGGGAGACGCTGCCTAAAGTCCATGTTGTACATACTCTTGGACACCAGCGCGTTGGAATACACGTTGCTGGGAATACTTTGGCTGATGAAGCTGCGAAATCGGCAGTGGCAGTTGCCACTGTGGCTGCAGTTACTCGTTCGAGTTCCAAACCAGACACAGAGATAATGGCTGCCATAAAAGCTACGGTTGATGGCACGCCTTACCCTAAGGGATTTCCAAACAAATATCAATACTTACTGGGAAGTATGCTGAATGCTGAGGTTAAAATACCAGGCGTAGGCGTACGCGAGATTCCCAATAAAATTGCACAACCTCAATTGATTAATGCAGCGCATGAGGGGGTGGCATCTGCACATGCTGGCGTGGCTACCACAATTTCACTATTACAGGCCCGGTACTGGTGGCCTGGTCTCTATAAGGAGACGAAGCAGTATGTCCTTTGGTGTGACATCTGTCAACAAATTAAGGTTTCAACGGCTAAGCGCCCGCCGCAGACGCCCCTCTTAATATCAAATAAACCATTACAATGTGTGTACTTGGACCATTGTGGTCCACTTACACCAGACAGTGTATACAAATATATTTTGGTGGCTGTAGATTCTTGCTCCAGATTTGTGTGGGTATGGCCACAGCGCTCGGCTGACGCTCAAACTGTTATTAAAGATTTGCGTATCTTTGTCTGTACATTTGCAGTTGCGACATTCCATTCGGACCAGGGCCCTGCTTTTGCCTCAAGGGCATTCAGGGATGCCATGGCTTCATTGGGGGTCCAGCTCCAGTTCTCATCTCCCTTTCATCCCGAGCGAAATTCTGTTGTGGAGCTTTAAATCGCGATTTAAAGCAATCCTTAACGACTAGAGTCCTAGGTACGGGTCGTAGTTGGCTAACCCACCTGTATGGAGTACAGAGAGCACTAAATAACTTGCCTAGAAGGTCCTTGGGGGGGTCGTACTTCATATGAGTGCCTGTTCGGAACATGAATGTTTGTTCCAGATCTAGATGGTCCTGGTGTGGAGGCGGCAGAAACGCCTTTTGACATAAATGATCGTGTCACTGTTTTGCAGGGCTTACAACAGTTCCGTGAAGATAACTCTTCTACAAGTGCTGCCTCCACAGGAATTAAGGATGTGCCAGTAACGCCTACTGGTTGGATTCCCAGGGTTGGGGATCTTGTGCGTGAAAAGGTCACAGTTAAAAAAGAATTTGGCCCTTCCTATCGAGCACCAGTCCCTGTGCTGGGAATACACGGAACAAGAACTGTTATTTTACCGCCGTTGCCAGGTGCCAAAGAAAATCGCTTTGTCTCCATCGACAATGTCAAATTACAACATGTGGCCGATTCTGCACAGCAGACCAAGAGGAACGCCCAGTAGTTCCCGAATCCCTCTCACTACTGGGGAAGATGTTCCGCTCCAAGTGATTTACACCAACGCTGTTGCCTCTCCGAGCTTGGGGAGGGTGGAAGATGATCTTGCGATAGTTCCACGGACGACAAATAATTTGGAAACATTTGATTGAGTCACTGTGACTGCTGATGTTGCGGGTGGTGTTATCTACAGTGTACCACCGCGAGAGACACCTACTGCACCACTGTTTACGGCAGCACCTTTTGCAAGAACTGCCTCTGGATGCTTTGCCAACAACGACGATGGTCTATCGGACTCTTTGTCCTCTTCAACACCTGACCCAGGTCCACGTAAGCTGATTTATTGGCTTAAAGATACGTATTTTGTTTTTCCTTGGAACTATCTGTGACTTTTCATGACTATGATGGCTTTTTTTCTGTGGATAAGGTTTCCTGAGAGATCTACGGTTGAACAGGTGGAGGAGGTGTTGAACCCACATTTTTCAGCACGTCTGCAGTGCCAATTCCAGATGGGATTGTGTGGGATAAAGTAATGTTTGATATATACAGTCCCACTGAGATAATTCAGATACCGTATGTTCTAAAGTTGTCAATGAATGATGATGTGATACCAGGCATTGTATCTGATGATTGGGACGTGAAGACAGTCGATTCTATGATGACCGAGTTACAATATTATACTGTCTACGAGAATGAAGATGTTTACCAGTTTAAAGATAATTATGGTGACATGTTTTGTTACAATTATTATGGGCACCACTTTATTCATAAAGCCAGTAGTCCAAAGACAATATTTGACTACGCGCAATGGGAGCATTGCCCGACTCCCCCGCAAGGGAGTTCTAAAACATATTCTGATAAATTTGCATATTTTTCTGGGCATCATTATTTTAGATTAACTCCGTATACAGATAAGCAAATGTTGTTGACTAATACTAAATTCCTGTACTCAGATTCTTTTGTTTCCCGACTGTCGATTGAGGGCTATGAATATTGGTCAAAAAGTGTTGATTTGAAAAGTATTTGGGGAACAAAACATTGGCAGACACAGGGTAGAGAAACATTGTTTAGAGCATGTCTCATTCCTGTCCAAATTATTTTTTTAAATGATACTGTGCAACAGACTAGCTGTTTGGGCTTAGCGACGATTAGAGAATTGAATATGCCTGGCATACCTGTCCCTACCACAATGAAGGATTGGCAGAAATATATCAATGCCACTTTTGGTGAGCTTACAGAGTGGGTCCAGAACGGTACTTTTAACACTTCATTGTCACGTCCGGGCGAGTGGTTATTGTGGCCTATCGACACCAACGGGTGTCATCAACGTTTTCTCTCCTCCTCGGGGGGTTTCAGGACAAGTAGGGCAGACCCTCGCTACATATCACCTGAACATGCTGAAATTATTACTACATATAGCGTGGGAAAATTATGTCAACAATGAATAAAATCATCCACGCTAGATGCAGTTAGGACACATCTCACGCTCTTGTCTAATTAAATTGACTTGCAAGATTTTTTGTCAGGCCCAAAGACACCCCGTAGGAAACGTTTTTTATACGAAGTATACAATGAAATATGGAAACTTTCCCAACAGGCGGCTGCGGCCCGGTTAAGGCAGATAGATCAGGAAAACAGGAAACAGGCATTGACTGTTGTAGATAATGGAATTCACACCCTGTCCGACCGCATATATACCATTGACAACATTGTCTCTTCTGCAATAGACATTATCCGATCTGACATGTCTTCATTATATCATGGACAAAGTCAAACGAGGTCCATTATGCAGTTGGGATGGACACTTCAGACACTGAAGGTGGGTCGCGTTCCGTGGCAGCACATCAGAGCCAGGGAGATATTTTTTTCCTTTAATTTGACACGTCAACAACAACTGATGGCGAAAAAGGAGGCGACTTATGTTATGTTAAACATTGAGAAATTGGAAAGATTACCTTTTACCGTGGCAGAGATTCCTTCAGCTGAGTGGTTAATACACGGGGTTATTAATCTGCCTATTTCAACACTACAATTCACTTCTTGTTTAAAACATGTTCCGGTGGGCAGATATGAAAGGTTGGGAGACAGTTATATACATGAGGTGTGGGAACTCCCCTTCTTATACAGATGTCTTAAAGGCATGAGAGAGGTTTTTCTTAGCGGTAGTGAATGAAGACTTCTGTCAGCCATTCGATGGTTTGTAAGCAGCTGTCCTTATATGGGGCATGTAATGCCTCGGTTGCAAATTTGGCTTGCTATCTGAAGGGAGTACCGGCCCCCTTGATTAAACACACATTCCAGGTGCTTTCAAACGGCAGCTACGTCCTCCTCAATAGTGAAGACTGTTGTGGCATGAAATAGTTTACGTAGTTTCGGTCACCAAGATCGTTACTTGCTGCGGGAATGTGTTATTTCCCCCCACTAAATTAAGGGAGGTGGCAGATATCTGGCCTCACATTGCTACTTCCAAGGTGAATTTCGACAAGTTGAGTCGACTAAAGGCTCTATTGTTTCAAAAGCATGTGGCCCTTATATCTGCACGCGAGACCTACCCACTTCAGGTGGCAAGATCATCAGCAGAAATACAGTCCCTGTTAAATACAAACTTCCCGAGCCACTTTGGTGAACTCGTGGGACGTATATTTAATGCGAACAGCACAGCTGGACTAGCACATTTTTTCAATGCAGTAGGTGTTGGTTTTGCTCACACCTTCTCTTCCATATTCGGTTTGATACCTTTGGCTATTCATTCGATTTTCTGGCATTTTCTGGCATTTCTGGCATTTTTGGAGGTTTTCCGATAACTTTGGCTTTATTGGCTGGAGTTCTGCTGTTGCTGTTGTTTTTCCGCAATGGCTGTCCCACCGCGACAAGAGCGAATGTGGGCGCTTCCATCAGCGCAGCTGTGTCATGAACGCCTGTTGCAGCACTTCGGAGCAACACTCCTGGAACATTTGGAGTGTGACTGGTCTCTGTCATTCAGGCCCGTTTTGGATTGTGTGCAGCCCTTGTTTCGGTGTCATTGGTGTTCGTTTGAACATGCACTAGACATCTGTCACTCACAGCGGCGCCCCCCAGTGGTTGATGCTGATCTGTTGATGTTCCCGGTGAGGGCTCATTCCCAGACATGCGCACTGCGGCTGCGTTTGCTTCGAGAGGCTGATTACGAGATACCCTTCCTGGAGGAAGTTGATATTAACTCGTTCGCAGGCCCTGCATGGGTTGCCGCCTTGGATTATTCTGGGGCTTTGGAACACACCTGCTCCTTGATAGTACTTGGCGTGGATTTTCCGGTCTTGTCATCTGCCGAAGTGGAGAATATCCTGCTTTCCGTGACCACCGTTTGAATTGGATTTGTTCTAAATTGACACTGTTATATGAATTTGGTTCTTAAGTCACATGCTTCTTTTTAAAATTTAGGTTTCTTATGCTTTAGTGTCCTCTTGATTTGTCGAAATACATGTTTTTGTACATTTTTTATATAGGGCATTTTTTACGCTTCGATTAGAACCACTTTCTACCGACAAGGGGAGGGTGTAGTGTAGCCATTTTTATATGGTCTTTGCGCGTTTGCTTAAAGCATTAGGCCTCTGTGCACTTTGCCCTAGATGCATTTTATTTGTTTGCTTAAAGCATTAGGCCTCTGTGCACTTTGCCCTAGATGCGTTTTATTCAGCCTCGTACTGTTATTTTTCAATAGCCAATTTCACGGTCTTGTTTTATTTTATTTTATCACACTGTTTAGCCTACTTCAGCACGAATTTCTCAAATAATACATTCTTGCTCTCTCTGTGCTTCAGTCAAGGATACAGTCTGGTACATTGCCGACAGACGTGGTAGGAGTTTAGTCTTTTGGGTTCGTAGACGATACACATTCTTACGTATGGACGTTTTTAGCACATCAACATGTTAGTTATAAAAACACTTCCTAGTCCTGATACACGTAAGAGGGAGATTCCGACCGTGGAACCACAACTAGACGCTGACTGCCCTGTTGCAGATGCTGATCCAGATCACAGGTGTTTGCTCAGGTCTGAGGGTTGATGTCCTCCCGGGGAATCTGAAAGGCAAGCTTAGAGCTTAACATGCTGTGCTCAAAATAGAACTTAGTAGAGAGAACATAATCTGGTAACTCTATGATAGCATTATTTCTATGTTTCACTCTCCTCGTTACTATTTCAATCCTACTGTGTTGTATGGTTCTGGTTATTGCGGCTCACGCCTTGTTATGCAGTTGTTTTATTAAATCAATCTATAAAACTTAAACTGCCTTTGTCATTTGTATATGAGACCACACTTTGTATGAGAGAGCTGGTTGGGATCTGAGCGACCACGACTTCCCTGAGAAGCTCTATGTCATGCGCTCGGCTGCCCAATCATCCCTTCCCCTTGGGAGAGATGAGGCACTGCTAGTTAGCCAGAGCGAAACCGGATTGAGGGTGATAGGGATCCTTCTCCGTGGGTTAGACTTAGTCCCCCACACCTAGAACGACCCTGATACCCAAAAATCCAGTAGTCTCATTTAGGATAATGAGAGCCAACGCGACACTACTTTGTCACTACTTTGTTGTGCTCACCCTCATGTACTCCTCTCGCTGCTTTCTCACCCATGTGCTTATTCCCCCAGGGTGTCACATTGCTCCTCACAGCCCCTGTGCCCCCCCTTTGTCTGCTCGTGTATATTCTTCACCCACTCCACGTTACTCTCACACCCGCAGCTTCTCCTCCCACACCAACACTCTTCAAACCTGTTGCATCTCCTCCCCCTTCCGCACTTTCCAGTGTTGTCTCCATCTCTACTCCATGCTGCTTCCACCAACTGCAACCTGCTCTCCCCCTCCTGCCATTTTTGCACATTTCTTTTTAATTACTGATTTAACTTGGATTAGCAACTAAACAAAAATAGGGTTTGTCTCATTTGGTAGGCATGTGTGGTGCATGTGCTACAAAATGATCTAGCGAAGTGCATCAGAGGCATTTTTTTTATTTTCCGACATGCTGCACATCAGGGATGCTATGCCGTACGGCTAAAAATCATTAGCAAAGCCAATAGGTCCGTAAGGTGAGACCTATTTGTTTTGCCAATGCGTGTTTAAAAAGATGTATATTCAATTCATAGGAAGCACCACAGCTTTGTCAGTGAATGTGGAATTTCAGTGGCCATTTAGAAATGAGAATATTGAGCCATTCACCTTTTGGATATTGTATGGGTTGTCCATTGACTGCCACAAATTTCATAAACATTGTTCCGGAAAGGGTTGGAAATACCTATTACAATATACATATTGTGTCCATCTAAGTACCAAACCTATGGCAACAATACTGCTCTACCCAAGAATTATAACCTTCATTGTGCAGGTGCCTTAATGCGCATGCCAACCGTCTCACAGATTCCACTGCCTCAAAGTCAACATGTTTTTCTTTTATATTATTAGCAATTAATCGTATGTACCTTTCAATGCCAATGTCTGTTTCCATGGGCACTGCAATACATGGAGATCCGAAAGTTGCACTGAAATTCCCATAAGGAGTTACAATGACCAAAAATGACACAAAATGTGGACCATGTCCATTCAATACTAAGAGGAAAGTGAAGTGCCAGTCAGTAGGCACCCCAGGTAGGGAATTGAGTCCAGCAGTTCTTCAGGGTTGAGACTGAGCAATGGGCATGACAGAAGGAGATTTCTTGTGCCCAGTTGGTGTGCAGAAAGTCGGGAGACTGCACACAGGGCCTCCCCAAAGTATCTACTGGCCAACGGTTCTAGTGTGGGTGAGTTTGGCTTCATAAAGTATATAATAACAAAGCCAAAACAAATCAATTGAACAAGCATTTGCAATGCTATGGGTCTCTCCGGTTTGCTCGACTTACAGCAGTTAATGTTGTAAATTCCCGATTTGACTTTTCTTGCAACTCAAATTGAAAATTAAAAGTAAAACAGCTGACATAAGCGAGCTGATTCAAAGAGCCATGGCCGCCATGAGCATGAGTGCGGAGAAGAGACACAAAAGGAAAAAGATCACTCGCAGTCAAACGTATTGGCAAACATGCAATTATCCCTGTAAAGGGTAGATGTTCAAGGCGGTAACCACACCACCACAAGAAGGGACAAACGTAAAGCATTTACCAATGATAACAAATGATTTTTGAAACCAAGAACAGGAACGATTAATAGTGATGGGCGTGTGGGGAGTGTGGTTAAAAGCCCACAAAGAGATTACAACAGGTAGAGAGCTTTCGCGCTCGATCTAAAAAAGAAAATAGGTTTAAGAAAGACCATTACGTCAGCTGAGAATAGGGGTAAATTCACAGAAACAGTTCCTTTAGCAAGGTGTTCCAGTTCAATTAAAAAAGATCTTGCTTTTCTATTTTTGAAAGGAAAAAAAAATAACATTTCGATCCTAATTTCAGACAAATGAACAATTTACTTATTTACACAGGATACCGGGAAAATTGTTAACTTGCAACTTCTACTACATTCATATTAAACAAAACTATCTATGTTCTCCGAACGGCTTTCGGGTAAAACCTGGGACTGAAACCATCCTTTTGGGCTTCTGGGACAACACTGTTTGGCTTGCAGCTTATGGGGTCCCTTAGTTGTGCTAGACGAATCTGTGGTATTTGACAATCTGGATTATTGTATTCTACTAGAACTGCTGTCTAAAGAGACAAACGTGAATTCTTATGCCATCATATGGTTCAGTTCCATCCTCACTCAGAGCACCCAGGGAGTCTCTTTAACAGATTTCACATTTCAATTAGCTTTATCACCTATGGGGATCTCCTTCCTTCTCATTATTAACCTGTCCTTACTAAAATAGATCTTGACCAATTATTTTCTACACAGTCTGGGGTGCAGTCATATACTGATGACAATCAAGTCTATGTAGGATCCTCATATGATACCTATTAGAGTACCTAATGTAAGCTCTAAGAAAGGTCCAAGCATATATGCACGTCAGTTACCTCCAACTAAACAGCACAAAAACACAGATTGGCGAGATCCAACCTATGTATAGTCTTTGCCTATACCTGGCATCAAGGATCAAGACATCACGGCTGCTGCAAGCATTACACATTTAGGAGTCACCTTTGATGCTAATGTGACCATGAATATAACACCGGTCTGAAGCTGTTTCCATCAATGGGCTAATTTAAGGCCTATTATACCCCTGACAGCCCCACAAACATAAATCATTTGTGGATTATTCCAACAGGCCCTATGCATAAGTCAGGCTATGCAGTACACAAGAGGATTCCCAATCAAGACCACTGCATTAGCTCCAGTGACAAAAATTATCTTCGAACTAGACTGTTGGATGGATAAATGTGTCAATAACCTTGGCTCCACAGTACCAGAGTTCCTGCATTTCCTTACTTCATTTTACAAGATCGCTCCGCTAGTCAAAACAAAACGTTACTGCTCTATATCGTAGCAAGCTTAAATCCAAAGGCAGCAGAGCTTTTTCAGTCCAGGCCTCCGTAATGTTGAACTCCATATCCGGAGCATCTGAGACACTATCTTTCTAGCTTTCCTTGAAGCACTGGTTTAAGTTACTGGCTGTACCAGCTCCAAGAGATGCTAGGGTAGTGTATGCTAAATTTAATGTGATGATTATCATGATGTGCTCTACTTTGGGGCTCATGAGATGGGAAAAGGAAATTGAAGTTCGATGATGAGTCTTGACTGGACTTCCCAGTCTTGTTGCGGCGCCACATATTTTATTTTCAGCTATCATCTCACTACTTACTTCACAGTCTGATCGCCTCTCAGTTCTTTACGGTTCTTCTCAACATACATTGATGACAATTAACAGATGGCTGAGACCTAATCTCTCTCTTTTCATCCAATTGATTTTTAACCGTGCTCTGTGTACCTTTTGAATAAAGGATTCACCTTTGGGTTTACACAGAGGCAGTTTTAACAAAAATCTGGATCCCACGCTTATCCAGTATCATTTATTCTGAACACTCTCTCCCTGAGGTCGAGACACCTTAGTGGTATTATCCTATGAAGGCAGGACGTAGAAGTCAATGATGAAGCATGCCATGAAAAAGTGGGTGAGGCTTTTCTGTCCAAAATCTTTGGTATTGCTCCCTTAAAGTCCATGCACTTTCCTATTAAGCGCAATTGTCACTATTGTATTTAGTGTTTTGGAGGCTATACAATAGTGTTTAATAACCTCTAGCTCAATGTGCTACATTGCATATTGTTTTGTCAATTGTAACTTTGGATCCATTTGTAATTTTGGGCATAGTACTCAGCCGTGTGGGTATTAAGTTATTTGGTAAATCCGTCATGACAGCTTTAGCTGTCTGCCAGTGTTTTGTAGTAACTAAAAAACCTTGATACACATCGCCACATATTATAAGTGTTAGAAATGGGGTATTTGGTTGGCAATCAGGTTACCTACCCCCTGTCCAAGCAAGGACCCACACTCTAGTCAGGGTAAAAGAGAATCACCCTCAGCTAACCCCTGTTTACCCCCTTGGTAGCTTGGCACAAGCAGTAGGCTTAACTTCAGAGTGCTAGGTGTAAAGTATTTGTACCAACACACACAGTAACTTAATGAAAACACTACAAAATGACAACACAGATTTAGAAAAATAGAAAATATTTATCTAAACAAAACAAGACCAAAACGACAAAAATCCACAATACACGAGTCAAGTTATAAATTAAAAAGCAAAAAGGGTCTTCATGTAGTTTTAAACACATACTAACACTATTAGCATGAAAATGTACCTTGGGTGCGTCAAATATATCCCCCCACAGGCGAGTGTGCGTCAAAAAGGGTTTGCGATGCATCGATTTCACTTACGAGGGAGACATTGTGTTGTTTCTCCTTTCGTTGGGTTAGGGTGCGTCGTTTCTTCTCTCCGCAGGAGAGCAATGCGTCGTTCCAGTCAGCACTCTCGGGTCCGGGCAGGCCTTGCGTTGTTTTTACACGCTCAGTGGTACTTGCGTCGGAAATCCAGCCGCACGATGATCCGAAAACCACGCAGCGCAGGTTGCGATCTCACCAGCCTCCGTCAGCGATGCTGCGCGTCGTTTCCCCATCTCTGCACGTCGATTCTTCGGTCGCATTGCAGGTGAGCGTCGATTTTCAGCCGTGAAGCAGGCGGCGCGTCGTTTATTCAGCCGCAGATTGGAGTTGCGCTGATCTTTTCCCCCGCATGACGTTCTGTGCGTGGATTTCTTCCTCTTCGGCTGCCAACGTCTCCTTTCAGGGTCCCAGGAACTGGATGGGCACCACTTGAAGGAGTAGGAGTCTCTCCAGAGACTCCAGGTGCTGGCAGAGAGATGTTTTTGCGGTCCCTGACACTTGAAACAACAGGAGGCAAGCTCTAAATCAAGCCCTTGGAGATCTTCACAAGATGGAAGGCACACAAAGTCCAGTCTTTGCCCTCTTACTCTGGCAGAAGCAGCAACTGGAGGATAGCTCCACAAAACACAGTCACAGGCAGGGCAGCTCTTCTTCCTCAGCTCTTCAGTTATTCTCCAGTCAGAGGTTCCTCTTGGTTTCCAGAAGTGTTCTAAAGTCTGTGGTTTTGGGTGCCCTTCTGATACCGATTGTCTCCTTTGAAGTAGGCCTACTTTAAAGCAAAGTCTCTTTTGAATGTGAAATCCTTCCTTGCCCAGGCCAGGCCCCAGACACTCACCAGGGGGTTGGAGACTGCATTGTGTGAGGGCAGGCACAGCCCTTTCAGGGGTGAGTGACCACTCCTCCCCACCCTCCTAGCACAGATGGCTCATCAAGAAATGCAGACTACACCCCAGGCTCCCTTTGTGTCACTGTCTAGTGTGAGGTACAACCAGCCCAACTGTCAAACTGACCCAGACAGGGAAACCACAAACAGGCAGAGTCACAGAAATGGTTTATGCAAGAAAATGCTCACTTTCTAAAGTGGCATTTTCAAACACACTATCTTAAAATCAACTGTACTAAAAGATGTATTTTTTTATTGTGAGCTCAGAGACCCCAAACTCCATGTCTATCTGCTCCCAAAGGGAATCTACACTTTAATCATATTTAAAGGTAGACCCCATGTTAACCTATGAGAGGGACAGGCCTTGCAACAGTGAAAAACTAATTTAGCAATATTTCACTGTCAGGACATATAACACATTACTATATGTCCTACCTTAACCATACACTGCACCCTGCCCTTGGGCCTACCTAGGGATGCCTTACATGTAAGAAAAGGGATGGTTTAGGCCTGGCAAGTGGGTACACTTGCCCAGTCGAATTTACAGTTGAAACTGCACACACAGACACTGCAGTGGCAGGTCTGAGACATGATTACAGAGCTACTTATGTGGGTGGCACAACCAGTGCTGCAGGCCCACTAGTAGCATTTGATTTACAGGCCCTGAACACCTCTAATGCACTTTACTAGGGACTTACTAGTAAATCAAATATGCCAATCATGGATAAGCCAATTATATACACATTTAGTGTAGGGGCACTTACACTTTAGCACTGGTTAGCAGTGGTAAAGTGCCCAGAGGAACAAAAACAGCAAAATCAGAGTCCAGCACACATCACCAACCTGGGAAACAGAGGCAAAAAGTTAAGGGAGACCACGCCAAGGATGAAAAGTCTAACAATAAGGAACAGTCCACTTCAGCTACTGACACTATTGCCCCATAAGCGACAGCATTTTGCTTGATCAAATGTGCACCTCAGCATCAAATTGTGTGCACTTCAGTGCCAAGGTTCAACACCAGTGTTTTAGTTTCTCTCCTTCTTTTCTATTTTGTTTGGCCTTTTTATATGTTTCAGGAGAACACAAGAACTCCTCAGACTACTCGTTTACAAGTCACTTAGGCCCATATTTATACTTTTTTAGCGCCGCATTTGCGTCTTTTTTTATGCAAAAGCGGCGCAAACTTACAAAATACAATTATATTTTGAAAGTTTACACCGCTTTTGCATCAAAAAATGACGCAAATGCGGTGCTAAAAAAGTATAAATATGGGCCTTAATAGGCAGTACACCATATTCCGCATTGCTACTGTGTCTAAACCAGGCGGCGATCTTGCATAGTTTATCATTTTTTTGGTCTCACCTATCAGACAGTACAAGTTGGTGGGTTGAGAAAAGACTTACTCTTAGGGGCATATTTACAAGCCTCTTGCGCCGGCTGTGCATCACCTTTTGTGACGCACTGGGAGCACATAGTGCAGACCCATATCTACGAGGCCACACAAAGCCACTTTCATGGCTAGTTACGGCCTTGTAGATATGGTGTAAGGCAACTCAGCGCAAGTCACTGCGTTGCCTTACACTGAGTCAGGGAGGTGTTCCATGGGCGTTGCCATGGGTGTTCCTACGCAACTCCAATGGGTTTTGACGCATTCCCAGATTTGCCAGGACCTGTAAACCTGGGAATGCGTCAAACTTGCATGACTCCCCAGGGCAGGCACAGTGAGGAGAAATATCTTTATTTCTCCTTGTTTTCCCTCTTTCTATGGCAGCATACATAGAAAGGGGAAAACGCCTCTTGGGATTGTTTTTGTGAAGAAAGGGGTCCCTTCTTGCACTAAAACAATCCTGACAACAACGCAGACACCCTTGCACGTGCCTGTGTTGGCGCTAGGCAGCAAGTTGTGCGCCAGCGCAGGGGGACAGGAAAGAAATGCACTGTATTTTGTAAATACAGTGCCTTTCCACCTTTTCAAACTGGCATAGAGCAGCAAAGCAGAAAAACCTGCGGCGCTGCCCTATGCCAATTCCTTGTAAATATGCCCATTAGTTTACAACAGGCTAAGGGCCCACCTCTTGCTAACCATAGGTTGACTTAATGGTCACTCTCATTTGCATTTTTTATACTTACTAGCTTGTGTAGGCTTTCCTTCCTCTTCTTTTGTTTGTCCCTACCCTGGAGCCTCATTACTTGTTGTTGTTCAGCTGCCTTTTCAGGCACTACTTTATTTATTTTCAGTCAAGCACACCATGAGAGTGCATGTGTTTTCCAGCTGTCACCCTTGTGTACTTCTCTTCCCCCCTGTTGCACTGCGTATTATTGTCTCTCGCCTGTATGCTTCGCCTTCCTTCCTCTACCGCTTGTCCTTGTGCTTCTTTCCCACAACCCACGCTCCGTGTACCCTCCCTCCTCATTATAATCTTTCCAAAATTCAACTCTGTAGTGCGCACACACTTTCCTGATGCAACATCAGTGTTAGTGCAATCTATACTGGGAGTGCAATAATTATCTGCAAAGCTTTCATGATTTCACATGAAGGTTCTCCCAAAGTCTGCAGTACATTTCAATATTGTTATATATTGGCTCAGTTCAGAAATTGCAATGTACTGGAAAATCAATTGTGGATTCTGTTACCACTGCGGACAGTGTGGGGAGATGATAAGCCCCAGGTACAACACACCCTTCTTCCCTCTTCCCCACACTGGTTCCTGGAAGAAAGCAGAGACATTAAGCCCTGCCCAGTACCATGCATCAAGGGTTAGACTAATGCATTTAAATATGGTGTCTGCATCACCATAGTAAAATGCATCAGTCACGAATTTATATCGTCCTGACAACTCCGTGCGTTCATTTTCCTTGCCGCACTCGCTGAATTGCTGACTTTTCTGTTTGTGAGTTTTATGGGTGTGGTGCACCGTGTTTTACTCTTGATGTTCGTATTACAATAAATCTTGTCTGCAGGAAACTGATAAGCAGGAAACCTCTTATACCTTACAAAACATCTACAGACAAAATTAGGTAGTGGGCGACAGCTTTCCTTTTCCTTGATACGCCAGCTGCTACTACAGTCCCCGAACGGCAAGTGTGACACAGGTCAGATTGTGGGCTGATTTTTATTTGATTGTTTGTGGGCCTGTTGGGTCTGGTGTGCAATGTTTTACTGCTGATTTCCCCGATATTACAACAAACCTTGCTTGCAGCAATTCTAAAAGCACGCAGTTTCCAATACCTTGCAAAATACCTACACAGCAAACGAGGAGGTGGTTGCCGGTTGGGCCCAACGGCACTCATTTTGAAGGGACCGCATTTATTTTTCTTCATAGGATATTTCCCGAAAGCAAGAGAAGGGGATAGAAGGAGAAAAAGGAAGATTGGAAAACGTCACACAGGGAGAAACGGAGACCTGCAGGAGTGAGATAAACGGGCAGGGGGTATCCGGTAGTCGATTAATGAGGAATGAAGCATATTCCAGACAACGCTTAATAGCACCGGAGGCCTCTGAGCAGAGCTTTGGGTACCACCACTCCTTTTGTAAATTAAGCACTGATTTCAAGGTATTTTTAAAGTTTCTCGTTGCTCAAAAGTTTGTACTTTCTGACATTTAGCTCTTGCAATGCACTTCAGTGCTTGGTTTTACTCGTCAGAAAGTGTCACTCGTAAGTGCATTAAAACCACGGAAATGTCACAAATAGGCAATCTGAAAACTTGCCGGCTATGATTCTTTATACTTGTCAACTAATCCTGGGCTCTCTATGGAGGCCTCCTGGTGCCTTGCAGACCTATAAAAGTTGACAAAGCTGCAGGGTCCTTGCCCTATCTGCTGATACTGAACTTCAACCAGTTACACTGATCTCGAGCTAATGTGAGTTTCACAGCAGTAAATCAGCAGCAGAACAAAGCAACACAACCTCAGAGGTGGGATGAATGGAGCAAGGGTAAGTATCCACTTCTGCTTGCAAACTGCCTGGGCGACATTTAAATTAAACAGGCGTAATTTGTGTAATTTTGGTAATTTCATGTTTCTCTTGCTATGCAAAATTCCCGACATTATGCATTTACAGCTCTTTGCGTATTTATGCGCCATTCGATTCGTGGTAAAAATGTACAGCGTATGGTAGAATTCGCAGTAATTCTTGGTAAACTCGTACAGCAAATGGCAGCAGATAGCAACATTTGCACTGGAACAACACAAAGCAAGCAGCTGTTTGTTGCTCTTGCTTAAAAGCATCCTTGCACCAAAAACACAAGGATGCATTTAAAGCTAAAATATAGCATAATTTTATGTCATTATGCAAAAGCAAATTATACACATTTCACACACTCCTATAAATTGCACTAAACACATTAAACAATTAAAGCATATCATAGCTATTAATAGATTTCTTTCTGCTGCACTTTCGATTTTTGCACCTAGACAAATAGGTATATTGGCTGTCATGGTAAGTAGTTCAAGAATACATTTTGACAGTGCCCATTTATTGAGACAGATTTTTTGTCTCTTTTGAATAGTCATTAAATAAATAGTTTTACTGGCATATTAACAAACATTTAATCAACTATAATTTTAATCTGTATAGATGCACAGACGAAATCAACAATGTTGCTATTTACACATTTGTGTGTATACCAGCATTCAGATAAAGCAGAGTACGGGGCTAAGCGAAGAAAAGAGTGGTATAGATACAATTTTCAGTATGTTTGAAAACAAAAATTATAAAGTAAATAAATGCTTATATGAGTAGTTGAAAAATTGATTGCCTCGTTATATTAAAACCGGTCTCGTTTTTTTTTTTTTTTTTACTGTTGTGGGATCTTAAACACCAGATAGTTTAACTTGTTTCCTTTTGCCTATGCTGGCAAATGGCAAAGCCAAAGGCAAGATAATTATTTTCCAATGGGCTAACTATAGGCTTTGCTAATGCTTGTTTTTACTGTTCCAATATGCCTGCCTTGTTAAGAAGCAACAAGTCTGCCATCTTGGATTAGTAGAGCAATTATACACTATGCATAGTAACATTCCCTGGCCACCCATGACTATATTTAATTTTGTTACTGCAAGTACACGGCCGCCACATTTATACAGAGGCATTTGTTCTACTTTTATTGTTTTAGCGTATGTTACATACACTTTTGAGATTGGGTGTGAGTGCTGTTGTGGAAGAGTAAGTGGATGAATGCAAGAACGGCAGAGGGTTGGTGAGTGGAGCCCAGTGATGAGTTGTAGAAACTCCACGGAACTGAAGAGGCACTTTCAGGTATAAGCCGGACCTTATGCCATAGCCAGTGGTTGCTTCCATAATTAAAGATGTCTGGAAAAATAATCTAAGTCCCCTAGTCTCCACTCTAATGCTTCTTCTTCAATGCAAAATGTAATACATTCTGTTAATTACATCTCCAGATGAACTAGTTGAAAAATAAAAATATAACTAATGACTGAATAAATGCACTGTGAGTCGATATTTATAACCATCAATGAAAATTCGACAATGAAGACAAGAAGTTATTTTCCATGCAGTGCATTTTCACACCATATGCGGTTATATTGTATTGTGAACTGTTGATATTTTATTTAATCCAACTGTTATAATTTAAGTAATGACAACAACTTGAAAACTGGAAGGTGTCCTTGGCATCATTCAAAGATTGCCGACATTATGGCATGACCCAGTTGCGGTCTTCACTCACCATCTATGATCGTGAAATGATAACATTCAGGAGCATTTGAAAATAAAAATGGCGAACAGATTGGTTTTGTGACGGGTGCCACCATGTGACGATTTTCCTATTTTGCTTTTTGGAAATACAATTTTGAGAGATCAACTAAAACCTTACCTTACATTTTCTAGACACTGGTAATACATTTGGCTTTGGAAAATGAGTAGTTACGTACTTACTGCACTACCCAGATATGGTTCTCTTCCTTACCCTTGCTCCGGGTCCTCCTTCACATCCCAGTTCCTCGCACACTCGGGTTGCCAGACTAACAGCTGAGATCCTGCGGGGTTGAGTACACACAATGTTGCACTTCTGTATTCCCATCTCATTTAGCAACAAATCCTCTAACAGGAAGTGAGGCACTTGGGTGCTTTTCCCGCTACCAGTCTCACCGGCCACAACAATGACCCGATGCTTTTTCAGAGTCTCCAGGATCACGTGTCTGTGGTTGAACACAGGTAGCTGTTCCCGCTCTCTGTGAAGTCTCTGGTATTTGCTGGAGCCCTGCTGCTTCCTAAAGAGATTCCTGACTGGTTCCAAGTCATCCGCACTGGGCTGCTCCAAAGACATTCTGCTGAAGTCCTCTTCGGCTGCTAAATTTTCCCAGGAATCCTCGGCATCGCTTAATACTTTGGCCTCACTTTGGCATGCTTGATGCTGTTGCTGCTGTTGCTGCTGAAGCTGCAGTTGTTTCACTTTGTTTAACAGTTTTGCAATAAACTGGTCACGTGGCTTATTGGTTTCAAACTTATTTTGTTCTTGCTTTACTTTTTCCGCATCACTCCACTCTAACCAAACGTCTCGATATGTGGGGGGCAGCAGTTGATGGACAGACTGTAGGAAACAAATTAAAAAGGACATGATTAGTGGATATGCATGCAAACATGTCTAAGGTAGATCATCGCAACACTCACAAATGACAGAGAGGTTCTGCCAGAGATTAAATGTGTAAATAATTATTTTTACCCAAATAACGCAAAGAACACAACTACAAGAGAAAACAGGGGGCTAATGGGTAAGTGGGCAACCACATCACAATATCATATGTTGATTCATATAGAATAAAAAATGTCTTATTTGATTATCAATGGATTACCAGAAAAGAGGACAGCGAATCTTCAAATTTAGAGGGGGTCACCTATTCTTCAAAGGTAAATCGCTTCTTGCATGGTTAAACTTCTAGTCATAAGAAAATTTTAAAATTACCAACCTTTAAAAATCCTCACAAAATCGGAATTGAGGATGCCAGAATCTTATACAGTAAGTCCATCTGTTTAACCTTCAAAAGATACAGTGGTCCATCAAATAGCTCGGATTAATACCACTGATTCGATTTTATAATTTTATATGAAGCACAATATGAATGTCTAAAACTAAAATGTGCTTCAAACTGCTGCAGGATTAGAAGAGGAATGTGATTATTCCACCAGCTAAAAATCACGTTTTGGGGCTCACTCTTAATAACAGAAAATGTGTGCAGAAAACTTACCATTTGAACAAGTCCTCATCAACTTAAACATATGTATCAAAAAGCTACATGTGATGGTAGCTAATGTGGTCTGTAAAGAAACTGGCGTAAAACCACTTTGCACTTCGCAAACCTGTCCACCAATCCCAGCATTGGTACCAAAAGTGATTAATACAGGTATGCACAGATGTCCAAGAAGGAAAGTAGTATATCTGAACCCCACAGAGACATGTGGCTTAACAATACAAAAGAAGGAGGCCTTCAATACACTATAAATTAATTGATTTGTAAAAAGTATTTCCAGTAGAGCAAAAATGCTGTTGAGTAAATCAGTGCTCTGTCATCCCTTTAGATCCCTTTGGACACCAGGACCCGGCCACCCTCCCCTGCAAAGCTCAGGCTGCAGACTGTTGGATTTCGATATTAGGGCATATTTGTGACTCACCACAGAGAAACAGGTCTGTCCAGGAACCTGGGCCGTGTGGTATCCAACTTCTAAGAGCAAACAGAGAGGTGGCTTATGCTGCCCCTTACTCTGATGGGAAAGTTGGTTGTCTTCAAAATGATAACGCTTCCCAAATTGCTCTACAGCTTACGAAATACATACTACCCAGTTATTGAGGCGACTTATGGCCAGGATAGTGGGAGATCTGCAGGCTTTGCTGTGGGATGGCGGTCATTCTAGGATAGCGCTCAAGACCCTTCAGCACAACTCATTCAACGAGGTATCACTCTCCCAGATGTATGGGCCTATTACTGGGCGCCCCATGGTGGCTATAAATGATTAGTCTTTTGCATCGCAGGACCACTCTACTTACAGGCTGGAGCGAACAGTTTACCAGTCAGTCCTGCCTCCACTACCTGTACGGTGGGAAGGGTATCCAGATGCTACTACCAGTGATGTGGGTGGCGACTGAGGCCTGGAAAAAAAACACTAGATGTATAGGGTGGGCAGGGAAGTGTACGGGAGTGACTCCGCTCTTGTAAGAGTCATGGATGCGTGAATTAGGGAAACTGGAGGGGTTTGGGACCTGCTGGGGATCTCCTGGAGGACGGTGGCCTGATGCTCTTCTCATCCCTCCAAAGGGACTATCACATAGGTTCCAACCAATGTTTAAAATACACACAGATGTACCATGCTTGGCAGGCGGAGGGCCAACGGGAGTTGGACATGCCTGAATACGACCCTCTTGAGAGCAGACTTCTCCTAGATCTCTCTCATCTACAAAACACTCAACAACAATATGCCGGACACACTGGTTAAGATGTGAGCTCGATTGGGGGGGGGGGGGGGGTGCTTCTGGGGGGAACTTGGGGATGTGGACTGGGAGGCAGCCCTAGTGCACCCAAGGGAGGCTGCCACTAAGGCCCATGTTTATACTCTGCGCTGAACTAGTATAATATATTTTACGCTAATTCAGCGCAAAATTAACTCCATATTTATACTTTGGCGCTAGACACGGCTAACGCCAAAGTTATGGTGTTAACGTCATTTTCTGGACATGAAAACCTACTTTGTGTCAATGAGATGCAAGGTAGGCGTACCCGTCCAGAAAATGACCGTATGGCCCTTGCGCCATATTTATCCCCCTGTGCCAAAATCTAGCACAGGGAGATGGAGGCCTTAAATAATGGCGCTAAGCTTGCTTAGCACCATTATTTAATGCCTGGCTCAGGGCAGGCGTTAGGGGACCTGTGGGCCTTTTTCCATGGTCAGAGACCATGGAAAGAGCCCACCGGTGCCCTTCCGTGGCCCTGGACATAAGTCTCCCGGGAATGACTATTGGGCTGGGGGGCATGACTCCTGTCTTAACAGACAGGAGTTATATCCATGGGGTTTTAACGTAAAAAAATGACGCTAGTATAGGCAGAGGTATTTATTTTGGCCTCTGCCCGTACTAGCATCATCCTCTGATGCTAAACCCCCTGTTAACCCTACACTTCTCCCCCACCCAGCTAGTGTCCTTTTCTATGATGCTAGCAGGGCCTTCCAGCCGGCTAGCGTCATATCATAAATATGACGCCCGGCCGGCATCTTGGTGTAGTGCAGTTCAGCGTCAAAAAGTATAAATGTGGGCCTAAGTCTCAGTTGAGCCTGATACAACTTAAAAGTACTACATTGTGTTTATTATGACAGAGACAGTCTGCACCGCATGGCGACTGAGACATCTTCGGATTGTTGGTGATGTGGAGTATGTTTATCCATACAATCTGATGTTGCCCGGCCATTCAAGTATACTGGTCATGAGTGGTAGGGGAGCTCAGCAAAGTGTTAGGGGAGCACATCCATCTTGAGACCCAATATGTCCTCTTGGGGATCCCAGGAGATATAGATGTCCCTAGGATGCAGCTCCTTTTTTGTGCAACCTGGGATTTGTAGCGGCTAAGAGTGATATAACACGTCACTAGGGTGCTCTTACGGTCCCGACTGTGGGGGTGTGGAGGTCGAGGATGGACCTCTACATGGCAGCAGAAAAGGTTACATTTATAAGCAGAAATTGCCCACGCAAGATTTTTTTAAGGTTTGGGGATGTTGGTTGAAACACTATGGCCTCCAGCTCCTTGACACTGAGGCCGATACTCATTCCTGATCTCACTGTGCATGTGCTATTGTTTTATGAGTCATATTTTTTTCTCTTATTGAAATGTAACACTGTTGCATTATGTCAGCACTGTGTGAACAGCTGCCTGTATATACCGGCCTCCTCATCTGATGTGGGGCATGAGATTGCGCCCTTATTGTTGCTTGATCTAGGCACAAGAAATACAATTAAGCTAGTTTAAAAAAATGTTGTTGGGTGTGCAATGTGTCAAGGTTATTTCTAGCAGGATATCCAGTGCCCCTCTGGCATCAATTAAGTGAAAAATACTCTACAGTGAACAAAGCATTCAGGAAAAAAAAGGTCTGTGTTTGCCGTGTAAATGCACACTGTTAGCATATTAGAGCAAGATTCGCACAGTCGTATGCCTGACCCAACAGAAGCAGACAGAGAGGACTTTAGTTGTAAAGGAGTCCCTCATGAAGTTTAAAGTAAGCACATGTACACAGAACAGAGGCAGAAGGATACTCCCAAACAGCCAATAGCTTTAGGTGAAAGATTAATACTACACTGGTCTGAGCTGGCGATGACAAATTCTACAGACAACGGCTATAAAAGGCTTGTCGAAGAAAGCCAATAGTTGAAAGGGTTGGACTCAAAGCTTACCCTCTGCACATTATTAGCAATAGGTCTGCTTAATGGCTGTGCTCTAAAGACCCAGATCTAAAAACCAGAAAAGAGCAACGTGTTAGCTTACGTAGACCTGGGATTTTATCTTTGGTACAAATTGAGAACTTCACACAGTGCAACTGTGGTATGATGGTGGGCAAGTGTAAAGGAATGCTGTGCATAATGCCTGAGTCTCAACGGTTCCAGGCAGTGCTTAATTTGTAAATAAAAAGGTGCTGGTGCCCAGAGCTCTCCTTTTAAACATGCGGCTGCTGCATTTAAATGTGCGAGCACGGAATACTTTGGCAGCGTAATCCTGAAGCCATCTTGGGCCTTATTAATCCATTTACAGCCACTCCCTGTCCCTTCAGCTCACTCTTGCAGCTTTCTGCTTTCTCCCATTGTGACGCTTTTTTCGTTTTTGTCTTCCTCGGTCTTTCCCATATGTGTCTTTTGCTCGCAGTAAATGTGTGAGGCAGAAGAATAAGCGCCAGCCCTGAAAAATAAGTGCTGGTGCTCAGCACCGGAAACAACAAGCACAGATTAAGCACTGGACTTCCAGGACAAAAGTAAATGCAGATAACCACACTGCTTTTAAAATGAGCTATCTTAGGGGATGTTTTCAACAGGCTGATGTGGATGCTTCAGCAAGATCTGAAAAACAGACATGAAACACATACAAGAGTAGGTCCATCAACATGAGCTTTTTACAGCTCAACAGGCACCGTGCTACATTCCTAGAACATATGTGCTGATACAATACACAGCAAAAGTAACTTGTCTACAATATCCACAGTATTTGCTACATCAAGACAGACACTGCTTCTTAGGATTGCAATAGCAGAAACTGTATCTCCACAGATTGAACATCCTGACATAAAGGGATGCTCTGAAAATGCCAGTCACCAAAGACCTCACAACTCAGTTCCCAAAACAGAAAACCACCCACTTCCATCGCAATGGGTTCTAGCTGCACTGGTGACGTGGGATAGGCATTAGGAGTTCAAAAACTGAATGCTTACTTATTCTTTGTGTGCTATCCGGTGTATTCCCAACAAATGGGGACAGATTACAAAAAAGTAAGCAACAAGCATAGTCGATAGTTAAGGTCAGAGCAGTTGCACAGAGAGACTGCAAAGAGCGATTGTGAAAGACTGCCTAGACAAACTCAAACTAGCTTATAGGGTACACCACCGAGGACTAAACTGCCTTGTGTCTATTCAAACACAAATTCCAAATATCCAAGCCTTGTGTGGTATGAAACAGGACTCTTGATAAATGTGATCAAGTGGCTCAGGGGCATATTTATACTCTGTTTGCACCGAATTAGCGTCATTTATTTTGACTCTAATTCGGTGCAACACTAACTCCATATTTATACTTTGGTGCTCCACCCGTCTAGCGCCAACTTTATGGATTTAAAGTCATTTTTTGGAAGTGGAAACCTACCTTGCCTTAATGAGATGCAAGGTAGGCGTTCCCGTGCAAAAAATGACTCTATGGCCTTAACACCATAGTTATACTCCTGTGCAAAAATGGTGCACGGGATGGAGGAGGGGTCAAAAAATGGTGCAAACCTTGCTTTGCCCAGTTTTTTAACTCTTGGGTCAGGGCAGGCGTTAGGGGACCTGTGGGCCTATTTCCATGGTGGAACACCATGGAATAAGCCCGCAGGTGTCCTCCCCAGGCCCCAGGGGCACCCACACTAGAGGAACTGCGGAGGATGGGGGACCCCATCCCAGGTAAGTACAGATAAGTACAGGTAACTATTGCATTTTATTCTTTAAAGTGCCATAAGAGGCCTTGTGATGGGCCCCCATACATGGCACAGGGTGCAACGGCCATGCCCATGGGACCCTTGTCCCCTGTGCTGGCCACTGGGGTGGTGGGCATGACTCCTGCCTTTTCTAAGGCAGGAGTCACGTGGCATGGTAGGTTTAGCACCATAAAATGAAGCTAATCTGGTTAGTCATTTTTTTTTTTTTTTTTTACTCTAACCTGCCCAAAGTCATTTTTTGGTGCTAAACACCCTTCTTCTATACTGCCAGCCCCACCTGACTAAAGTCATTTTTTTTCACTCTAGTCTACCCTTTGCACCGGCTTGCACCATTCCATAAATATGGTGCCCGGCTGGTGCACAGAAATGGTGCAAGCCGGTGCTAAACTTTTTGGTGAAAAACTGCTTTAGTGCAGTTTTGCACAAAAAAGTATAAATAAGGGCCTCAGTGGGGTACAACAAACACGCAATACATTCATTTGTCTTAAAAGGTGTTCGCAAACACAGGACTGTTTGACCGTTGGATTTGCTGACACCAGTAGATGGACCCATCAGGTTTCCCTGGGTAGGAAGGTATCATAGGCCAAAATAATATATTTGGTTAATGTGATTTGTCCTGGCCTATTGAAATACACTATGCTAATGCTGCGGTGGGGTTCTGTAAAAAAATAGTCTATATAATGTTATGTATACAAATATTTGGTTAAAAAAACTGTAGTTTGGAAAAAAGAGCATATTTGCAGATATGAAGCCAACACACAAACATAGCATCAAACGAATACACAAAAAGTAAATAAAATGCTGTGTAGTTGAAATATATTCTGATATTTAATCATAAGTATCTAGTCCTACTGATTATATATTCCTATAGGTAAACAGCAGTGAGTAACGACGTTTCGGTCTCTAATCATCAGGCAAATGCTCAGGAAAAAAAGGCTACTTGGCATAGTATAGGTGCCCATACAGCTGACAAGCTCCTGGCCAAGAGTACCAGACATAATCCATATTAGAACATTGGAATGTTGCTAGCTCCATTGAAAACAATGGAGTGCTGCAGGCTTTTACTGGCCGGTAAAAGCCCGCAGCGCCAACATTCCAATGTTCGCTTTGTTCACAGCAACAGCTGTGAACAAAGCCTCACGGAGCCCGAGGGGATTTTAATCCCCTCGGGCTCCGTGAACATTTTTTTAATAGAACATTCTGCCCTGAGTGGCAGAATGTTCTAATAGCCTTAGAACCCGCCTTAGCGGGCTCTACTGGCTATTAAAGGCCCTTTCCCTTGTTAAATGCCCTCGCCTTCGGCTCGGGCATTTAACGCGGGAGCGGGCCTTTAATAGCCGGTAGAGCCCGCTACGGCGGGTTCTAAGGCTATATTAGAACATTGGAATGCCGGGGGCTCCATTGAAAACAATGGAGTGCTGCGGGCTTTTACTGGCCGGTAAAAGCCCGCAGCGCCAACATTCCAATGTTCGCTTTGTTCACAGCAACAGCTGTGAACAAAGCCTCACGGAGCCTGAGGGGATTTTAATCCCCTCGGGCTCCGTGAACATTTTTTTTTTTTAATAGAACATTATGCCCTGAGTGGCAGAATGTTCTAATAGCCTTAGAACCCGCCGTAGCGGGCTCTACCGGCTATTAAAGTCCCACTCCCTTGTTAAATGCCCTCGCCTTCGGCTCGGGCATTTAACGCGGGGAGCGGGCCTTTAATAGCCGGTAGAGCCCGCTACGGCAGGTTCTAAGGCTATATTGAACTAGAATACATCTTGAAGCAACAAATGGTAGGAGGTCCAGGTAAAGTAAATGTAAGGTCCAAAATGTCACCAATTCGAAGTCTCATGGCAACACTGTCACACCACTGCAGCTGTAAGTGCTACACAGAAGAGGTCACTGTCATGAACGCAGAACAGCAACTTGTGTGTTTGGAACTGTGCATCTCTTACAAGCGCGCTGGGTGGAACCACAGCGCTAATCTGTCCTCTGTCTGTATCACAAGTGTTATTTTATTTTTATATTTCATTCTATTATGGCAAAGTATTCTTTAGGACTGATTTAGTTTGATGCACTATCCAGATGTTCATTCACTCTGTGGAACATGTAAACGAGGTGTCTTACCCATAAGCCAGGATACTAAAAATAATCTAATATTTATTTTCCAGCACTAACCTGAGACTCTTGATTGTGTTATGGTATAAAATGTGTTGTTCTTTTTTCTTTTTACACTTTCTTCTAACTTATAGAGAAAAATGACTTGTATTTTCAGAATGTGATAATTACGCTTTGGGTGTGTTGCAGTTGCCATAACTCCTAAAGACAGTTTACTATAATCAGCTTCAATTTTAGTAGGGGGGAGGGGGGGGGGGGCAGGGGGCGCTGGAATGGAATAATTTCAGGGCTCTTTATTAATGTTTTATGGTTATTATATACTTATATATTATTCTATTACCTAAATACATCAACCAACAGTGATGTTTTTATGATTAATATATATGTATATATTCTATTACCTAAATATAGCAACCAACATCAGTTTACAGAGAAGCTATTTTATCCAGCCAATTTCGTTCAACGTTTAATCTTACGGATGTATATATCCGAAACTAGTCTCCGGGGTAGAGGGAGAGGGTATCTGACCTTATTCTTTTGCCTCGGCTACAAACTGGCATGTTTAGTAGCCTGACAACCTTAGGTGCAGGTTCGACATCTGTATAGTTCAATTGTCATGTTTTGCTGCACGTGTATTTTCTACCTTATGTTAGTATGAAGTCTGCTAAAATATGGCAATGTAGCCGGTCTGGGAGGGACGCATTGTACACATTTTGCACTTTTAGCGATAACCATAAATGTATTGCTAGTTTTGTATTTGAAATGATATGATCAATTAATTGTGAAATCTTGACTTTGCCAAGTCGTAGTGTTACTTTTGTAATGCAATGGTCTCAGTGAAATGAGTAGTACCGTAGTACGATATTGGCGTTTGCTTCAAACAGTGTGGGGGTGGACAGGCGGCCTGAATTGTACGAACTCATTTGTTTCTCGGTCTAGTAACCAGAGTAGGAGTTTAGTACTGGGGTACCAACGAGGTGAAGGTGAGCTGATTTGAGGATGGGGAAGGCCCGAGTCCGATTTGCCGCCGTCACCTACGAATGAGGGAAATATTTAGGTCAGGGGTGTCCAAACGTTTGAATCTGGTGGCAGGTTGCAGTTTTGTTTTCAACCACCGGGCTGGCGAGTCACATTTGAAGATACACAGGAAGTGCTGCCATCAGGAAGTGATGTCTCATGACCCTTGACTTCAAAGACATCACAAGAGGTGATCTTAAACGAAGACATATCTCAGGAAATGGCAATAAAATGGGTCAAAAAGACCATAAAATGTGTCAAAGTCAATGTAACAACACATAATGTAAAACGAATAATAAACTAAAGAAAACAATTATGCAAACGCATAAATAAAACACACAACTCATCTCTCTGACACAGAGCTGTGCACTGTACCCTCGGAGTGCACTGCAGATTACAAAACTCTGCATTTCAGCTATAACTACACCGAGTTTACACCGAGTACCCACGAGTTTACACCGAGTACATCATACTATTGCACAGGCACGCCGTTAAAGCAGGAAACACTCTGCTGTGCTTGCCACTGCATAAAGTACACTTTTGCCTTTAAACCTTTGATTGTTCTCTTTGAATCAAGTGTGATACATTTTTCACAAAAAAACACTTCATATATGAAGCAAATACACTGAATGTGTCGCAGCTTACCACTAGGTGCAAACTACACTCATTTGTCGAATATCAGCTTGCTATTTGAAGCAACAGACATTGCATTTCAAACAAATAAGCTCATCATTTGAGGCACGTGTCCCAAAATATAACCTATTATATTTTGTTTTCGTGCTGCTGTCTTACTGACATGCATACCCCCAACCTGTGGGCTCTGCTCAAGCTTGGAACTTGGAGTCCATGTTGCCAACATCACCACTGTGCCACTGTAACACAGACTTGGCATGTCCCACAAAAGGTTAAAATAGCGGAGTCTGTGTGAAGAGCAGGGGTGGCTCATTCGCAATGGCGAAGGAGCGTCACACCACTGGCTCGGTGCCAATATTTGATTTTCGTTATTTTTCAGCTGCAGGCCCTGAGCCAGCATGTGCAGGGCAGGGCTGGGCCATGGGAGGGGGAGGAAGAGTGGAGTGTGTGCACCTAAGTGTGCATGTCAGTTTGGCACATCCGGATTGGAGAAACAGCATAGACTCCAATGCACACTCTGAGCGACAGACCAAGATGCTCAGGCTAATCCTGACGCTGCTCTCATGCTAGGTATAGAATGAGAGCAGTGCCAGGATTGCATGGGGAGCCTGTGCTGGTGTCCCAGTGACTGCTGGGACACCAATACCATCGGGAGAACAGCGAGGCAGCCGGCGGAGAGGTAAGGTATTTTTTCAATGTATTTTTTATTATAAACCCCCCCCCCCGTTACCCCTACCCTTGAGATTTGTGTCGGACACTACTGGTGAAGAGGTTACAGGAGTAAGAATCGTTGATACCAAAGTGCTGTTGGGATCCTGGAAGAATCCCAAGACAACCAGATCTCAGGTGAGTTCTGAAGGGCTAGGGTGACATGAAATTGAGTTGGGAAACACGCAAGTGGCAGCCCAAGAGAGAGCGGAATGCCGTCCCCTGCTGCTTTCTTTGATGACCGGGCCTTGTGCCAGGTGGGACTGACAGTAACTGGTCTCACCTGCATTTATGCCATCAAATGACAACCACCATAGGTCAATAAGAAATAAGGAGAATTTCTGTCCTCTAGGACTCAAAGTCCCACGTGCTGCAGATGGGGATTCTGAATGTCCTGAGAGACTTAGGTCCAGATTTATGGAAAGTGGAGCTGCACTGAGTGCAGCACCACTTTCCCTGTGCCCCTTGGCACCTCCCTACCTCCACCGTTGTGTGCAACGTATTTAAAATACAGCGCACCATGGCGCAGGGTAGGGGGCAATGGCGTAATTTTTCATGACGCTATTGATAAACTCTGCAGGAGTAGCACCAAAATATTGGCGCTACTCCTGCAGAGTACATAGGGCCTCATTCTAAAGAATGGAAGCCCCTTTTAACGTCAGACGTTAAAAGTGCTGTACAAAATGGCGTAAGGATATCTCAGATTTCCTTACGCCATTTTTTGGGCTCCCCTAACAGGGAACGCTCCCTTTGCATACATTATCCCGGCGCAGGCATAATGTAGCGCAAAGGGTTACAGGGTGGTGCAATGCATGCATTGTGCCACCCTGTAAATAAGGCGCGGGGATTTCGTCCTCGTTGGGCCACATTAACGTAAAAAACAATGATGTTAATGTGGCGCAAGGTGGCACTAGGGGCCTATAAATATGCCACCTACTTTCACAGGGAAGAAGCTAATAATGGCTGCCTTCAAAGACCTACAAAAGCTACCCTTCAGATAAAATGGAGAACTACATTCAAGGAAGGGTCTATGGAGAAAATGAAAGGCTGAATCGGAGAGAAAGAACAGAACATAGGATCTCTGATACAGAGCATGGACACGCTATGAATAACAGAGGAAAACATGTATTAATGACCCAGAAGTACAGCCAATTTGAACATTTTGTGTTTGCCACGTTTCAAACCTAGAAGCCAAAGTGAAAGCATTAGAAAACAAAGCTAAATCCAGCAAGATTTGAGTCCTGGAGTTCCCGATTGGGTTTGATTCTATGGATATTGTGGAAGACTTACAGTCTTTTGAAGGAGAATCTACAGGGAGTGCAGAATTATTAGGCAAGTTGTATTTTTGAGGATTAATTTTATTATTGAACAACAACCATGTTCTCAATGAACCCAAAAAACTCATTAATATCAAAGCTGAATATTTTTGGAAGTAGTTTTTAGTTTGTTTTTAGTTTTAGCTATGTTAGGGGGATATCTGTGTGTGCAGGTGACTATTACTGTGCATAATTATTAGGCAACTTAACAAAAAAATATATATACCCATTTCAATTATTTATTATTACCAGTGAAACCAATATAACATCTCAACATTCACAAATATACATTTCTGACATTCAAAAACAAAACAAAAACAAATCAGTGACCAATATAGCCACCTTTCTTTGCAAGGACACTCAAAAGCCTGCCATCCATGGATTCTGTCAGTGTTTTGATCTGTTCACCATCAACATTGCGTGCAGCAGCAACCACAGCCTCCCAGACACTGTTCAGAGAGGTGTACTGTTTTCCCTCCTTGTAAATCTCACATTTGATGATGGACCACAGGTTCTCAATGGGGTTCAGATCAGGTGAACAAGGAGGCCATGTCATTAGATTTCCTTCTTTTATACCCTTTCTTGCCAGCCACGCTGTGGAGTACTTGGACGCGTGTGATGGAGCATTGTCCTGCATGAAAACCATGTTTTTCTTGAAGGATGCAGACTTCTTCCTGTACCACTGCTTGAAGAAGGTGTCTTCCAGGAACTGGCAGTAGGACTGGGAGTTGAGCTTGACTCCATCCTCAACCCGAAAAGGCCCCACAAGCTCATCTTTGATGATACCAGCCCAAACCAGTACTCCACCTCCACCTTGCTGGCGTCTGAGTCGGACTGGAGCTCTCTGCCCTTTACCAATCCAGCCACGGGCCCATCCATCTGGCCCATCAAGACTCACTCTCATTTCATCAGTCCATAAAACCTTAGAAAAATCAGTCTTGAGATATTTCTTGGCCCAGTCTTGACGTTTCAGCTTGTGTGTCTTGTTCAGTGGTGGTCGTCTTTCAGCCTTTCTTACCTTGGCCATGTCTCTGAGTATTGCACACCTTGTGCTTTTGGGCACTCCAGTGATGTTGCAGCTCTGAAATATGGCCAAACTGGTGGCAAGTGGCATCGTGGCAGCTGCACGCTTGACTTTTCTCAGTTCATGGGCAGATTTTTTGCGCCTTGGTTTTTCCACACGCTTCTTGCGACCCTGTTGACTATTTTGAATGAAACGCTTGATTGTTCGATGATCACGCTTCAGAAGCTTTGCAATTTTAAGAGTGCTGCATCCCTCTGCAAGATATCTCACTATTTTTGACTTTTCTGAGCCTGTCAAGTCCTTCTTTTGACCCATTTTGCCAAAGGAAAGGAAGTTGCCTAATAATTATGCACACCTGATATAGGGTGTTGATGTCATTAGACCACACCCCTTCTCATTACAGAGATGCACATCACCTAATATGCTTAATTGGTAGTAGGCTTTCGAGCCTATACAGCTTGGAGTAAGACAACATGCATAAAGAGGATGATGTGGTCAAAATACTCATTTGCCTAATAATTCTGCACTCCCTGTATAAGACAGGTGCAGGCGCTGAAGGTGAGCCGATTGCAAATTAGAGACTCGACAGGAAAGAGATCTGCTGTGGGTACATTACTGGAAGACAAAGCAGCTTCCATGCAGCGTGTATAGATTTCGAAGGTGGTTGACAGGAGAGGAAAGATCATGGAACTAGGGGCCAGATGTAGCAAAATGCAAAATTGCGACTTGCAATTTGCGAGTCCATCCGACTCGCAAATTGCAAGTCGCAATTTGCTATGCAGTACAGTGTCTCAGACACCGACTGCGACTCGCAATGGGGTCGCAATGACCCACCTCATCAATATTCATGAGGTGGGTCGCAATTTGCGGCCCCATTGCGAGTATAGGCACTCGCTAACATGGAGGCCTGCTGACGTCAGCAGACCTCCATGTTCGTGACCTGCTTTTAAATAAAGCAGTTTTTTTTTTTTAAGTGTAGCCCGTTTTCCTTACTGGAAAACGAGCTGCACTTAAAAAAAATCCGAAACCTTTAGTTTCGGTATTTTTTCAGGGCAGGGAGTGGTCCATTGGACCACTCCCTGCCCTGAAAAAATCTTTTTGGGTCCAGTCACAAACTGGAAGGGGTCCCGTGGGGACCCCTTCCAATTTGCGAGTGGGTTACCATCCACTTGAAGTGGATGGTAACTGTGATGCCATTTGCGACCGCGTACGCGGTCGCAAATGGTATTGCATCCCACAGCGACTCGCAAATAGGAAGGGAACACCCCTTCCTATTTGCGAGTCGGAAATGCATATTGCGAGTCGGTAACGACTCGCAATATGCATTTCTGCATGGCAAACCCACGTTTGCGACTCGCAAACGGTTTGCTACATCTGGCCCTAGAATCCATATGCTTCCAGAGCTCAACTCAATGACACTGAGGAGCAGGTAGGGCTTGCAAGTGAACAAGAAGTTTATTGCATGAGGTATGAAGGCTCGTGTATGGTTCCCTACAAGACTGCACATTCTAGTTAACAACAAGACGTACATGTTTGTCAGTACCGAAAAGCAAGATAATTGGTTGATTCTACAATAGATCGTGTGTAGCAGCCACCGCGAGAAAGGGATAGCCCTTCCTTGGTGGCTCTTCTTCATGCGCTGCAGCCTGGAACATAGGTCTGGGTCAGATGTTATTTTAATTTCTGGGGCGAGAAAAACCAACACTGTGTGAGACCCTCTTATGTGACACATTGCTAAAGACATTATAGTTTGTATAAAATGCTGGTTGATGTTATTTGAATGAGAAATATTGATGAATATTTCTGAGCATATGTTGATGCTATTTGTTTCTGATAAAATATTTAAACCTAAAGCTATTATGCAGTGAGGTGGCACGTTTTCATGAACATATTAGGGGAATTCTATGAGCAAAACTGCCAGGTTCAAAGATGTTAAACTACAGTGCTGAATTCTCACCAGTAGATCCGATCTGCACAGTAATCTCAGGGATAGTCGCAGATAAAGCAGCTCTGGGAACCACCAATGGTGAGGCTAATCGGGAACAATAAAGACAATTCTTGTCTTACCCTGTTTCATACAGTCTTAGCCTGTTTCAGTTTGATGACTACATTTGAAAGTGAAGAGGTAAAAGAAATGTGTGTGTATGCCCGACTCCTCAAAGGATATTTCACTAGAATGCCATGCGTTTTGTCTCAGTACCCAGACACAATGTGGATCGGAGGAATATCTGTCACTGTCAACTCCAGCACTTGTATTATTGTCTATCATCTAACTCCGAGTGTAAATTTGTTTTCTCAAATTCTTGAGTACCGGCTCCAATGATCATATGTGTAGTGTCTCAAAGAAAAGATGTGTATGCCAGAGGACATCAGACTTGGGAGTAAAGCATCTGTTGAGGCAGTATGTTACCACTACTTCAACAGTCTTACACCAGGAGCTATTACATTGTGTTAAGTACATTAGGGAATAATACAGCACAGGTAAGTTCTGCTATGTTCAAAATGGGAATACTTTACTTTGCAGAAAATTCTACATATGTTTAAATGAGTGTAACTATATATGTTGAAAATGGGCCCTTTCTACAGTGTCATCCTGATTTTTTTAGCCTTTTTGTCGGTGGTGGCTGGTGAACTTTGAAAGTGGTGCAGTATAAATGCCTTCCCCAAATATATCAGAGAGAACAAAGCAAGCAAATCCAACTACCTCTCAAAGGGTTAGAGAGAAGGGAGTTCTCCACACCTACAATATTTTGAAAATATGGGTGCAAATGACACACTTTACGGAACAATTTTCACAAACATTTGTTTGAAATTCTGAGATTTTTAAGACTCTATTTAAATATTACAGTGTTCTCATGGTGTGACAGGTAAGCCCTAGCCACCTTAGCATTGTCATTTAGCATCCTTAAGAAAACTTTCAAAAAATATGGCAAGGGTTTGTGTTTTCAGCTCTTTCCCTAGGTATTAGATTTTTATAGACTACCTAGGTTGACTAATATCTGTGATCATGACTTAAGTTACATTTCTACAAAGATCATCAAATTGGAACACTGCCTTCTCATTACTAATTAAGCAAAGGTGGCTGAGTTAATAAATTAAAAGGGAGAGCTGAGCCAATGCTCTGGCTTGGCTCTAAGAGCCCATACACAAGCCATGAAACTGTTTGGCATTGAAATCGTGCAACATAAGTCAAGTGAAAATATGAAAAAATATCTCCAAGGTTCAAAAAAGTGATTTTCTTGTTGAGGAGTTTCTCCCTAGAACATTAGATTGTACATGTATTTTGAGAGGCATTTATTAGAAGTTAAAAAAAAATCTTAGAAATATTCATGCCTCTTGCCCACCAACGACAAAGTCTGTAGTGAACCAAAAGGCAAGTCATTGGTCATGCTCACCGTATTTGTGGCCGAAGATGTCATTATACATGGAGCAACATTAATATCTATTAAAAAAAGAGAGGTTTTTGTACAGCACAGATCTTTAACTCATGTATTTGAAGGTGCTCTCATATGAGATGATGAAGAAAAAGGAGACATGGCGAAGTAAAATAATTGCATAGGAGCACACAATTTGTTAATGAGAAACACAGGATTGATAAACAATTTTTCTGCTTTCACACTGTGCAATTCAGCCACTGGATTGTTTTTTTCTCTCTCCCATGTGTACTATGTGAGTTTTGACCACTGACTCCACATTGCACTTAGCCTAGCAGCACACCGTCACGTTAGTGACCACCAGCTTCATTTTGCCTATTGACTTCATTTTAGCTTTAGCCACTGCCACGTTAAAAGCTGCAAGTAGTTTTCCACATTGTACAATGTGCACATGTTTTTATTTTTCGTGTTCTTTCCCACCAAGGGCTTAGGCTGATAAGAATGTACTAAAACAGCAGTGAACAGTCTTGTTTTAAATTGGCACGTTGGGATTGTGGCCAAGTCCCAACAAGTTATTTTCAAAGCTGGCCTAAAGCAATCAGCATTTTTTGAACAAAGACTTCTGCAGTGAGAGGGAGGTTCTAAAATTGTCCTCTCTTGTTTGTTCAGAATATAAGAGGCCGAGACCAGATGACTGGGGACTTAGAGTGTTTGCAGATCTCAGGCATATCCAGGACTCCTGAGTGTGTCATCCTTCCTGTGAGGATAATTAATCTCTCTCTCTCCTCAATCGATTCTGCGATCTGGCAATCGGATGCTGAATAGGAGGAAGATGAAGCAGTTTTTCCCTTGCCTCATGGTGATGCATATTTTTTTATTCATTATTTGCTTTGCATGATAATATAGATACATATATTTGCTGTGTATATTGCAGTGGAGAATCATTTGTACATGTTTGCCTTTCATTGCTGTGACCATTTTTAAACGTGTGCTTTCAGCATGCTAATCTCCTTTTATGAATCTTGCGTAGTGAAATAATAAATGTCTTCTTTGGACTAAGAAGCGCATTTCAGAGTTTTTTGTCAGTGCGTGAGTGTTTCAGCTCGGTAATTAGTGAAGCAAAACACCATTTAACATTAAAGATTACTCCACTATCTTTAACTTAGGGACATGGGGTGAGAGTGTGGGTGGGAAGCAGAAATCACACACTGTTTTCAACTATGGTCTTTGGAGAGTTTCCAATTTGTCTTTACCTTACAGTTACATGGCAGCTACAAGCTGGATAATTTGCAGAGTGGAAAGTTTTGTTACAAAGTGAGCCAAATCAAAAATTTATCAACATAAATTTTATTTCTATTAAAAGCTCCAGTACCGTTGCCAAGAGCAAAAAACATTTCTAGAGAGAACAAGGTTAAGATACTTAGTAAACTGATGGTCTTAATGGAGGATTAATGACCATGGAATAATGCTCTCTCTCTGCCTTCAACTTTTTTGTGATGCTATTTAATTAAGCAAGGGCAATAGCAACTGTTTAATTTTCAATGCAGATCATGCAAGCCCTTGCTAAGGAGTTTGTGTCTGCCTGAACCCTAACTAAATACCTGAATATTTGCCTCAGACAGTAGCCTTCAAAAATATGCCACATAAACAAATACAAATTTTCACTGTGACCATTTTCCACAAGAGGCATCAGAAAGAGGAGTCGAGAGGCTTTTTTCGTACTGATGGTGATGGACATGAAATGTCTGAAGTCATCCATATGATGCTGAGCTGTAACAAGCAGCACCCATGGACCTTCTGTTATAGTGGGCTGCCCCCCTTCCCGTGAAGCATAAATCTTCTTGGGTGATTTAGGGATGGCGAAGAGAGCGTCCAGAGATGCGCAGACAAAATAGTTTGTTGGTGGAAGCACGCCTAAACAAAGAGCGTAATACACTTAAAAAAAAAGAGAGTAACACTACGCTCTTTCATTCAGTAGCAGCAGGATGACTTTTTTATTTTCTCTCTGCTTCTCTGATCATTAAAGGGGTGGAGCAGCCGGTGTACTCATTATTAACGAGCCGCCACTGCTTTCTGCTGTAACCTAATCTTGTTGCCTATAGAACTCTGTGCACTTTGCCCCTGCTAACCAGTGGTTAAGTGCTTGTGCTCCTCCTTTCAATATGGTAAAATTGGTATACTCCTGATTGGCATATTTAACTTACTTGTAAGTTCTTATTATATGGTGCCAAGGTGTAACCAGGGCCTAAAAGGTAAATGTCACAAGTGGACTGCAGCACCTATTGTGCCATCCACTACAGTTACAATGTGAACATGACTGCAGGCCTGCCACCGGTAGCCTGGTAATGCAGGTTTAATTGAAAACATAAACTGCGAAAAGAACCCCTTTTGATAGGCCTAAACCTTAATATTTATAAGTTTCCCATTAGTAGGCCTTTTTTGGCAATAAGGACAGGATGCACAGTAATAAAAATGTAGGACATGTAAAAGTTTCATGTTAAAAATGTCTTTACAGTCAAACGCTATTCCCACTGAAGCAGGCTGGTCCACAGTAAAACACTGGGATGAAATATTAAATACTAATGCTGTACTTGGAAATGAGATTAGCTAGAAAAGAATTAAATAAGTAACTTTAAAAGTTGTTAAAAATCCAATTCAATGATGAAGTCAGATTTGTTCTAAGTATTACAGAAAAGTAACTTTTAAAGAGTTACCTTGTCCTGTTTGAAGTCCCTGGCTAAGGGCCTGATTTAGAGTTTGGCAGACGGGTTACTCTGTCACAAACATGACAGCTATCTTGTCAGCCGTATTACAATTTCCATAGGGTATTAATGGAATCATAATAGGGCGGACAGGATATCTGTCACGTTTGTGACAGAGTACCCCAAACTGCCAAATTCTAAATCAGGCCCTCAATCTGCATTTGGTTCTCCCACTTTGGCCAACCAGTATTCAGTATTTAAGTAGGTGATAATGAGGTGTGAACTTGCTCACAGGATCAAACCAATAGGCTGACCTGAATGGGAAGAGATGAACCTTCTGAACATGACAGAATATGCAAGGGGGGCTGGGAGGATCCTTTTTTACATTAAAGTGTCAAGTCCTCCTTGAATGTCACATCCTGTTAGACAGGTCTGCTGGGGCTTTTCATGTGACACTTGGGACAAACCTTAAGATGCCTTTCCTGTTATAGGCAAATGTTTGCTGACATTTGGGCAGGGCCTATCTGTTGTCTCCCAGCTAGTAAGGCACAAATTGGAGTGGGCCTCTTTAGACATTGCAGTGTCACAGCCTGTGCGACAGGCCTGCTGGGTTTACATACACAATCTGAGGTGCACTTCAAAGGAGAGAAATAGAATGGCAAAAACATTTGTGTGTATTCACTGTCTCGTTGATGAATGCTCAGCTCTGTTATGCCAAACATCTGTCTCAAAGGTTGTTGTGGGTAAAGGGACTGCGTAAATCTGAAATGTAGATTTAGATACTGGAGTACACTAGATTTACCATAGTACACTCCGCCCTGCCCCCCCCACACACACAGCCCTTAGAGCCCATGTTTACTGTGACCAAAAACGTCAGCCATCAGCCATCATGAAAATGCACAAAGTTGGTAGGTTAGGCCCGGGAACCTTACTTCATTGGTTAGGGCGTCCCCTGAGGTCATTTCTACCCACAACGCACACGCGTGTGCCAGGCATAAATGGGGCATCTCCAGACACCCACTTCAGAACACTCCTGAACTTGTGGAAGACCAGAAGAGGGCTATACCTGCTGTCTGCAACCTAAGAAGAGCTCTGGAGGACTGAACCTGCTCTCTCCCTTGTACCCAAAGTATGGTGCATTTTGTCAGTATGACAGAATGTTACACATGAGTGCTGCTGTGCAGAAGCTTATGGAGTCAGCCTGTGCTATCCATAGTATGTTGGTGCTGAGAAGAAGAGAACATGAGATAACCATCAGTGGAAAGCTGAAGACAGAGGAGTAAGGAATAGAAGCATAGAGAGGTGGAGGTCAGGAAAAAAGGTTTTATAGATAGCTCTGAGAGACGTCTCCCTACAGCTAGCCACATGTGTCATATACAACTAGAGAGTTACCAGGAACCTCTCTCAGAGTAGCCTGAGAGTGGGCCTGTATTTCTGCGAATTCAAGAGGCTTTTTCAGTGAACCAAATTACCATGGTCAGTAGAAGAGCTGTTGATTAGAGAGAGAAACTATGAGATAAGTAGTACTGTGGGTGAATTACTAAGATTCCATCCTCGAACAACAGGAAGGTAATGGAATCAATCTGCGGAAGGCATGTAAAAAATACGACAGACAGTATGTATAAGTACTAATAGAGTGAAGGATTAATCTAAAAGAAATAATAACAAGGACATGTGAAGATACATTTGTTCATAGATTTTCTCCAGCCAGAGTCACTATAATCAGTGTGCATACATGCCAATAGATCTGATTCAGGAGGGAGACTCCCGATTTATGAAGCCAAAAAATGGCTTTGTCTTGGCTGTCTGAAAATGCCTCTCCTTCAATATAAGTCTATGGGGAAATACATTCTCCAGAATATTATTTTTATTAAATCTCCCACTTTGCTATTCTAAAGTGTTGGAATGTATGAGTAAGTAACCTATAAAATCTCTTGAATGCAGCCTATACCCTGAAGGGATTGCATCCGGACACTCATATTTCAAAAAAGTCAATCTGAAGGTGTGAATTTAATATAAATTAAAAGTATAAACAGAAAAGAGCAGAGACTAAAACTCAGTGATCGACAGTGCACAGAATGGAAACATGACTTATCTTTAATTAAACAAAGCAATGTCCTCTGATGGCAGCAGAGAAAAGCACAAGAGTCAGGGGGCCAGATTACTAAAAAGTGGCGCAGCACGGTGCTGCGCCACAATTTTGCAGCGCTGCGCTACATCACATTAGAAACGCAGGGATATGCCATATATATACCAGAATACATAAATTGAGCTGTTTAACGCCAATGCAGGTATCCTTGCACCATCCTGCACATAAACAATCACCAATGACAATTTGGCACTTGTGTGTGTGCTGCAGAATGCAGTGCCTTGCTAATGCCACCCCTGGGATGGTGTTAGATTTTGGCACTGTCTCAGGTTTACGAAAACGCACAAGTCTGAGGCAGCATCAAAATGCAATGGGTTCACTGTGGCATGCAAACAACAACACCCATTGTATGCCCCTTTCACGCAAAGGGATGCATTTGAAGGGGCCGTATTAACAAGGTGGCGTTAAGCTGCAAAAAGTGGCTTAACGCCACCTTGTAAATACAGCCCAGGGCATTGTGCCAACAGAGCGTCACCAAAAGTGACGCTCCGTTGGCGCTAGGGGCTCTTAAATATGCTGCTACCTCTTCTGCTTCGTTATTTGTAAATAAAGAAGAACTAGCGCCGAAGGCCTTTATTACAAGCAAAAGATCCACTTTTATTGGCCCAGGATGAAGGGTATGGTAATCAGCTAACACTTTCATAATAAATATTCATAACAGAGCGAAAACCCTAAATATATATCTAAGTGATTCAGTCTCCAACTGATTTGTTAATACTTTTTTACCCCGGGGCAGCTGGTTGATCTGCCAGTGGTGTTAAAGGCACAATGCAAATTTTTGCTTTCTAAGGCAGTACTGCCAATCTGCTTGCTGTCATCCTTTTTACAGTTTAAAAAGAAGCATTAAGAACTTCTGTCAGCTGAGGACTAAAATAATGGTCAATTTATACTTGTGTGTTTCTTTCTATGAACACGAAATAAGAAAATGCGCCTTGGATAGGTAAATATATTTAACAAGCATTTGCAATGCAATGGGTCTCAAATTTGCTTGAGTTAGAGCTATTAGCGTTGTAAATTCCTAACTGGACTGTTCTTGCCACATAAATTGAAAATGAAAAGTAAAACAGTTGACAGAAGCAAGTCTATTCAAAGTGCCACGGCCACCATGTGCATGAGAGTTATTGGCTCCCTGTATGAATGTCTAGACAGCATCGCGGCTGGGATGAAAGGCAAACCGAAAGAGGTGCCATCACACGCTGTAACAGGAGGAAGCGTGACGTAATGTGATGGCCAACAAATATGTACACTTAGTGAAATCACCTGGGAGGAAACAACACACAAAGGAGGGACATTTCACAAAATGCACCAATAAAAATGAAGCATTTAAGACAAGCACAACAAAGAATGAATAGCAAGAGTGGGCGTGGTTAAAAGCCCACGGAGCTATTACAACATGCCAGAGCGCTTGCGCGCTCAACCCTGAAAAGGGAAAAGGACACAAGCACTTTCCAGTAATAGAGGGTGAGTCTGAAATCTGATCTAGGCAATATCAGGTAGGAGAATAAGAAATGCCTTCCAGTGATGCTAGATAGACGGATTGTACTCTGGGGGTTTACAGAGAAGCCACAACAGTCATTAATCTCATTGCTCCCACCACCCTCAGAAACCTATGAAGCAAATGGATTCAGTCGTGAAGGTGTGGAAGGGCTACGACTGCCATAGTATTCAGATGCTGTGGAGTATTTCTATTTGACGACTTTCCAATACAATTGTGAACACATGTCACTGAACAGAGTTCAACTAAGAGCTTTGCTTCAGTGTTATTTCAGATAGGAGGGTTCTCCTAAAGCTCTCCTACAGCGAGAAGATGCATTTGAAATGTATGAGCAGGGGTAATTTGTTTAAACGTTATTGATCCAACAGTGAAAAACATGCACCTCCCTTGCTCAGAATAAGATGTTCTGACCGCAACACCTAAAAGTAAGTAGGCCTACAATGTAGTAATGAAGTTACATCTCATAGCACTCATTTTGCTTACAATTTTTAATGTAGGTAATTAATACAGCAGCAGTAATCCTCCACACCCCCAACTCAGATCACGGAAACCTTACCTGTCCTTTGGTAAGCTGATAAATTGCTAGTGTTGCAGCTAGGTGCTGAGCCTGCATGCTATCCTCTGTCACAATTGTAGGACACACCGATATTTTTTCGTCATTGGGTTTTGTAATCTTCACCCTTCAAGATTAAAAAACACATGTATTGGGTAAAACAGTCAAAGTATATAACATCAAAGATAATTTATTTATTTTTTTATTTTTAATTTTCTTGGACTATGTATGAAGATCAGAATTGAGAATGGGGCAGCAGTGAACCTTACAAACGAACAGGATTTATGAATCACGCGTGTGAATACAATGTGCACCTAAATACAATACACAGCTCAATGAACACATACATATTCCAAATAAATATTAACATGCTTTATAGCAAAAAGAAGGGCTATGTTGTGATGAGAAGGTAGTAGCAAGGATGCAGCAAGAATATAGTATAACAGTATGTTTTGGTTTTCTCCTGAGGAATATCAAAGTTGGGGATAGTGGGAGGTGCAGGTCATTCCAGAGTCTTAAGGCTTCACAGATAACTGCATCAGGATTTACTAATATGCCGATGATCAACAACTATAAATGAAAGTTTCCTCTGCTTCAGCCATCCCATGTCTCAAACAGTCCTCGTATATCATCAGACCTAGGTGTCCAGCGCCTACCTGAAACTCACCTCAACAAAGAGAATTCCTGCTATTTCCCAAGAACAACAAACAAGATGCAGTGCAAGCCTGGCTCAATGATGACAAGGTCTTTTTACTCTTGAACTTGAGACAAGAGAAAAGATCTCTGGCAAGAAGCCCACCTGTGGGGCTTGTTGCACTGTGCAGCACCAGCCCAACCAGGAGCACAGACCGATAATGAAACATGCCACCTTTTGTTGGTTGAGGGCTTGTGCTACATAAAGGAGATTCTTCGTATGAACTTAGTAGGCTAAAGTACTGAATGTGGTTGAATAAGCCTTTACAACGTAACTGCACACCTAACAGTTTAAAAATAAAGTCCCATATTTATGAATGGTTAGTGTTGCTTTAGCGCCATTTATTTTGGCACTAAAATGGCGCTAACCTAACTCCATATTTATACTTTGACACTAGACCCGTTTAGCGTCAAAATATTGGAGTTAGCACCATGTATAGGATGTGCAAAACCACCTTGCATCAATGAGGTGCAAGGTAGGCGTTCCCCGTCCTAAACGCGGACGATAACCCCCTAGCGCCGTATGTATCTCCAGGCATAGAAACGAAACGCAAGGATGAGGCGGACCTTAATAATGGTGCTAAGCCTGCTTAGTGCCATTATTTAACACCTGGGTCAGACCAGGTGTTAGGGTGCAGGTAGGCCCATTTCCATGGTGGAACACCTTGGAATGAGCACAAAGATGTCCACCTCAAACCCCAGGAAAACCACCACCCACATCACAGGGACACTGCAGGAGGAGGACCCCATCCCAGGTGAGTTTAGATAAGTATAATTTTTTTCTTTATAAGTGTAATTGGGGGTCTCTTACATGGGACCCCCTGCCTGGCAGTAGGTATGTTGGGTTTGCCCCGGGACATTAGTCGCTTGTGGTGGGCATTGGGGTGGTGGTAATGAATCCTGTCAACACTTAGACAGGAGTCATTATTTGGCTGCTTGAGCATCAAAAAGTGACGCTACCTAAAGTCATTTCAGACCTACTAACGCCATTTTCTCTTACGCAATCCCTGACCGGCTAGTGTCTTTTTTTTTTCCAAAGCTAGTCATTCCTTAGCACCATCTTGCATCATTTAATAAATATGGTGCAAACATGGCTCTAAGGAATGGTGTTTTCATAAATTTGGGCCTAAGTCTAATTGGGTCATTCCAAAATCTGTAAACAATTCTTAACCTCTCAAGACAAAGAACCTTCTTTACCTGAAAGCTTGCAATCTCTAGTAAACTCATGCCAGTGTGGGTGGAAAGCCTTTTCTGTGAAAATATTTGTGACCCACAGCGGGGCTGTATGGGCATCCTTCTGACCAAAATGACTACCATCCACTCTCTGGGATGTGGAGGGCTGACAATGGTGGCAGCAGTAAAATTGTAGTGGCAAGACTTTACATGTCTCTATCAGGGAGAGTCCCTTACTGCCTTCTCCTTAATGTTTTCAATTGGCCTGCCAGTACCTTGAAACCCAGTCCTTTGCCCGCCCATGTGAGACATGACTGATGAATGTGAATACAATAGTCTGTGTATAAAAGATGTATGTGGAGCGTGTGTAACAGATGGAGCTGCAGCCAGACTGGAATACATTTTGTCTTTTCAAATTCCCAGTGGTACCTAAGATGGAGGGATCCTCAGACAGCAATGTGAACTGCACGGCTCCTCCCGTACATTCCAGAGATCATTTGTTGTAAGTTGAATTTTGGGTATGGAGGAGAGGTGACAGAGTCCACTTGAAGTTCAGGGAGTTTCCTGTGCCTCTTTCCTGCCTCACTGTTTACTGGGATGGCTATTGTCCGCAACTCAACAACTAGTTTGGTGGGGACTGACTCCTTTGCTTTGTATCCTTACTTTGGGTTTCCCCTGACAGGAGACTACTATCTCCCATGTCCCTGCAAGACTCTGACAATAAAGATTACGACTGGACTTGTCTGAGTGGAAAAATACAATTAGCAGAAACTGCCTAGAACTAGTCTCAGAGCTGAATGCTGGAATACATAAATGTTGTCTGCAACTTTGGTATACAGGTGGGACAGAAAGATCCTACAAGGGTGTCAAGACTTCTCTATTATAATCCAGGGTGTCCCCAACAGTGGTGCCTGGGAAACTGTCTGTGCACCAGACGTGGGGTATTTACTGCCATCTCCCAATGCCAGGATCAGCACCAGAAACCTTCTGAGTTCCAACAGCTTAACTGGAGAAGATGCCTTGACCGTGCATTGAGATAGAGAGAACTGACCTATTTCCCAAGAGAAGCAGAGGAGTGGTGCCCTTGCGCAAGAATACATTGTTCTAGAGGAGAGGGACTGTAAAGGTGCAGAGGAGGGATGAACTCAAGTCATCTGCTGCACACATGGAATGGCCTGCACTGTTTTGCTATGGTGAAGACTCAGAGCCCTGAAGAATTTCAGAAGCGTAAACTGAAATGTATGCTTCTGGAATCAGAGGGTATTGTGGAACTCGACACTGTCTGAATTCTGCCCAACAGAACAAACACCATGAAGCACCTGGGCGCTAGAAAGTTCTGACTGCTTCCTGTGGTTTACTACAAAAGGCTTGAACTATCAGAGAAGGTACCACAATGAAGGAGAAGGCTTTAACCGATTGAGAGTACTCATCGCTATGAACCAAGGTTGGACACCTAGCCTGTCTGAGTGGTGGGTTTAGTGACTGGGCGTAAGAAAAAACTTAAGTGGCAAGAGCCACTGGACAATGAGCACAGAGACCCCTCTTCAATTGATACTGATTCTGCTGCTGCTTAACTGAATCAGCGCGTGTGACCATATGAGATGTTCCAGGGCACGGGAGGGAGGGAGTGCACTCTAGCAACTGCATAGGCCAGGTCTCCCTCCCAGAGGACAGTAGTCATCCTACATCCAGGATAATTCCAGAAACTGTTTTGCTTTGTCAGAAGGATACTACTGAAAACTCTCCCACATAAACAGCATAGACTGACTCCCAGAAACTATTATAAAATATTACTTAGGTTCATAGAAATGACTGTTGCCCTCTGACAGGATGTACAGGATGATGCTGTGTGTGAACAGTAAAGTATTTACTATTTTAAGGCAAGGTACCGACTAAATATAGCTTTGTTAATCTCTACTAGGGGAGTGTGTTCTTAGTCTCTAGTCATGTATTACCTCACTAGGTAAGCCTCAAAATGCGTGACTTCACTACCTTGAGGGTCAAGTGCTAAAGGATTGTATATGGAGCTCAATTTTGGGCTCAATAGTGAGGCTAAGCATCTGAACATCAGTGCTAATAAAGCTCTGAATGTCCCAATCTGAGCTCAGTAGCCTATAATTGCTGTTAGAAGGTTCCCAGGAGTCCTGCAAAAAACATGTTGCATTTTAAACTCTCACACATATGTTTCAGGGGAGCAAGGCCATTAACCTTTTCACAGCTGAGGCGTCTGTGAAGCTCTGTTTTCAAAAACATCAGTATTAATTTCTTCAAACATGTACTCCTTCAGTCTATTCACCCATAGAAACTATATGGGTCATTGTAGGCATTGTTAGGTGGGTGTGTATATAGGCAAATCCTGCATCAGTATCTTGTTGAAGTCTTACGATATAATGTAGAGAGTTATTCATTTTCTCAACAAATGTGCGCAATATTTTAGTTTATTCAAATGGACAAGAATAAATCTCAGAACAAAAACTGGGAAATGTTGCCCAGAATATCTGGTGTGTGGTAGTATCAAGTGGGTTATTATAGGCAATGTAGTCTGTAAAATTAATTAAATAACATAAGCACAGATCATTAAGTTGGGTAAAATCACTGCTGTTTATGGTGCACTGTTATTTGATGACAAATAGCAATCCCAGGACTCTCATGATACAAGGCAGGCTTGCCTTGACCTGGCTCTCTGGCCAGGAGAATGCACTGACCATGATGTCTATCTGATTTTCAGCATTTGTTTTTGAATATACTGTAATTCCATCCAGCTTCTCACACAGGAACATTTCTCTGCCAAGGCATCAACAATGTGTGATCCCCCGGGTAACTCCTACTCATTGAGGTACCAGACATGCATGGATTTTCAATGGATTTTGGGTTCCTAGATGATGAACTGGATGCAGTGCATTTAAGAAATATGGAAAGCACCTGAAAGTGTTATGCCAGTTTAGAATAGCTGTTGTTTGGTTGCACCAACAGCACCATTATGAGTGGAAGAAGCTGCGAGTTTATGCTCTTTTTGAGGAGCCATCCACTGATAGGCTAAGAAAAAATCCAACCAGTGCCCGGCTCCTAGATGGGGCACAGAATTATGCAGCTGTTCCACAGAAAGGAGCCAGATGTGGTTTGGCTTTCCTTTTGGGCTAGAACACAAATACACAGCTCCTTTCACTCAAAATTCTTCCTGTGGACAAAAAAGAATTTTGAGAAAGACTGCTTAACATGAACCAGGACGTGAGCCAGTAACTAACCACTTGCTAGTTTGTTTCTTCTGCTGTTGGCAGTCGAGGGATGGGAGAAGAAGGTTGGTTGCAGCTCATTTCTCTTCTACCAAAGATATATAATTTTTTAGCATCCATATGGAATCACCCATATATATGTCCACTAACTCTTCCGTTTCTCCCATTATTCCATACATTAATATGCCCTCTAATAATTTAAATGCACCTAAGACACTAATGCCACCCAAATCTCCATCCAATTAAAAATAGAAACAATAAGCGAGGTATTTCTAAGTGGCTAAAAATTGTTCAGCATTTTATAAAAATGATTGTCTTCTGTTTTAACAGCTCTAAGAATGAGATCTTAAAACTATGAAGAATCGAACATGAAACTACGAATATCTGGAGACACCTCCAGCTGCTCCAAAAGACAAAGAATCAGTGAAGTTTATTTGTCGCAGACATTATATTCGTACAAATTCACTCTGCAGTTAAATTACAACTGTACATTTACAGAAAACTCCTTCAGCTTTTTTAAACTGACCACATGGTGAATGTTTATGAGAGCTCGTGTTCGCAGCCCTGGGCCATTACAATGTGATGTATACCAGGCTTCCAAGATATTCACCATTTGAAAACACTGCAAAGGCAGAGAGGGAGGTGTGTATACATCTTTGCACAGAGACCAAATAAAACTTTGAAACGCTATCCATTAGCTCCCAGTGCATGCAAGGAGAGAATAGGGGATGTTCTGCATCACACATAAGATCTACTGAGGCAAAGGCTCAGAATGTAGGCAGAAAAACACACCTAGAATCGGCCAGTCACAAATTTGGGGCCGATCATCTAATGATCAGCAAGCTTACTACCAAAACACAGAGGCAAATCGCTGGGAGCCTAGGACCCATGCTCTGAAGTGCCCTGAACTTGATGACAGAACTTAACCCTAACCATTTGTGGGTCAAAAGATTCAAGAAAATTGAAATGTTGACAATTACCAACTACTGATGCCTTTGTCTCAAGGGGAAGTGATGGAGGAATATCGGTAGGAGTACAGCCAAACATTCTAGCTCAAAAAGAAGAGAAGAAACATGTTTGACAAAATTGGTAACAGATTTAAAACAGAAAAAACACGGGTTGGCATATTTAAAAAATGAAACAACAAAAGGGACAAATAGGCCAACCAATAACGTCGTCTCAGAGGCCGGCCTACTAGACATACTTCCCAACCCTCGATGAAGACTACAGAATACTACAACACTGGATCTATCACCTTTGACATCTTATACTGCTGAAATGGCAGCATCATGTTTGTTAGTTTTTAAGGCTTCTACCTTAGCTAGCAGACCTTTAAAAAAATCGGTTAAAGGCAGCTTCAAAAAAGGAAATATGGAGGGGGGCATCAAACAAAGATGAGGGGAATGAACTTACAACCCAAAAATCAATAGCACTACAAACTCAAAATGAGTTATTCATCTATCTTCCACTTCTATGTGAAGCAGAAATTATTTTATTAAACAGGGATTTAGGATTTTAACAGTCACACACACAACTTTTTAGGCCGATGATTTGATTTTTTGAGTTTAAAGACTGCTAGGACTAATATGCTCTTTTCATGTTTGTCACTGGCGTGGCATCTTAAAGCCTGTGCATTATTGGCTACAGTTGGTTAATCACCTTCCAGGAAAAAAATTCCATGCACAGGGTAACGTTTGAGCCTACAGCAGACTATGCGAGGCAAGTAAATTCATATAAAAATATAAAGTATAATTTATACACATTACGTTTTATTAGCTTCTACACAAAATAACATTTTTACTTAGCCTTTTTTTTTATGGTGGCAAGGGTTTCTTTGAATGGAAAACAAATGTGTATGATGAATTACATGAAATGCTAACAAAATGTGGCCCTGTGCATATTTTGGAGATTGTGTGGAAAATCAGTAGGGGGTCTAAATTTGATCTGGGCTTGCGTGTAAGGGGGTTCAAAAGGAAATCACGAAACGGGGGCTGTTTCTCTAAGAAACTGACTATAGTTGATAGGAAAATGTTACTTTCCTGTAACTAAAGTTCTTTAATTGATTCACATGCTTGATTTATTCCCATCATAAGGCTGGGATTGCTTACTAGTAAGAGAATTACAAAAGCTGCATTAAAATGGGAAGATGGACCATTATATGTGGACATATGAAAGATAGTAACGCTGTAGAACTGCAGTTACAAATCATTTTTTCTCCTGTAATACACCTTTGATAAATTCATACATTTGAATAGTGATGACCAAGCAGGACAGGCACAACAGGATGAAGCACACCTTAGATTAATAGATTCAGTAGCATTGTCAACCTCTGGCTAAGATATCCCAACAGCTGGTTTGCATGAATATACTATATGACCTCTATATTACTCTGCATTTCTCTATGGAGTAGGCCACCTTTATGCATTGGGATATGTTATGTGGCCTTTATAGCCAACTCGACTTAACAATCCTCTATTGCGGAAACTTGTGTGCTTGAGAACTAACCTTGTTGAACTGAACAGTCACAATGGTAGCACCATACAGACGCATTATCTCTGGGTGCATCTGACTTGACAAGACGAGTTCAGATGGGGGTCGTCTATGAGGACCTTGTATACAAGATGCCAACACAAAAAGGAGGGCTACTCCACAGAGAAGTAAAGACCATGCAACTGTGTCGATTTAGATAGCAGCACACATAAGATAATTAGCCCCTTCCCCAATCCGCTGAATTGAAAGACATTATTATTTGAGAGAGAAAAAGCCAACAGTAAAAGGAATAGAAAAGACGGAATTTTCTATGTTGATAGAAACTGCAAATCACAAAGAATGTACACTGACATAAAGATATTTTGCATTTACAATTACATTCAAGGAGTGTTGGAATATAGGAAATAACATATTTTACATTTCTTTTTGTAATGGCAAAAACAGAATTCACAAAATTGTAATGATTGAACAATATTTATGAGAGCAAAAGCGTAAGTGGTTAAGTGTCTATAATATCTGAAATGCAAAATAGAGGAGTAATGACATGGTTTAGGTTACTTTCTCTGTACAACAAATAATTATTTAAATTCATCGCTAATGAGAATTCAAGCATAATAGAGAAAGTTCTGCACAGCAATAAAACGGACAGACCTGTTGAAAAATCGATATTCGTATCAGATTTCTTGAACGTAATGGTACACTGGCACAGGTTCAGCTCAACTGATCACTTTTTATCCGCACTGTCGGCACACGCGCTTTCACCCAAAATGCTGCTAACAGCGTTGCCGAAAATCTCCGCAAAATCAACCGAGCCCAATGCTCCCTGCTGTGGCATCCCACCTGCAAAATCGCAGTACCAATCCAGATGAACGTGGCCTTTCAGATCACTCTGATCCCACCTTGGCTACATCTTGGGAACAAGGAAAGCCAATGATATGTCTAGATGGCACAACACTAGTCGATATACTCTTTTTCTGTAACTGACCAAACCCTGTTGCTTCTTCAAAAGAAAGTACATTTGTTAATGGTAGCCATAAAGTCCAGAAGAGGCTAAATGTTTTACTCAAGATACTTTCTTCTGAGGAGATATATTGGACTCTTGTAGCATAAAGGACCTTTAGACACGTCTACCACTCGAACCACTGGACAGAATTACATTGGCAGAAACCTAGCTTTCGGTACGCAGATTGATCTTTTGCTTATTTTGAGTAAATACATCCAGTAGTTTTTGAGGTGTTTAACCCGTACTGTGCCTTGGACGAGGTGATCTCGTCCAAAGCGCCAGTTCCCCGGTGCCTTGGACGAGATCACCTCGTCCTGCTATGGGCGCTCCCCCCCCCATGGCCAGGCACACCCTTCCCCTGGGCAGGGATGGAAGGGGAACCGCTTCCCCTTCCACCCCTGCCTCCCCGTTGCGTCTGATGACATCAGTGCGCTTTCGCGTGCTGACCTCATCACAGGCCTTCCCCCAGAGCTGGAAGCTCAGCTGGAAGCGCCCTATCGGAGGAGAAATGCTTTGGGGGCAGAGAAGCCTGAAAGGAGAGGAAAGGCCTTTCCTCTTCTTTCAGGCTTCTCTGAGCATTTTTGCTGCCCGATCGCAGACACCAGGGATGTTTTTTTATTTTTATTTACTTGATAAGGAGAGCGACCCTTTGGGCAAGGGCCGCTCTCCAGGGGGGCAATTTGTTTTTTGGCAGATTTTGCCCCCCCCGGGGCAGACTGGCCTAATACAATTAGGCCGATCAGCCCACGGGGGGCAAAAAAAACCCTAGACACCAGGGATTTTTGTTGTTGTTGTTTTTGTGGTTTTTATTTGTGGGGAGCGACCCTTTAGGCAAGGGTCGCTCCCCTGGGGGGCAAAATGTTTTCTAGGCCATTTCTGCCCCCCTTTGGGGGCAGATCGGCCTATTTGTATTAGGCCAATCTGCCCCCAAGGGGGGCAGAAACCACTAGACACCAGGGTTTTTTTTTTGTGTCAGTTTCTGTTGAAGGGAGCGACCTCTTAGGCAAGGGTCGCTCTCTTTGGGGGGGGGAGGAGGGGGGGGGGCAAATTTGTTTTAGGCCATTTCTGCCCCCCTTGGGGGCAGATAGGCCCCCGGGGGGGGGGGGGGGCAGAAACCTCTAGGCACCAAGAATTTTTGTTTTTTTTTGTTTTATTTTTTTATCTGTGGGGAGCGACCCCTTAGGCAAGGGTCCCTCTCCTGGGGGCAAAATTATCTTTGGGCCATTTCTGCCCCCCTTGGGGGCAGAGCTGCCTATTTTTATTAGGCCGATCTGCCTCCAAGAGGGCCAGAATCCACTAGGTACCAGGAATTTTTTTTTGCGCCAATTTCACGCAAGGGGAGTGACCCCTTAGGCAAGGGTCGCTCCCCTTGGGGGCAACTTTATTTTAGGTAATTTCTGCTCCCCTTGGGGGCAGAAACCACTTACGCACCAGAGATTGGTGTGTGTGTTTTGTTTGGGGGGGGGCAGCCCCTTGGGCAAGGGTCGCTCCCCATGGGGGCACATTACTGTTGGCTATATCTGCCCCGCTTGGGGGCAGATTGGCTTATTTTTGGAAGGAAAAGGGGGGTCCTATTTTAGGAGCAAGAAACCTCACACACCCAAATGGGTGTCATGCTTCATCATCGGAGTTGCTCCTCGTCAGACTGGCGCTGCAATGTCTGACGGGCACCCCCCGAGGGGGGGCTCTTTGCCGGAAATCTTTACTCAATGATCCCAAGACCCCTAAAGACGTGGGTTTGGAGGAAGAAAGAAATGAGAAATATTGGCAGAAAAGGGTTAATATTGGCTCAGGACCCGAACTGTAGGAGTAACTATTTATTCAACCATAGGGGGTGAATGCCAAGATTAAAACAAAGGAGGAGAGTGCAAAAGATACAATGGTCAAAACACTCTCAGTAATGTCAACTGGAAAGGGGGGAGGTGTGGAATTACCAGACCATCCCTGGTATAAGGGTCAACATGTTTCGCGTCTAAAATGGTCCAGATGGATCCAGCGACGCTTCTTCAGGACCAGGTAAATAAATAAAGCCTGGGCTCCCATGCTTCATCTTGTTCAAGCCCCCAGGTGGAAAATGTTAATTAGTAACGGTGCCCCCCCTGTAGCCCGGGGACCACCACCTCCCCAGGGTGATGATCAACATTAAAACGGTGGGGGCGCACAGCCCCCCCTCCACAGCCAGAGGCACTTCTACCCCTCTGGAGCTATTTTTAAATTACAGGCCTCCACTACAGTCCTGGGGACCACCACTTCCCCAGGGATTTAAACAGATAGTACGTGGGGGGCACCTGCCCCCACCCAACCTCTGCAGGGCAAAGAGTAAATAATTTAAAGTGTGAAACGTTTTGGAACACGCCCAACCCCACCTCTCCCTCCCCCCCACCCCCCCCAAGTCCCAGGGGCCACCACCTCCCTGGGGCTTCTTCTACGTTGGAGGGAGGCTGCGCGACCTCCCTTGAGGAGCCACAGATGGCCCTGGGGACTGCCATCCCCCAGGTGTTGAGGGTTCGATTCCAGGAGTATCCCTGGCGATTTCCATCCTTTTTTTTTTAAACTGTAAATGTTTAAGGCTTATACTGAAAGGTGATCTTAATGTTTTTAATTGACAAATACATTTTTGTTTTCAATTTGTTAAGAAATACCTCATTCTAAGTATATCATCCATCAAAGCCTAAAACACTCTATCTCCCTCTCACTCTCTTTCTCTCTCTCTCTGTTTTAATCTCCTTCTCCTAATCACACACTCAGACCCTCGTATACCTACTCACAGTCCCACTCAGACCCTCACGCACCCACTCACAGACCCACTGACACCTTCATGCACCAACTCACAGACCTGCACAGACACTGACGGACCCACTAAGACACTGAAGCACGCACTCTCACACCCAATCAGAGACTCTAACAGCCAATCTCACCCTAAGATACACCTTCTTACACCTATTCTCACACCCAGAGAGATAGGCTAAGGCCAACTCCTGCTGTGCCGGCCAAAGGGCTGTGTGCAGAGCAGGGTTAGGTGGTTATAGGGGTTGGCCACAGGGACAAGCTGCAGGTCAGGCCTTGCGGGCAACCTCTGCTGCACACGGGTGAAGGTTGTCCATGGTGCAAAGGTGGGTGCTTTTAGGGGGCTGGCCACAGGCCAGGGTGGCCATGCACGGTGGTGGTTCGATTAACGAATAGTAGTGAAAATTACTATATGTAAAAAAAAAAAAAAAACACACAGAAATTCACTGGAAAAAACTAAGGTTACAGAGGCGTTGTAGTTAGGAAACAGAATTTTTGAAAAACATAGAAATTCACTGAAAAAAACAAAGGTTACAGGGATGTGATAGTTCAGAATTTACTTGTATAAAAACGGAAATTCACCTGTTACAGTTACAGTTATCTATATAACTATGGCTCGTGGCCTAAAGCAACTATAACTCAAAAAGCAAGAGGGAAAAAGAACACACACATCCTCTTGTAAGAGGCTCAACTTCTGACATTGGGAGCTTAGTCAGTGCATTAGATTGACCATCAAGCACTAGCCTAGACACAACAAACAGTAAATTAATGTCTGTGTAGGGACAAAGCAGTTTGGCGACATGCAACTATTCTTGATTTTCAATCAACCTTTTTCTAGGGCATTATAACTAAGGGCATCATAATGAGGGTTTAGGTTCACCAGCTTGTAGTGGTGTCCTGGGATTTAGTTGGAAGCAATTTGTTATTGTGATGGAATAAGTACCAACACGTCACCACCCATTTCTCCAATTCTTCTGGAGACAGATTTATAGCATGCATTTTACACGTGTGCAATTGCATTAAAAGCTTTTATGGTGGGTGGGAAATTGCAAATCATATTGAGGCCAAAGTGCTTAAAGATTAATTTTAAAGTATGCAGGCAAGACTTCGGCAAATTGGCCAGGGACAGCATAAGGATTTTGGGGGCCATGGGTCAAACATAATGCAGCGCCCTTTGCTCAGAACAACTCAGAACTTTCGTATCCATTTTCTGATCATTCACGCACTTGGGGACTATGGTCAGATCACTGACAAACCGCTTTGTTGGCCAGCCTACATCTGGGCCCAACCCATGAACAGTCTTGGTATCCCTAGCCAGCACCAGCGAAGCAGAAAGACGTGTCAAAAACAAGCCTGCTGCGTGTGTTACAGTGCACTGGTGCCTCGCCTTTGTATATTTATTGCACACCAGTCCCAGCCCTGTGAGGAACTCAGGTGGCTGTAAGTTGTGGGTGTTCCGGCCCAGCAGTTTCTCCAGATGCACGGTTGAGTCATAGATAGGAACATATAATGCTGTTCTGCACTGCATAGTTACACGTGGCCTACCCTCGGGCCCTACTTCGGCACAAGCAGCCTCCAGCTTCACCAAACCAGGAAAGTTGACAGACTAGTGGTCCTATTAAGCCTTCTAGTCACAATGTGTGGTACCACTGCGGTATTCGGGGCCGATGAGTGCTTTTGTGTACCGCGCTGCCAGTGCTGCATGGGACTGGGTATTCAGAGTCAGGAGGCAGCAGGCTATGATAGTGCAGGTAGCAGAAGCTCCACAAGGATGAAACAGTCACAGAAAGAACACAGAATGCCTGTCTTTACCGCACGGTAAGGGGCACATGTTGCATAAAGTCAAAAGCCTAAGCAGTTGAGCTAGGCCTGTGCATTTTACAATGTTAAAGCATTTGCTGAATCTAGTAGGTATTTCATCCATCACCATTACTCAATTAGGGGCTGGACTGGTCTAGCCAGACAGCTTGGGTTGTTTGAAAGAAAAAGAAAGTAAACAAAGTGGTAATTGTAAAACTCTGGACAGCCTGGGACTGTCCTGAAAGTGTAAGAAGTGGGCTCACTTAAAAGGTGGGGGCGCTGGGCCATAGCCCACTTTGCCCATTCCTAAAATCGTCGCTGAATGGGACTGCAGAACTTTGAACTTGCATACTGCTTGCTTCGAAAAGGTACCATAAAATGGCACTTGACTCCTGCAGGTCTTGAAATGAAATATATATTTTTAACAAAGACACGAGTTTGCCTTGTCATGTAGGTCACAAATACTATCTGTGATTGTGTGACGATTGTGCAATTTAGGAACAGTCAGGTGCACGTGAAGTTTCTACATAATGCTGTGGTTTATGTGTGCAAGATGCATATTTGCTTATTACCAAAGGCATTATACTATTTTAATAATTATGCTTAGGATGACTCCACAAACAAAGAAGGATGAATTAATGAACAGTACACAACTTATAGATTGTACGGTATTGTGCTTGATGGGTTTACTCTATATTTCATAACATATTTGAATCTAAGGGTCTTGTTTGCCATCCGTTTTAATTCAACAGAAACAACTATATAAAATCAGATTGTTAAACCTTAGTAACAGTTTTAGAAAATATGGTAATAAATAGATACTAGGTCAAGTAGCTGATGCAGGGAAAGTAAAAACAGATCAATATATTTAGTCGCAAAAAAGAAATGAGCAATCCCAAACATACCTACATTTCCAGTATTTGCCGACCGCCACTTTTTCAAAGGAGGGATTTGGACTCTTTGGAAAGTTTTTTCTGCACCAGTCTATCAAGAACTGTTTCGGGGATTTACCAGTCCAGCTTCGGGAGGTGTAGTCAAAGTTCCTAACATCGAGAGGTTCTTTCTTTTTTCCTGGAAAAGTACAAAAGAGAGACTTTATATGGTATGTGTTCAAGAATAATAAAGATTTTGAACTTGTTCCTCCACTTTCAGTCTGGACATATGTTCAGTAACTAACATTTGTATGGCTTCATAAGGCTCCTATTTAATTAGGAATACAAATATGTAAGGCAAGTCCTGCCATCAAGGGCACAGACAATCACCTAAAGTTAAAACAGCAAGCAACTGTAAAATAATAGGCCCATATTTATGGACAATTGGCGTAGGGCGCGCAGCAAGCCTTCTTGGTGTGCTGTCCTATGCCAATTTAAAAGGGCAAGAAAGCACCGTATTTATGAGATACAGCGCATTCCTGTCCTTTCCAACTGTGCCGGCACACATTTGTCTGCCTAGCTTCAATGCGGGCACCCTTGCACCGTGGTGCAAGGGTGTCTGAGTTGCATCCACGATTGTTTATGTGCAGGAAGGGGCACCTTCCTGCGCCAAAATAATCTAGAGTCGTTTTCCTCTTTTTATGTGTGCTGCAGAATGCAGCACATATGGAAAGAGGAAAAAACGAGGTTAAAATAAAAATATTTCTCCTCATCATGCCACCCCTGGGGAAGTGTACAATTTGGCACTGCCCCAGGTTTACGTCATTAACCCCTTCGCTGCCAGGCCTTTTCCCCCTCCTGTGCCAGGCCTTTTTTTGCCTATTTGGGGCAGTTTGCGCTTAGGCCCTCATAACTTTTTGTCCACATAAGCTAACCAAGCCAAATTTGCGTCCTTTTTTTCCAACATCCTAGGGATTCTAGAGGTACCCAGACTTTGTGGGTTCCCTTGAAGGAGGCCAAGAAATTGGCCAAAATACAGTGAAAATTTCGTTTTTTTCAAACAAATTGGAAAAAGTGGCTGCAGAAGAAGGCTTGTGGATTTCCCCCTGAAAATGGCATCAACAAAGGGTTTGCAGTGCTAAACTCAGCAGCTTCCTACCTTTCAGGAACAGGCAGACTTGAATCAGAAAACCCAATTTTTCAACACAATTTTGGCATTTTACTGGGGCATACTCCATTTTTGCAATTTTTTGTGCTTTCAGCCTCCTTCCAGTCAGTGACAGGAATGGGCATGAAACCAATGCTGGATCCCAGAAACCTAACCATTTCTGAAAAGTAGACAAAATTCAGAATTCAGCAAGGGGTCATTTGTGTAGATCCTACAAGGGTTTCCTACAGAAAATAACAACTGAAAAAGAAAAATATTGAAATTGAGGTGAAAAAAACATAAATGTTTCTCTACGTTTTACTCTGTAACTTTTCCCTGCAATGTCAGATTATCGAAAGCAATATACCGTTACGTCTGCTGGACTCCTCTGGTTGCGGGGATATATAGGGCTTGTAGGTTCATCAAGAACCCAAGGAACCCAGAGCCAATAAATGAGCCGCACCCTGACGTGCGTTTTCATTCTATACCGGGTATACAGCAATTCATTTGCTGAAATATAAGGAGTAAAAAATAGCTATCAAGAAAACCTTTGCATTTCCAAAAAGGGCACAAGATAAGGTGCTGAGGAGCAGTGGTTATTTGCACATCTCTGAATTCCGGGGTGACCATACAAGCATGTGAATTATAGGGAATTTCTCAAATAGATGTCTTTTTTACACACTCTCCTATATTTGGAAGGAAAAAATGTAGAGAAAGACAAGGGGCAATAGCACTTGTTTTGCTAATCTATGTTCCCCCAAGTCTCCCGATAAAAATGATACCTCACTTGCGTGGGTAGGCCTAGCGCCGGCGACAGGAAACACCCCAAAGCGCAAGGTGGACACATCCTAAAGTTTGGAAAAAAACAGAGGTGTTTTTTGCGAAGTGCCTACCTGTAGATTTTGGCCTCTAGCTCAGCCGGCACCTAGGGAAAGCTACCAAACCTGTGCATTTCTGAAAACTAGAGACCTAGGGGAATCCAAGGAGGGGTGACTTGCGGGGCTCGGACCAGGTTCTGTTACCCAGAATCCTTTGCAAACCTCAAAATTTGGCTAAAAAAACACATGTCCCTCACATTTCTGTGGCAGAAAGTTCTGGAATCTGAGAGGAGCTACAAATTTCCTTCCACCCAGCGTTCACCCAAGTCTCCCGATAAAAATTATACCTCACTTGCGTGGGTAGGCCTAGCGCCGGCGACAGGAAACACCCCAAAGCGCAACGTGGACACATCCTAAATTTTGGAAAAAAACAGAGGTGTTTTTTGCGAAGTGCCTACCTGTAGATTTTGGCCTCTAGCTCAGCCGGCACCTAGGGAAACCTACGAAACCTGTGCATTTCTGAAAACTAGAGACCTAGGGGAATCCAAGGAGGGGTGACTTGCGGGGCTCGGACCAGGTTCTGTTACCCAGAATCCTTTGCAAACCTCAAAATTTGGCTAAAAAAACACATGTTCCTCACATTTCTGTGGCAGAAAGTTCTGGAATCTGAGAGGAGCTACAAATTGCCTTCCACCCAGCGTTCCCCCAAGTCTCCCGATAAAAATGATACCTCACTTGCGTGGGTAGGCCTAGCGCCGGCGACAGGAAACACCCCAAAGCGCAACGTGGACACATCCTAAATTTTGGGAAAAAACAGAGGTGTTTTTTGCGAAGTGCCTACCTGTAGATTTTGGCCTCTAGCTCAGCCGGCACCTAGGGAAACCTACCAAACCTGTGCATTTCTGAAAACTAGAGACCTAGGGGAATCCAAGGAGGGCTGACTTGCGGGGCTCGGACCAGGTTCTGTTACCCAGAAACCTTTGCAAACCTCAAAATTTGGCTAAAAAAACACATGTCCCTCACATTTCTGTGGCAGAAAGTTCTGGAATCTGAGAGGAGCTACAAATTTCCTTCCACCCAGCGTTCCCCCAAGTCTCCCGATAAAAATGATACCTCACTTGCGTGGGTAGGCCTAGCGCCGGCGACAGGAAACACCCCAAAGCGCAACGTGGACACATCCTAAATTTTGGAAAAAAACAGAGGTGTTTTTTGCGAAGTGCCTACCTGTAGATTTTGGCCTCTAGCTCAGCCGGCACCTAGGGAAACCTACCAAACCTGTGCATTTCTGAAAACTAGAGACCTAGGGGAATCCAAGGAGGGCTGACTTGCGGGGCTCGGACCAGGTTCTGTTACCCAGAATCCTTTGCAAACCTCAAAATTTGGCTAAAAAAACACATGTCCCTCACATTTCTGTGGCAGAAAGTTCTGGAATCTGAGAGGAGCTACAAATTTCCTTCTACCCAGCGTTCCCCCAAGTCTCCCGATAAAAATGATACCTCACTTGCGTGGGTAGGCCTAGCGCCGGCGACAGGAAACACCCCAAAGCGCAACGTGGACACATCCTAAATTTTGGAAAAAAACAGAGGGGTTTTTTGCGAAGTGCCTACCTGTAGATTTTGGCCTCTAGCTCAGCCAGCACCTAGGGAAACCTACCAAACCTGTGCATTTCTGAAAACTAGAGACCTAGGGGAATCCAAGGAGGGCTGACTTGCGGGGCTCGGACCAGGTTCTGTTACCCAGAATCCTTTGCAAACCTCAAAATTTGGCTAAAAAAACACATGTTCCTCACATTTCTGTGGCAGAAAGTTCTGGAATCTGAGAGGAGCTACAAATTGCCTTCCACCCAGCGTTCCCCCAAGTCTCCCGATAAAAATGATACCTCACTTGCGTGGGTAGGCCTAGCGCCGGCGACAGGAAACACCCCAAAGCGCAACGTGGACACATCCTAAATTTTGGGAAAAAACAGAGGTGTTTTTTGCGAAGTGCCTACCTGTAGATTTTGGCCTCTAGCTCAGCCGGCACCTAGGGAAACCTACCAAACCTGTGCATTTCTGAAAACTAGAGACCTAGGGGAATCCAAGGAGGGCTGACTTGCGGGGCTCGGACCAGGTTCTGTTACCCAGAATCCTTTGCAAACCTCAAACTTTGGCTAAAAAAACACATGTCCCTCACATTTCTGTGGCAGAAAGTTCTGGAATCTGAGAGGAGCTACAAATTTCCTTCCACCCAGCGTTCCCCCAAGTCTCCCGATAAAAATGATACCTCACTTGCGTGGGTAGGCCTAGCGCCGGCGACAGGAAACACCCCAAAGCGCAACGTGGACACATCCTAAATTTTGGAAAAAAACAGAGGTGTTTTTTGCGAAGTGCCTACCTGTAGATATTGGCCTCTAGCTCAGCCGGCACCTAGGGAAACCTACCAAACCTGTGCATTTCTGAAAACTAGAGACCTAGGGGAATCCAAGGAGGGCTGACTTGCGGGGCTCGGACCAGGTTCTGTTACCCAGAATCCTTTGCAAACCTCAAAATTTGGCTAAAAAAACACATGTCCCTCACATTTCTGTGGCAGAAAGTTCTGGAATCTGAGAGGAGCTACAAATTTCCTTCCACCCAGCATTCCCCCAAGTCTCCCGATAAAAATGATACCTCACTTGCGTGGGTAGGCCTAGCGCCGGCGACAGGAAACACCCCAAAGCGCAACGTGGACACATCCTAAATTTTGGGAAAAAACAGAGGTGTTTTTTGCGAAGTGCCTACCTGTAGATTTTGGCCTCTAGCTCAGCCGGCACCTAGGGAAACCTACCAAACCTGTGCATTTCTGAAAACTAGAGACCTAGGGGAATCCAAGGAGGGCTGACTTGCGGGGCTCGGACCAGGTTCTGTTACCCAGAATCCTTTGCAAACCTCAAACTTTGGCTAAAAAAACACATGTCCCTCACATTTCTGTGGCAGAAAGTTCTGGAATCTGAGAGGAGCTACAAATTGCCTTCCACCCAGCGTTCCCCCAAGTCTCCCGATAAAAATGATACCTCACTTGCGTGGGTAGGCCTAGCGCCGGCGACAGGAAACACCCCAAAGCGCAACGTGGACACATCCTAAATTTTGGGAAAAAACAGAGGTGTTTTTTGCGAAGTGCCTACCTGTAGATTTTGGCCTCTAGCTCAGCCGGCACCTAGGGAAACCTACCAAACCTGTGCATTTCTGAAAACTAGAGACCTAGGGGAATCCAAGGAGGGCTGACTTGCGGGGCTCGGACCAGGTTCTGTTACCCAGAATCCTTTGCAAACCTCAAAATTTGGCTAAAAAATCACATGTCCCTCACATTTCTGTGGCAGAAAGTTCTGGAATCTGAGAGGAGCTACAAATTTCCTTCCACCCAGCGTTCCCCCAAGTCTCCCGATAAAAATGATACCTCACTTGCGTGGGTAGGCCTAGCGCCGGCGACAGGAAACACCCCAAAGCGCAACGTGGACACATCCTAAATTTTGGGAAAAACAGAGGTGTTTTTTGCGAAGTGCCTACCTGTAGATTTTGGCCTCTAGCTCAGCCGGCAGCTAGGGAAACCTACCAAACCTGTGCATTTCTGAATACTAGAGACCTAGGGGAATCCAAGGAGGGGTGACTTGCGGGGCTCGGACCAGGTTCTGTTACCCAGAATCCTTTGCAAACCTCAAAATTTGGCTAAAAAAACACATGTCCCTCACATTTTTGTGGCAGAAAGTTCTGGAATCTGAGAGGAGCTACAAATTTCCTTCCACCCAGCGTTCCCCCAAGTCTCCCGATAAAAATGATACCTCACTTGCGTGGGTAGGCCTAGCGCTGGCGACAGGAAACACCCCAAAGCGCAACGTGGACACATCCTAAATTTTGGAAAAAAACAGAGGTGTTTTTTGCGAAGTGCCTACCTGTAGATTTTGGCCTCTAGCTCAGCCGGCACCTAGGGAAACCTACCAAACCTGTGCATTTCTGAAAACTAGAGACCTAGGGGAATCCAAGGAGGGGTGACTTGCGGGGCTTGGACCAGGTTCTGTTACCCAGAATCCTTTGCAAACCTCAAAATTTGGCTAAAAAAACACATGTCCCTCACATTTTTGTGGCAGAAAGTTCTGGAATCTGAGAGGAGCTACAAATTTCCTTCCACCCAGCGTTCCCCCAAGTCTACCGATAAAAATGATACCTCACTTGCGTGGGTAGGCCTAGCGCTGGCGACAGGAAACACCCCAAAGCGCAACGTGGACACATCCTAAATTTTGGAAAAAAAAACAGAGGTGTTTTTTGCGAAGTGCCTACCTGTAGATTTTGGCCTCTAGCTCACCCGGCACCTAGGGAAACCTACCAAACCTGTGCATTTCTGAAAACTAGAGACCTAGGGGAATCCAAGATGGGGTGACTTGCGGTGCTCGGACCAGGTTCTGTTACCCAGAATCCTTTGCAAACCTCAAAATGTGGCTAAAAAAACACATGTTCCTCACATTTCTGTGGCAGAAAGTTCTAGAATCTGATAGGAGACACAAATTTCCTTCCACCCAGCGTTCCCCTAAGTCTCTCAATAAAAATGGTACCTCACTTCTGTGGGCAGGCCTAGCGCCCACGAAAGGAAATGGCCCAAAACACAACGTGGACAGAACATTTTTTCACAGAAAACAGAGGTGTTTTTTGCAAAGTGCCTACCTGTGGAGTTTGGCCTCTAGCTCAGCCGGCCCCGGGAGGGGGGGGGGCAGAAATGCCCTGAAATAAATCTGCCCCCACCCCCCCCTTGCCTACGGGGTCGCTCCCCCTGCGTGACATTGGCGCCAAAAAACAAATCCCCGGTGCCTAGTGGTTTCTGCATTGAAATGGCCTTAATACAATTTGCCCCCCAGGGGAGCGACCCTTGCCTGATGGGTCGCTCCCCATCTCGAAAAAAACAAACAAACAAAAAAAAAAACAACACAACAAAAAAAAAATCCCTGGTGCCTAGAGGGTTCTGCCCCCCTGGAGGCAGTTCGGCCTAATAATAGGCTGATCTGCCCCCGGGGGGGCCGAAATGGCCTAAAATAAATTTCCCCCCCCCAGCCCCCACCCCCCCCCCCCGCAGCGACCCTTGCCTACGGGGTCGCTCCCCCTGCGTGACATTGGCGCCAAAAATCAAATCCCAGGTGCCTAGTGGTTTCTGCCCCCTTGGGGGCAGATTGACCTAAAATCTGCCAATCTGCCCCCAAGGGGGGCAGAAATGGCCTAAATACAATTTGCCCCCCAGGGGAGCGACCCTTGCCTGATGGGTCGCTCCCCATCTCGAAAAAAACAAACAAACAAAAAAAAAACACAACAAAAAAATGTGCCCTGGTGCCCTGAGGGTTCTGCCCCCCCCTGGGGGCAGTTCGGCCTAATAATAGGCCGATCTGCCCCCAGGGGGGGCAGAAATGGCCTAAAATAAATTTGCCCCCCCCAGCCCCCACCCCCCCCCCGGGAGCGACCCTTGCCTACGGGGTCGCTCCCCCTGCGTGACATTGGCGCCAAAAAACAAATCTCCGGTGCCTAGTGGTTTCTGCCCCCTTGGGGGCAGATTGACCTAAAATCGGCCAATCTGCCCCCAAGGGGGGCAGAAATGGCCTAAATACAATTCGCCCCCCAGGGGAGCGACCCTTGCCTGATGGGTCGCTCCCCATCTCGAAAAAAACAAAAAAAAAAAAAAAACACAACAAAAAAATTTGCCCTGGTGCCCTGAGGGTTCTGCCCCCCCCTGGGGGCAGTTCGGCCTAATAATAGGCCGATCTGCCCCCAGGGGGGGCAGAAATGGCCTAAAATAAATTTGCCCCCCCCAGCCCCCACCCCCCCCCCCGGGAGCGACCCTTGCCTACGGGGTCGCTCCCCCTGCGTGACATTGGCGCCAAAAAACAAATCTCCGGTGCCTAGTGGTTTCTGCCCCCTTGGGGGCAGATTGACCTAAAATCGGCCAATCTGCCCCCAAGGGGGGCAGAAATGGCCTAAATACAATTCGCCCCCCAGGGGAGCGACCCTTGCCTGATGGGTCGCTCCCCATCTCGAAAAAAACAAATAAACAAAAAAAAAAACACAACAACAAAATTTGCCCTGGTGCCCTGAGGGTTCTGCCCCCCCCTGGGGGCAGTTCGGCCTAATAATAGGCCGATCTGCCCCCAGGGGGGGCAGAAATGGCCTAAAATAAATTTCCCCCCCCCCCAGCCCCCACCCTCCCCGGGAGCGACCCTTGCCTACGGGGTCGCTCCCCCTGCGTGACATTGGCGCCAAAAAACAAATCCCCGGTGCCTAGTGGTTTCTGCCCCCTTGGGGGCAGATTGACCTAAAATCTGCCAATCTGCACCCAAGGGGGGCAGAAATGGCCTCAATACAATTTGCCCCTCAGGGGAGCGACCCTTGCCTGATGGGTCGCTCCCCATCTCGAAAAAAAAAAAAAAAAAACACAACAAAAAAATTTGCCCTGAGGGTTCTGCCCCCCCCTGGGGGCAGTTCGGCCTAGTAATAGGCCGATCTGCCCCCCCTGCCTAAAATAAATTTCCCCCCCCCCCCCCCCCGGGGGCGACCCTTGCCTACGGGGTCGCTCCCCCTGCGTGACATTGGCGCCAAAAAACAAATCCCCGGTGCCTAGTGGTTTCTGCCCCCTTGGGGGCAGATTGACCTAAAATCGGCAGAAATGGCCTAAATACAATTTGCCCCCCAGGGGAGCGACCCTTGCCTGATGGGTCGCTCCCCATCTCGAAAAAAACAAACAAACAAAAAAAACACACAACAAAAAAATTTGCCCTGGTGCCCTGAGGGTTCTGCCCCCCCCTGGGGGCAGTTCGGCCTAATAATAGGCCGATCTGCCCCCAGGGGGGGCAGAAATGGCCTAAAATAAATGTCCCCCCCCAACCCCCCCCCCTCCCCCCGGGAGCGACCCTTGCCTACGGGGTCGCTCCCCCTGCGTGACATTGGCGCCAAAAAACAAATCCCCGGTGCCTAGTGGTTTCTGCCCCCTTGGGGGCAGATTGACCTAAAATCGGCCAATCTGCCCCCAGGGGGGCAGAAATGGTCTAAATACAATTTGCCCCCCAGGGGAGCGACCCTTGCCTGATGGGTCGCTCCCCATCTCTAAAAAAAGAAACAACAAAAAAAAAAACACAACAAAAAAAATTTGCCCTGGCGCCTAGAAGTTTCTGCCCCCCCTGGGGGCAGATCGGCCTAATAATAGGCCGATCTGCCCCCAAGGGGGGCAGAAATGGCCTAAAATAAATTGCCCTCCCCCCCAGGGAGCGACCCTTGCCTAAGGGGTCGCTCCCTTTGCGTGAAATTCACGCAAAGAAAAAATTCCCTGGTGTCTAGTGGTTTCTACCCCCCTTGGGGGCAGATTGGCCTCATCAAAATAGGCCAATCTGCCCCCAAGGGGGGCAGAAATGGCCAAAATATAATTTTCCCCCAAGGGGAGTGACCCTTGCCTAAGGGGTCGCTCCCCACCAAAAAAAAAAGAAATGAAACATAAAAAAAAAAAAAAAAAAATGGTCCCTGGTGCCTAGAGGTTTCTGCCCCCCCTGGGGGCAGAAAAGGCCTTCTCAAAAAAATGCCCCCCCTGGGAGCGAACCTTGCCCAAGGGGTCGCTCCCTTTGTGTGTTTCAATAAAAACAAAAAAAATCCCTGGTGTCTAGTGGGGTTTCAAAGCAAGCAAGCAAGCAATCCGGCTTTTGAAACCCTGGGAGGGACTTCAAAGGGAAGGAAATACTTTTCCTTCCCTTTGAAGCCCCTCCGGACCTCCCAAGTGATTGAAAAAGAAATGCTTTTGCATTTCTTTTTCAATCGCGCTGGAAGCAGAGCTTCCAGCGTGACTAGGGAGGCCTTTGTGACAAATCAGCGCGCGCTCGCGCGCTGACGTCACAGGGGGGGATGGGGGGGGGGTCGGGGTCTTCCCCTTCCATCCCGACTTGGGGGGGGAAGGGGAGTGCACGGGGGCGCGCTAGCGCGCCCCCAAGTTCCCCTGTGCCTAGGATGAGATGATCTCGTCCAAGGCACAGGGGAACTGTAGCCTTGGACGAGATGATCTCGTCCAAGGCACAGAAGGGGTTAAGTAAATCTGGAGAAGAGTCAAAATCCATGGGTGTTGCGTGGGAAAGCCCACCTCAACGGCCATGGAACGCCCCAGCGCCCCAGGCACAGAGTAAGGCAACGCAACAACTTGCAATGCTTTGCCTTAGTCCATATCTATGAGGCCATGAAACGTCACACAAAGTAGTTTTGGGTGGCCTCAGAGATATGGTTGAGAGACTTGCGCCACCAGAGCGTAAAAAAAGTGACGTTCCGGCAGTGCAAGCCTCTCGTAAATATGCCCCATACTATTCAAACAATCTTCAATGTGCTATCAAGGAGAGTTGATATATTGGTCTGTCAGACAAGCTCTTAAGAGACATTACAGCTTGTTTTCAAATAGAATCTCAAATTACTATTCAATCTTACTTTAACCAATTAATGGTACAGTTAGCAAACGGACACCTTTCCCAAAAATAATTTGCAATTTAAAGGTAAGATTTGATTTCATAGATGAACAAAAAAGGTTTGAATCATGTTACAATGGCATCCTTAATTCCAAACGGAGATTCTTTTGTGCACCTCAAAGTCAAACCTTATCAATGACTCGGGTGTTTTAAGAGCACCCATGCAAATTAACTTGATTGCATGGCAGAACATGCAAGGCACACACATTCTGTTTTACTTTTCATGCCTAATGAAAACCAAAGTGAAACACAGAAAAAAGTACCTTGGGGTGTATGATTAAATGGCACACAGGCCTACGGTGCATGGAGGAGAGTAAACTGTACAAGCACAATAGGGGTGTGTTTCATATTAAAAAAGCAAGAGACGTTGTTGCTCAGTATCTGTGGACAGGCTGTCTTTCAGACAAATGAGGGTGGGTGCAGTCCCAGACTCCATGCACCCTCTTCGAGGTAAACATCAATACTGGAACCCCAAAGGCATCCGAGAGCGAAATAGGTGTTGATCAGACAAATAAATCAAAACAGGAAGATTTTATTCAGTTTACAAAATTGAGACGAGGCTCTGTCATACCTCATATGTCAAAGCTCATTCGGAGAGGGAAAACCTGTTTTGGACGATCTAGGAGGCTACAAATATCAGATTTACCCCTCCTTATAGATTCAATACATTGAGAGACTTGGGCTCTGTTTTTCGGGTAACTTCAGTCTCGATTTCCATTAGAAAAATTAGCAACCATTTTTCCAGCAAAATTTTGTTGGATTAGATACTTAGTCACATCTAAAGTATTCATTTTTCAAGTTAATAATTGCATTAGCAATCGTGTCTGGACAGGAATAACTGATCGTTGTATAACCGAGAACATGGAAGAACACATGCCAACTTTAGGGTATCTCTCCATACTTTATGGAGTCAAACTTGTTAGCATGGTGCATTTACTTTGTCCCGAAGGTTAATAAAGGTGTCAGTCAATATTTTCATTTAATGCTGGTGGTTTAAGCTAGTTTTACAGACAACAATAAAAAAATAACCTTTGTTGCTTGAGTCAATTATTGTCCATCCATTTATGGACTGAATGAAATCAAGATTCTGTTGGAGAGTAAAATAAGCCAAAATGTAAAAAAGATTGTCTGCATAAGTTTGAAATGGCACATCAGGCTTAAAAAGGAGTTAAAGTACTGGATGAGGGTAGTCAAAATATATGAACTCTGAGGGAAACTACAAGTTATGCAAGTCTAAAAAGTGGAAAATCTCCCCAAACCAACTCTGGCTAACATACTACAAAAGATCAGCACACCCCAAAAACCATATAAATCATAAACTGCAGGAGCGTACGGTCAGAAATGTTGATTGTCACTGAGAGTAGCAGATCATCCATCAATAATCTGTAAAATGAAAGACTGGGCATTGGATAGGGACGTTACTATGCTCCTTTGTGGATGTACACCCTGACTGCCCATAGCCCCACATGTTTGGACTTGATGGTCATTTTTTCAATATGTTCAAAGAGAAAAAGCACTTAAAGATAGGGTGATAACTGCAACAGCACCCAGGTCCAGCAATACCTTTTTTAATGGGTCACCCAAGTAAGCCTCAAATAAAGCCAGTTTGAAAGGAGCAGAATGCAGCTTGTGAGAAAAGTGCAGTTGATGAAATGGGTGCATAATGGTTGGAGTACATCCAACAACGAAATTAGGATAGGAGTACTTGTCTCCTATATGCAGTATTACTAGATCTAATAACGCAGGAAAACCTCTATCGGTGTGGTTTCTTCAGATTAAAAGAGCTGTTTCTTGATAGGCCAAGCATTTTGTTGTATCTTCCAGTGGGTGGTCCCTCATGTATGTTTATGTTTTAGTCTATTTTACCCCAGTATGTCAGGTAGGAAGAGCTCTATATTTTTTAATTCTACGTTTAGAAGATCAGTCTAAGCTAGGGGCTGAGCTGAATACCATATCAACTCCTGGTAGAGTTCTCCAGGTGGGCATGATGGTATTCTAAGTGCATCCAAAGTGCCGTAAAAAGCGAGTGCACCAGCAGGTAGGTGTAAAGTACATAGTAATGCAAAGTGACCTTGCTGCACTGCCCTGCACCACAGGGAACGGGGTGAAATGCACCGTATTTACAAGATACAGTGCATTTCTATCCTTTCCCCCTGCAATGGTGGAGAAATTGCAGACTAGCCCCAACGCAGGATTCTGTGCTGTCAGCAGAGTTGTTTCTGTCCGGGAAGGGACACCTTCCTGCACAAAACAATCCAGAGAGGCATTTTCCTCTTTCTATGTGTGTTGCAGGATGCAGCCCACAATTAAAGAGGAAACAACAAAGAGAAATAACAATATTTCTCATTGTTGAGCCTTCCCTGAGGAGGAGTACAGTTTTTAAGCCCTCCCAGGTTTACAGATTCTTTAAATCTGGGAATGTGGTGTCAAAACCCATGGGTGTTTACATGGGAACACCCACCACAACGCCCATGGTATGCCTCTCTGACACAGTAATAGACAATGCAGCGACTTGCGCTGCGTTGCCTTACACCATATCTACAAGGCTATGAAAAACCACGCAACGTGGCTTAGCATGGCCTTGTAGATATAGGTCTACAATACGTGCTGCCAGTGCAATTCAAAAAGTGATGTACTGGTGGCGCACGGGGCTTGTAAATAAGCCCCCAAGTCTGAAAAATTGACACTGGAATACTACTGATTTAATAACAGAGCTTTACGTTTGAGAGGTCAATTGCTTTGCATTTCTAAATTCAAAGATTAGTAGACCTGCCAAGTCACAAAGTTCCATTGTGTGTCACATGATACCAGTTTTTTTCACACAGTCTCCCAGTGAAGAGCCAATACTGCACAATGGAAGACGAGATGCGATGAAAACTCTCTACAGATTGCAGGTTTTCACCTTGTACGTGGAAGGTCTGCACTGCTGATGACCATCAGGTGCTTTGGAATCTCTCCAGGACATGGCAACAGCCACGGACGCTTTTCTTGGTGTTTCTGATTGATATTGGGATAGTTTGCTCTCAAGCCTGTACCACCAACCCCCCTTTAATTTGCCCCACCTCTTCCAATGCCCATCCAGGTCTGAAAGGGCTGTGGTAGGGTTAAAGCTTCGCCACTCTCTGGACCTGCACTTCCCAAACTATGGGTCGCAACCCTCAGGAAAGTGGTGAACTGATATTTCGTAGGTCGTAAAAGACCGAGTAATAAATAAAGATGCCTGGAAAATTCTGTGTTTATCTTGTCACATTTGCAGGTGCTCCAAAGACAGAAGTCAAACTTCAGGCGATATCTTCTGACAAGTTACAGTGGATTCTTTTCACATGGGGTTTGATGTTTACTAACGTTCTCTTACTGCAAAGTGAGAGGAGTTTTTAAAGTGAATTAAGTGACTACTGCTGGAGCAAAGGGAGTGTGAAAGTAAAGGCTATATGATGTTGTTTTATTCAACACACAACAAAATGTAAATACATGTAAAACTGTATGCATTGAGCAGTTAGTAAAGTAAAAATAAAACACTTTTTTTTGTAATTCTTAAGTGTGATGGAGAAAGCAATTTCAATAGTATAAAAAAATCAAATCACTTTACCTGGTGAAGCATAAATGATGAATATTTACACAACCCCAATTTAAACACATGATCATTTGTGTGCTATATCGTTTTAGCAATAAAACTGTATGTCTGTGCAAATGAGGTGGCCATTTCCATGGACAATGTGCTGTCTGTAAATGACAATATGCTACCACGTGATGCTTTGGTTACATTCACAAATAATCCTGCCTCATGTTAATTAAAGGTAGGTGGGTTGCAAATGTTTTAGACCCCATCCCTTTAAAGGCTCCTTTCTTTCTCCTTTTCTTTCATAAAGTGAAAATCTTTTCAAGGTTGGGAGGGATGGATTACAGTTAGCAGAGTTACCATCGATTATTTCAAATGTGCTGCAGAATATCTGTGCAGTTCAAGGATACACTACTGCTATTCCTGAGAGCCATGTCATACACTAGACATAAAGCAAGAATATAGTCTTCTTAACGGGTATACATGTCTGAAAGCTTAAGAAAATTTCATTTGCAGAGCACAGCCAACAAAATACTTGCCACGTGTTCAGAAGGATCACCAAACCAATGAAATCATCTGTAACATTTACTTTTTTCTACCAAGAGTCCTGAGAGGTTGAGGCAAATCCAACATGGGGATTTAAAGTATTCAGGATAACACAGTGAACACTATACCACAACAAGAATGGTGGCTTTTTGAGGGCCTTGGCACGATTTACTATTCAGAATTTTTATTAAGGGAAAATCTGCAATACAATAGCATGATCAGCTAAAGAACCATAGATAACTTACACGCCTCCATCTCTGATCCCTGAGATCCCCTAATATTAAATGAATACTTGGAAGGGAGAAAAAAAATCACAGAGCCCAACACCTCATCAAACCTGCTTCAATAACAGCAACCAGACCAAGCATTACAAGTAAAGTTAAATTCTAGAAATCTATGCTATGGACAAGCAATGGTCTGGTATTAACTAAAAAACAATTCAAGGTCACTCTGTTTTTAAGAGAGGTGTTAGTATTGCCTCATTCTTTATAGCTGCTTGTTAAAACTATAGTACTGAGGCTGCAAACTTCAATAGTAGAGTGTCTTTTTCTAAATCCTGTTTTATTATGGTTTGTGGCTATTGAGGTTGTAAAGCTATAGGTCCTTAGGTCCAGGGAGCTGTAGAATGATTACACTAGGAACAACAAGTCTCTCAATAGTGTTGTTTTCACCAAGCCAGGTGGTATCCACAAAAATATCAGCAGCTACAATTATTGCTGCTCTCCTTGGAAGCTTTTATAAGGGTCTTCTTGGGCCTAAGACAGTCAGCCCATTCACCCCGACTTTTTATGTTGAGTATAGCAGCGCGCAAGCGCTGCATTTCCGATGTGTTGGTATCTACGTGGGCTTTTAACCACGCCTACCTCACGCACATCACTTTTACTCGTTCGTTGGCTTGCCGTTCAAAAATCCTTTGATGGCAATGGTAAATGCTTTACATTTGTCCTGCCTTGGGGTGGTTTTGTTACTGCCTTGGAAACCGAGCCTGTTACGTGGCTAACTTCAAGTTTGCCAATATGTTTGGCTGGGAGCAAACTTATTTTCTCTTTTATCTCCTTCGCGCTCATGCTCATGGCAGCCTTGGCACTTTGAATTGACTTGCTTATGTCAACTGTTTTACTTTTCATTTTCAATTTATGTGGCAAGAAAAGCCCAGTTAGGAATTTTCTACGCAAATAGTTCTAACTTGAGCAAACAAGAGGCCCATGCATTGCGAATGCTTGTTTTAAAATGTAGCCTACAAGACAACTTGCTTGGCGTGGGCTGCCCAAACACATAAGATTGGTTCACGCAAGTTATGTCTCTAACTGCATTATCATGACCACAGGACTCTGGTGTTAGGACAAGGAAAATGTTGTTACAATAATCTGAGGTAGCAACCTACTGAAAAGCAGACTACAACCAGAAGAACGGCTATTGTGACGCCAATGATTAGGGTCCACTTGGTATCAGAGCACCATCTGGTGTAAGAAGGCAAATTCGGTAACCCAGTGTAAGGCTCAGCAGTCACTTAGGGGAAACCCAAAGTACTGAAGGAAACCTACAGGCAGAGCAGAGTTCCTGGAAAATGAGTTCCTGTGCAAAGGAGCCTTATAAAAATAGTTCTACTGAAAAAATGTATGAACTGAAGCAGAAGCGGAACACTGGAGAACAATCTCACACTTTTTCAGACATTTCTTGATGTCTGCACTGAAAAGCAGTTGCATATGAGTAATGTGCTGGTGAGCCTACAAGCACAAAAATCAAAACATCACAGCCAGCCTCTAAGTAATGTGAATAATGTGAAAAATTAGGGACATATTTAAGAGCGCCTAGTCCCATTCCAACGCCACATTAGCTTGATTGCGCCACTTTGTGACACTTTGCGCTACATTATGCCTGTGCTAGTCTTAATATAAGCAAAGGGGGTGTTCCCCCATTGGGGGGCTGAAAAAAATGGCCAAAGAGATTTCTTTGCGTCATTTTTTTTGGAACTTTTAGGGGCATATTTATACTCTGTTTGCGCCGGATTTGCGTCGTTTTTTTTTACGCAAATCCGACGCAAAACTAACTCCATATTTATAATTTGGCGTTAGACCCGTCTAGCGCCAAAGATCTTGGAGTTTGCGTCATTTTTGAGCGTGGACACCTTCCTTGCGTTAATGATATGCAAGGTAGGCGTTCCCTTCTAAAAAATTACTCCGAGGCATGTGCGCCGTATTTACACTCCCGGGCAAAAATGACGCCCGGGAGTGGGCGGGTCAAAAAAAATGATGTCCAGCCGCTTTAGCGTCATTTTTTAACGCCTGGTCAGGGCAGGCGTTAAGGGACATGTGGGCTCGGAAGGAGCCCAGAGGTGCTCTCCCATGCCCCCAGGGACACCCCCTGCCACCCTTGCCCACCCCAGGAGGACGCCCAAGGATGGAGGGACCCATCCCAGGGAACTTAAGGTAAGTTCAGGTAAGTATTTATTTATTTTTTTGGGGTGGCATAGGGGGGCCTGATTTGTGCCCCCCTACATGCCACTGTGCCCAATGTCCATGCCCAGGGGACATTAGTCCCCTGGGCATGGCCATTGGGCAAGGGGGCATGACTCCTGTCTTTGCTAAGACAGGAGTCATTTAAATGGGGGTTGGGAGTCAAACAAAATGGCGCAAATCGGGTTGAGGTGAAAATTTTGCCTCAGCCTGACTTGCCCCATTTTTTGACGCCCAAGCTCCATTTTCCCCTACGCCGGCGCTGCCTGGTGTAAGTCATTTTTTTTTACTCACACCAGGCAGCTCCGCCGGCTAACGTCATTCCATAAATAAGGCGCCCGCATGGCGCTTTGGAATGGCGTTAGCCGGTGTTAAATTTTTTGACGCACAACTGCGTTGGCGCAGTTGTGCGCCAAAAAGTATAAATACGGCCCTTAATGCCTGGTCAGAGCCTGTTTACAATGGGACTCTGGGTGCTTTGCAGGATAAGCATCAAAATGTTTGATGCTAATCCTGCAAAGTATCGGACTAGCATCAAACATTCTGATGCTAGACCCGTAACTACCGCCATGGTGCATAATATTTTAAATAAAGAGCACACATGGGGACGCTAAGGAGCACAAGAAAAGTGTCACTGCAGTGTGAGCAGCGCCACTTTTCTTAAACATGCCCCTAAGATTTACGTTTCCTGAAACCCCTCAATTGTGTCATAGCACAGTACTGGAAGCAAGAAAGCCCAGGTGGGAAATGAAATACACCACAACAAAACTAAAAAAGACAGGTCAAAGGATCCAAAATGAGAGCCTTTAAAAAATCATCAATTCCCACAGTGCAGACAGCAGAACTGGGAGCATCCAAGCTGGTGGAATGCAACCAATATTTTCAACTAAAGATACTCAAAACAATATTTTACATTGCAACTCCATTATGCGCACTTAAATTTTATTGCCACATTCAGAACCTTTTGCCATTATGTAACGATTTTTATGTGTTTTGATAATAGTAATAATAGTAATACCCACCCAGTGCAATGTACCTCTGCTTTTTCAACACTTCCCATCGCTACTCCTAAACCATTTCTTCTTACCTTTCTCCTCTGGAGGAGCTTCCGGTTGGTCGAACAAATTGAAGTCCAAGGGGCCTTCGGATGAATCTGATGCAGGAGTTTTTTTCCTCTCATTCTTTAGATCGGGTATCCTAATATCAGGATTAAACATGGGATGTTCTTCCAACGTGTCCATTTCTGTAGAAGGGAACATAGGTGTTTTAAAATTGGGATGGTTTTCGATGTCATGCTTGCAGCAAAATGTAGCTTAACAATTTTGAGGCTTCACACCACTTGGCGGGGGAAATTATATTTGAACATAGGCAGATTTCTCTTACTGTAACTATAAAAACTCTTTTTTATTACATATATTTTGTTATGGGTTTACTGAAAATGACAACAATTGGGTTTATAGCACACCTCATGAGATAGCGATAGAGTTTCGCTCCTGGTGGCAAAACACGTTATTTTATGAGCCTTTGTTCCATTACAGGAGTGAAATGTGGGCAGGTCAGATGGTTGAGTGGAAGTGCCTTATTCATGGATTTGTGCGTTTATTAGTTTAGTGTGGAGGTTGGGCCTGGAGGATTGCACAATTTGTTTACGAATCTCTGCGGAACCATTGCTCAGTATGGCAAGTCAGGCTTTTAAACACTACAAAGCGATCTCCCTTAACACTACCACAGAGAGCATGAACAAAACAAAAGAAAAAACACGAATCTCAAAGACTGCACTACTTACGATAGAAAAAGAGCTATGCTATGTCAGTATATTGAAGTAACATTTCCTCTATCAACCGAAGTAGAAAGAAACTTGTCAGGTCAAGAAGGGTTTATATCTGCAAACAGAAGATTGAAAGTTCAAAAAGAGTCCCAATAAGCAGTTCTTACCCTGTTGAAATCTTCTGATGCGCTCCTGCGCCTTCCTCTGGCCCTGCTTGTCCTTGTCTTGCTTGGAGGTAGCTGCCTCGGCCTTAGCATCCAAAAGTTTGGCTGTTAGCTCCAAGTATCTTTCATTCTGTTAGAGAAATAACAGTTTTTTTTGTTTTTAAATGCACACTTATTACTACCAAGGCAACCAGTCTAGACAACTCCAAAGATACCATCGCTACGGTTGCCCGGCATTGGCTTCCCAGTACTTCAGTTCCATTGGAGAAGCAGAATTGACATGGATCATTGTAAAGGTCCCACCACTATCCACCAAACATCGAATCCTTACTCGGGAATCATAAACCCAAACAGAGGACAGGAGGAATAGTGGTCATGTGTTACATTGTTGTGTGTTTTTTGCTGCTACAACAGACCCTCCCTGTTCTCTTTAATAAACCATTTCCTGATCAAAGTAAAGCATTGTATCTCAGCTTTGGATCCCCGAACCTAGACAAGCAATGCCTTTGGGCTTAACAGTAGATAATGACGGAAGCAGCCCCCAGTATTATAGGCATTCTCACTAATATCAATCACTTCTCAGTTGAGGCTAGAAGATGTATGTCAGATGTTGTAAGTGGAGGCCACCTGGCTGATGGGTTACTGGTCCACAATTATGGTGTCTAGGTGTCTGTCCTGCTATTGCTCTGCAAACTGGGCCAAGTACACTCTTTCTACACCTGACTCTCAAGATAGCAACGGTGAGCAGTTAAAGGCTTCTCAGTGACTTAGTGGGGGGCAAGAACTTAATAGTCAACCAACAGCCATATTAACGCGTTGCACAGGTCTGTACTTATCTTTTAGTTAAAACAAAGTCCTTTAATCTCACAGCGAAAGGAAATATTACACAGTTCTATAAAGGTCTCTGATATATGTCTGTAATCTCAATTATGATCTAAAGTGAGACCCTAGGTTCTCTCCAGTAGTTCTATAGTGTCTTCAGTCTCTGGTATGGAGCATGGGTATAAGCATTAATAATGCCGAGGAGCAGTTCACTCACTCTGGATTATCCTATTATCCTACAGACATGGCTTGATATGTAGATCAGTTGAACAGCTATTGCCATCTCAAATCACCCAGGCAAATGTCTTAAATTTAGACGGCGGAGTTCTCTCTGCACTCAGTATCTCGTGTCTTTCTCATCTTGGTCCCACTTTTACCTGGTCAGTGGAGATGCCAATCTGATGGCACTAGTGAACGCGTTTTGTGCCCTTTTTCCTGTAGTGGTCACTTCGTTGGTGCAGGGGCTGCTGTGGCAACCTTTCTCAGTAAATGAGCCAATGGGTGCATCAGCATGGCAGCCGGGATGGAGGGCACTTTGTTTTTGGCAGTGGTGGCCTGCAAGGCCGCAAGGGATGGGTTATCTTTTACTGCAGTTGCAGCCTGCAAGCTGGGTCTTCAGTGGGGGAATGTCTCTCTATCCCTGCCAGGCTTCCGCTTCAGAGGTAACGCAGGATCTTTAGGGTTGACCCCAGATATCAGCAGTACCATACGCTCAGGTACACAGTAGGATGCCAAATGACATGTTGTTGTTTTGCTATTAAAAGGCTTGTTGCAGTTTACAACAGGAAGTGTTTGGAAAACCAAGACACCTCTCACAACATGGACTGTTCTTGGCCTCACTCCCTCTTGCAGTCAGCTTCCTCTTGAGTTTCTTACATCACGTCCTGGAACTCTTACCCTCTCTCAGAAGACATACAGGTAGCCATGCACTAGGCATACCCTCAGCTCTCCGTGCACGAAGTAAAGACTTCAGGTGATATGAATTAATGAATTGAAATTTGGAAAGTGCACAGCTGCTCCACAAACTATCCCTCCCCTCTGGGAGATTGCCTGTCATGAACCAGAAATCCTCACAAAGGAGTTCTGAATAATTTGCAGAGCTCGCCTTTCCATGGTTACGAAGAACATGGAAGTGGGAATAAAAGTGTGGCCAAAGACACCCCACCTTGTTCCATTTCCTGGACAGGGGATGTGGATCCATCGCCTAAGGTTCTGGAAGCAATTTAGGTTGGTTCTCTTCCAAATGTTGCTTTCTGAGACGCAGCCTTTGTACAAGCTAATGGTTCTAAAAATAGGTGGCATTGATGCTGGTTCCAATCAGGGTATCAAAAAACAACCGATATTGATGACAGTGGTCCCAATACTAAGACTCTCACACGCAAGACTTACTACCACACAAGGTTGACACATCCACTACAGGTACACACACTCAACATAAACATGGAACGTCATTATACGGGTTCTCATAAAAGCTGAATTTTAGCTGTGAAGTGTCAGTAGAACGCCCTCTCCTTTGACACAGGAAAACAATACAGTCATACTTAATGAATCGAAGAAATGTAGTAAGCTTGCACCACCACTTTTTGCAACTACCCCAGAACATGGACAGTAGCCCCCTGACATTTACGGGGGTTCACTTGGTGCACTGCAATAGGTAAAAAAAAATGGTTCTTGAACTCATGTTTCTATGGATAGTCAAAATCCTCTGTGCATGTGATAGGTTAACCCGATTGCAGGGCCAAACAAAACAAAATCTGAATACCATTTTCAAATACAATCGGACACGCACGTTTACCAAGTAGGGAACATTCCTGTCCAAAGACAATAACACTGCACTTGCATAGAGCTGGTTTGTGCTGACACTGGCATGGAGTAACCAAAGTAAGATGGGCATTTGGCTTAACTAACTGGTGGAAAAACATGGTCCTTCACAACTGGCTGGCAAAACTTTTGGGGGGCATTACCTAGTCACTGCAAAAATCTCTACAAAACTGAAAATAATGGCTGTATGTTTTATGTAATCTGGCCACAGGACTTTCTCTCTGGCAAATCCGTCCCTTGACTTGTGGCCCACATACACAACTTAAAGACCAACCTCCTGATATTAATTTGTCTCTTGTAGGCAACTTAACATAAATAAGGTAACAAAAAAAGTGTAATTGTATTGATATAGTACTTACAACCCCTGACAAGGCTTCGAAGCACTTTTCGGTGAATACCACGCTACTTCTGAACCCAAAAGAATTATTGGTGGATTAGTATAGGGAAATATGAGTTCATTTGAGCAGCAGACATGTGAGTCTGTTAGTTGGATTGAATAGGATAATGGAGGGATAGAAGAAGGAACAGCTTAGAAAGTGTTAATTGTTAAATCATGGTAGGAAGATGAGGTTTGGGATGAATAAAAAGGAGAGCTGGAGGAGGGAAGAGTCTGTAGAAAGGGTTTAGGGAGATCATAGTAGTAAAATGTGGTTTGGGATGAGTCAAAGGAGGGATACATGAGAGAAGAATTTATTGAGAATTGTTTGGGAGACCATAGTAGTAAACTGAGATTTGGCGATAGCCATGCAGGATAGAGGAGGGAAGAGTCTAGAAAGGGTTATTTTGGAGATCACAGTGGTAGAATGAGGTTTGGGATGAGACAGAGTGGTGGTAGAGAGTATACTGAGAGAGGTATAGGATGAGACAGAGTGAGAGTGAGACAACCTGTTGCTGGACTCATTGCTCATGCATGGATACTTGCAAGACTGTCTTTGCTTTCGCTGCCAGCACTCTGTGATGAGGTACCTTTCCAGACAGCCTAACATTTTAAGAAAACCCTAAACTGCTATATCAAGTATTATATAGGTACCTGTGAGTCCAGTTTGATTTCAGTCTCCACCGGAATGACTGTCTGAATTGTTAATGATAGTGGTAAGCTCCCACTACCATCTTACTGATTTGTAACTGTAATATTGTAGTTACAATGTACTTTTGTGTGGGCAACACACCTTATTGAAAGTTAGCACACTACCTTTAATAGTATATCACACACGAGGGAAGACTACCATTTGCTACTAGTGCACCCCAACTGAGGATGTTGGGCTTTCCTATTGATGTGCTTAAAGACCAGTTGAGGCTGACACCAGGAACTGCAGCTGACTTTGCTTTTTGTTGCACTTTTATGATATACTGGCCTATGGACAGTCATATTTAACAAAGGTTTGCACTACAGAAACTGCAGCTAGGCCCAAGGTCCATTCTTGTCTGCTTCTCGTTGCACTTTTATGACATACCGGTCTATGGATGGCCATATTTATTAAAGGTTTGTGCCGACACAAAGTAAGGTGTTGTGAAGCTTTACAAAGTGCTGGAAACAGCAGTGCCAGACTAATGTGGGAGTCAAACCCCAATAACCAACAGAACCCCACTATTTGGATACCCTGAAATTTTCAGGCTTCAGTGTCTCCAGCTGATCTAGTGGTTAGAGACTACACTCCTTTACAGAAGAACACAATTTAGCAGAGTTAAAACAGATGAAAATATTGGGGGTGTAGAGAACAGAGTTCTCTGCCAAAAATAAAGCTAAAGTGATTTTTTACTACAGGAAATATAGGGCCATATTTATACTTTTTGACGTAAAACTGCGCCAACGCAGTTTTGCGTCAAAACAAATTGCGCCGTCTAACGCCATTTGGAAGCGCCATGCGGGCGTCAAATTTATACTTTGACGTACGGCGGCGCAACCAACAGGTGGGAGTCATTATTTCGTGACGCACACAGCGTCGGTCTGTCGTAAAGGAAACCAACGTAAATGCGACGCACATCACTGTGGGTCGATTTACGACAGCGCAATCGTGAAAACGCCGTTTTTTTTCACGCTATTGCGTTACATTTTTGCGTGAAAACTGCCCTTTCAGGAGAGGAGACCCAAAATGGATCCTAGATGCCCCAACAGACCCCAGGAGGATGAGAGCAGACCAGGAACCAGCCAGGAGGAAGCATACAGGACCCAGGACATTTATAAAAAAAAAAAGAAAGTGTCGCTTCAGTGCAGAGGAGCAGGAAATCCTGGTGAAAGAGGTGACGGAACACCAGCACCAACTTTTCATCTCCTCAAAATTGCCACTCAGTAGGAGAGAGGCCATCTGGAAACAAATTGTGGACAAGATTAACAGTGTGGCTGAAGAACGCCGGACAGTCACCGAGTGTAAGAAACGCTGGCATGACTGCAAACGTAGGACCAAAGAGAAAATGGCCAGGAACAGGAAGGCAGCAATGCAGACTGGAGGGGGGAGTCCAGCACAACAGGAGGCCCTGGACCACATGGAGGAGATGGTCGCAGCCGTCATCCCGGAGGAGATCGTCACAGGGATTCAAGGACTGGACAGCGCAGACTACCACGACACAACGCACATGCAGGGTAAGTCGCATGGGGAATTCAAATGCAATAATGAGGATTGTAAGCAGGTGGGGGATACCTACTACACAATGCATGTAAGTCAGCACATATATGAAGTGGCATGGGGAAAGGGGCACGGCAGGGGGCATGCCCAGTACTGACCGAAGCTGGGGCACGACAAAATACAGCAACCACAACAGTCCCACGGGGACATCCTGTAATTACAACAAGAGAGCCAAGGGAAAGCAGTGACAGGTGGGAAGGACACTACCTCAAATCCACATCCAGGCACTTGTCTTGCAAAATCTATTCCCCATCAACTAGGTCCCTACCTGTAATGCTGTAGAAAATACAACAACTGCAACTTAACTGCCACCACAGTTGACACTAACACCTCTCATCTCTGTGCAGCTATAGTACCAAATGGCAGGAACCCCACCCTGGAACATACATACCTAAAATAGGGGGTGAGGATGACATCTGCAATTACTCCTAGAAATAAGACAAAGGTACCAGTACACTCAAATGCCGAATGTCCATAACTGACACATACATAACCCTAAGTAAACAGCAATAGGAGCCACACAGCACTAACGACACACACATGCTGCATACGTCAGGGTCCCTCACGTGCCTGGCTAACAAGGCTACATCACTAATGTCATACTGCTCAGACAACAACATTGAGGAGGGGACACAGGCAACTGGTCACTGAAACACATCTGCACAGTCTTACAAAAAAAAAAAACATTCATACGATAAACAGGCCAATCCAGTAAGACACACATTATACCCCATCATATACAAACATCAACAATGTTTACATCCATACCACATCCTAACATTGACATGCATAGGTAATGCCATGTAACATGTACAGTTCATGCAATGTGAATAAAAAGTGTATGGGGCAGGGCCTGAGAGGCAAGTGTGCTGGCAGGGCAGTCACAACACCCACAGTCAGTCAAAGTGTAGTGTGACAAGTGAAACGTATACTTTGCGCATTAGCCTCAGGCTGGAGGCCTTTGTGCATCTTACCCTGAATGTACTAATACTCATTTGCTCACATCTAAGAGCCTCAGAGCACTTTGCACTAAATGATTCTCATTGCCCTTCCTATCAGTTAATGTAGCAAATAGTCAGTCCTAGGGTGTTGTTAATTAGTCAAATCACCCTGTTTTGCCTACTTCTGCACTGGAGTTTGCCAGAACATATTCACTCTGTGCCCCAGTCAAGGATACCGTCTGGTACGTTGCTGATAGATGTGGTAGGGTTGAAGGTCTGGCATTCCTGCGTAGGGAAACCTTGTCATCACCATGACATATGTCTTTTTAATTCACTTCCTCGTCCCAAGACACGCATGGGGGAGTTTCCAAACAGAAAATCACAACTAGATGCTGCCTGCCTTGCTGCTGATGCACAACCAGATCCCAGCCCATTCCTCTGATATGAGGGATGATGTCTCCCCTGTGATTCAGACAGGCAAGCTCCAAACTTAACATGCTGTGCTATACATAGAACAAGCAGAGGGAGAGTAGAAACTGTTAGGCACCATGATAGTTGTGTACTAATGTATTAGTCTCCTGCGGACTATTTCAATTCTAACAGTGTGTATTGTTTGGGTTATTGGGGCTCACACCTAAATTCCTACAAGTCAGTTGTACAATGAAACTTCATATCAAACAAATACTGTCTTTGTCATTTGTGTATGGGAACATACCGGAAAAGATAGAAATGTGTAGGACCTGAGTGACCACCACTTCCCTGAGAAGGTCCAAAGATGTCATGCGCTCGGATGTCTAAACATTCCTTTGATGTGGGAGACCAGAGGCACTGCTAGTTAGTCTGAGCTAAATTGAATATCTGGGTGACAGAGTTATATACAAGTGGGTCAAACTTAGTCCCCCACACCATTAGCTATCCTGCTGCCTAGAAAGCCAAGAATCACATGTAGGATAATGAGAGCCCACCCAACAAAATGTCCCTCCATAACAATAGTGAAACACCGAGGGAGGAGTAGGACCAAAAAACGCCTATTTCTAAATAATTACAAAGCAACACCTAGAGGCGACCTGGCAGACATGTCTGAAAGATCCATAGCATACATGTGACACACAGGTGGGCCATAGGCCTACAACAATGCCCTATGACGGACAGCAGATACCAAGACAAACACAGAGTACAAAGTTAAGGCATCCAAAGGCTTGTATCTTAAAGCAAAATTGTCACAACACAGACACACTAATTGTACCCTGTTTCATTGCAGAGGAACACGGATCTCCTGCCGATATGCCTGTCCATGAGTTCCCTGATGACATGGATGACGAGACCATCAACCTCCCACAAGAGACCCTTGACATGGTCCTTGCAAGCCTCCAAACCCCACCTTCAGTCACAAGGAGGAGCACAGAAGAAGCAGCCACCACAGTAGAACCACCCGCCACCCCAATTGTAAGACCTGCCAGCTCCAACACAGCTGAGGACTCTGACGACACTGGCACCAGCTTCGAAAGAACTGTCGTTGGGGTCCAGCGGGAGCTGGCCAAGGAGGTGCGGGTGGGGATGCAAACTATGGCAGCCAGCCTTGAGGGGGTGCGTTTGTGCATGTTGTCAACTGCTGATCAGGCAGCTGCAATGCAAGCCAGAACATCGCTCTTGGAGGAACTTCTAAAAACACAGAAGGAAATCTGCACAGCTGTCATCCAGTTGACACAACAACTCCAACTGCAAGCCAGTCAACGTGTGCACGAATGCAACATAGAACCCCTCAGGGCCGACCTGGCTGCCTACCATCGGGATGTGGCTGCCATTCTGAAAAACCAGCAGGCCCTCCTTGCTGCAGTACTGCCCTTCATTACTCGACAGGGATCAGCCCCCGGGATGTCTGCCTCCATGTCTTCTAACACTGAGGTGTGTGTTGCCCCTTCCCAACCAACAACAAGGATACACCAGGCAACACACACATCAGAAGAAGAAGACATGGAACAGATAACATTCACACGCAAGAGTACCCGGAAGCCCTAGTCCCTGCACCATGGCCTACTCTGACCAAGGTCTGACGTTTTGACACATGCCAGTCTCACTACAACTACCCTCAATGACTGTTCGGCAATCCACTGTATGACTTGTCCCCATTGCCAGTGAATGTCTCTCTCCTACCATTTGGCAATTCATGTTCCTCTGCACCGTCTGTGACCTCACCCCAGCATGTCAGGAGCATCATCCACACCCCGTCTGTAGGATCACCATGTAAGAATGCACCAGAACGGACTCAGCTAACATTGTGAATGGACATTTTGCATTACACCACCTACAAATAAATATCACTTGCTCACCTATTGTGTCTCTGTGTCATTTCACACTTCAACTGTGCAGTAGATAACTCCAAAGTGGCTGTGTGGCAACCATGTAGATTCTCTATACTACTGTCCTGATTTCATGTATACTGAAACATCTGTGCAGTGGCCAGGATTGCATCATAGCTTCACTATACTGAGGAAAATAACTGATGAAGGGACTAAGCACACACAATCATGCTGTGTTGGACAGAATGATGCACCATCTACAGCTATTCTAGACAACTAATGGTGGCTGAGAAATGTAGGCACCATGCGATCCTAAAATTGGAAATTATGCTGTCAAATGAAAGGAATGATAAGCAAATTACACTGCATCAATCACCCTTACGGCGTATACTTCCATGAAGGAAAGTCATGCTGAATCAGTACACACATGATGTAGGTCAGCAATGACAGCAACAAGACAAGAGTGTGAACAAATCCTCATCTACAAAGCTCTCCCAGAACTTCACAATGCTGTCCGACCTATCTATTTACCTACAATAACAAGTCGGGAAGCACTCTTTGTGAAGTAGGATACATACCAACCCCAAACCTTGATGATCAATGCACACTACCAATGTTGGTTCTCCCACATGGTGGATACTTACCAAGTTAGCACACGGGTAGCTGGCATGTTAAACCTCATTAGCCTGGGGATAGCAAGCATGGAACACAAATGTCATACTAAAACTTTCTGCTACACTGATGTCAAGGCTATGAAAAGGTAGCAACTAACGCATCAGGTAAAGGGTTAACAAAATTTTTATTTCAAAGTAGTAATAAAAGAGGCAACTAAGGGAAAGGTAAACCTACACTGATCTAACCTGACTACTACTAACCCACAACTGTCCCTAACTAACCTAAGCTAAACTTACTCTACACATGTAACGAAACGATCTAAACATCAACCCCCCACCCACCATTAAGAGACAAGACACATGCAGGACAACACTTACTAACCTACACACATACTATACTATCCTAAACAAACATATATTTTTTTGTAATTTTTTATTTTTTTTTATTTTTATTTTTTTTAATTAAACAGGAATCCCAACATTGCCCCCCACCCACCCACACAAAAATATTAGATAGAAAGAATAAGGACCCCCCACCCTCTTACCTAACACTAACTAAGCTAATTTCCTATACTTATCCTATAACTAACCCCCCAAACCCAACTAACAGTATGAAAAAGGAAAGAGGTGAGAGGGGAGGGGTAAAAGTTCAGGAGGGCAAAATGACTACTGATTTGCCCTCCGTAGTGTGCGCCGGATGGAGCGCACCTTCTTCTTCACCTCATTCATGTCCTCCGCAAGGTTGTCAACCTTGCGGATCAACCTGTCCAATTTTCTGGACAATGCCTGGAAGTCTGCAGGGTCAATAGGAGGGTCAGTGCTGGTCTGGGTGCCGGTGGAGGTGGAGGTTGTTGCTGGAGTGGAGTGGCCACAGGACAGCCCTGCTCCCAACACACGGCTGGGTCCAGGTCTGGATGAAGATGCCTGGTCCGTTGCTGTGTCCCCTTGGGCAGACCTGGTGGATGTAGTGGCGGTGGTTGTTGGTGGCACCGTTGGGGGAGCCTGTGGTGTGGCATACCACGCCCCGGAGGCCCGATCAGAATTATATCTGCGGGCCATCCTCCGATACCCACACTGCACCTGCAGGATGTGGCTGTACCTCATTGCACGGCGCTCGAAATGGTTGCGCTCTGCGGCACTCAGGTTTGCAGCTGTGAAGAGAAAAGGGAAATATTGAGCATTGAATTTACAGTGGGTTGAATACCACCATGGGTCATTTGTCCATTACTAGAAATGTATTTTTTGCAGCAATTGTTACAACATAGTTCACGGAAAGGCTCAGAGGAAGTACATGTGAATCCTGCATACCTAAGGGCATATCACACCTAGCATATACATGTCTCTACATGATGGATGACATCACCCTAAACTACTCAACCAAATCATACCTAAGGCATGAGACATTATGGTACCAGCTCTTCCGCATACTGACTTCACTACATATGTCATTCTATGTGATAACAATCACACTCCTCACTCAATGGCATTTGGAATTAGTTGTGTGCTAAGATTGAACCCCTGGCCCAGAATCATATGTCCACACTAGGGGTCAGATGTAGGAATCTTGAAATAACAACTAGCAATTATGCAAAGCAGAACGGTGTCTCTGACACCGTCTGCGAGTCGCTATGGGGTCCCGAAAACCCACCTCATGAACATCAATGATGTGGGTTCCAAGTTGCCCCACCGTAGCGACTATGGGCACTCACGGGGATGGAGGCCTGCTGGGACCAGCAGAAATCCATAGACGTGACTGCTTTTAAATGAAGCAAGTAATTTTTCCCCAAGTGTAGGCCGTTTACCTGAAAGGAAAATGAGCTGCAATTAGTTTAAAAACACAACAATCCAACTAGGAATTTTTCACGGTAATTATTGGTCCCTTAGACCGCTGGCTGTTTTGTGCAGGATTATTTTGGTCCACTCACAAAGGTGAAGGTTTACAATGAGGACCCCTTCCAGTCAGCAAGTTGGTTACCATCCACTTCAAGTGGATGATAACAGCTACTCACTTTGCAACCACGTACTCGGTTGCAAATGGGATTGCCTACCACTGTGAGTTGCAAGTAGGTCTGGTAAACCCCTTTATTATTTGCATTTTGAAAAGCATTTTGCTAATATGTACATGACCACCAAATACATTTTGGAATAGGAAACAGACGTTTGCAAATCACAAACATATATTTATGCCATTTGCAACGTGTAGACATTTTTCTCACTCTGGCCCTAGGTACTAACTCAAGTCACAAAAGGTGCTAAGTACGTGTAACATACTGGTTGCTACAGTCCTAGGTACCCTGTTTCACAGTAACATCCCAGTCTTTGTGGGTGGTGTGGGAAGAACAACCAACAATCCCATGTTCAATACAGAAAGTTCAACAAGTATGTGCCTTCACACACAACAACTATGAAGGGCTAGCAACACGTTGTAGTCAGCCCAACCTTGTCACATCCCAGGTCCACACATGTCAAAATGATATGACTTAGCCCAACATAACATACTATTAGTGAGGCATGTTTAACAACACACACAGAGGAGGTAGAACACCCATTCACATGATTCAACTGAACACCTAGGCCATTGCACTCAAGTCACATACATTTCGAGTTCACCTTGTGGAAGTACATGGCCCTGGAAGATCCGACCTACAGTGTACACAGTCCATCCTCAACTAGGAAGAAACACTTGTCATCAAAGCCATGTGCCTAAGCTATCTGGGAGACTGTCAGTCTGATATGCAGACTCAGTTGATGGCAAGTCCCTGACCAAGTCTAACATTGACCAGTGTATTCCAAATGAGTCATACCATTCCCAATTGCCGCCCTAATTGAATGGGCTACAACCCCTCAATCTGAGAGATGAGTAGGTATTGCTTTACAGAAACATTATTCAAATTTGGGGGCATATTTATACTCCGTTTGCGCCGAATTTGCGTCTTTTTTTTCGACGCAAATTCGGCGCAAAACTAACGCCATATTTATACTTTGGCGTTAGACGCGTCTAGCGCCAAAGTATGAGGAAAGAGCGTCATTTTTTTGCGTGAACGCCTTCCTTGCGTTAATGAGATGCAAGGTAGGCGTTCCCGTCTAAAAAAATGACTGCAACGCAAATGCGTCGTATTTATACTCCCGGGCAAAAATCACGCCCGGGAGTGGGCGGGGCAAAAAACCCCGCATTTGCGCCGGATTTTAGCACCTGGGTCAGGGCAGGCGTTAAGGGACCTGTGGGCTCAAAATGAGCCCACAGCTGCCCTCCTATGCCCCCAGGGACCCCCCCTGCCACCTTTGCCCACCCCAGGAGGACACCCAAGGATGGAGGGACCCATCCCAGGGACATTCAGGTAAGTTCAGGTAAGTATAATTTTTTATTTTTTTTATCTTTTTTTTGGCATAGGGGGGCCTGATTTGTGCCCCCCTACATGCCTCAATGCCCAATGACCATGCCCTGGGGACATAAGTCCCCTGGGCATGGCCATTGGGCAAGGGGGCATGACTCCTGTCTTTACTAAGACAGGAGTCATGTAAATGGCGTCTGGGCGTTGTTAAAAATGGCGCAAATCGGGTGGAGACGATTTTTTGGCGTCAACCTGACTTGCACCATTTTAAGACGCCCTAACGCCATTTTCCCCAACGCCGGCGCCGCCTGGTGTACGTGGTTTTTTTCCACGCACACCAGGCAGCGCCGGTCTGCTAGCGCCGGCTAACGCCATTCAATAAATACGGCGCCCGCATGGCGCTTCAGAATGGCGTTAGCCGGCGCAAAACTTTTTGACGCTAAACTGTGTTAGCGCAGTTTAGCGTCAAAAAGTATAAGGCCCGTATTTAGGGATACCTTGCATCTCATTAACGCAAGGAAGGCGTTCACGCAAAAAAATGACGCTCTTTCCTCATACTTTGGCGCTAGATGCGTCTAACGGCAAAGTATAAATATGGCGTTAGTTTTGCGCCGAATTTGCGTCGAAAAAAACTACGCAAATTCGGCGCAAACGGAGTATAAATATGCCCCTAAATACGGGCCTTGATATCACACTAAAACAACAAAGCCAATGAACGGCCAGCACATCAAATCATGAATTCTCTTGAACACACAGTAATCCATCATGCTTCATTACCAAACAATGTAAATAGCACTCAGGCGACACTCACTGTAGGTATCGGGGTCGTCAAAATGGGCCACCTCTCCCACGGTGTACGGGGCTGGTCCACCTGTAAAGCATGAAACAAAGATTATACTCAGACTGGGTGAACGGACAAATAATTTCTGTTACAATGACACTGTGTGAATATGACATGGTAATGATAGACTTTCACACATGCTCATCCTGCATGGATGACTTTGTATTCAACATTATCATTGGATGAGTCTCCTGCTCCAGTGTCACACTCTACTACACTCATGCAGTGGCCAGGACAGTCATGTGTCGTCCAAGTTAATCCTCCATTAGTATGCCCCAACAATAATGTTAACCATACATCTCAGCATGTGCATCCCAGAGAGACATTCCAAAACTGGTTCCATGAGGACTGCATGACCACTCACAATCAAACAGGCTATGTGGACAGGTTCAACACACAGCAACCAGACACACATGTGACATATGTGTGAACAACATGACTAACTTCATGTGACGTGAAGGCAACACACATGTATAGCATCATCATGTGTTTCCAATTTTCTGTCTAGCTATGGCGTCTGCATATGTAGGTATGTTGTTTCTACATGACATACTCACTGGCCATTATGACCAGTGGAGTACAAATAGAGCAGTTCACGTGTTGCTTTTCTGACACAAATGCAACACTACATTACATGCAGCTACAGGCATCTGGTATGTGTTGCAAAAATGAGCCATCAGACTGGTAGCATAGGTCTTCATACACATTCTGCAACAAATACACATTAGGACACATATGTATACCTTGGTAGCGCAGCATTTGCAACATTTTGTGACGCAGAGAGGGGGCGACTTAGCAAAATACAAATAGATGTTGGATTTTAATGCTGTTATTGCGTGTACATGTGTTGCAAAATATGGGGATTTATGTGTATAACCATGGGCCTAGGTTTCCCTAGCATTACACACAGTCAGCTAATTATTTTGCAGATTGGCTAACAATCATCACATGTTCACACACAGATTTCTATCATTCCCATTTGATAGATTTTTACTCACCAACATGGCCACCAATCCGGAGTCCCAGGTGGTCCAGCAGGTCCTGTTCCCTGGTGATCAGGTCTGCCCAGCGGTGCTTGAGTTGGTGTACATTTCTCAGACTCCCGTAGACCCGGACCAGGTGATGGCGCACCTTCTCCCACCGGATTTTCCTCGCCTCCGTGTGATACCCCTGTATCACACGGCCCCCAGCTTCCAGCATTAGTGGGAGGAAATGGCTTACTAGCCATAGGAACCCCCCCAATTCGTCTTCACCCATCCTGGACAGGCGAGGCCTACCTGACATATTGAGAGGACTAATGCTGGACAAAATAAATATGAAAGTAAAAGTGGGAAATGGGGAAAGGTAGAGGTGTGAAAGAAAAAGAAGAAGGATAAAAATAGCCCAACTAACCCCCCAAACTATGCTACCCACAACAGACTCCCACTGACAATACAAACTATCACAGGTATAGACAAAATAACACTAAACAGACTGAGACAATGTTATACAACAATAATAGATTGACACTAAGACAAAATACAAGGCACACAGGACACAAAAGCAGTAAAACACAGGACAACACCTTTCACGCAACCACACAGTCTAGATAAATCTGAGACTGCAAAGTGAAAGTGAAAGTTAACTCCCAGTACAGATTTTGTAAACAGGATATCCTATTACATCACTTCCTGCAGAAAATGGCCGCCGTTTTTATTTTCCCGTTTTGCATCATATTTTCACGCATACACAGTTGTGCGTCATTTTTCTTTGACGCATTACAGTGCACATGATGCGGAGTGAAAAAATATGAGATGATTATTAATATTTTATAATGTACATGAGATGACCAACATATTGTCCATGTAGCGTCAATTTTACCACGCATACAGCATGGGCGTCATTTTTTTTACACGTACAGTAGTGCACATGATGAGGAGTGAAAAAATATGATCTGAATATTAATATTTTATAATGTACATGAGATGACCAACATATTGTCCATGTAGCGTCAATTTTACCACGCATACAGCATGGGCGTCATTTTTTTTACACGTACAGTAGTGCACATGATGCGGAGTGAAAAAATATGATATGAATATTAATATTTTATAATGTACATGAGATGACCAACATATTGTCCATGTAGCGTCAATTTTACCACGCATACAGCATGGGCGTCATTTTTTTTACACGTACAGTAGTGCACATGATGCGGAGTGAAAAAATATGATATGAATATTAATATTTTATAATGTACATGAGATGACCAACATATTGTCCATGTAGCGTCAATTTTACCACGCATACAGCATGGGCGTCATTTTTTTTACACGTACAGTAGTGCACATGATGCGGAGTGAAAAAATATGATATGAATATTAATATTTTATAATGTACATGAGATGACCAACATATTGTCCATGTAGCGTCAATTTTACCACGCATACAGCATGGGCGTCATTTTTTTTACACGTACAGTAGTGCACATGATGCAGAGTCAAAAATATTGTGGATGTAAATTATACTTTGAAGGCGAAATATTAAGACACTTTTGGATACATTTGTATTTGACTCTGCATTGTGTGCACACATGTACGTGAACAAATTATGACGGCCATGCTGTATGCGTAGAATATGGAGCAAATTTTTCCTTATGTCTTCATGTTTTTAGCTTTGGAAAGGGGATTTGTCATGGTCAAACGGTGCGATGTGATACACATATGTGTTTGTATATGACACATGTCCGTTGTTTTATGTATAGAAGGCATTCACACTGTAATATTTGGGATACGTTAACTAATGTATTGACCATATTTGACGACATATTTGGTGTAATTGCTGATGGCTATTTTGAAATGATGGATGGGATACCATTATGTATTCCGTCTCCAAAATGTGTCCACATTTATGATGGTGATGCTTTTATCTGTAGTCCTAACAGGGAGTGGGAGAGTCACTTTCAGTTTTTATTGGGCTGAGCATGTCCAATTATGATTTTGTGTTTCAGATTTGTGTTGGACTTGTGACATGGAGGCCACACATGTGCCTAATGCATGTGTTTAGTTCACAAGTACATGATTCTTGTATGTTTTGGGGGCGGTAGAGGTGGACTTAGGCCCCCAGCACCCTAGGATTTGACCATCCAGAATAGCTACTGTATCCATGGAGTATATTTATTATATCATGGCAAACCTGCAGCAGCGGGCTAATGTAAGGCCATATGGTATGAATGACTGTTGACCATTCATTGATCTCATTAGCCCATTTGACGTTTGCAGTAATGATGAATTGGCGCAAACTTGCATACCATTTTCCTATGACTATGTTTGCAAGACTCTCAGCGTTCCCGATGTGATAATGAGAAGAATATTTTGGTTGTCTGTGTCCCTTTCTGCATAAACTGGTTTAGTGTCATGTTACAATCTTCCTGCTAGGTTCAGACTGGTACACAACTGTGATGGCTACTTTCAAATATTAGATTGATTGTATGACATATGTGTACATGTGTGTGGGAATGTGGATCCACTATCACCTGTCTGGGTGTATGTTGTCACTGTAACTTCAAGGTCTCCTCCTGAGTTAGTGGCAGCTGATGTTGTAGCTATTGTGTATTGCTCATATCACACACTTGAGAGAAGCCATTGATGACATGGTCACGTACACATGGATGGTCCCACCCAGTCTCTGAACACGTGTAATGTAACTTTCAAATGATCTCCAATTTTGGGCTGGATGAGAGACTGTTTCAGTTGTTTGGATCCGGCATGTGTAATTGTCACATTTGTACTCTTGTTGGGCTCTGTGTATGGTAATGTATCATGTCACATCCTACCCTCTGTGCATACAGTTGTGATGTTTATTTTTGGTGTGATGAATTTTAATGGCATTCTTGGTCAATGAGACGACATTCATCTTCAGCTATTTCAAACTAAAGGTGGTCAGAAATGAATAGGCCAAAGCATGATGTGGTGTTTGTTATCTGTGTTTATTTACAAGTGTGGAATACAAGTGATTATAATAACTTAAGTAAAAAAATTGTTCACAAGCTGTTGGCGCCTACGCACTCCTGCTGCTGTGTTAGGTTGTTCCCCCTCCTGTTGCAGGCCAGCATCCTCCTCATCATCATCCTCAGGCATGTCTGGGTCCGGTTCAAGGAGGGGAATGTTCCTTTTTACACAAATATTGTGTAATATGGCACAAGTGAGTATGATCTTACAGACCATCTCTGGGGAGTATAGTAGGCTTCCGCCAGTGATGTCAAGGCAGTGGAACCTTGACTTTAGGATCCCAAAGGTCCGCTCCACAATGCTGCGTGTCCTCTTGTGGGCGTCATTGTATGCCCGCTCAGCAGCAGTATTTGGGTTCCCATATGGTGTCATTATCCAAGGCTGGATGCCATACCCCTGATCAGCTGAAAGAGAAACACAGAATGGTATCAATTAGATGTAGGGGGCACTGTTGTACGTATCTTTGATGGAAGTAGTTGTGTTGTGTTGTCTGTGACTATTTTGTGTACTAATGTGACAACCTATGGCTGTTGGTGGAAACTTTGGCATTGTTTTTTTTCCTTGGCTGAGCAAGTGTTTGTTGGCTAACTGTTTGTCAGCAGGATGTATCGGTTTCTCAAGTACAGTGTGCCCTCCCTTGCATTGTGACTTGTGACACAGGTGTCCGTGTGTCCTCACTGGGGGTGTGATGATAGTTCCATGCAGAGTTGAAACATGAAAGTGTATTAGAAACGTTCAATTGAACATACCAAGGCCATCCCATCCCTTAAAACGTATGCATTGTATTAGTGTACAGGTTATTGTGAGACTTCCAATTTGCAAGGTGACATTTAGGCAACCACAGTCATGAATGTCTTCACACTAAGCTGTAGAGTAAATTCCAATGTGTGAGAGGTTCAATGGTGACTTGTGAAACATGGCTAGTGATGGGAGTACCTCAGTGTGTTCCTGTCTAGGTGTTGCTATTGTGGTGTATGGGTTGTTTATCCTAGAGGGTTTCTGTGCAGTGAGTATACAAGTAGATTTTTGTCCTTACCAACAAGTAGTCCATTGCCATACCGTCCATCCTGGAAGTGTTGGTTGATGGTGCTGTGACGGAAGATGAATGCGTCATGTACACTCCCAGGATATTTAGCCACAATGTTGCTGATCAGTCCTTGGTGATCGACTATGGCCTGCACGTTGATGGAATGTGTGTGCTTCCTGTTGCGGTAGAGGTGTTCACTCGCAGCAGGTGGCACAAGGCGTACGTGTGTGCAGTCGATTGCACCAAGGACGTGTGGAAAGCCACTGATGGCGTAGAACCCCTGTTTAGTTTCCTGCTGCTTCTGCACTGTGTTAGGGAAGCAGATGTGGCGGGGTGTCAGTCCAATGATGGCATCCAGTACTTTAGGCAGGAATGCGGAGAAAGATGGTTGTGAGATTCCACCAACCAGGGCACCAATTGTCTGAAAGGAGCCACTTGCCAGCATGTGAAGTACGGCAAGCAGCTTTGTTTCTGTTGGGATAGTGCGTGGAATCACTAAAGTGGGGGCCAATTGCTGTTCAATATTTGTCAGCAGCTGCTGAATGGCCTGCCAGTTCAACCGGTACCTCTGGATGATGTCTCGTTCCCTGAGGCCATGCAGGGTTGTTCTTGGGCGGAATATCCTCTCCTGCCTTCTGCGCTGTCTTTGGGGTCCCTGCTGTTGTTGTTGTGGCTGCTGTTGTTGCTGCAGGGCTCTGCGTCTACGTGCACGCTGAAGAAAAATCACCTCCATGTCTCCCTGTTGCTGCTCTGCTGCTCTGTTGTTTGTTCTGTGTGTTCTGATTAAGTACAGGTGTGTTTGCCCCATTTTAACGCCTGGGTCACGATATTCGTGCTTTGCGCCATTTTTTTGCGCCGCCTGCCGCACGGGAGTGATTTTTGCCCTGAAGCATAAATACCACGCACCGCTATGTGCGTCTGTTTTTGGACGGGAACGCCTACCCTGCATGTCATTAACGCAGGGCGGGGTGCCGCTTCCAAAAACTGGCGCACATAGCGCCATTTTCCTGGTGCGCCGGATCGGGTGTCAGGGTTTAAATATGGGGCAACGTTTGCGCTGAAAGTGCGTCAAAATTTTTGACGCACATTCGGCGCAAACGGAGTATAAATATGCCCCATAATGTGGTACTAAGAAATTGTGCATGAAGTACCATAAAGACTAAAAATAGAGAAATACAAATCATAAAGCATATTAGTCCCTAGTTAGCAAATTCAATAAAGTTTTTTTTAGCGTCAGACTCAAAGAGTATAGACACATCCCATGAAGAGAGTCTATGGCAAATGGACGTTTAAAAAACATAAACAGAGGTGAGTGAGCCAACAAATTAACTGGGAGAGCTGAGCCAGAGGTCTGGCTCAGATCCTAGACGAGCCCTGAAAATATTTGTTATGTAAATCAAACAACAAACATCACATAAAATATGATAAAACCTCTTCAAAATTCAAAAAAGTTTATTTCTCTAGCATGCGGAAGCTTTCACTCTAAATGTCTCATTATAGCACTGCACTGAGGAGTACCTTTTTAAAAGTAATAATTTTAAAACACAAAGCTTTAGTGAACTGAGGGGCAAAACAACTGTCATGTAAACCCCAAACTGGTCCAAATTAGTTGAGTAACATGACTTGTGTTAAGACTTTGTTTTTACCTCTTTGTGCATCTTTGGACTGTTTTTATATAGCGCAAACTCGACCTGAAGGTATTGGAATACTTTACAAGAGCATTGCTAAATTACACAAGGTCGCCATTATTTATTTATAGGGATGGGGAAATGAAGTCAGATGCCCAGAATCACAGGATGTTGAGTCTACACCAAGACTCGAATCGGGTTCCTCAGTTCCAAAGTCGAAATCTCTGGCCCTAATACCACATCCAGGGTACAAGGAGGGAGGCAGGCAGAACGCACAAGAAAGCTCGACTCGTTATGGGCTTGAGGTTCTAAAGGTACCTTGAGCTGAGCCAGAGGCAGACTTTAGACTCGAGCCTGGCTCGAGCGTTTAACGGGTTGCCCACCTCACATAAAGCAGCAGTCTTAATGAGAGCTTCAAAATCCCACAAACCCAACCCTGATGGATAATTTACCCCAGACTAAAGCTTGAACAGCTATAGTCCAACAACTTTTATACACAAATCACACTTTCTAATACTAGATTCTGCAAATTCAGAATGACATGATCATGGTTAGAGCTCCACTGGCAAATTAGGAACATACGTGTAGTTAAAAGGACACTAACACTAATCCACTTCTTAAGGTAATTAAAATCTTCCATCTTCTCCCTCAGCAGCAACTATCCAGAGATGAACACAAAATAAAACATACCTCTAACAACTGTTGACAGGAGCACATCAACATCCATACTTCCAGGGGCAGTTCCTGAAAATTATACTTTGGGAAGATAGTGGAAACTTCATTCACAACACAGGCTTTCTAATAACGCTGTTCTATACTATCTTATTTGCATCATTCAGTTGGTTTTCCACAGGGACAAGGGAGAGATGGCTTTGCAGAACACCCATGGATGGGAAAGGGGAATGAGCAATAGCAGGATTAACAGAACCTCAGAAAATACCTCCATATTAGAAATAATACTGTCTCATACAAAAATATGGCATAACTATTAACTTATTATCTACCCCAAATTACGTAGGTAATTTATGTGAGTTGCATCATTATTGCCTCATCGGTTACAACTATGCACATTATAAAAGAGACCAATTATGAGAACTAATTTTCATCCAATTTTGCACATTTTTGAAAATGCTATCACACCAACATTCAGATACAACAGCTATTTTGCAATCAATGTTGAACTTTGCATTCTGCTCAAACCTATTCGCACCACTCCTAATAGTGAATGCAAAAGTTAGCAAACAACGCTCGGTGAGCTTTGGTGCACTACCACAGGCCACACCTAGAGGTCCCTCTCTGGAAAGCTAGGTTTTAGTGCTGGTAGAACCATGATGCACTATCAAAGGGCGTCAACAGAGGTTCCTGGAAGAGAAAACACAGAGCTGCATGAACTACGGTTCACTCCCACTGGCCGTCAATAGGGGTCCCTGTAGAGCCAAGCTCAAGTGCTGGGTGCACTATGGTGTACTACCACTGCTGGCTACTAGAGGTCCCTGGAGAGCCAAGCTCAAGTGCTGAGCGCACTATGGTACACTACCACAGACGGCTACTAGAGGTCCTTGGAGAGCCAAGCTCAAGCGCTGGGTGCACTCTGGAGCACTACCACAGTGTGCTACAAGAGCTCCCTGAAGAGCCAGGCTCTAGGGCAGGGCGCACTATGGTGCACTACCACAGTTGGCTACTAGGGGTACCTGGAGAGCCAGGCTCCAGCTCTGGGAAAATAGCCGCTTACTAGAAGAGACAGGTACTCAAGCTAACGTACCCATCTACTTCAGCACTATATTAAGCTTAATTTTAACTACTAACATTGCATTCATTTTCAGAGTACACGAGCAAACGGCATTTTAAAGAACTGATGAGCACACTAGTCTCTCTTGAGAGAGGGTTCGAGTATTTAAAGAAACAAAAATACGCCGGCTCATTGTGTCTTGCTGGCACATTCAAAATTAGAAAATAAATCTATGACAGTCACTCGGAAATCAAGGAAAGCTAAGGGTTAGCTTAAGACTCAGAGATTCGCTGTAGATGAGCAGCAACCTGAAAACCAATACTAGAAGTTTTAATATGACTCAGTGTCACAAGGACAACACGTACACTCCCAGGCTTGCACTATCCCAGTACATTCTAGGCCTTGTAGTCTTGGTTTAGTGCACTAGTACTCATAAGCCTATCATTTTTACACAGCGCAGAAAGATAATGCTGTGCCGAGTTGAATGAAAAGGAGAGACCAGGAATGCTCCACATTTACAAAGATATGACAATTTGTGCTTTCTCTTTGCGCTGGCGCAAGTACCCTTCCACCATAGTGCAAGGATGCCTGTGTTACCTGAATGAAAATGTCACTTACCCAGTGTACATCTGTTCGTGGCATCAGTCGCTGAAGATTCACATGTTGTGCATAGCCCGCCATCTGGTGTTGGGTCGGAGTGTTACAAGTTGTTTTTCTTCGAAGAAGTCTTTCGAGTCACAGGACCGAGGGACTCCTCCTCTTTGTCTCCATTGCGCATGGGCGTCAACTCCATCTTCGATTGTTTTCCCCGCAGAGGGTGAGGTAGGAGTTGTTTGTTAGTAATAGTGCCCATGCAATGGAGTGAATAAGTATGTACCTATCTAAGATTTAATATATTTACAAATGTACAAAGTTGAAGCTAACTTCCAAACGGCTACAGGCTCCCGGGGAGGTGGGTGGGCACATGTGAATCTTCAGCGACTGATGCCACGAACAGATGACACTGGGTAAGTGACATTTTCAGTTCGATGGCATCTGTCGCTGTAGATACACATGTTGTGCATAGACTAGTAAGCAGTTATCTCCCCAAAAGCGGTGGCTCAGCCTGTAGGAGTGGAAGTAGTCTGAAATAAGGTTCTTAGTACGGCTTGACCTACTGTGGCTTGTTGTGCTGATAGCACGTCTACACAGTAGTGCTTGGTAAATGTGTGAGGCGTAGACCATGTGGCTGCCTTACATATTTCGTGCATTGGAATATTCCCTAGGAAGGCCATGGTAGCGCCTTTCTTTCTGGTTGAGTGTGCCCTTGGTGTAATGGGCAGTTGTCTTTTTGCTTTAAGGTAGCAGATTTGGATGCACTTAACTATCCATCTGGCTATACCCTGTTTCGATATTGGGTTTCCTGCGTGAGGTTTTTGAAATGCAATAAACAGTTGTTTAGTTTTTCTGATGTGTTTAGTCCTGTCGATGTAGTACATTAGTGCTCTTTTGACGTCTAATGTATGTAGTGCCCTTTCAGCTATGGAATCTGGCTGTGGGAAGAACACTGGTAGCTCTACCGTTTGATTTAGGTGGAACGGTGAAATAACCTTTGGCAAAAATTTAGGATTGGTCCTTAGGACTACTTTATTTTTGTGTAGTTGGATAAAAGGTTCTTGTATTGTAAACGCCTGAATTTCACTTACTCTTCTTAGAGATGTGATGGCGATGAGAAATGCAACTTTCCAGGTTAGGAATTGTATTTCGCAAGAGTGCATAGGTTCAAAGGGTGGACCCATGAGTCTTGTTAAGACGATGTTGAGGTTCCATGAAGGAACGGGTGGTGTCCTTGGTGGTATAATTCTTTTGAGGCCTTCCATAACCGCTTTAATGACAGGTATCCTAAATAGTGAAGTTGAATGGGTAATCTGCAGGTATGCAGATATTGCTGCTAGGTGTATTTTAATGGAAGAGAAGTCCAGGTTTGATTTTTGTAAGTGTAGTAAGTAACCCACTACATCTTTTGGAGATGCGTGTAATGGTTGAATTTGATTCTGATGGCAGTAGCAAACAAACCTTTTCCATTTGCTTGCATAGCAGTGTCTAGTGGATGGTCTTCTGGCTTGCTTTATGACTTCCATACATTCTTGTGTGAGGTTTAAGTGTCCGAATTCTAGGATTTCAGGAGCCAGATTGCTAGATTCAGCGATGCTGGGTTTGGATGCCTGATCTGTTGTTTGTGTTGCGTTAACAGATCTGGCCTGTTGGGCAACTTGACGTGGGGTACTACTGATAGGTCTAGCAGTGTTGTGTACCATGGTTGCCTTGCCCACGTTGGTGCTATCAGTATGAGTTTGAGTCTGTTTTGACTCAATTTGTTTACTAGATATGGAAGGAGAGGGAGAGGGGGAAAAGCGTACGCAAATATCCCTGACCAGTTCATCCATAGGGCATTGCCTTGAGACTGCCTGTGTGGGTATCTGGATGCAAAGTTTTGGCATTTTGCGTTCTCCTTTGTTGCAAATAAGTCTATTTGAGGTGTTCCCCAACGTTTGAAGTAAGTGTTTAGAATTTGGGGGTGAATTTCCCACTCGTGGACCTGTTGGTGATCTCGAGAGAGATTGTCTGCAAGTTGATTCTGGATCCCTGGAATAAACTGTGCTATTAGGCGAATGTGGTTGTGAATTGCCCATTGCCATATTTTTTGTGCCAGCAGGCACAGCTGTGTCGAGTGTGTCCCCCCCCTGTTTGTTTAGATAATACATTGTTGTCATGTTGTCCGTTTTGACAAGAATGTATTTGTGAGTTATGATTGGTTGAAATGCTTTTAATGCTTGGAAAACTGCTAGTAGTTTGAGGTGATTTATATGCAGCTCTCTTTGATGTACGTCCCATTGTCCTTGTATGCTGTGGTGATTGAGGTGTGCTCCCCACCCGGTCATGGAAGCATCTGTTGTTATCACGTATTGTGGCACTGGGTCTTGGAAAGGCCGCCCTTTGTTTAAGTTTATGTTGTTCCACCATAGAAGCAAGAGGTATGTTAGGCGGTCTATCAACACCAGATCTAGAAGCTGACCCTGTGCTTGAGACCATTGTGATGCTAGGCACTGTTGTAAGGGCCGCATGTGCAACCTTCCGTGTGGGACAATGGCTATGCATGAGGACATCATGCCTAGTAGTTGTAATATCATCTTCGCCTGTATTTTTTGTGTTGGATACATGCGTTGTATAATCTTTTGGAAATTTTGAACCCTTTGTGGACTTGGAGTGGCTATTCCCTTTGTTGTATCTATTGTGGCTCCTAGGTATTGTTGTACCTTGCACGGCAGAATGTGTGATTTTGCATAGTTGATGGTGAAACCGAGTTTGTAGAGGGTTTGTATGACCTGATCTGTGTGGTGTGAGCACCTTGTCAGTGAGTCGGTCTTGATTAGCCAGTCGTCTAGATATGGGAATACGTGTATTTGCTGCCTTCTGATGTGTGCAGCCACTACTGCTAGGCACTTTGTGAAGACTCTTGGTGCAGTTGTTAAACCGAAGGGCAATACTTTGAATTGGTAATGTATTCCTTTGAATACGAACCTTAGGTATTTCCTGTGCGACGGATGTATTGGTATGTGGAAATACGCGTCCTTGAGATCTAAGGTTGTCATGTAATCTTGTTGCTTTAGCAATGGTAACAGTTCCTGTAGCTTGACCATGTGAAAGTGTTCTGATTTGATGTATGTGTTTAGTGTTCTGAGGTCTAGGATTGGTCTCAGTGTTTTGTCCTTCTTTGGTATTAGAAAGTACAGTGAGTAAACCCCTGTATTTGTTTGTGTATCTGGTACCAGTTCTATTGCGTTCTTTTGCAGTAATGCTTGAACTTCTATTTCTAGGAGGTCCGAATGTTGTTTTGATATATTTTGTGCCTTTGGTGGTATGTTTGGAGGGATTTGTAGAAATTCTATGCAATAACCATGTTGGATAATTGCTAAGACCCAAGTGTCTGTTGTTATGTTTTCCCACTCTTGGTAATACTGACTTATTCTTCCCCCCACTGGTGTTGTGTGGAGGGGATGAGTGACGTGTGAGTCACTGTTTGTTTGTAGGTGTTTTGGGGCCTTGAAATTTTCCCCTGCTTCTAGGGAATTGTCCCCCTCTGTATTGGCCCCGAAAACCTCCCCTTTGGTACTGTCCCTGGTAGGTGGACGGTGTTGACTGTGAGGTACTGGGTTGTGTGGATTGACCCCGAAACCCCCCTCTAAAGGTTGTCTTGCGGAAGGTGTTGAAAGTGCCTCTGCTCTGCGGGGAGTAGAGTGCGCCCATGGCTTTTGCAGTGTCAGTGTCCTTTTTTAGCTTCTCAATTGCCGTGTCCACTTCAGGTCCGAACAATTGTTGCTCATTGAATGGCATATTGAGCACCGCCTGCTGTATCTCTGGTTTAAAACCAGATGTTCGTAGCCACGCGTGCCTTCGGATGGTTACTGCCGTGTTAACCGTTCTTGCTGCTGTGTCCGCTGCGTCCAAAGAGGAGCGTATCTGGTTATTGGAGATGTTTTGGCCCTCCTCAACCACTTGTTTCGCCCTCTTTTGTAGTTCGGTGGGTAGATGCTCGATGAGGTGTTGCATCTCATCCCAGTGGGCTCTGTCATATCGCGCTAGGAGCGCTTGAGAGTTTGCGATGCGCCACTGGTTTGCAGCCTGTACTGCGACCCTTTTACCGGCTGCATCAAACTTTCGGCTCTCCTTATCTGGGGGAGGTGCATCGCCCGATGTGTGGGAGTTTGCTCTCTTGCGAGCCGCCCCTACCACAACCGAATCTGGTGGCAGTTGTGAGGTGATGAAAGCTGGGTCTGAGGGAGGTGCTTTATATTTTTTTTCCACCCTCGGTGTTATTGCCCTACTTTTGACAGGCTCTTTGAAAATGTCCTTTGCGTGCCTTAGCATTCCTGGGAGCATAGGCAGGCTTTGGTAGGTGCTATGTGTGGAAGAGAGGGTGTTGAAGAGGAAGTCATCTTCGACAGGCTCCGAGTGTAGAGACACGTTGTGGAACTCTGCTGCTCTAGCCACCACTTGTGAATATGCTGTGCTGTCTTCTGGTGGTGAGGGCTTTGTAGGATACGCCTCAGGGCTGTTGTCCGACACTGGGGCGTCGTATAAGTCCCAAGCATCTTGGTCCTGGTCACCTTGGCTTAAGGTGGTGTGAGCCGGTGAATGTGACGGAGTCTGTGCTGGTGAAATGGTAGCCACAGGTGGAGGAGAGGGTGGCGGAGTTACCTTCTTCACCAGTTTTGTTTGTGGTGTTTGTTCTTGTTGGAACTCCAGTCTCCTCTTCCTCCTAATAGGGGGAAGGGTGCTTATTTTCCCTGTTCCACTCTGTATAAAAATCCTTTTTTGAGTGTGGTCCACCTCAGTGGATTGCAATTCCTCTTCGAATCTATGCTTTCGCATCTGAGAGGACAGTGAATGTTCCTCTGAATAGGAACCGGTAGTTGGCTCGGTTGCGGGTCGCTTTGGCACCGAAACCATGTCCACGCTCTTTTTCGGCTCCGAGGCGACTTTCCTCTTTTTCGGAGCCGGCCCCTCTAGGCGTCGATCCTCCTCGGTGCCGCTGTCTCTGCGTCGAGCAGCTTCGGCTCCGCTATCTCGGCGTCGATCTTTGCCGGCAGCACTATCTCGGTCCCGAGATGGCTGGGTGCCTGTGTCTCGACCCGAGTCGGACGATCTCGGCACTATTTCGGCCTTCTTCGGTGCCGATGGTCGGTCACCGAGTTTATGGGTTGAGCCATGGCCTGACGGCAGTGGCGTCCCCTGGGCCTTGTTAGTTTTCTTATGTGCTATCTTTGACGTCTTACTCACTGTTTCATGGTCGTCGAATTCGTCCGAGTCCGATTCATGGATCGAGAAGGCTTCTACTTCTTCTTGTTCCTCGAAACCTTGGTGTCCTGTCGGAGTGGACGCCATTTGCAGTCTTCTGGCTCGGCGGTCACGGAGCGTTTTTCGGGACCGGAACGCACAACAGGCCTCACAAGTTTCTTCCCTGTGCTCGGGCGACAGGCACAGGTTACAGACCGAATGTTGGTCTGTATATGGGTATTTGTTGTGGCATTTAGGACAGAAACGGAACGGGGTCCGTTCCATCAGCGTCGATGTCACACGCGGTCGGGCCGACCAGGCCCCGACGGGGGATCGAAAACTACCCCGAAGGGCAACGGAGATGTTATCGTATCGATGCGATGTCGATGCTATCTAACCCGATCCCAAACGCAACAATACCGACGTAATTTTCCGATTTTGAGCTAACTTTCCGTTCCGAAACCCGGAGCGAAAGGAACACGTCTGAACCCGATGGCGGAAAGAAAACAATCGAAGATGGAGTCGACGCCCATGCGCAATGGAGACAAAGAGGAGGAGTCCCTCGGTCCCGTGACTCGAAAGACTTCTTCGAAGAAAAACAACTTGTAACACTCCGACCCAACACCAGATGGCGGGCTATGCACAACATGTGTATCTACAGCGACAGATGCCATCGAACACATATTTCTCTTTCAATGTGTGCCGTAGAATTCAGCACACATCAAAAGAGGAAATAAATTGAAATAAGGATATTTCCCGTTGTTACGGCTACCATAAGGACTCTTGTATTGCAAAAAGTCTGCTGGATTTGGGGTGGCAGCACCTCTGCTTGTAGGCGACTGAGTCAATCCCAAACCAGTTGGCAGCTGTTGGCCCAACCCTACCGGCTCTCTAGCAGCACTTCAACCAACCCCAAACAGTAAAGGTGGTTTGTGGCAGCCTAGTGCATGAAAAGCTGAAATTCCCTCAGGGAAGTTGTGGTACAAAAGCTTTACCCTTTTCTCTCCACATAGAAGTCTCTTATACACACATAGGCAAGGAAAGAGATGCATGACAGTTTTCAATACATTTATTGTAAAGACTGCAATTTACAACAAAACACACAAGCTGCAATTATAAGGATAATGACGAATAACAAAAACAGGACTGTGAGAATTAGATGTGTGAATATTGTTAGAAATGGGGTCTCTAGTTGGCAGACGGTTTGCACCCTGTCCATGTAGGGTCCCTCACTCTAGTCACGATAAGGGAGATACCCAGCTCAGATAAACCCTGCTCACCCCCTAGGTAGCTTGGCACGAGCAGTCAGGTTTATCTCAGAAGCAATGTGTAAAGCATTTGCACATAACACACAGTAATACAGTGAAAACACTACAAAGGGACATCACACCAGTTTTAGAAAAACAGTCAATATTTATCTATGTAAAAAAAAAGACCAAAAAAAAAAAAAAATCCAACATACAGAAATAAAGATATGAAGTTTGCAAGAATTACTTAAAAATACAGTTCCTTGAAGTCAATAGCTCTGTCTGGGGCTATCATGGCGCCATGACAACAAATCCAACAGTTCAGGCTGGCCGCGACATTGCGGGCCAGCTACGGTGTCAGGAAGACCCACAAACAGTACCTTGGAAATGTAGGGCATCATGATTCTCGCAATGCGATAAGGAGTGTAGCATCATTGGCATCGGTTCCTGAGATCGGTGCGGGGGTCGTCAGGCCCTTGAAGTCACACATGTTGCAGATTGAGCTCCAGGCTGATGATCAAGTCAGGAGCGCTGGCGTGGATGGCGTCAGGGCTGCGGTGCAAAGCAGCATGATTCGACGTGCGGTGCCCACAGGTCACGGTGCAGGCAGCGGCTCGGTGACAGCCTCCTGCGGCGTCGGTGAGACCCGGGCTGCGGTGTGAAGCGGGGCGATGCGACGTGCGCTGTCTCCAGGTCATGGTGCAGGCAACGTCGTCATTGTTGAAGTGCTGTCATCGGTAGGACCAAGGCGGCGGCGTGGAGCGGGCTTCGTGCGGCACCCACGGGCCTCGGTGCAGACAATGGCATCTGTTGATGACACTGGAGTCAATGGCGCTGGTGTCGGTGGACAGAAGCCGCGGTGCGGGACAGGACCGTGCTTCGTGTACCTCATGAGTGTGATCCTCACACCATGGGGCAGGCGTCGGTGTGGCGCGTCGTCGTCGGGAATGCCAAGGCTGCGGTGTCAGCAAGGCAATGCGAAGTGCGGGGTCCACAGGTCATTGTGCAAGCAGCAGCTCAGCATCAGGTGGTGGCGGTGAGACCAGGGTTGCGGTGTGACATGGGGCACGGCTCTGTGTGGAGTCATCAGGTCATGGTGCAGGCAGCGGCATAGTTGACGGCGTGGTGGTGGTTTTTCTTATGTTGCACCACAAAACATACAGTTCCCAGTGCTGTAGGTAGATGACATTGAAGTCTTTGATATCCCTGAGACATCCAACAGGAGGCAAGCTCTACTCCAAACCCTTAGAGAAACCTCACAAGCAGGATACACAGCAAAGTCCAGTATTTGCCATCTTCAAGGCAGAAGCAGGAACCGCAGGCCAACCCAGCAAAGGGGCAGTACTCCTCCTCCAGCTCTTCAGCTATTCTCCTTGGCAGAGGTTCCTCTTGATCCACAAGTAGTCTAAAAGTCTGGGGTTTTGGGTCCACTACTTATACCCAGTTCTGGCTTCAAAGTAGGAAAACTCTAAAGGAAAGTCTCTGTTATTGACAAGATCCTATCTTGCCCATGGCTGGCCCCAGACACACACCAGGGGGTCGGAGACTGCATTGTGTGAGGGCAGGCACAGCCCTTTCAGGTGTAAGTGACCACTTCTCCCCTTCCCTCAGCCCAGATGGCCCATCAGGATATGCAGCCTACACCCCAGCTCCCTTTGTGTCACTGTCTAGAGGGAATTTACACCGGCCCAACTGTCAGTCTGATCCAGACATTGAATACACAAGCAGGAAGAGGCACAGAATGGTTTAAGCGAGAAAATGCCCACTTTCTAAAAGAGGCATTTTCAAACAAACAATTTAAAAACTAACTTTACAAAAAAATGTGTTTTTAAATTGTGAGGTCAGAGACCCCAAACTCCAAGTCTAACTGCTCCCAAAGGGAAACTGCACTTAGAAGTTATTTAAAGACAGCCCTCATGTTAACCTATGAGACGGTTAGGCCTTCCAACAGTGAAAAACGAATTTGGCAGTATTTCACTGTTAGGACATGTAAAACACATCCGTCAATATGCCATTCATGGATAAATCAATCACCAATACAATTTACACAGGGACCACTTGCACTTTAGTACTGATCAGCAGTAGTGAAGTGTGCAGAGACAATAAACCAGCAAAAACAGAGTCCAGCACACCATAAAAACAGGAGGTCAGAAGGCAAAAAGACAGGGGAAACACACCAAAAGATGCCACGTCTAACACATGTCCCCTCAAGCTGAAAGTAGGGGGAACGACCCAACCCCTTGGAAGTTCTTCTCACTAAGGCTGAAGAACCTGGACAGGCCAGGATGGTGTTCAACCGTAAAGTCCATCCCCTGTAGGGAAATGGACCACCTCAACAGTTTTGGGTTCTCGCCCCTGATCTGCATTAACCATCTGAGGGGCCTGTGGTCAGTCTAACCCCAAAAGTGACACCCAAACAAATAGAGTCTTAGCTTCTTCGGTGCCCAGACCACAGCAAACACTTCCCTTTCAATTGCACTCCACCTCTGTTCCCCGGGGGAGTAGTCTCTTGCTATTGGAGACTACAGGCTGGTCTAGGCTTCTTCGTTCAGCTGTGTAAGTACCACTCCCACACCATGCTCTGAAGCATCGGTCTGTACCACAAACTCTTTGGAGATGTCAGGGGGCCAGCAGCACGGGCACCGTGCACATGGCCTCCTTCAGGGTGTCAAACACAGTTTGGCACGCCTCGGTCCAGATCACCTGTCTAGGCTGCTTCTTGGAAGTCAGCTCTGTCAAGGGGGCAACAATGGTGCCATACTCCTTACAAATGTCCTGTAGTACCCGGTGAGGCCTAAGAAGGCTCTCACCTCTGTCTGGGTTGTGGGGGGTGCCAAAACCCAACTGGCATCCATCTTGAGTTGTAGGGGCGCCACCCGGCCATTTCTTACCTGGTGCCCCAAGTACACCACAGACCCCTGCCCTATCAGGCACTTACTGGCCTTGATAGTGAGGCCTGCAGCTTGCAGCACCTTCAACAATTCCCAAAGGTGGTGCAAGAGCACCACCCACCTGGAGCTGAAAACAGCAATGTCGTCAAGGTAGGTGGCATTGAAGTTCTCAAGACCAGCCAGGATCTGACTGACCAACCTCTGGAAGGTGGCAGGGGAGTTCTTCAACCCAAAGGGCATGACCCAGGACTGGAAGTGCTCCTCTGACATTGGGAACGCTGACCTCTCTTTGGCCCCATCAGTTAAGGCGGCACTGAGCCCACAAAGAACTGAAGTTCTGGTGTGGAACTAGGTACAGCAGCCTTGGGTACCAAAACCACTGCACAGGACCAAGGGCTGCTGGAGTGCTTAATCACCCCTAAAGCGAACATCTTGGATACCTCATCCTTGATGCTGACCTTCACTCTGTCAGCTAACCTGTAAACCTTGTGTTTCACAGGCCAGCTGTCTCCAGTGTCCCCACACCTGGAGCAAGTGAGAACAGATTAAAATTGTCCCAGTAACTGGCGACAGTCACTCTGCTACTCTAGAGTTACAGAAGGGGGAGAGGACCACACCTTCTACTGACCCATCCTGCTCCCTGGCAGACAGGAGGCCAGGGAGGGGTCCGCTCTCCTCTTCCACCCCAACATCTGTAGCCAGCAGCATGGTTACCTCAGAACTCTCAAAGTGGGGTTTGAGGTGGTTCACATATAGGACGCTAAAGGGGTTCAGTGGAGTCTGCAAATCCACAAGTAGGTGACATCACTCTTGTGCTCCTTCACCTTAAATGGCCCTGTCCACTTGTCCTGTAGAGCACAAGCCTCTAATGGGGTTATGACCTACACTTTCTAGCCAGGATGAAACTCACCCAGAGTGGTATTCTGGTTGTACCAGCTTTTCATGTCCTCCTGGCTTGTCTTTAGGTCCTCTTGAGCGAGCTTCCTGAGGCGGGCAGTCTGGTTTCTGAAGGTCAACATATAACTAAATACATCCTGGGGTAACTTCCTAGGACCTTGCTCCCAGCCCTCTTTCACCTGACTCAGAGGTCCTCTGACAGGGTGCCCATACAACAGCTCAAAGGGGCTAAAGCCAACCACCTTCTGTGGCACTTCCCAACAGGCAAAAAGAAGGCATGGCAAGAGGACGTCCCACTTACGCTTCATGGAGTCTGCCAGACCCCCAATCATGCCTTTCAGGGTCCAGTTGAATCTCTCAACCAACCCGTTACTTTGGGAGTGGTAAGGAGTGGTGAACTTGTAGTTGACCCATATATTCCTTCCACATGGACCTTGTGTACATGGACATAAAGTTGGTACTCCAGTGAGATACCACCTCGATGGGGAATCCAACTCGAGTAAAGAACACCCACGCACCACTCATTGAATGCTTTCCTGGGTCTGAGTAACACAATACAGCAATTTGTGCTGCATTGTGTTACTCCAGATTTATCAAGCCACTCAGGGGCACGCAAGATGGCCTTGTGTGGCTTGATAAATCGCACTTAGTGGTTGCATCGCACTTGCACCCTTGTAGCATGGTGCAAGTGCGACAACTCCTACATAAATATGTCCTATAGTGGGCAACACACAGAAGTCCACTTTACAAAGAACTGGAAAGCAACTATCACAGCAATAAATGAACACCAGGTTGCAAACTAAACCACGCGAAATGACAATAAAAAGGTACATTTGTGTTATATACAAGTAACATACAATGAGGTATCACAGTGCTAAATTTTAATTAAAGCACAGATGCTTATATTTTGTTTTATTTTAATGCACATTTTTGAAGTTTAAAAAGGATTTTGTAAGAGACATTTCTTCTGTTTTATTGTATATTATGAAGCATATGTGACAGAGGTGCTTTGCCAGGGCTCACGGAAACAAAAGCCTATCGTTCTACTCTTTTCCGTATAGAATTGAATTCATATGGATAAATTTTCATTTCCGCACGTTTCACCTATCAGCCTTAGGGGGATCTTCCCCCAAAACCTTTGGCCTGCTTGCCTCCGATTTTGCTGAAGTTGTTTTTGTTGGTGGTAGGACTCACAGCTTGCAGTACTTCTCCTGTGTTCAACCAGAACTGGTGCCAGGTTCCAGGGATCTCTAGAATCGGTATGCGATACTGCACCTTAATACACAGGGGGCTATTATTATAGGCACCTAGCGCCACAGTAGCGTCACTTTTAGTGATGCTCCTGTGGCGCTACGCACAGCGACGTATTTACAAGGTTTTTGTGGCGTATTTTTGTGGCTTAACGCCTCCTCCTAAATACGGACTATAACCACACAGCACTGTGCGTGGAAGGGGCGTCCATTGGGTGTTGCTGTGGGCGTTCCACAGCGATACCCATTGCATTTTGACGCCACCTCAGATTTATGAAATGTCGTAAACCTGAGGCAGTGCCAAAATCTAATGCCACCCCCAGGGGTGGTGTTAGCAGGGCACAACAAGGACGAATACTTTTATTCCTCCTCGTTTTTTGCTTTTTCTATCCACGCTGCATTCTGCCGCACGCATAGAAAAAGCAAAATGCCAAAAATTATTGTTTATGTGTGGGAAGGGACACCTTCCTCCACATAAACAATAAGACCCCTCAACACAGACATCCTTGCACGATAGTGCAAGGAGGCCTGCGTTGGCGCTGGCAGCTAAATTTAGTGCCAGCGCATGGGGAAACGCAGAGGTGCACCGTATTCCCTTAAATACGGTGCATCCCTGCGTTTCTAAAGTTACTCAGCGTGGCGCTGCCAATTTTGGCACAGCACTGCGCTGCGCCACTTTTCTTTAAATCTGGCCCAGGGATTTTTAGTAACGACATGTGATACTGCAGTGTGTATGAGCTAAGCTTTTCTGTTTCTAGTGTTAGAGCTTAGCTCATACAAGCTGCACCATCATAGCTTGTTACTAAAGATCCCTGGACTCACTTTTATTTCCCTTTCATATGCATCAGTTTTAAAGAACTCACGAACGCAAATGAAGAACCAGAAACTGTGGTTCGAGAAATGTATTGGCAAGCGATGGCCCTTCTTATTTTGGGGCCCTCCTGGCACATCACAATATAGACAAAAGAAACCAAGAAGATGACGAGCTCACAAACTTCAAAGAGAGGGAAGGGTTAGCCACCAGAGATTCCTCCAGAGTTATTCTATTTACCCAACAATTACCTCCAAGATAGATATGTTTCAGAAAGTGAAAATGAAATCCTTTGGGACTGATTCTAAATGCGATAAACTGGAAAAAAAGCAAGTACATCACACAGAAAACACTGGTATGTGTCATTTGCTGCTAGAGCAGACCCTTCCTCTCACTTTAATAAACGATTTCCTGCTCAAAGTAGGGCATCTTATCTCAGCTTTGGATCCCCGTACCTAGACAATGTCTTAACAGTAGATAATGGCAAAAGCAGCCCCCAGTATTATAGGCATTCTCATTAATATCAATAATTTCTCAGTAGTGGCCAGAAGACGTGTGTCAGATGTAGGTGGAGGCCACAAGGCTGATGGGTTACTGGTCCACAACCATGGTGGTTGAGGTTGTTCGCAAATTATGTCTAGGTGTCTGTCCTACTACTCCTCTGCAAACTGGGCCAAGTAACACTTTATGCACCTGACTTTCAGGGTAGCAACGGTGAGCAGTTAAAGGCTTCTCAGTGACTTAGTTGGGGCAGGAACTTAACAGTCAACCAACAGCCATATTAACGAGTTGCACACTCTGTGCTTATTTTTTTAGTTTAAACGACGTCCTTTAATCTCACAGCTAAAGGAAATATTAAACAGTTCTATAAAGGTCTCAGATACAGGTCTGTTATCTCAACCATGATCTAAAGTGAGGCACCGCATTCTCTCCAGGAGTTCTCTAGTGTCTTCAGTCCCTGGTATGGAGCAGGGGTATAAGCATTAATAATGCAGAGGAGCAGTTAACACTGGATTAATCTACAGACATGGCTAGCTGTGCAGATCAGTTGAACAGCTTTTGCCATCTCAAATCACTAGTGCTTAATTTGTAAATAAAAAGGTGCTGGTGCCCAAAGCTCTCCTCAAACAGGAGGTTGCTGCAATTAAATGTGTGAACACGGAATACAGAGGCAGCGTAATCCCGAAGCCATCTCTGGCCTCTTCAATCCCTATAAAGCCACTCCCTGCCCCTTCAGCTCACTCTTGCAGTTTTCTACTTTCTCTCTTTGTGACGCTTTTTCGTTTTTCCCTTCATCCGTCTTTCCCATATGTGTCTTTTGCTCGCAGCAAATGCTTGAGGCAGAAGACTAAACCCTGGCCCTCAAAATAAGTGCCGGTGCTCAGCACCGGAAACAACAAGCACAAATTAAGCAATGCAAATCACCTCGGCAAAAGTCTTAAATTTAGAGGACAGAGTTCTCTCTGAACTTAGTATCTCGTTTCTTTCTTACCTTGGTCCCACTTTTACCTGAGTTGTGGAGAAGCCAATCTAATGGCACTAGTGAACACGTTCTGTGTACCCTTTTCCTGTAGTGGTGACTTCGTTGGTGCAGGGGCTGCAGTGGCAACTTTTCTCAGTAAATGAGCCAATGCAATGGGTAGATCAGCATGGCAGCCGGGATGGAGGGCACTTTGTTTTTGGCAGTTGTGGCCGGCGAGGCTGCAAGGTGATGGGTGCTCCATTACTGCATTTGCATCCTGCAGGCTGGGTCTTCAGTGGGCGAGTGTCTCTCTATCCCTGCCAGGCTTCCGCTTCGGAGGTGACGCAAGATCTTTTGGGTTGACCCCCAGATATCAGCAGTACCATACTCTCAGGTTCACAATAGGATGCCAGATGACATGTTGTTGCTTCGCTACTAAAAAGCTCGGTGCAGTTTACAAACGGAACTGTTTGGAAAACCAAGACAACCTTCACAACATGGATTGTTCCTGGCCTCGCTGCCCTTTGCAGACAGCTTCCTCTGGAGTTTCTCACATAACAGATGTACAAGGCTTCTGTTCCTGGACATCCTTTACTCCTGCAGGACCAGGAACTCTTACTCTCTCTCAGTAGACATGCAGGTATCCCTGCACTAGGCACACCACACGAAGTAAAGATTCAGGTGACATGAATGAATGAACTGAAATTGGGAAAGTGCACAGCTGTTCCACAAAGTATCTTTCCCCAGGAGATTCCCTGTCATGCAGAACCTAGCCATGCTCACAAAGTAGTCTTTTGAGTGCTTTGTAGAGCTCTCCTTTTCATAGTTATGAAAAACTTGGAAACTGGTATATAAGTGTGCCCAAAGCTACCCCCACTTTGTTCCATTTCAAGCACAAGGAGTGTGCATCCATAGCCTAAGGTTCTGGAACCAGTTTAGGTTGGTTCTCTTCCAAATGTCACTTTCTGAGTTCCAGCCTTTGTACAAGGTAATGGCTCTAAAAATAGGTAGCACTGATGCTGGTTCCAATAACGAATACGGAGACCAGTGGTTCCAATACTAAGACTCTCACACTCAAGTCTTACTACCACACACGTTTGACACATCCACTACACAGAGACACACACTAAACACAAATATGGAATATCAGCGTAAAAGGTTCTCATAAAAGCTACATTTTAGATGAAAAATGTCAGTAGATCGCCCACTTCTTTGACACAGGAAACAAATCTAGTCATAGTAATGAATCACAGAAACGTAGTAAGCTTGCACCACTACTTTACTCAACTACCCCAGAACATGGACAGTAGCTCCCTGACGTTTATGGGGGTACGCTTGGTGCACTGCAATAGGTCAAGAAAACTGGTTCTGAAACTCATGTTGCTATGAATAGTCATAAGCCTCTGTGAATGTGATACATTAGCACGACTGCAGGACCAAACAAAAAAATCAGAATACCATTGTCAAATGCAATCAGATACGCAAGTTTACCAAATAGGGAGCATTACTGTCCCAACACTATAATACTGCACTTGCATAGTAGGTTTGTGAGGACAATGACATGGAGTAACCAAGGAAAGAAGGACATTTGGCTCAACTAACTGGTGGAAAAACATTGTCCTTCACAATTGGTTGGCCAAAACCTTTTTGGGGCATTACCTAGTCACTGCAAAAATCTCTACAAAAATTAACATAATGGCTGTATCTTTTATGTTATCTGGCCACAGGACTTGCCCCCTGGCAAATCCATCCCTTGACTTGTGGCACACGTACACAACTTAGAGGCCAAACTCCTGATATTTATTTGTACCTTGTAAGCAACTAGGCATAAATAAGGAGAAAAAAAAGAATTGTAATTCTATGCCTATAACGGCATTGAAGCACTTTTCGGTGAGTACTACGCTACTCCGGTACCCCAAAAGGATTTGTGGTGTATTAGTGTAAGGAAATTAAAGCTCATATGAGTGGCAGACATGTAAGTCTGATAGTTGGATTGAATAGAATAATTGAGGGATGGAAGAAGGAAGAGTTTAGAAAGTGTTAATTGGTAGATCATAGTAGTAAGATGAGGTCTGCGATGAGTAAAAAGGAGAGCTGGAGGAGGGAAGAGTCTGTAGAAAGGGTTTAGGGAGATCACAGTGGTAAAATGTGGTTAGGGGTGAGTCAAAGGAGGGATATATGAGGGAAGAATTTAGAGACAATTGTTTGGGAGATCATAGCGGTAAACTGAGATTTGTGGTTATCCAGGAGGGATAGAGGAGAGAAGAGTCTGGAAAGGCTTATTTTGGATACCACAGTGGTAGAATGAGATCTGCGATGAGACAGATTGGCGGCAGAGGGTATATTGAGAAAGGTATAGGATGAGTCACAGTGAGAGTGAGACAACCTGCTGCTGGACTCCGTGCTCGTGCATGGATATTTGCCAGACTGTCTTTGCTTTCACTGCCCGCACAGTGTTGTGAGGTGACCTCTCCAGACAGCCTAACATTTTAAGAAAACCCTAAGCTGCTACATCAAGTATTATATATGTACCTGTAAGGTCCAGTTTGATTTCACTCTCCACCAGAATGACTGTCTGAATTGTTTATGATAGGTGTAAGCTCCCACTACCATCTTACTGATTTGTAACAGTAATATTGTAGTTACAATGTACTTTTGTGTGGGTAGCACACCTTAATGAAAGTTAGCACACTACCTTTAGTAGCATGTCATACACGAGGGAAGACTACCCTTTTCTACTAGTACACCCCAACTGAGGGTGTCAGGCTTTCCTATTGATGTGCTTAAAGACCAGCTGAGGCTGACTCCAGGAACTGCAGCTGGGCCAAGGTCTGTCTTTGACTTTGCTTTTTGTTCCACTTTTATGATATACCAGCCTATGGACGGTCATATTTAAAAACGGATGGCACTACCAAAACTGCACCTAGACCCAAGGTCTGTCCTTGTCTGCTTCTTGTTACACTTTTACGACATACCGGTCTGTGGATGGCCATATTTCATAAGGGTTTTTTGCAGAAGCAATGCAAACTGTTGTGAAGCTTCACAAAGTGCTGGAAACAGCAGGGACAGACTAATGTGGGAGCCAAACCCCAATAATCATCTGAACCCCAATATTTGGATACCCTGAAATTTTACTTACATGATTAGGCTTCAGAGTCTCCTGCTAATACAGTGGTTAGAGACTACACTCCTCTACAGAATAACACAATTTAGCAGAATTAAAACAGACAAAATATTGGAGGCGTAGGGAACAGAGTTCTAGACCACAAATAAAGCTAAAGTGATTTGTTTAAATGTGTATGAAGTACCATAAAGGCTAAAAATACAGAAACACCAAATAAATGCAAATCATAATATATATATTAGTCCCTAGTTAGCAAATTGAATAATGTTTTTTGAGTGTCAGAATCATAAAGAGTATAGACACATCGGGTTCCTCAGTTCCAAAGTCGAAATCTCTGGCCCTAATACGACATCCAAGGAACAAAGAGGGAGGCAGGCAGAAGGCACATGAAAGCTCGTTTTGGGCTCGAGGATCTAAAAGGACCTGGACCTGAGCCATAGGCAGGGTTTAGGCTCGAGTCTGGCTTGGGCTTTCAATGAGTCATCACCTCTAAAAATAAAGGGACATTTTTATACTCTGTTTGCACTGATTTTGCGTAATATTTTTTCACGCAAATTCAGCACAAACTTAACTTCATATTTATATTTTGACGCTAGACCTATCTAGTGACAAAATATTGGAGTTAACGCAATTTTTTTGCATGCGTGAAACTTCCTTGCGTCAATGAGATGCAAGGTAGGCTTTCCCGTCAAAACAATGACTCTAAGCCCCTAGCGCCTTATTTATCCTCCAGTGCAAAAATGGTGCACGGGGTGGGCCTAAATAATGGCGCAAAGCCTGCTTCGCGCCATGATTTAACGCATTGGGTCAGAGCAGGCGTTAGGGGACCTGTGGACCCATTTCCATGGTCAAACATCATGGGAAGAGCCCACAAGTGCCCACCCCAAGCCCCAGGACCACACTCAACCCACACTAGAGGGACACCAGAGGATGGAGGGACCCCATCCCAGGTAAGTAAGGTAAGCAGACATAAGCATTTGTAAAACCTTTTTCAAGTGCCATTGGGGGCCCTGAAATGGGCCCCCCTACATGGCACTGGGTGCTATGGCCATGCCCAGGGGACACTTGTCCCCTTGTGCTGGGCATTGGGGTGGTGGGCATGACTCCTGTCTTTTATAATACAGGAGTCTTAAGGTATGGGTGGTTTTGTGTCAGAAAATGATGCTAGGCTGGTTAACAGCATTTGTTTTGCCTCTAACCAGCCTAGCGTAATTTTTTGAGGCAAAACGCCTTTCCCCCGTACTGCCACCCCCACCCAGCTAATGTCATTTCATATGACGCTAGCCCAACCAGTGCACCGGCTTGCGGGATTCCATAAATTTGGCGCTCGGCTGGTGCACAAGAATGGCGCAAGCTGGCACTATACTTTTTGACGCAAAACTGCTTATGCGCCCAAGTCTCCAATAGCAGCAGTCTTAAAGATAGCTGTAAAATCTCACATAACCCAAGCCTGATGAATAATTAAACCCAAACTAAACTTTAACAGCCATAGTCCAAGAACTTTCAGACACAAATCTGACATTATAATAATATACTCTGCAAATTCAGAAAGACATACTCAAGGTTAGAGTTGCACTGACAAATCATGAATATATGTGTACTTAAAAGGACATTAATACTAAACCACTTCTTAAGGAAAATAAAATTTTCTATCTTCTCCCTCAAAGGCCACTATGCAGAGATGATAACCAGAAAATAAAACATCCCTCTAACAACTGCTTATAGGAGTACATTAACGTACACGTTTCCAGGGGAAGTCCTTGAAAATGATACTTTGGGTACATATTGGAAGTTTCATTCACACTACAGTTTTTATAATAACGCTGTACTTTACTATCTTATTTACATCATTCTGTTGGTTTTCCACACAGAAAAGGGGAGAGATGCCTGTGCAGCAGAACATACAAGGATGGGAAAGGCGAATGAGCTAGAGCAGGTTTTACAGAATCACAGAAACTACTCCCATATTAGAAATAATGCTGTCCCTCACAAAAATGTGGTATAACTATTAACATATTACGTACCCCAAATGACTTAGGTAATTTATTTGAGTTGCAACATCATTGTTTGAAAATGCTATCACACCAACATTCGGACGCAACAGCTAGTTTGTACTCTTGCACTCTACTCAAACCTCTTCGCGTCACCCCCAATAATATATGCAAACAACGCTGGGTGAGCTCTGGTGCACTACCACAGCCCATAGCTAGAGGGCCCACTCTGGATATCTAGGCTCAAGTGCTGGGAGAACTACGCTGTACTATCAAACGCCGTAAACAGTGGTTCCCGGAAAAGAAAACTAAGCGCTGCATGAACTACGGTACACGACCACAGGACGTCACTAGGGGTCCCCGGAGAGGCAGGCTGAAGTGCTGGGCGCACTATGGTGCACTACCACTGCTGGCTACTAGGGTTCCCTGTAGAGCCAGGCTCCAGCTCTGGGAGTCGGCGGGTGAAGAACCATAGCCTGTCCCTAGAAGAGATCTCCGTACACGGAGGTCCTGGCAGCAGGTACTCAGCCCTCTCTTGAGACAGGGTTCGAGTATTTAAAGAAACAACAAACAAAAAAACGTCGTCTCTTTGTGCCTTGCCGGCACATTCCAAATTAGACAAGAGATCGATCACAGTCACTCGGAAATCAGGGAGAGCTAAGAGTTAACTTGAGACGCCACAGGGTGTTCAAGAATTGGTCCATTTGCCCAACAAGTTTGGACTTGTTCCAGAAAGAAAATGAAAAATAAACGATGCTAAACAGGATAAACTGCGGAGATTCCTCGTGGTACATGAGCAGCATCCAGAAAACCAATACCAGAAGAGTTTTCCTATGACTCCGTCTCAAAAGGACACCGCATCCACTAACAGGCTCTCATTCTGGGCCTTGTAGTCCAAGTGTACTCATAGGACTATCATTCTCGAATACAGTGATTTGTAGTTAGAATTGTAGAGTCCTTGTGACAAAGTCATTAGTGGGGGGCATATTTATTATTTTACACAGGGCAGAAAGGTAACACCGCGCCACGGTGAGTGAAGTGATTAATTTGTAAGTAAAAACGTGCCGGTGCCCAAAGCCCTCCTCTTAAACAAGCGGCTGATGTAATTAAACAGGCGAACACGTAATACTAAGGCAGTGTAATCCTGAAGGCACCTGGGGCCTCTTTAACCCATTTACAGCTACTCTCTTGCCCCTTCAGCTCACTCTTGCAGCTTTCTGCTTTCTCCCTCTGTGACGCCTTTTCACTTTTCTCTTCCTCTGTCTTTCTTATGTGTGTCTTTTACTCGCAATAAATGCTTGAGACAGAAAAATAAGCGCCGGCCCACAAAAATAAGTGCTTGTGCTCCCCACCGGAAACATCAAGCACAAATTAAGCACTAGTTGAGTGAAAAGGAGAGATCAGAAATACTCCATATTTACAAAGATATGGAGCATTTCTGCTTTCTCTTTGCGCTGCCCCAAGTACCCTTCCATTACAGTGCAAGGATGCCAGCATTACCTGAAGCATATTTCTCTTTCAATGTGTGCTGCAGAATTCAGCACACATGGAAAGAGGGAGTCACAAGTAGAAATAAGGATATTTATTCTCGTTAAGGCTGCCATAACTACTCTTGTATAGCAACAAGACTGCTAATTTGGGGCGGCAGCACCTCTGATTGAAGGCAACTGTATCCCCCACCAGTTGGCAGCTTTCGGACTAACCCTCCAGGATCTCTGGCAGCATCTCACACAAATCCAAATGGTAAAGGTGGTTTGTGGCACCCTAGTGCATGGAAAGCTGAAAATCCCTCAGGGAAATTGTGGTGAACAAGCTTTACCCTTTGCTCTCCACTTACAGGTCTCTTATACACACATAGGCAAGGAAAGAGATGCATGACAGTTTCAATACATTTATTGAAAAGACTGCAATCTACAACAAAACACATGTGCTGCAATGATAAGGATAATGAGGAACAACAAAATCAGGTCAGTGAGAATCAAATGTGTGAATATGAACAACCCCAACATGTTGCAATGATATAGAAATACAATTCCTACCTAAAAGACTAATTTCTAACCCCTAAGCGAGAGCATGGTGATGTCAGCCTAATCTGTCCACACAGTGTTCATAAGAAGCACAACCTACCCCCATTACCTTGGTACAAGGTTAGGTCTTCAGTCTCCAGATGAGAGGACGCAGAGACACAAAGGCTCAGGTTGGCGACAAACAGGCATTCAATATGGATGTAAAATCCTGGCTGGAACCCCCTCTAATGTTCTTTGTCCTACAAGATGTTTTTATGGTTTAAATCTCTTATTAATTTATTATTTGGTGAAGCAGGAACAATACAGTACACTACCTACAACCACTGACTGGTGGGGCAACAGATAACTGGGGAAAAGGGGGAGGTGGGGTGGGTGCTGCGCCTACATCGCAGAAGGTACTCCACTCAGTGTACGGACTCAAGACAGTCAATGCGGATGAAAGAGGCCTAAAGTCTCCACAGTCAAGAGAGTTAGCGGGGGCCCTGGGGAGACTTTGTCAGTCAAAGGATGCGCAGGTAGGAAGGGCATGTTAGTTCCCGAAATTCGTCTGATAGATACCGTATACATGGTCCCCATGTTTTGTCGAAGAGAGGCAACAAACTGGTCACTGCGGCTGTCAGCTTTTCCATCCCCATAAGAGCCCACAGACTATGTAGCCAGTCGTTGTGGGTGGGAATAGTCACGGTACACCAGTGGGATAGCAGTAGTTTAGCAGCCCCCAACGCCAGGGTAATAGCTCTACCCTTAGGTGTGTGGAGTGCGTATGTTTGAGGACTGGGAAGGCCCAGCAACACAACTTGGAAAACGCGGTATGGCTGTGTTATACATGTCATCAATTGTGGTGAGGACGGATTGACAAAAAGAAATGATCCCTGGGCAATGCAATAATATATGGGTGAGTGTACCTTTCCGTCCACACTGTCGCCAGCACTCGCCATCGCCGTGTGCGCTCCACTGGGCCACGCCTGTGGGTGTGTAGTACATGTAGTGGGCTATGTTCAAAGACATTTCTCTAGTGTTCATAGCTTGTGCTGTGACCCGTGCTCGGTGGAGGATATCACGCCACTCCCGATCCGTAAAAGTGTGCTCCCATCTACGTCGTGCCGATGTCATGTAAGTGTGGGTGCTGTAGTCAGGAAGTTATAAATGTCGGACAAGAGCCGCTTGTCCATATCTTTGGTCAGTAACCACTACTCAAGTCCCGTAAGGTGTCAGCCTGCGTGTGGTCGCATTGTGGACGAGGCCACCCAGTGGTGGACGGCCACGAACTGAGAGTAGGCAGAGGTCGGGAGACCATACCCCTTTTGGAGGCTGTTGAAATCCACGATTCTGTCCTCGTCAAACAGGTCCCCTATCGTTTTACAATTCACTTCCTGTCAAGACAAGAAGGCAGGCTCGTCAAGTGTGGGGGGAAAGACTGGGTTGCCATTGATCGGTGTCTGGGGGGATACCGGTGTGGAAAGTCCTTTCGTAGCCTGCACCCTGTCCCATGCAGTCATCGTGGCCCTCAGAATTAGTGAGACATATACCCCAGGTGGCCTGTGTTTCTTCTGCAACCATGGCACCTTCCAGATGTGGACCCCCCCCACCACTTGGTCAATAAAGCACCAGTATTTCTCAGTCATGGGTCGGTGCCATTCAACCATATAGCGCAGCTGTGCAGCTTGATAGTATCTCAGTAGGTGTGGAACTCCCAATCCGCCTTCAGACTGGGGTAGATATGCCTGTGGTCTTGACATTCTGGCCCGCTTTCCACCCCAGATGAAGTCCCAAATGAGTGTTTGCATCTTATCTATGAGGTTAGGGGGTGGTTGCAGTGGCAAGGTCTGCATGAAGTAGAGTATCTTAGGTAGGAGTGTCATCTTTACTGCTGCTAGACGCCCCATCCAAGAAAGCCCATGTGACCGCCATTTGGTTAAGTCGGAGCGGGTAGTGTCAAGTATCTGGTTGTAGTTACTGTCTATTGTGGCCGCTATTGTGGGGAGGACACGCAAACCCAAGTATGTAATTCCTTGTGTAGCCCACGGGAAAGGAAGGGCGGCCTCCAGGGAAATCCTGTCAGCCTCCGGAGTGGTATGATTCAATATGTAAGATTTAGTAAGGTTAGTTTTAAAACCTGATACTTTGCCGAAAGCCGGCAGTTCCGCCATTACACCGGGGAGAGAGAGCTGGGGCCGGGTCAAGGGAAGAAGCATATCGTCTGCATAGACAGCCAGCTTATTCGGCCTGCCACCCATTGGCACTCCAGAAATGTCCGGATGCTGCCGTATGTGCTCAGCAAAAGGCTCTATGTATAAAGCAAATAGTAAGGGCGAGAGGGGGCACCCTTGTCGAGTGCCCCGTAGGATGGTGAACTGACAGGACAGTCCCCCAATCACAGCGATCATTGCTCTGGGTTTGTCATAGTTGCAACTGATCCACCCTCGAAATCTGGGGCCAAGACCAATTTTCTTTAAGACTGTATGAAGGTATGGCCAATGCACTCGGTCAAATGCCTTCTCCGCATCAATGGAGAGGAGAAGAGCTGGGATTCCAGCTCGATGGGACTTGTCCAGTAGGTGGCATAGCCTCTTGGTGTTATCACTACAGGACCATTCAGGTATGAATTCGGTTTGGTCTGGGTATATCAAGTGTTGCATGTATGGGTTCAGCCTGTGAACTAGGATACCCATGAAAATCTTATTGTCCACGTTTAGCAGTGTGATGGGACTAGGAAGAGCAGATCTGCGTGTCCTTCCCTGGTTTAGGAATGACTGTCACTATGCCCAGTTGCATCATAGGCGGAAGGGGGAGAGATGGGCCCAACGCATTATAGAGTCTGGCCAGAATCGTGGCTAACTGCGTGCCGAAGGACAAATAAACCCCCCTCCCCCCAAAGCCGTCAGCGTCCGGAGCCTGCCCTGGCATTTCAAACGATGTATGGCCGCAAGGACCTCTGCAGGCATATCATCATTTTCTAATGTGTCGCTATCCAGGGATGGGAGTCGGACCACCAGCGCGGAGTTCAAATAGTCCTCCACCTCTTTATGATCGAGTCCCTCTACGGAATTTAAGTCCGAATAGAACCGTTCAAATTGTTGGCGGATCGGCTGACCCTGGCAGGTCAGGGAACCATCGGGCAGCTTTAGCTCTGCCACTTGGAGTTCCGTGGCCTTTGTACGGAGTCTGTGAGCAAACAATCATCCCGCCTTGTTCCCCCCGTGTAGAACTTTTGCTTGGTTCGGAGTAGGGCATGTTCCGCTTTATCCTCATCCAAAGCCCATAGCTGCTTTTGCTGGATGATGAGCTGTCATCTCACGGCCAGGGACCCAGTCTGGCTATGTGCCTCTTCCAAGGCCCGTATGCCTCCCTCTAACTGTTGACACTTATCACGGCATAAGGCATTCTGCCTTGCGGCTATCACTATAAAATGACCTCTAACGACTGCTTTAAGGGTCTCCCAAAGGGTTGCAATGTTAATTTCAGGAGTATCGTTCACAGCTAGGAAGTGACTCATGTGTCTCTAATTTCCGCCAGCGTGTCCTCGTATGTTAAAAGCCTTGTGTTGAGACGCCATTGTCGTCTACTTGGTTGGTAGGCAGGTAGCGGGAGAGAAAGTGTGAGTGGGGAGTGGTCTGAGATTGTGGCCACCCCAATGGCAGAGCTGGTAGCCAGGGTGGTAATGCGTGGTGAGGTGAGGAAGAGGTCTATATGGGCATATGTCTGGTGAGAGGCAGAAAAGAAAGAATAAGCTCTATCTTTTGGGTGGTGTCGGTGCCAGATGTCCATCAGTCCCGCGCCCCCCCCCCCCCCAAGCCAGTCCTGGAAGCCCTGTGTGAAAGTGCCCATCTCACCATATCTCTGAGCAGATCTGTCTAGGTGGGGATCTGGTGTTAAGTTAAAATCTCCACCCACAACAATATCTTTGCCAGGTGTCACCAGGACCCTACCCAGTGCGTCTTTTAGAAAGCCTGGGAACAATCTTCAGCATCATTTGGGGTCCGTGCGTATACATCAGTCCATCAAAAGTTTAACCACTGCTCTGCTGAGGTGGAACTCTGCCAACCAGATTTCGCAGTCCTTTATATCTGTGGCTGTGTCATCGAAGGGCACTCGCTGAGGCCTTTCAGGGGGCACCAGCCTAGAGGGTCGCGTGGTGTTTCACAGGGTGGCATATGCAATTCAGGGGTCTGAGTCCATTTCCGACACAATATGCTGGCTGTGTCGACTTCGGATTACTGCAGCCCTCTCCTTTTGTCTCTCGGACGTTGAGGGTTTGTGGGTTTTACGATGTCGGCTAGTGGTTTTTGGGTGGCTCATGTCTGAGCCCGGCTGCCTCGCCGGGGAAGCCGCGTTCTGGGCTCGATCCTTAAGACTCTGTGGCATCCCCTCCAGTCTCTGAGCTCCTTCTAAGGCGCGGATACTACAAAGTTCATTTTGCCATGTGAAGAGAGCCTGAAGGGGTGGCTCCACTTGCTTTGGCTGCCTTCCTCCCTGAAGAGGTCAGTCACCGGCCGAAGCAGTCTGCGTTGCTGTAATGTTAGCATTGAGAGACCCTGGTACAGACCGACCAGATGGCCCTCAAACTCAATGGACGCGGTGTCACAAACTGAGGCCATAATAACCTCTCTCTGTTTATAATAGTGTAAACAAGTTAGTACGTCTTGAGCCTGTCCCAGTGCTCTGGCAGGCCTGCCAGCCCTGTGCGTTCTATCAAGCACAATGTCCTGCTCCTTCAGGGCTGGCGCCACATGGCGAAAGAGGCACACTACTAAGTCTTCCATAGATCCCGCCACTGCCTGTGCCGGTAACCCTTTTATCCGAATGTTAGAGCGGCATTACCTGTTCTCTAGATCCTCTAATTTGGTATAACAAGTCTTGGTTCTTTGGCTTGCAGGCTGAGGAGTTCTCTCCTGTGGCAATCCAGTTCTTCCTCTTGTGCGTCGTCTGTCTGTCTACCACATCCACTCGTTGGCCCAGGTCGATTACCTCTCTTTTAAGGTCTTTAATGTCAACCGCTATTTCCCGCTTCAGTGTTGTGAAGTCTTTGCGTAAGGACCTGAAGAGTTGCTCCATGAATGCTCTCGTCAGGGGTGCTCCATCACTCTCCGCCAGCACTGGCCCGCCACGTCTCCACACTCAGTTTCTAGTGCTCCTGACTTTTGGCAGGGGTTTTAGTGAAGAGGTCCTTGAGGGAACCCTCCTTCTTGCTGTGCTTCTGAGACACCATTCCCAGTTGCCCGTATCCGTCTGAGGCCACCAAAGGGTTCGTCGTTCTTCTAATGTCGCTGCGGATAGTACACTCGCTCCAGAAGCCCTAGCCGGGTTGCCAGGCCAGCTCGTGCTGCCTTCTCTCCTGCTGTGTGGCCTAGTGCCGCAAAGCACCCCCTGCGGAATGGGATCCGCACCAGCCGGCTCCCGGTCCGCCTCACCTGGAGCCCCTCCCCTGAGGGAGCCCCGTCCTCCTGTGGGGGTGGGGTCCCAGACCCCATCAATGGACCCCACACGACTCTCCTCCACTCAGTTATGGCGGCTGGCCACTTGCTTCTGCTCCGCCAGGTCCCAGTCAGGGCTCCTCATCTGGGGAATGCTTGGCACTCACTTCGACTCCGAAGGTGCCCGCCCTCCACCAGCTGCGCATAGCTTAGGGCCGTAACACGCCGTACTTTTTTTCATCTCACTGCTGTGCCCAGCACGGGCCTCCTTCAGGATGCTTCCTCGCGGGGCGGGCCCCATCAAGGCCCAGTCCCCGCACGTCTCTCTCGGGCCTGCAGCCGGGTCCCTCCTTGCTTGCCCGGTCCGTGGGCCAGGGACTCCCGGGGTAGCCGCAGTAGTCTCCTCGAGGAACGCAGCGGCCGAAATCCGCACCCGAAAGTGCCTCTCCTGCCACCTCCGCACAGCAAGGGATCTGCGTTCCCCCATGCGGCCGCTCTTTTCGGGCCACTACCACTGTGGCCCAAGACAGCCCTCAGTCCTGAGCCTCGCGACGCCTAGCTTTGCAGCCACTGCCACCAGCCAGTCCCCAGGTCATCCAGGGTGCCCCTCCACGTCCTCCAGCAGCATGTCCGGGCGGCAGAGCGCCAGTGAAATGCTCCTTCTCGGCGGCCATCTTGGCCACGCCCCACAAGATGTTTTTATAGGGGACATGTTTATGTTCTTCCACTGAAGCATAAAAGGGTATGTACCTAAGCGCTGTACTGTTTACATAGTCTTGTGGCTGCAATACAAAATATTATCCTGTGTGGCTCGCACTCTGTTCTTGTGAACCCGAGGAAAAAGAACAAGATGCAAAGTATCTTATCCATAACACTGATAGTGACAATCTCGCAGAATAGCACCTGATTTTGAAAATAAAACAGTGCCACTAAAATAAGCCAAACTAAAATGAATAAATGAATACAGAGCATATTATCTGTGTAAAAGGGCAAGGCACAGGCTGCAAGCCTAAGTTAAGTCGCCACTGTGCCCAGGCAGGGAACTACACATGGTCCCACAACACAGCTTTGTTAGGTAGGTGCACCATTTTGAAACAAACCTACGTTTAGCTGTCTTTGTAAAAATGGGTTTACGTCGAAATACATTTGTGACAGCATGGAAATGCCAATTCTCTATCCATGTAATATCTACATAACGTAAACTATCAAAAGGCAGCGATATGCTCTACATTGCATTACTTTCTATTTTCTAAATCACACACAGCCACGGAACGTGGCTTGTTGTGGTTTAGTAATTTAGGGGTTAGTGGTACCTTCCTGTACAAAAACAATCCCGTATTCACTCCCTTAACCAATCCCTTAATCCCTTAAATAATCCCTGCAGAATTCAGCACACATAGATAGAGGGGAAAAAAGAGGAGAAATAAAGATATTTATCCTAGTTACGTATCACTTGAGGAGGCGTAGCAGTTTTGGCACATTGCCAGGTCTGCCACTTATGGTAAATCTGTTAATGTGTCAAATCGATGGGTGTTGCGTGGAAATATCCACGCACCACTCAAGGAATGAATGCCTTCCTGGGTCTGACTAATACAATGTAGCAGTTTGCGCTGCATTGTGTTACTCCAGAATTATCAAGCCTCTCATGGGCAGGCAAAGTGGCCTTGCGTGGCTTGATAAATCACACTTAGCGATTGCATCGCACTTGAACCCCGTAGCATGGTGCAAGTGTGACACAATTCCTACATAAATATGTCTCATAGTGTGCAATGCACAGAGGTCCACTTTACACAAGAATTGAAAAGCAGCTATCACAGAAATAATTGAACACCAAGTTGCAAACTAAAGTACTCGGAATACCAACAAAAAGGAACATTTGTATTATATACCATTAAGATACAATAAGGTATCACAGCACTAAATTGTAATTAAAGCACAGATGCTTATATTTTGTTTTAATTAAATACTCATTTTTAAACTTTAAAAATGTTTTGTATGAGACTTTTTTCTGTTTTATTGTATATAGTAAAGCATATGTGACAGGGGTGCCTTTGCCAGGGCTCACGGAAACAAAAGCGTATTGTTCTACTGTTTTCAAAATAGCACTGAGTTCATATAGATACATTTTCATTTCAGCACGTTTGACCTGTCAGCATAAGGGTGGTCTTCCCCCAAACCTTTTTGCCTGCTTGCCTCCAATTTTGCAGAATTTGTTTTTGTTGGTGGTAGGACTAACAGATTGTGATTCTTCACTCGTGTTCACCCAGCACTGGTGCCAGGTTCCAGGGATCTCTAGTATCGGTACGTGATACTGCACCTTAATACACAGGGATTTTTAGTAACGAGCTGTGATGCTGCAGCTTGTATGAGCTAAGCTTTTCTGTGTCATGTGTCGGAGCTTAGCTCATACTAGCTGCACTATCATAGTTTGTTACTAAAGATCCCTGGACTCACTTTTATTTCCCTTTCATATGGATCAGTTTTAAACAACTCACGAACACAATTGACGAACCAGAAAATGGGGTTCGTGAAATGTATTGAAAAACATGGCCCCTCTTATTTTTGGGCCCTCTTGACACATCACAATCTAGACAAAAGAAACCAAGAAGATGACGAGCACACGAACTTCAAAGAGAGGCAAGGGTTAGACACCAGAGATTCCTCCAGAAGTTTTCTATTTGCCCAATAATTACCTCCAAGATAGATATGTTTCAGAAAGGGAAAGACGTCCTTTGGACCTGATTCTAAATGCGATAAACTGGAAAGAAGCAACGAAAGCACACGGCATACAGAAAACACTGCTATGTGTATGTTGCTGCTACAGCAGACCCCCCCTCTCACTTTCATAAACCATTGCCTGTTGTAAGTAGAGCATCTTATCTCAGTACCTGGATAATGCCTTTGGGCTTAACAGTAGATAATGACAGAAGCAGCCCCCAGTATTCAAAGAAACAACAAGCATTTACAATGCGACGGGTCTCGCATTTGCTCATGTTAGAGCTGATCGCGTTGTAAACTCTTAACCCGCCTTTTCACCTATCGGGCAAAAGTGCATTTATGTACATAACCCGAAAAAGTGAAATCAAGTATGTAAAGCGCTCGACTTCTGCCAAGGGAGATCGCGCTCTAAATTAGAGAAAAAAAAGTCCACGAGCCCGATGGAAAACAGTGAGCCTCGCATGTTTTCTGTACTTGGTCGCTGCGCTCGAGGAGGGCTTGCCACCGGAAAAGGCATGACATATGGGTGCCTTCGACTAATGAAAGCAAGCAGATTTTATTAGGTAAGCCCACAAACCAATAAAAAGCACTGACGTGAAGTTGACAGGGCTCCGAGCCCTTTTCTAAATACAAAAGAGTCTCCCTGCTATACGCGAGCGCATGCAACGCAGGCTCAACCCTAAAAAAACACGTTGGCTCTTTATGCCTTGCTGGCACATTCAAAATTAGACAAGAGATCGATGACAGTCACTCGGAAATCAAGGAGAGCGAAGGGTGGTTAACTTGAGACTCCACATGGTGTTAAAGAATGCTTCCATTTGCCCAACAAGTTTGAACTTGCTTCAGAAAGAAAATGAAACAAGCATTTGCAATGCACTGGGTCTCGCGTTACATCGAGATAGAGATATTAGGGTTGTAAACGCCTAATCGGACTTTCTTGCCACATTAAACTAAAAACAAAAAAAACGAGTGATAGCGATGTGTAAAACACAGCGCTATCAAGCTGCGGAGTGAAGAGAAAAAGTAATCCAGAAAGCTTACTGAAAACACAGAGCCTCGTAGGTTTTCTGTAGTTTACCAGTGCTCTCGAGGAGGACTAAACACTGGAAAAGGCATGACATATGCATGCCTTTCACGAATGAAAACAAGCGGATTTTAAAAGGCAAGCACCCCAACCAATGTAAGTGACTGACCTAACATGGGCGTGGTTAAAATCCCCTTAACGGGAGATTAGAAGAGGGACAGAGCGTTTTGCGCTCACCCCTAAAAATAAACAATGCTAAACAGGATAAACTGCGGAGATTCCTCGTGGTACATGAGCAGCATCCAGAAAACCAATACCAGAAGAGTTTTCCTATGACTCCGTGTCACAAGGACACCGCATCCACTCCCAGGCTCTCATTCTGGGCCTTGTAGTTCAAGTGTACTCATAGGACTATCATTCTCGAAAACAGGGATTTGTAGTTAGAATTGTAGTGTCCTTGTAACAGAGTCATTAGTGGGGGGCATATTTATTATTTTACGTGGGGCAGAAAGGTAACGCCGTGCTGTGTTGAGTGCAGTGCTTATATTGTAAATAAAAACGTGCCGGTGCCCAAAGCCCTCCTCTTAAACACACGGTTGCTGTAATTAAATAGGCAAACACAGAATACTAAGGCAGTGTAATCCTGAAGCCACCTGGGGCCTCATTAACCCATTTACAGCCACTCCCTGCCCCTTCAGCTCACTCTTGCAGCTTTCTGCTTTCTCTCTTTGTGACGCCTTTTCACTTTTCTCTTCCTCTTTCTTTCTCATATGTGTCTTTTACTCGCAATAAATGCTTGAGACAGAAAACTAAGTGCCAGTGCTCTGCACTGGAAACAGCAAGCACAAATTAAGCACTGGTTGAGTGAAAAGGAGAGATCAGAAATACTCCATATTTACAAAGATATGGAGCATTTCTGCTTTCTCTTTGCGCTGCCGCAAGTACCCTTCCACTACAGTGCAAGGATGCCTGCATTACCTGAAGCATATTTTTCTTTCAATGTGTGCTGCAGAATTCAGCACACATGGAAAGAGGGATTCACAAGTAGAAATAAGGCTATTTCTTCTTGTTAAGGCTGCCATACAGACTCTCGTATAGCAACAAGACCACTGATTTGGGACGGCAGCACCTCTGATTGTAGGCGACTGAGTCAATCCCACACCAGTTGGTAGCTTTCGGCCTAACCCTCAGGCTCTCTAGCAGCACTGCACCCAAACCCAAATGGCAACGGTAGTTTGTGGCACCCTAGTGCATGGAAAGCTGAAAATCCCTCAGGGAAATCGTGGTGAACAAGCTTTACTCCTTTCTCTCCACATACAAGTCTCTTTCACACACATAGGCAAGGGAAGAAATCCATGAAAGTTTCAATACATTTATTGAAAAGACTGCAATCTACAACAAAACACATGAGCTGCAATGATAAGGATAATGAGGAATAACAAAATCAGAACAGTGAGAATCAGAAAGTATTCCTACTCTCTGGGAGATTGCCTGTCATGCAGAAACCAGCCATGCTCACAAAGTAGTTTTGAGTGCTTTGCAGAACTCCCCTTTCCATAATTATGAAGAACTTAGAAATGGGTATAAAAGTGTGCCCAAAGCCACCCACCTTGTTCCATTTCCTGCACAGGGGATGTGGATTCATAGCCTAAGGTTCTGGAACCAGTTTAGGTTGGTTCTCTTTCAAATATCACTTTCTGAGACACAGCCTTTGTACAAGTTAATGGCTCTAAAAATAGGTTGCATTGATGCTGGTTAAAAACAGGGTATGAAAAAACACCCAATACTGATGCCAGTGGTCCCAATAATATGACTATCCCACGCAAGTCTTACTACCACAGACGTTTGACACATCCACTACATATACACACACACTCAACATAAACATGGAATGTCAGTGTACGGGTTCTTATAAAAGCTGAATTTTAGATGAGAAGTGTCAGTAGATCGCCCTCTCCTTTGACACAGGAAAAAAATATGCTTGTTGAACCGCAATAGGTCAAAAAACTGGTTCTGGAACTCTTGTTCCTATGGATAGTCATAAGCCTCTGGCCCTGCAATAAGGCTAATCTATCACATGCACAAACAAAAAATTAGAATACTTTTTTCAAATGCAATCGGACACGCAAGTTTACCAAGTAGGGGACATTCCTGTCCCAGCACTACAACACTGCACTTGCATAGAGCCGGTTTGTGCGGACACTGGCTTGGAGTAATCAAAGTAAGAGGGGCATTTGGTTCAATTAACTAGTGGAATAACACAGTCCTTCACAACTATTTGGCAAAAAACTTTTTGGGGGCATTACCCAGTCACTGCAAAAATCTCTACAAAACTGAACATTACGGCTGTCCGTCCGTCCCTTGACTTGTGGCCCATGCACACAACTTAAAGACCAACCTCCTGATTTTTGTCTTTTGTAGGCAACGTGGCATAAATAAGGTAAAAAAGAGTAATTGTATTCATATAGCGATTACTACCCCTGACATGGCGCTGAAGCACTTTTCAGTGAGTACCACGCTACTCCAGAACCCAAAAGAATTAGTGGTGGATTAGAATATGGAAATATGAGTTCATTTGATTGGTAGACATGTGAGTCTGTTAGTTGGATTGAATAGGATGATGGAGGGATAGAAGAAGGAACAGTTTAGAAAGTGTTAATTGGTAGATCATAGTAGTAAGATGAGGTTTGGGATGAGTAGAAAGAAGAGCTGGAAGAGGGAAGAGTCTGTAGAAAGGGTTTAGGGAGATCATAGTAATACAATGTGGCTTGGGATGAGTCAAAGGAGGGATACATGAGGTAAGAATTGAGAGAGAATTGTTTGGGAGATCATAGTAGTAAACTGAGCTTTAGGGATAGCCAGGAGGGAAAGAAGAGAGAAGAGTCTATAAAGGGCTATTTTGGAGACCACAGTGGTAGAATGAGGTTTGGGATGAGACAGAGTGGCAGTACAGGGTATATTGAGAGACGTATAGGATGAGACAGAGTGAGACAACCTGTTGCTGGACTCCGTGCTCGTGCATGGATACTTGCCCGACTGTTTTTGCTTTCACTCCCCACACTCTGTGGTGAGCTGACCTCTCTAGACAGCCTTACATTTTAAGAAAACCTTAAGCTGCTACATCAAGTACTATATATGTACCTGTGAGCTCCAGTTTGATTTCACTCTCCACCAGAATGACTGTCTAAATTGTTTATGATAATGGTAAGCTCTCACTGCAATATTACTGAGTTGTAACTGTAATATTGTAGTTACAATGCACGTTTGTGTGGGCAGCACACCTTAATGAAAGCTAGCACACTACCTTTAATAGTATGTTATACACGACAGAAGACTACCCTTTGCTACTAGTGCACCCCAACTGAGGGTGTCGGGCTTTCCTATTGAGGTGCTTAAAGACCAGTAGAAGCTTACTCCAGGAACTGCACCTGGGCACAGATCTGTCTTTGACTTTGCTTTTTGTTGCACTTTTATGATATACTGGTCTATGGACGGTCATATTTAAAAAAGGTTTGCACTACAGAAACTGCACCTTTTTTACGTACATGATTCGGCTTCATCGTCTCCACCTGATCCAGTGCTTAGAGACTACACTCCCTTTATACAATAACACAATTTAGTGGAGTTAAAACAGACAAAAATATTGGGGCCGTAGAGAACACAGTTCTAGGTCAAAAATAAAGCTAAAATGATTTTTTAATATAGGAAATTTAGACCCATATTTATACTTTTTGACTTAAACTTGCACCGCTGCTGGTTTGCGTCAATTTTTTTTACCGTTGGCTAATGCCACTCCTACGTGCCAGGCGGGCGCCTTATTTATGGATTGACATTAGTGGGCGCTGCGGGCTGGTCAGAGTAAAAAAAATTACTCTAACCAGGCAGCGCCGGCGTAGGGAAAAATGGGGGTTGGCGTAAAAAAATGGTGCAAGTCGCGTTAGAGTAAAAAATCATGGCTCTAACCGGACTTGCGCCATTTTTTGACGCACAACCCCCATTGCAATGACTCCTGGCTTAGCAAAGACAGGAGTCATGCCCCCATGCCCAGTGGCCGTGCCCAGGGTACTTCTGTCCCCTAGGCATGGCCATTGGGCACAACGGCATATAGGGGGGCCCAAGTTAAGCCTATGCCACTTTAAAAAAATTAAAAAACTATACTTACCTCTACTAACCTGGGATGGGTCACCCCATCCATGTCCTCCAGGGGTAGGCGAGGGTGGCAGGGCGTGTCCCTGGGGGCAGGGAAGGGCACCTATGGACTGCTTCCATGGTCAGAGACCATGGAAGTGAGCCCACAGGCCCCTTAACGCCTGCCCTCACCCAGGCGTTCAAAAAACAGTGCACATCCGGCTGTGCGCCATTTTTTAAGACCCGCCCCCTCCTGTGCGTCAAAATGACGCAGTAGTATAAATAAGGCGCACAGGCCTTAAAGTCATATTTTGGGCGGGAACGCCTACCTTGCATGTCGTTAACACAAGGAGGTTTCACGCATCCAGAAAATGACGCACGCGGAGGAATTTTGACGTTCGCGGGGTCGGGCATCGTAGTATAAAGATGGTATTAGGTTTGCGCCGAATTTGCGTCAAAAATTCGGCACAGACAGAGTATAAATATGTCCCTTAATGTGGTACAGAGAAATTGTGCATGAAGAACCCTAAAGGCTAAAAATAGAGAAATACAAAATAAATGCAAATCATAAAACATACTACTCCCCAGTTAACAAATTCAATTTTTTTTTTTTGTGTCAGACTCATAGATAGTATAGACACAACCCACAAAGAGAGTCTATGGCAAATGAACGTTTACAAAACATAAACAGAGATGAGTGAGTCCACAAATTAACTGGGAGAGCCGAGCTAGACGTCTGGCTCGGATCTTAGACCCCATACAACGGCCGAGCCCTGAAAATATTAGCTATTTAAATCATTTCACATAAAATATGATAAAACTTCTTCAAAACTCAAAAAAGTCTATTTCTCTAGCATGTGGAAGTTTCACACTAATAGGTCTCATTATAGCACTGCACTGAATACTTTTTACACACAAACCTTTAGTGAAGTAAGAGGCAAGACAATTGTTTTGTAAACCCTGAACTGTCCCAGATTAGTGGAGTAACATTCCTTGTGTTAAGGATTTGTTTCTACCTCTTTGTGCAGCTTTGGACTATTTTTATATAGCGCAAACTCAACCTCAAGGTATTGGAATATTTTACAAGAGCATGTTTTACATTACACAAGGTTGCCATTAAATATTTATTGGATGGGGAAATTAAGTCATTTGCCCAGAATCAAAGGATGTTGAGTCAACACCAAGACTCAAATGGGTTCTTCAGGTCCGAAGTCGAAATCTCTGGTCCTTGTACCCATCCAGGGTATAAGGAGTGAGGCAGGCAGAAGGCACTTGAAATCTCGGCTTGTTATGGGCTTGGTGTTCCAAAAGGACCTTGAGCTGCACCAGAGGCAGGCGTTTGGCTTGAGCCTGGTCCAAGCATTCAATGGGTTTCCCACCTCTAAAAATAAAGGTCCATACTTATGAAGAATTGAGGACAACTGCGCTAGCGCAGTTGTGCGTAATTTTTTTTAAACATGAGCTAACGCCATTCCTCAATGCCATCTGTGCGCCATATTTAAGAAATGACGCACAATGGCGGTAAGGCATGGCTAGCATCTAAAAAAAAAAAGACGCAAGTCGGTGAGGGATGGAGTTAGGGGAAATAACGCTAGTGGGTAAAGAATTATGGTAGGATTATGAGTGGCAAAAATTCTGCCGCTACTCAGCCAAGCATCACTTTTTGACGCACAAGAAGCCAAACAAGCATTTGCAATGCAACAGGGTCTTGCATTTCTCTGAGTTACAGCTATTAGCAGTTGTAAACTCCCACCCGGATTTTTCTTGCCACACTGAATGGAAAAAAACAGCGCAATCGCGCTGCTGCAGTTCACTCATACTGAAACCTATCGGCCAAAGTGCAATTGTCTACATAACCAGCAAAAATGCAATTTACTACGTAACAGGGTCGATGTTATGCAAAGCGCTCGACTTCTGCCAAGCGAGATCGCGCTGCAAACAAAAGAGAAAAAGTAGTCCACAAACCTGACGGGAAACAGCAAGTCTCACATGTTTTCAGTACTTGGACACTGCGCTTGAGGAGGGCTAACCACCGGAAAAGCCAAGACGCATGCATGCCTTCCACTAATGAAAGCAAGCAGATTTTAACAGGCAAGCCCGCGAACCAATGAAAGACACTGACGTGACATGGACGGGGCTCCGAGCCTTTTTCTAACTCCTAAAGCGTCTCGCAAGCGAAACGCATGCGTAAGCGATGCAGGCTCGACCCTAAAAATGACTCCTGTCCAAGTACAGACAGGAGTCATTATCACTACCCGAATGCCCACCACAGGGGACCAATGTACCCAGAGCAAGCCCAACATACCCAGTGCCAGCCACGGGCCCCATTTAAGGAGACCCTAGTGGCACACCACACACATACACTTACCTGCAACTTACCTGGGATGGGCTCTCCCCTTCTGTGGTGTCCCTATGGTGTGGGTAGTGGTGATGCTGGAGGTTGGAGTGGGCATCCTTGTGCCCATTCCTTTGTGTTTCCCCATGGAAATGGGCCTACCTGCACATTAACGCATGGTCTGACCAGGCACTAAATAACAGCGCTAAGCGGGCTTAGCGCCATTATTATTTAGGTCCGCCTCCCACAGGCACGTTGTTTCTGCATCAGGTGTTAAATATGGCACTGGGGGGCTAGCATCATTTTTAGGATCAGAATTGCAGTATATTGCGTCAACACCAATACTTGAATTGGGTTCTTCAGGTCCATGGTCAAAATCTCTGGCCCTAATACCACATCCAGGGTACAAGAAGGGAGGCTCGAGGCTCCAAAATAACCTTCAGCTGAGCCAGAGGCAGGCTTTAGGCTTGCATCTCGGTTGCACTTTTAATGGGTCGTCCACATAAAAAAACAAAGACTCCAATTGCAGCAGTCCTAATGATAGTTGCAAAATCCCACATAACCCAAGCCTGATGGATAATTAAGCCCAGATTAACTTGAACAGCTATAGTCCAAGAACTTTCAGACACAAATCACACTTTCTAATAATAGACTCTGCAAATTCAGAATGACATGATCATGGTTAGTGTTGTACTGGCAAGTCAGAAACATATGTGTAGTTAAAAGATTATTAACACTAACCCACTTCTAAAGGTAAATAAAATCTTCTATCTTCTCCCTCAAAGGCCACTATTCAGAGATGATTAACACAAAATGAAACATCCCTCCAACAACGGCTTATAGAAGTACATCAACATCCACCTTTCCAGGGGAAGTCCTTGAAAATGATACTTTGGGCGTATAGTGGAAGTTTCATTTATAATACAGTTTTTATAATAACGCTGTACTTTACTATCTTATTTGCATCATTTTGTAATAACGTGGTACTTTACTATCTTATTTACATTATTCAGTTGGTTTTCCACGGAGAAAAGGGGAGAGTTGGCTGTGCAGCAGAACACCCAAGGATCGGAAAGGGGAATGAGCTAGAGCAGGTTTAAGAGAATCTCCGAAACTACCCCCATATTAGAAATAATGCTGTCTCACACAAACGTGGTATATCTATTAACTTGTTATCTACCCCAAATAAATTAGGTAATTTATTTGAGGTGCAACATAATTGCCTCATCGGTTACAACTGTGCATTATAAGAGAGACCAATTATGAGAAGGAATTTTCACAAAATGTTGCACGTTTGAAAATGTCATCACACCAACACTCGGACGCAACAGCTATTTTGCACTCAACTTGAACCTTGCACTCTGCTGAAACCTCTTCGCGTCACACCCAGTAATGCATGCAAACAACGCTGGGTGAGCTCTGGTGCACTACCGTAGCCGATACCTAGAGGTCCCACTCTGTATATCTAGGGGCAAGTGCTAGGTGAACCAAGATGTACTATCAAAAGCCCCCGGAAAAGTAACTAAAGCGCTGCATGAACAACGGTGCACAACCACAGGCCGTCACTAGGGGTCGCCCGAGAGGCAGGCTAAAGTGCTGGGTGCACTATGGTGCACTACCACTGCTGGCTACTAGAGGTCACTGGAGAGCCAGGCTCAAGTGCTGGGCGCACTATGGTGCACTACCACTGCTAGCTACTAGGGGTCCCTGAAGAGCCAGGCTCCAGCTCTGTGGGTCGGCGGGTGAAGGACCACAGCCTGTTACTAGAAGAGATCTCCGTACACGGAGGTCACGGCGGCAGGTACTCAGCTCTCTCTTGAGACAGGGTTCGAGTATTAAAAGAAACCCCCCCAAAAAACACGTTGGCTCTTTGTGCCTTCTCGCACATTCCAAATTAGACAAGAGATCGATGACAGTCACTCGGAAAACAAGGAGAGCTAAGGGTTAACTTAAGACGCCACACGGTGTTCAAGAATGTTCCATTTACCCAACAAGTTTGGACTTGCTCCAGAACATGAAAAAAACATCAGGGCATATTTAAACTTTTTGGTGCAAAACTGTGCTAACCAAGTTTTGCACCAAAGATTCCCACCAGCTTGCGGCATTCCTGAGCGCCAGCAGGGTGCCATATTTATGGAATGGCGCAAGCTAGCGCTAAGCTTGGGCTACCGTCAACAAAACTGACGCTAGCCGGGTGAGGGTGGGGGGGTGGTGGTGGGGGGGATTGGAATAGGAGGTTGTCGGTCAAAAAATTATGTTAGGCTGGTTAGCGGCACAAAAAAAAAATGCAGCTAATCAGCAATGAGTCATTTCCAGGCGCACAACCATCCTAAAACATGACTCCTGTCTTAAAAAAAGACAGGAGTTATGCTCACCACCCCAATGGCCAGCACCCGGGACCAGTGTCCCCTGGGCATGGCCATTCACCCGGTGCCATGCCTTGTTAGGGCCCCCCAATGGCACTTTATAAAAAAATAACAAAAATACTTACCTGGGATGGCATTCCCCATCCTCTGGTGCCCCCCTCTGGTGTGGGTGTTCCTGGGGCTTGTGGTGGGCAGCTGTGGACCCATTCCACATGGTGTTTGCCCATGGATATAGGTCAACAGGTCCTCTGACGCCTGGTCTGACCCAGACGTTAAATAATGGCGCTAAGCAAGCTTAACACTATTATTTTGGTCCACCTCCCACCCAGGCATCATATTAGCATGGGGGGATAAATATGGCGCTATGGGGAGAGCGTCATTTTTTGGATGGGAATGGCCTACCTTGCATCTCATTGACGCAAGGTGGGTTCACACATCCAAAAAATGGAGCAAACTCCAATATTTTGACACGAGACGGGTCTAGCATCAAAATATATATATGGAGTTAAATTTGCACCAAATTTGCGTTAAAAAAAAATGGCACAAATTCGGCGCAGAGTATAAATATGCCCTTTCATCATTAGAAAACAATGCTTAACAGGATAAACTGCAGAGATTCGCTGTACATGAGCAGCATCCAGAAAACCAATACCAGAAGAGTTTTCATATGACTCTGTGTCACAAGGACATCACATCCATGCCCAGGGTCTCACTACCCCAGTGCATTCTGGGTCTTGTAGACTTGGTTTAGTGCAACTGTACTCACAGGAATATCATCCTCAAAAACAGTGATTTGTAGTTAGAAAGTGTAGAGTCCTCGTGACATAAAGACATTGGGGGGGGGGACATATTTATTATTTTACACAGCGCAGAAAGGTAACGCAGCGCTGCATTGAGTGAAAAAGAGAGACCAGAAATGTTCCATATTTACAAAGATATGGTCCATTTCTGCTTTCTCTTTTTGCGTTGGCGCAAGTACCCTTCCACCATAGTACAAGGAGGCCTGCGTTACCTGAAGCATATTTCTCTTTCAATGTGTGCTGTAGAATACAGCACACATGGAAAGAGGAAATACTTTGAAATAAGGATAAATCTCCACGTTACGGCTGCCATAAGGACTCTCGTATAGCAAAAAGACTGCTGGATTTGGGGTGGCAGCACCTCTGCTTGTAGGTGACGGAGTCAATCCCACACCAGTTGGCAGCTGTTGGCAGCTGTTGGCCCAAACCTACCCGCTCTCTAGCAGCACCTCACCCAACCCCAAACGGTGAAGGTGGTTTGTGGCAGCCTAGTGCATGGAAAGCTAAAAATCCCTCAAGGAAATCGTGGTGAACAAGCCTTACCCTTTTCCCTCCACGTAGAAGTCTTATACATACATAGGCAAGGAAAGAGATGCATGACAGTTTTCAATACATTTACTGAAAAGACTAATTTAAACAAAACACACAAGCTGCAATTATAAGGATAATGAGGGATAACAAAATCAGGACTGTGAGAATCGGATGTGTGAATATTGTTAGAAATGGGGTTCCTAGTTGGCAGTCTCTTTGCACCCTGTCCAAGTAGGGACCCTCACTCTAGTCAGGATAAGGGAGCAGCGCCCACGGGTTGCGATGCAGACAGGGGTGTCTGTTGACCATTCTGGAGTCAATGGCGCTGACGTCAGTGGGCCGAGGCTGCGGTGCTTCGACGACCTTACGATCGGTGTCCTCAGGTCACGGTGCAGGCAGTGGCGGTGGTGTCAGCGTGGAGCAGCGGCGTAGGGGATGCGAATGCTGCGGTGTGCGCAAGGTGATGCAGGGTCACGATGGAAGTAGCGGCTCGGTAACAGCATCAGGTGGCGGTGTCAGGTGGCGGCATGGGTGAGACCAGATTTGCTTTGCGACATGGGGCACGGCTTTGTGTGGCGTCGTCAGGTCATGGTGCAGGCAGCGGCGTCGTTGACAGCATCAACATGGTTTTTCTTCTGTTGCAGCACAAAACACACAATTCCCAGTGCTGTAGGCAGATGAAATTGAAGTCTTTGATATCCCTGAGACTTCCAACAGGAGGCAAGCTCTACTCCAAGCCCTTGGAGAAACCTCACAAGCAGGATACACAGCAAAGTCCAGTCTTTGCCCTCTTTAAGGCAGAAGAACGAGTTACTTACCTTCGGTAACGACTTTTCTGGTGGATACATTAGCTACCTGTGGATTCCTCACCTAATGAATACTCCCATGGCGCCAGCATTCGACGGAAATCTTCTTACTAGTCTCTGCACGTCGACGAGGACGTCACTCTAGCCCATGCGACGCCGTCTGACGTCATACAGGCAATAAGAGGTCCTCGACGACGTGCCGACGTCAGTACCAATCATTTTTTACGTGCATGAGAACAACCAGGCAATGCAATGAAAGAGCAAGGCAACATTCCATTACATTGTAAAAATACACAACATTGCATGAATAACTGTAAATCTTTTATATATATATATAACTCTCTCTTTTTAAAATATATATACCCATCAAGTATATACACAAAGATATATACATATATACATATATATAAATATAATATATACAACATCTATTGCACCCTCAAAGACCAAGAGGAGCGTACTCAAGGATTACTTGGTAAGACCAGAACGGCAACGGGGAGGCGGGTGGGACCGTGAGGAATCCACAGATAGCTAATGTATCCACCAGAAAAGTCGTTACCGAAGGTAAGTAACTCGTTCTTCTGATGGATACAACTACCTGTGGATTCCTCACCTAATGAATAGAGTCCCAAAGCAGTACCACGCCCGGCGGTGGGTGCCTAAATGGTCAAACCAAGAAATCCTGCAGCACTGACCGTGCAAAATGGCCGTCCCTTCTAACCTCAGAATCCAAACAGTAATGTTTTGCAAAAGTGTGAAGGGACGACCAAGTTGCGGCCTTGCAGATGTCGACCACAGGAACACCTCTGGCCAAGGCCGAAGTGGCAGACTTAGCTCTGGTGGAATGAGCTCTAATGCCCTCAGGAGGATCCTTCTTTGCCAAAGAGTAACAGATTTTAATGCAAAGAACAACCCACCTGGATAGTGTTCTCTTGTGGACTGCCTTTCCTCTCCTCTTGCCCACGTATCCAATAAACAGCTGATCCTCCAGCCTGAAATCCTTTGTTCTATCAATAAAGAAGCTCAACGCCCTCTTTGGGTCCAGACGGTGCAGTCTTTCTTCCTCTTTGGAAGGATGAGGCGGAGGATAGAACGTGGACAAAGTAATTGCCTGAGCCAAATGGAAAGGTGAAACAACCTTCGGGAGGAAAGCAGCCTTGGTCCTCAACACCACCTTATCCCCATAAAAAGTTGTATAAGGGGGCTTTACTGATAAGGCCTGCAACTCACTCACTCTCCTTGCTGATGTTATAGCTATCAGGAAGACTGTTTTTAAAACCAAATACCTTAAGGGGCAAGAATGCATAGGTTCAAAAGGGGACCCCATAAGGAAAGTCAGGACCAGGGACAAATCCCATTGCGGCATAACGAATGGCTTTGGAGGATATTTATTTAGAAGACCTTTCAAGAATCTGATAACAATAGGGGATTTAAATAAAGATGGCTGGTCTGGAAGACATATGAAGGCTGACAAGGCCGATAAATAACCCTTAATGGTAGCCACTGCACAACCTTTCTGCGCTAGAGACAGAGCAAAAGACAAAACGTCCGATAGATGAGCATGCAAAGGATCAATCTGCCTCTCTCCACACCACGCAACAAATTTAGACCATCTATTAGCGTAGATAGATTTAGTGGAGTGTCGCCTGGCCGCTAATATAACATCCACTACCTCAGGCGGGAGAGAGAAGGAACTCAGGTTGCCCCGTTCAATCTCCAGGCATGTAGGTGCAGACTCTGGAGGTTGGGGTGTAGAACCTGCCCCTGCGACTGCGAGAGGAGGTCTGCCCTGAAAGGGAGACGGAGCGGAGGGCACATTGAGAGTTGGAGAAGGTCGGAGTACCATACCCTCCTTGGCCAATCCGGAGGTATTAGGATGACTAGAGCCCGGTCCTGGCGAATCTTCCTCAATACTCGAGGAATCAAGGGTATGGGAGGAAACGCGTAAAGCAACTGGCCGCACCAGGTTATTTGAAACACGTCCCCCAACGCTCCCTGCATCGGATACTGGAGGCTGCAGAATAACGGACAATGCGCGTTCTCCCGAGTGGCAAACAGATCTACCCGAGGAAACCCCCACCTCTGGAAGATTAAACGGACTTGATCTGGATGGAGACGCCACTCGTGGTCTGCCGAGAATTGGCGACTGAGACTGTCCGCACGCACGTTCAAGACTCCGGCCAGATGGTTTGCTATCAAGCAAATCTGATGGTCCTTTGCCCAGGACCATAGTCGAAGAGCTTCTCTGCAGAGAAGGTACGACCCCACTCCTCCCTGCTTGTTTATGTACCACATCGTGGTAGTATTGTCCGTTAGGACCTGTACCGACTGACCACGAAGGGAAGGGAGGAAGGCCTTGAGAGCCAGACGTACAGCCCGTAACTCTAACAGATTGATGTGAAACATCTGTTCCTCTGGAGACCAAAGACCTTTGATCTCCAGATCCCCCAGATGAGCTCCCCACCCTAGAGTGGAAGCATCCGTTATGACTGTGGCCACTGGTGGCGACTGCTGGAACGGCTTTCCTTGTGAAAGATTGTTGCTTGCAATCCACCACTTCAAATCCACAGCAGCATCTCTGGAGATCTTGACAGTACTCTCTAGATCCCCTTTGTGTTGAGACCACTGCCTTCGGAGGCACCACTGAAGAGCCCTCATGTGCCAGCGAGCATGCGTGACCAACAGAATGCAGGAGGCAAACAGACCGAGCAGACGAAGGACCTTGAGGACTGGAACTACTGCTCCATTTCGAAACATTGGAACCAATTCCTGAATATCTTGAATCCGCTGAGGCGGAGGAAAGGCCCGACCCAATGTTGTATCCAGTACTGCCCCTATGAACAGGAGGCACTGAGAGGGCTCTAGATGAGATTTGGGCTCGTTCACCGAAAAACCCAGGTCGAACAACAACTGGGTTGTTGACTGCAGATGATGCGACACAAGCTCCGGGGACTTGGCTTTGATCAACCAGTCGTCCAAGTAAGGGAATACTGCTATCCCTTTCCTTCTGAGCTCTGCCGCAACCACCGACATCACCTTTGTGAAGACTCGAGGTGCTGAAGTAAGATCAAACGGAAGGACCGCAAACTGATAGTGCTGCGATCCCACCACAAACCGGAGATACTTCCTGTGTGACTTGAGTATCGGGATATGAAAGTAAGCATCCTGCAAGTCGACAGACACCATCCAGTCTTCCTTGTTCAACGCCAAAAGCACCTGTGCTAGGGTCAGCATCTTGAACTTTTCCTGCTTGAGGAACCAATTCAAGATCCTCAGGTCCAGGATTGGTCTCAAACGACCATCCTTCTTGGGAATCAGGAAATACCTTGAGTAACATCCTCGACCCCTTTCCTGCTCGGGGACCAACTCCACCGCGCCCTTTGAAAGGAGGGCTTGTACCTCCTGTTCTAGCAACAGGAGGTGTTCTTCTGAACAATATGAAGGGCGGGGCGGGATGAGGGGCGGGAACTCCCGAAAGGGAAGGGTGTAGCCTTTTCCCACAATACTGAGAACCCAAGTGTCCGTTGTAACAGTCTTCCATTTGGTGAGAAAATGCTGTAATCTTCCCCCTACAGGAGAGGAGTGAGTGGGAAATGGTGGAAGCCTAAGGCTGCTTCCCCTGCTGCACCCCGCCAGAGGATGAGGAAGAGGCAGAGTGCTGCTGAGAGGCTCCTCTGGTGCGGACCCTACCTCTCCCTCTAAAAGATCTATAGGGATGGGAAGAGGCAGGTTGCTGATATCTTCCCCGAAAGGAAGAGGAGGAAGAGCCACGCCCAAATCCACGAAACCTCCTGAAAAATCTGGAAGAGGCCGTGGAAGAAGGAGCTTGGAGCCCTAACGACTTAGCCGTGGCCCTGCTCTCCTTAAAACGTTCCAAGGCCGAATCAGCCTTGGCTCCAAACAGTTTGTCCCCATCAAACGGGAGATCCAACAATGTGGACTGTACATCCGCAGAAAAGCCCGAGTTACGGAGCCAGGCCTGCCTCCTTGCCACCACAGTTGTGCCCATTGCTCTGGCTACCGAGTCGGTCGTATCCAGTCCCGTCTGGATAATCTGGGTCGCAGCAGCCTGGGCATTTGAAACAACATCCAAAAGACCCTGGGGAAGCTCTGTAAATGATGAGGAAATGTCATCCATCAGAGCATGAATATACCTCCCCAGGATACAGGTTGCGTTGGTGGCCTTCAACGCCAGACTGCAGGATGAAAAAATCTTCTTGGACTGCGCCTCTAGTTTCTTTGAATCTCTGTCCCCAGGCACCGTCGGGAAAGAACCAGGCGCTGACTTGGATGAACAGGAGGCCTGCACCACCAAGCTCTCCGGCGTAGGGTGCCTAGACAGAAAACCAGGGTCAGTCGGAGCCGCCAGATACCTCCTGGCCACGGCTCTGTGAACTGCTGGGGAAGATGCCGGCCTCTTCCACACCTCTAAAACCGGATCCAGCAGAGCGTCATTAAATGGCAAAAGAGGCTCCGCCGCAGCTGAGGCCGGATGTAGCACCTCTGTTAGAAGGTTTTGTTTAGCCTCCACCACCGGCAAAGGCAGGTCCAAAAAACTAGCTGCCTTCCGTACCACTGCGTGAAAGGAAGCAGCCTCCTCAGTATATTCTCCCGGGGACGAAAGATCCCACTCAGGGGAAGTGTCCAGCCCACTGGCCGACTCCAGACCACGCAGGCCATCACCCGAGTCCTCTAGCTCTCCTTCCTCCAGGGCTCGTTGGTACTCCTGCTCCTCTAATACACGGAGAGCACGTCTCCTCGAATGAAGCCGTTGTTCAATACGCGGAGAAGACAATGCCTCCGCCGAAGTCGAAGATCGGCGCCGATCTTCAGAAGCCACCGACGCCGCGTCCGGCGCCACAGGTAACTTCGGCGCCGACGAAAGAGCAGTCGAAGCAGATGGACCCACCGGAGTCACAGGCCGAAATCCCGACGTCGACGGGATGGAAATCCCCGGGGCCAATCCCTCTGAAGCCACCGGAGCGGCCACCGGCGCCGACACTGGCGCCGAGCCCACGTTCCCAAAAGGGAGAAAGGGCATAAAGGGTGCCGGCCGAACAGGCGCAGGATCACCCAATGAAAAGGCCAAAGGCCCAGTCGGAGCACCCCCTGGAGCCATCTGATGGAAGATGGCATACATCGCATTCAAGAATGCGGAACTATCGGCTCCAGGGGTGGGAAAAGCCGGATACTGGGGTGCCTGTCTCGGAGGCGACCCCGACGCCGGCCTCGACGTCTGCAACGCCGGAGAAAACACCTGAGGCTCCAATACCTCAATCACCGACGCCTGTCCAGGTGAAGTTGGAGACGCCGGAGAGGGCAACGGCGTCGAAGGATGCGGCGTAACCGTGGGACTGATCTCCCATGTCCTTCGGCGCCGATCCGAAGACCTGGAACGAGTCTCCTTTGAATGACGCCGAGATTCTCTACGGCGCCGGGAGTCTCGATGACGCCGATGTCTTGGTGAAGAAGACTTCTTGTGATGCTTCTCCTTCGATTTCGCCATAAACAGCTTCGCCTCACGTTCCTTGAGGGCCTTTGGATTCATGTGCTGGCATGAATCACAAGTCGAGACGTCGTGGTCGGAGCTCAAACACCAAAGGCAATCGGAATGAGGATCCGTCACTGACATCTTGCCTCCACAATCACGACAAGGCTTGAATCCAGACTTTCTCTGCGACATTATTACCACAGAGAAAGACTACGCAGCAAAAATACACTGTAACCACAAAAGTAACAGTTGCTCCCTCGAAGATAACCGTTTCGAATGCACGGAAAAAAGGGAACTGACGTCGGCACGTCGTCGAGGACCTCTTATTGCCTGTATGACGTCAGACGGCGTCGCGTGGGCTAGAGTGACGTCCTCGTCGACGTGCAGAGACTAGTAAGAAGATTTCCGTCGAATGCTGGCGCCATGGGAGTATTCATTAGGTGAGGAATCCACAGGTAGTTGTATCCATCAGAAGCAGCAATTGCAGGTCAACCAAGCAAAGCGCACACAACAAGGGGTCAGTACTCCTCCTCCAGTTCTTCAGCTCTCCTCCTTGGCAGAGGTTCCTCTTGATCCAGAAGTATTCTAAAAGTCTGGGGTTTTGGGTCCACTACTTATACCCAGTTCTGCCTTTGAAGTAGGCAAACTTCAAAGGAAAGTCCCTGTTGTTGGCAAGATCCTGCCTTTCCCAGGCCTGGCCCCAGACACACACCAGGGTGTCAGAGACTGCATTGTGTGAGGACACGCACAGCCCTTTCAGGTGGAAGTGACCATTCCTCCTTCCACTCTAGCCCACATGGCCCATCCGGAAATGCAGAATACACCCCACCTCCCTGTGTGTCACTGTCTAGAGGGAATTCACAACAGCCCAACTGTCAGTCTGACCCAGACGTGGGATACACAAGCAGGCAGAGACACAGAATGGTTTAAGCAAGAAAATGCCCAAGTTCCAAAAGTTGCATTTTCAAATAGAAAATTTAAAAACCAACTTTCCAAAAAGATGTGTTTTTAAATTGTGAGTTCCGAGACCCCAAACTCCGTATTTATTTCCATCTGCTCTAGAAGCGAAACTGCACTTTAAGGATATTTGAAGGCAGCCCCCATGTTAACCTATGAGAGAAAGAGGCCTTCCAACAGCGAAAAACGACTTTGGCAGTACTTCACTGCTAGGACATGTAAAACACATCAGTACATGTCCTACCTTCTCAACACACTGCACCCTGTCCATGGGGCTACCTACGGCCTACCTTAGGGGTTCCTTACATGTAGTAAAAGGGAAGGTTTGGGCCTGGCAAGTGAGCATACTTGCCAGGACAAATTGGCAGTTTAAAACTGCACGCACAGACACTACAGTGGCTAGTCTGAAACATGTTCACAGGGCTACTCATGTGGGTGGCACTTGCACTTTAGAACTAATTAGCACTGGTAAAGTGCGCAGAAACAATAAACCAACAAAAGCTGAGGTCGGACACAAACTGGCATGCAGCGTGGATGTAAAATCCTGGCTGGCACCCCCTCAGCCTACAAGATGTTTTCATAGGGGGCATGCTTATGTTCTTACACAGAAGCCTGACGCAGGTATGCACCTAAGCGCTTGACTGTTTACGTAGTCTTGCGGCGACAATACAAAATATCATGTGTGGCTTGCATTCTGTTCTTGTGAATCCGAAGAAAAAGAACATGACGCAAAGTATATCATCCATAACACTGATAGTGACGCTCTCGCAGAACAGCAACTGATTATGAAAATAAAACATCGCCTCTAAAATATGCCGGTCTAAAATGAATAAAAATAAACAAATGAATACAGAGCATACTATCTGTGTAAAACGGCACAGCCCCGGCTGCAAGCCTAAGTTAAGCCAACATTGTGCCCAGGCAGGGAACAACAAATGGACCCACAAAACTGCTCTGTCAGGTAGGCGCACCATTTTGGAGCAAACCTAAGTTTAGTAATCTTTGTAAAACGGGGTTTACTTCAAAATACATTTGTGGTTGCATGTAAATGACCATCCTCCTTCCATGTAATATCTACACGATGCAAAGTAACGCAAGGCAGCGCTATGCTCTGCATTGCATAACATTCTATTTTCAAAATCACACAAAGCCATGGAAAGTAGCTTGCTGTGGTTTAGTAATTTAAGGTTTAGAGGCACCTCCTTGTACAAAAACAATCCCTTAATCACTCTCTTAATCAATCCCTTAAACAATCCCTGCAGAATGCAACACACATAAAGATATTTCTCCTAGTTATGTCTCACTTGCGTAGGCGTCGCAGTTATGGGGCATTGCCAGGTCTGACACTTATGGTATATCTGGTAATGCATCAAAATCCATAGGTGTTGTCTAGGACCACCCACGCCCCATTCATGGAATCCTTTCCTGGGTCTGAGTAATACAATCCAGCAATTTGTGCTGCATTGTGTTACTCCAGATTTATCAAGCCACTCAGGGGCACGAAAGATGGGCTTGTGTGGCTTGATAAATCGCACTTAGTGGCTGCATCGCACTTGCACCCTGTAGCATGGTGCAAGTGCAATACAACTCCTACATAAATATGTCCCATAGTGTGCAAACCACAGAGATCCACTTTAAACAAGCATTGGAAAGCAGCTATCACAGCAATAAATGAACACCAAGGGGCATATTTATACTTTCTTTGTGCTGAATTAGCATCATTGTTTTACACTAATTCAGCGCAAACTTAACCCCATATTTATATTTTGAAGCTAGACCCGTCTTATGTCAAACTATTGGAGTTAAAGTCATTTTTTGGATACGTGAAACCACCGTTTGTAAATGAGATGCAAGCTCTGTGTTCCCGTCCAAAAAAATGACTCAAAGCCCCTTATTTATCCTCCTATGCAAAAATGGTGCATGGGAGGGAGGCGGCCCTAAATAATGAGGTTAAGCCTGCTTAGAGCCATTATTTAACGCTTGGGTCAAGGTAGGCATTAGGGGAACTGTGGACCCATTTCCATGGTCAAACACCATGGAAAGGGCCCACCCCAATCCCCAGGAACACCCCAACCCACACCAGAGGGATACCTGAGGATGGGCGGACCCCATCCCAGGTAAGTATAGGTAAGTACGTAAAAATAATATTTTAAAGTGCCATTGGGGGCCCTGAAATGGGCCCCCCCACATGGCACTGAGTGCAGTGGCAAGCCCAGAAGACCCTTGTCCCCTGTGCTGGCTATTGGGGTGGTGGGCATGACTCCTGTCTTTTATAAGACAGGAGTCAAGTGGCATGGATGGTTTTGCGTCAGGAAATGACGCTAGGCTGGTTAAAGGCATTTTTTTGCCTCGAAGTAGCCCAGCGTCTTTTTTTGCTGCAAAACCCCCTCCCACCATACCTCCACCCGGCTAACATCACTTTCCCAGATGTTAGCCCACACTTTGCGCCGGCTTACAAGATACCATAAATCTAGGGCCTGGCTGGCGATTTGGAATGATGCAAGCCATCAATACACTTTTTGATGCGAAACTGTAAAAAGTGTAAATGTGGGCCCAAGTTGCAAACTAAACTACTCATAATGCCCATAAAATGGCACATTTCTGTTATATACATTTAACATACGAGGTATCACAGCACTAAATTCTAATTAAAGCACAGATGCTTAAATTTTGTTTTATTTTAACAGACATTTTTAAACTTTGAAAAGGTTTTTATAAGAGACCTTTTTTCTGTTTTATTGTATATTATGAAGCACATGTGACAGGGGTGCCTTCGTCAGGGCTCACGGAAACAAAAGCCCAATGTTCTACTGTTTTCAAAATAGCACTGAGATCATATAGATACATTTTCATTTCAGCACGTTTGACCTGTCAGCATTAGGGTGATCTTCCCCCAAAATGTTTTGCCTGCTTGCCTCCAATTTTGCGGAATTTGTTTTTGTTGGTGGTAGGACTAGCAGCTTGTGATACTTCACTCGTGTTCACCCAGCACTGCTACCTTGTTCCAGGGATCTCTAGTATCGATATGTGATACTGCACCTCAATACACAGGGATTTTTAGTAACGAGCTTTGATACTGCAGCTTGTATGAGCTAAGCTAAGGCTTTTCTTCCTAGATCTCCTTTACTCCTGCAGGACCAGGAACTCTAACCTTCTCTCAGCAGACATGCAGGTATCCATATACTAGGCACACCCTCAGCTCTTCCTGCACGAAGTAAGGACTTCAGGTGATATGAATGAATGAACTGAAATTTAGAAAGTGCACAGCTGCTCCACAAAGTATTCCACCCCTCTGGGAGAATCCCTCTCATGCAGAAACCAGCCATGCTCATATAGTAGTTTTGAGTGCTTTGCAGAACTCTCCTTTCCGCAGTTATGAAGAACTTAGAAATGGGTATAAAAGTGTGCCCAAAGCCACCCACCTTGTTCCATTTCCTACACAGTGGATGTGGATCCATAGCCTAAGGTTCTGGAACCAATTTAGGTTGATTCTCTTCCAAATGTCGCTTTCTGAGGCACAGCCTTTGTACAAGGTAATGGTTCTAAAAATAGGTTGCATTGATGCTGGTTAAAAACAGGGTATAAAAAAACAACCAACATTGATGCCAGTGGTCCCAATAATAAGACTATCCCACGCAGGTCTTACTACCACACACGTTTGACACATCCACTACATATACACATACACTCAACATAAACATGGAATCTCAGTGTACGGGTTCTCATAAAAGCTGAATTTTAGGTGCGAAGTGTCAGCAGATCGCCCTCTCCTTTGACACAGGAAAACAAATACGGTCATACTAATGAATCACAAAAACGTAGCAAGCTTGCACCACCACTTTTTGCAACTACCCAACAATATGGGCAGTAGTCCCATGACGTTTATGGGGGCACGCTTGGTGCACGCAATTAGTCAAAAAACTGGTTCTGGAAATCTTGCTCCTATGGGTAGTATAAGCCTCTGTGCATGTGATAGATAAGCCCGATTGCAAGGCCAAACAAAAAACTTAGAATACCATTTTCAAATGGAATCGGACACGCAAGTTTACCAAGTAGGGAACATTCCTGTCCCACCACTATAACACTGCACTTCCACAGAGCCGGTTAATGCTGACACTGGCATGGAGTAACCAAAGTAAGAAGGACATCTGGCTCAATTAACTGGTGGAAAAGCACAGTCCTTCACAACTGGTTGGTAAAAAACTTTTTGGGGCATTACCCAGTCACTGCAAAAATCTCTACAAAACGGAAGGTTATGGCTGTATGTCCGTCCTTTGACTTGTGGCCCATGTACACAACTTAAAGACCAACCACCTGATTTTTATTTGTCTCTTGTAGGCAACGTGGCATAAATAAGGTAAAAAAGAGTAATTGTGTTCATATAGCGATTACTACCCCTGACAAGGCACTGAAGCACTTTTCGGTGAGTACCACGCTAGTCCGGAACCCAAAAGAATTAGTGGTGAATTAGTGTAGGGCAATATGAGTTAATTTGAGCGGTAGACATGCGAGTCTGTTAGTTGGACTGAATAGGTTAATGGAGGGATAGAAGAAGGAACAGTTTAGAAAGTGTTAATTGGTAGATCATAGTAGTAAGATGAGGTTTGGGATGAGTAGAAAGAAGAGCTGGAAGAGGGAAGAGTCTGTAGAAAGGGTTTAGGGGGATCCTAGTAGTAAAATGTGGCTTGGGATGAGTCAAAGGAGGGATACATGAGGTAAGAATTTAGAAAGAATTGTTTGGGAGATCATAGCAGTAAAATGAGCTTTGGAGACAGCCGGGAGGGATAGAGGAGAGAAGAGTCTATAAAGGGTTATTTTGGAGACCACACTGGTAGAATGAGGTTTGGGATGAGACAGAGTGGCGGTAGAGGGTATATTGAGAGACGTATAGGATGAGACAGAGTGAGTTGCTGGACTCAGTGCTCGTGCACGGATACTTGCCCGACTGTTTTTGCATTTACTGCCCGCACTCGGTGGTGAGTTGACCTCTCCAGACAGCCTTACGTTTTAAGAAAACCTTAAGCTGCTAAATTGTAGGAAGTTGGCTCTGTATATACTATCTCAAAGTGAGAGAGTGTGTGCACAGAGTCCAAGAGTTTCCCTTAGAGGTTGACAGTGGCAAAATTAAATAATTCTAATGCTCTATTTTGTGGTAGTGTGGCCGAGCAGTAGGCTTATCAGAGGGTAGTGTTAAGCATTTGTTGTACACACACAGGCAATAAATGAGGAACACACACTCAACGACTTCACTCCAGGCCAGTAGTTTTTATATAGAAAAATATATTTTCTTAATTCATTTAAGGACCACAAGATTCAAGATTTGAAGTAAATACATAAAATGCAAGGTACTCTACACAGGTAAGTAAGGAACTTTGAATTAAAGCAGTAGTAAACACAGTAAATGTTAAAATGGCAATAAGCTATTTTAAAAGTGGACACTGCAAAAATCAACAGTTCCTGGGGGAGGTAAGTATGGTTAAGTTTCTGAGGTAAGTAAAACACTCACAAGTTCAGTCTCCTGGGCATAGGCAGCCCACAGTCACTGCACCAGCAACACAGGGCCGGTCAGGTGCAAAGGTCAAAGGAGGGCCTAAAACACATAGGCGCCTATAGAGAACAGGGGTGCTCCGGTTCCGGTCGGCTGGCAGGTAAGTACCTACGTCCTCAAGGAGCAGACCAGGGGGGTTTTGTAGAGCATTGGGGGGGGGCACACAAACAGGCACACAAAACACACCCTCAGTGGCACAGGTGCGGCCGGGTGCAGTGTGCAAAGTTGGCATTGAGTTTGCTATAGAAAGTAATGAGGGACCCGGGGATCACTTAGGCGAAGCAGGTAAGGCACAGGAGGGCTTCTCGGGCCAGCTACTGACTGGACTAGGAAGAGGGCCGCCTGCTGGTCACTCATGCACTGGAGGTTGGTTCCTTTCTGTCCTGGGGCTGCTGGTGCAGTGCTTGGTCCAGGTGTCAGGTTCTTTGTTACCAGGCAGTCGCGGTCAGGGGGAGCCTCTGGATCCTCTCTGCAGGCGTCGCTGTGGGGTGCAGAGGTGGTCGTCTCAGGCTACTCATGAGCTCGCAGTCACCTGGGCGTCCTCTCTGCAGTGTTGGTTTTCTGAAAATCGAGCCGGGGGCGTTGGGAGCACAGGGTGAAGTCTCACGCTTCCGGCGGAAAGAGTAAGTTCTTTAAGAGTTGCTTCTTTGTTGCAAAGATGTTGCTGTTGTTGAACAGTGCAGCTGTTCACTGGAGTTTCTTGGTCCTTTGGGTTCAGGGCAGTCTTCTGAGTCCTCAGAGGTTGCTGGCCCCTGTCGGATGAGTCGCTGTGCAGGTTCTTTGAGTCTGGAGACAGGTCGGTAGGACTGGGGCCAAGTCAGTTGTCGTCTCCGTCGTCTCTGCAGGGCTTTCAGGTCAACAGTCCTTTTTCTTGTTGTAGGTTGCAGGAATCGGATTACCTGGGTTCTGGATCGCCTCTAAATACTCAATTTAGGGGTGTGTTTAGGTCTGGGGGGGGGGGCAGTAGCCAATGGCTACTGTCCTGGAGGGTGACTACACCCTCTTTGTGCCAACCTCCCTGAGGGGAGGGGGCACATCCCTAATCCTACTGGGCGAATCCTCCAAAACCAAGATGGAGGATTTCTAAAGGCAGGGGTCACCTCAGCTCAGTACACCTTAGGGGCTGTCCTGACTGGTAGATGACTCCTCCTTGTTTTTCTCATCATCTCCTCTGGACTTGCCACCAAAAGTGGGGGCTGTGTCCAGGGGGCGGGCATCTCTACTAGCTGGAGTGCCCTGGAGCATTGTAACACAAAGCTTGAGCCTTTGAAGCTCACTGCTAGGTGTTACAGTTCCTGCAGGGGGGAGGTGTTAAGCACCTCCATCCAGTGCAGGCTTTGTTTCTGGCCTCAGAGAGCACAAAGGCTCTCACCCCAGAGGGTCAGAAACTCGTCCCAGTGGCAGGCTGGCACAGACCAGTCAGTCCTGCACTGAAGGATTGGGTAAAATACAGGGGGCATCTTCAAAGTTACCTCTGTGGGCATTTTGTAATAAATGCAACACTGGCATCAGTGTGGGTTTATTATTCTGAGACGTTTGATACCAAACTTCCCTGTATTCAGTGTAGCCATTATGGAACTGTGGAGTTTGTTTTGACAAACTCCCAGACCATATACTTAATATGGCCATACAGTACTTACAATGTCTACGAACAGACTTAGACACTGTAGGGGCATATTGCTCTTGCAGCTATGCCCTCATCTGTGGTATAGTGCACCCTGCCTTAGGGCTGTCAGGCCTGCTTGAGGGGTGACTTAACTATGCCACGGCCAGTATTTTGTGCGCATGGCATCCTGAGGAGGATGCCGTATCGACTTTGCCTTTTTCTCCCCACCAACACACACAATCTGCAATGGCAGTGTGCATGTGTTAGGTGATGGGTCCCTTATGGTGGTACAACACATGCTGCAGCCCTTAGGGACCTTCCCTGGTCACAGGGCCCTTGGTACCACTGGTACCTTTTACCAGGGACTTATCTGTGTGCCAGGGGTGTGTCAATTGTGGAAACAATAGTACATTTTAAGTGAAAGAACACTAGTGCTGGGGCCCGGTTAGAAGGGTCCCAGTACACTTCTCAGTCAAGTCAGCATCAATGTCAGGCAAAACGTGGGGGGTAACTGCAACAGGGAGCTATTTTCCTACACACATCAATTATATATGTACCCGTGAGCTCCAGTTTGATTTCAGTCTCCACCAGAATGACTGTCTAAATTGTTTATGATAGTGGTAAGCTCTCACTGCAATATTACTGATTTGTAACTGTAGTATTGTAGTTACAATGTACGTTTGTGTGGGCAGCACACCTTAATGAAAGTTAGCACACTACCTTTAATAGCATGTCATACACGAGGGAAGACTACCCATGCTACTAGTGCACCCCAAATGAGGGTGTCGGGCTTTCCTATTGATGTGCTGAAAGACCAGTAGAAGTTGACTCCAGGAACTGCACTTTTATGACATACCGGCCTATTGATGGCCATATTTAATAAGGGTTTGTGCCGGCGCAAAGTGTTGCAAAGCTTCATAAAGTACTGGAAACAGCAGTGACAGACTAATGTGGGTGTCAAACCCAAATAACCATCTGAACCCCAATATTTGGATACCCTGAAAGTTTACCTACATGATTCGGCATCAGCATCTCCACCTGATCCAGTGCTTAGAGACTACATTCCTTTATAGAATAACATGATTCAGCAGAGTTAAAAGAGACAAAAATATTAGAGGTGTAGAGAACAGAGTTCTAGGCCAAAAATAAAGCTGTGATTTTTTTAATATAGGAAATATAATGTGGTACAGAGAAATTGTGCATGAAGTACCCTAAAGGCTAGAAAATACAGAAATACAAAATGAATGCAAATCATAAAACATATTAGTCCCCAGTTAGCAAATTCAATAAAGTTTGTTTAGTGTCAGACTCATAAAGAGTATAGACACATCCCATGAAGAGAGTCTAGGGCAAATGGATGTTTAGAAAACAAACAGAGGTGAGTGAGTCAACAAATTAACTTGGAGAGCCGAGCTAGAGGTCTGGCTCGGATTTTAGACCCCATACACGAGCCGAGCCCTGAAACTATTTGCTATTTAAATCATTTCACATGAAATATGATAAAACCTCTTCAAAACTCAAAAGTCTAGTATGTGGAAGTTTTCACACTAATAGGCCTCATTATAGAACTTCACTGAAGAGTACTTTTTTTTTTAAACTGATACTTTTAAAACAAAAACCTTTAGTGAAGTAAGAGGCAAGACAATTGTTTTGTAAACCCTGAACTGGCCCAGATTAGCCTTGTGTTAAGGCTTTGTTTTTACCACTTTGTTCACCATTGAACTATTTTACTGTACGCAAACTCGACCTGAAGATATTGGAATATTTTACAAGAGCACGTGTTACATTACACAAGGTCGCCATTAATTATTTATAGGAATGGGGAAATGAAGTCTTTTGCCCAGAATCACAGGATGTTGAGTCAACACTAAGACTCAAATTGGGTTCTTCAGGTCTAAACTCGAAATCCCTGGTCCTTGTACCCATCTAGGGTACACGAAGGAAGGCAGGCAGAAGACACATGAACGCTCGGCTCATTATGGGCTCGATGTTCCAAAAGGACCTTGAGCTGCGCCAGAGGCAGGCTTTGGGCTTGAGCCTGGCCCGAGCTTTCAATGGGTTGTCTACCTCTGAAAAGAAAGGCATGTAATGAAAAATGGCGCACAACTGCGCTAGTCATTTTTTTTTAACATGAGCCAACGCCATTCCCCAACGCCATCTGTGCACCATATTTAAGAAATGACGCACAACGGCCTTAAGGCATGGCTAGCGTCTCAAAAAAAGACGCTAGCCAGTGAAGGATGGCGTTGGGGGAAATGGCGCTAGTGGGTAAAAAATTTTGGTAGGCTGATTAGCGGCAAAAAATCTGCCGTTACTCAGCCTAGCATCATTTCTTAACGTACAAGAAGCCAAAAATGACTCCTGTCGAGGTATAGACAGGAGACTTTATCACTACCCCAATGCCCACCACAGGGGACCAGTGTCCCCAGTGCAAGCCCAACACACCCAGTACCAGCCAGGGGGCCCCATTTAAGGGGACCTCAGTGGCACACCACACACATACACTTACCTGGGATGGGCTCCCTCCTCCTGTGCTGTCCCTATGGTTTGGGTAGTGGTGATGCTAGGGGTTGGAGTAGGCATCTTTGTGCCCATTTCATGGTGTTTCCCCATGGAAATGGGCCTACCTGCACATTAACGTATGGTCTGACCAGGCACTAAATAATGGCGCTAAGCGGGCTCAGCGCCATTATTTAGGTCCGCCTCCCACAGGCGCGTCGTTTCTGCATCGGGTGTTAAATATGGCACTGGGGGCATAGAATCATTTTTAGGTTCAGAATTACAGTATGTTGAGTCAACACCAATACTCGAATTGGGTTCTTCAGGTCCATCGCCGAAATCTCTGGCCCTAATACCACATCCAGGGTACAAGGAGGGAGGCAGGCAGAAGGCACATGAAAGCTTGTCTCGTTATGGGCTTGAGGTTCCAAAAGGACCTTCAGCTGAGCCAGAGGTAGGCTTTAGGCTCGCAACTCACTTGCACTTTTAGTGAGTCGTCCACATAAAAAAATAAAGACTACAATAGCAGCAGTCCTAATGATAGCTGCAAAATCCCACATAACCTAAGCCTGATGGATTATTAAACCCAGATTAACTTGAACAGCTATTGTCCAAGAACTTTCAGACACAAATCAGACTTTCTAATAATAGGCTCTGCGAATTCGGAATGTCTTGATCATGGTTAGAGTTGCACTGGCAAATTAGAAACATGTGTACTTAAAAGGTCATTAAAACTAACCCACTTCATAAGGTAAATAAAATCTTCTATCTTCTCCCTCAAAGGCCACTATTCAGAGATAATTAACATAAAATGAAACATCCTTTTAACAACTGCTTATAGGAATACATCAACATCCACATTTCCAAGGAAAGTCCTTGAACATGATACTTTGGGCACATAGTGAAAGCTTCATTCACAATACAGTTTTTATAATAACGCTGTACTTTACTATCTTATTTGCACCATTTTGTAATAACGTGGTACTTTACTATCTTATTTACATCCTTCAGTTGGTTTTCCACAGAGAAAAGGGGAGAGATGCCTGTGCAGCAGAACATACAAGGATGGGAAAGGGGAATGAGCTAGAGCAGGTTTAACAGAATCACAGAAACTACTCCCATATTAGAAATAATGCTGCCTCACACAAGAATGTGGTATAACTATTAATTTATTATCTACAACAAATGAAATAGATAATTTATTTGAGCAATATCATTGCCTTCTCGGTTACAACTATGCATTATAAAAGAGACCGATTATGAGAAAGAATTATCACAAAATGCTGCACGTTTGAAAATGCTATCACACCAACACAAGGACGCAACAGCTATTTTGCAATCAATGTTGAACCTCGCACTCTGCTCAAACCTCTCCGCGTCAGCCCCAATAATGTATGCAAACAACGCTGGGTGAGTTCTGCTGCACTACCACAGCCTATAGCTAGAGGTCCTACTCTGGATATCTAGGCTCAAGTGCTGGGAGAACCACGGTGTACTATCAAAAGCCGTAAACAGTGGTTCCCGGAAAAGAAAACAAAGGGCTGCATGAACTACGGTGCACGACTGCAGGGCGTCACTAGGGGTCCCCGGAGAGCCAGGCTCAAGTGCTGGACGCATTATGGTGCACTACCACTGCTCGATACTAGGTGTCCCTGTAGAGCCAGGCTCCAGCTCTGTGAGTCGGCGGGTGAAGAACCATAGCCTATACCTAGAAGAGATCTCCGTACACAGAGGTCACGGCGGCAGGTACTCAGCGCTCTCTCTCTCTCTCTCTCTCTCTCTCTCTCTCTCTCTCTCGAGAGAGAGAGAGAGAGAGAGAGAGGGTTCGAGTATTTAAAGAAACAAACAAAAAAAAAAAAGTCGGCTCTTTGTGACTTGCTGGCATATTCAAAATTAGGCATGAGATCGATGTCAGTCAATCGGACATCAAGGACAGCTAATGGTTAACTTAAGACACCACACGGTGTTCAAGAATTGTTCCATTTACCCAACATGTTTGGACTTGCTCCAGAGGATGAAAAAAAACTAAAGGGCATTTTTAAACTGGTGCAAAACTGCGCAAACGAAAAGTTTACCGCCAGCTTGCCGCATTCCTGAGTGCCAGCCAGGCTCCATATTTATTGAACGGCGCAAGCCAGCGATAGGTTGGGCTAGGGTCAACAAAATGACGCTAGCCGGGTGAGGGGGGCGGTATCGGAATATGAAGTTGTGGGTCAAAACATTATGTTAGGCTGGTTAGCAGCAACAACAGAAAATGCCGCTAACCAGCCTTGTGTCATTTCCTGGCACACAACCATCCTAATACATGACTCCTGTCTTAAAGAAGACAGGAGTTAGGCTCACCACCCCAATGGCCAGCACCCGGGACCAGTGTCCCCCTGAGCATGGCCATTGCACCCAGTGCCATGAGGCCCCCAATGGCACTTTATAAAAAATAACAAAAATACTTACCCTACTTACCTGGGATGGGGTTCCCCATCCTCTGGTGTCCCCCTCTGGTGTGGGTGATCCTTGGGCTTGGGGTGGGCAGCTGTGGCCCCATTCCATGATGTTTGACCATGGAAATGGATCCACAGGTCCTCTAACGCCTGGTTTGACCCAGGTGTTAAATAATGGCGCTAAGCAAGCTTAACACTATTATTTGGGCCCACAGCCCACCCATGCGTCATTTTAGCACAAGGGGATAAATATGGCGCTATGGAAATAGCGTCAGTTTTTGGATGGGAATGCCTACCTTAATCTCATTGACGCAAGGTGGGTTCGCGCATCCAAAAATTGGTGCAAACTCCAATATTTTGACACTAGAACGGTCTAGTGTCAAAATGCAAATATGGAGTTAAGTTTGCACCAAATTTGCATAAAACAAAATGGCGCATATGCAGCGCAGAGTTTAAATATGCCCCTTCATCTTTAGAAAACGATACTAAACAGGATAAACAGCAGAGATTTGCTGTACATGAGCAGCATCCAGAAAACCAATACCAAAAGAGTTTTCATATGACTCTATATCACAAGGACACCGCATCCACGCCCAGACTCTCATTCTGGGCCTCGTAGTCCTGGTTTAGTGCAAGTGTACTCATAGGACTATCATTCTCAAAAACAGTGATTTGTAGTTAGAAAGTGTAGTGTCCTTGTGACAAAGTCATTAGGGGGGGCATATTTATTATTTCACACAGCACAGAAAGGTAACGCCGCGCAGCGTTGAGCGCAGTGCTTAATTTGTAAATAAAAACGTGCCGGTGCCCAAAGCCCTCCTCTTAAACACGCGGCTGCTGTAATTAAATAGGCGAACACTGAATACTAAGGCAGTGTAATCCTGAAGCCACCTGGGGAGCCTCTAACCCATTTACAGCCACTCCCTGCCCCTTCAGCTCACTCTTGCAGCTTTCTGGTTTCTCCCTTTGTGATGCCTTTTCACTTTTCTCTTCCTCTGTCTTTCTCATATGTGTCTTTTACTCGCAATAAATGCTTGAGACAAAAAAATAAGTGCCGGCCCTCAAACAGAAGGTCCAGTGCTCTGCACCGGAAACAAAATTCACAAATTAAGCACTGGTTGAGTGAAAAGGAGAGCTCAGAAATACTCCATATTTACAAAGATATGGATCATTTCTGCTTTCTCTTTGCGTTACCACAAGTACCTTTCCACTACAGCGCAAGGATGCCTGCATTACCTGAAGCATATTTCTCTTTCAATGTGTGCTGCAGAATTCAGCACACATGAAAAGAGGGAGTCACAAGTAGAAATAAGGATATTTCTCCTTGTTACGGCTGCCATAAGGACCCTTGTATAGCAACAAGACTGCTGGATTTGGGGCAGTAGCACCACTACTTGGAGGCGACTGAGTGAATGCCACACCACTTGGAAGCTGTCTGCCCAGCCCTCCCAGCTCTCTAGCAGCACCTCACCCAAACAGTAAAGGTGATTTGTGGCAGTCTAGTGCATGGAAAACTGAAAATCCCTCAGGGAAATCTTGGCGAACAAGCCTTACCCTTTTCTCTCCACATACAAGCCTCTTATACACACAGGCAAGGAAAGAGATGCATGACAGTTTCAATACATTTATTGAAAAGACTGCAATCTACAACAAAACACATGAGCTGCAATGATAAGGATGGTGAGGAATAACAAAATCAGGACTGTGAGAATCAGATGTGTGAATATGGACAACCCTAACATGTTGCAATGATACAGATTAACAATTCATACCTAAAAGCCTAATCTCTAACCCCTAAGCGAGACCATGGCTATGTCAGCCAAATCTGTCCATACAGTGTCCATGAGAAGCACACCCCACCCCGTTACCTTGGTACAAGGTCGGGTCTTCAGTCAACAGATGTGACATCGCAGAGACACAAAGGCAGAGGTCAGCTGCAAGCCGGCATGCAGCATGGATGTAAAATCCTGGCTGGAATCCCCTATAAGGCCCTTTGTCCTACAGGATGTTTTTATAGGGGGCATGTTTATGTTCTTGCACAGAAGCCTACAAAGGTATGTACCTAAGCGCTGTACTGCTTACGTAGTCTACTGGCAGCATTACAAAATATTATCCTCTATGGCTTGCATTCTGTTCTTGTGAACCCGAGGAAAAAAAACATGATACAAAGTATCTCATCCATAACACTTATAGTGACACGCACAGAACAGCAACTGATTATGAAAATAAAACAGTGCCACTAAAATAAGCCAAACTAAAATGAAAAAAAAATGACTAAATGAATACACAGCACAATACCTGTGTAAATGGGCAAGGCACAGGCTGCAAGACTAAGTGCCCAGGCAGAGAACTATAAATGGACCCGCAACACTGCTTTGTCAGGGTGGCTCACCATTTTGGAGCAAACCTAGGTTTAGTGGACTTTGCAAAAATGGGTTTACATCAAAATACATTCGTGGCTGCATGGAAAGGCCCATCCTCCATCCATATAATATCTACACAGCGTAAAGTAACTCAAGGCAGTGCTATGCTCTGCATTGCATTACTTTCTATTATCTAAATTACGGAAAGTGGCTTGCTGTGGTTTAGTAAATTAGGGGTTAGGGGCACCTTCTTGTACAAAAACAATTCCTTAATCATTCCCTTAATCAATACCTTAATCCCTGAAACAAACCCAGCAGAATGCAGCACACATAGAAAGAGGAAACAAAGAGGAGAAATAAAGATTTTTCTCTGAGTTATGCCTCAGTTGGAGAGGCGTAGCAGTTTTGGCATATTGGCAGGTCTGCCACTTATGGCTAGATGTGTAGATCAGTTGAACAGCTTTTGCCATCTCAAATCAGCCAGGTAAACATCTTAAATTTAGACAACAGAGTTTTCTCTGCACTCAGCATATTGTTTCATTCTCATCTTGGTCCCACTTTTACCTGGTCAGCAGAGATGTGAATCTGATGGCACTAGTGTTCACGTTCTGTGTACACTTTCCTGTAGCGGTGACTTAGTTGGTGCAGGGGTTGCAGTGGTAACCTTTCTCAGTAGATGAGCCAATGGGTGCATCAGCGTGGCAGCGGGGATGGAAGGCACGTTTTTTTGGCAGTTGTGGCCTGCGAGGCCGCATGGTGATGGGTGATCTTTTACTGCAGTTACAGCCTGCAGGCTGGATGTTCAGTGGGTGAGTGTCTCTCCATGCCTGGCAGGCTTCTGCTTCGGAGGTGACGCAGGATCTTCAGTTTTGACCCCAGGCATCAGCAGTACCATACTCCAAGGCAGTGGTTCGCAACCTTTTGTTTAATGTGGACTCCCATTTTAACATTAATAGAACCCAGGGACCCCCACTGAATAATCATTGGAATCCGGGGACCCCCGCCTGGAAGCTGGGGACCTAATGTGTCAATATTTGATAATATTTTTTCATTTTCTAAGCAGTCGCGGACCCCCTGAGCAGCCTTCGTGGACCCCCAGGGGTCCCCGGACCACAGGTTAGGAACCACTGCTCTATGGTACATAGTAGGATGCCAGGTGACATGTTGTTGCTTCGCTATTACAAGGCTTGGTGTAGTTTACAATGGGAACTGTTTGGAAAACCAAGACACCTCTCACAACATGGATTGTTCCTGCCTTGTTCCCTCTTGCAGTCAGCTTCCGTTTGAGTTTCTTATGTCACAGAGGTACAAGGCTTCTCTTCCTGGACATCATTTACTCCTGCAGGACCAGGAACATTTACCTTCTCTCATCAGACATGCAGGTATCCATGTACTACGCACACCCTCAGCTCTTCCCGTACAAAGTAAAGGCTTCAGATGATATGAATGGATGAATTGAAATTTGGAAAGTGCACAGCTGTTCCACAAAGTGTCCCTCCCCTCTGGGAGATTGCTCGTCATGCAGAAACCAGCCATGCTCACAAAGTCGTTTTGAATGCTTTGTAGAACTCTCCTTTCCACAGTTATGAAGAACTTGGAAATGGGTATAAAAGTGTGCCCAAAGCCACCCCACTTAGTTCCTTTTCCTGCACATGGAATGTGGATTCTTAGCCTAAGGTTCTGGAACCAGTTTAGGTTGGTTCTCTTTCAAATGTCACTTTGAGACACAGCCTTTGTACAAGATAATGGCTCAAAAAGTAGGTAGCATTGATGCTGGTTCCAAGCAGGCTATAAAAAAAAACAATATTGATGCCAGTGGTCCCAATACTCAGGCCCTGATTTATAGGTTTTGGTGCAAAACTGCATCAACGTAGTTTTGCACCAAAATGTTTAGCACCGGCTTGCACCATTTCTGAGCACCAGCCGGGCACCATATTTATGGAATGGTGCAAGCTGGTGCAAAGGGTAAGCTAGCTTAAAAAAAAAAATGACGTTAGCCGGGTGGGGCAGGCGGTATGGAAGAAGGGGGCTTTGCACCAAAAAATGACATTTGGCAGGCTAGAGTAAAAAAAAGAAAAAAAAAGAAAACAATGACTCTAACCAGCCTAGGGTCATTTTCTGATGCAAAACCATCCATACCACGTAACCCCTGTCTTAGAAAAGACAGGAGTTATGCCCACCACCCCACTGGCCAGCACAGGGGTTCAGGGTCCACTGGGCATGGCCATTGCACCCAGTGCCATGTGGGGGGAGGGGGCACTTCAGGGCCCCCAATGGCACTTAAAAAATAAATAAAATACTTACCTATACTTACCTGGGATTGGGTCCCTCATCCTCAGCAGTCCCTCTGGTGTGGGTGGGGGTGTCCCGGGGGGGCACCTGTGGGCTTATTCCATGGTGTTCCACCATGGAAATAGGCCCACAGGTTTCCTAACGCCTGCCCTGACCCAGGTGTTAAATAATGGTGCAAAGCAAGCTTTGCACCATTATTTGACCCCTCCTACCCCCGTGAGTAAGTTTAGCACGGTGGGATAAATATGGCGCTAAGGCCAGAGAGTCAATTTTTGCATGGGAACGCCTACTTTGCATCTCGTTGATGCAAAGTAGGTTTCCACGTCCAAAAAATGACTAACTCCATAAATTTGGCACTAGACGGGTCTAGTGCTAAAGTATAAATATGGAGTTAGTTTTGCATTGAATTTGCTTTACAAAATTACACAAATTTGACGCAAAACAAGTATAAATATGCCCCTTAGACTCTCACACTTAAGTCTTACTACCACACACGTTTGACACATACACTACACATGCACACACATTCAACATAAGCATGTAATGTCAGCTTAAGAGTTCTCATAAAAGCTGAATTTTAAATGAGAAGTGTCAGCAGATCGCCCTCTCCTTTGACACAGGAAAAAAAATACAGTCATACTAATGAATCACAGAAACGTAGTAGGCTTGCACCACCATTTTACAGAACTAGCCCAGAACACGGACAGTAGTCCCATGACGTTTATGGGGGCACGCTTGGTGCACGGCAAGAAGTCAAAATACTGGTTCTGGAACTCATGTTGCTATGGATAGTCATAAGCCTCTGTGCATGTGATAGATTAGCCCAACTGCAGGGCGAAACAAAAAATTATAATACCATTTCCAAATGCAATCGGACACGCAAGTTTACCAAGTAGGGAACATTCCTGTCCCAGCACTACAACACTGCACTTGCATAAAGCCGGTTTGTGCTTACACTGGCATGGAGTAACCAAAGTAAGAAGGGCATTTGGCTCAATTAACTGGAGGAAAAACACAGGCCTTCACAACTGGTTGGCAAAAAACGTTTTGGGGCATTACCAAGTCACTGCAAAAATGTCTACAAAACTGAACATAATGGCTGTATGTTTTATGTAATCTGGCCACAGGACTTGCCCACTGACAGGTCCCGTCCCTTGACATGTGGCCCACATACACAACTTAAAGATCAGCCTCCTGATATGTATTTGTCTCTTGTAGGTAGCTTGGCAGAAATAAGGTAAAAAGAGTAATTGTATTCGTATAGCGCTTACTACCCCTGACAAGCGTTGAAGCACTTTTTGGTGAGTAGCACTCTACTCCGGAACACAAAAGAATTAGTGGTGGATTAGGATAGGGAAATATGAGTTCAGTTGATCGGAAGACATGTGAGTCTGTTAGTTAGATTGAATAGGGTAATGGAGGGATAGAAGAAGGAACAGTTTAGAAAGTGTTAATTGGTAGATCATAGTAGTAAGATGAGGTCTGGGATGAGTAAAAAAAAAAAAAACAGCTGGAAAAGGGAAGAGTCTGTAGAAAGGGTTTAGGGAGATCATAGTAGTAAAATGTGGTTAGGGTTAAGTCAAAGGAGAGACGTGAGGATATAATTTAGAGACATTTATTTAGGAGATCATAGTAGTAAACTGAGCTTTGGGGATATCTGGGGGGGTAGAGGAAAGAAGAGTCTAGAAAGGGTTATTTTGGAGACCACAGTGGTAGAATGAGATTTGGGATGGGACAGAGTGGCGGTAGAGGGTATATTGAGAGAGGTATAGGATGAGACAGAGTGAGACAACCTGCTGCTGGACTCAGTGCTCGTGCATGGATATTTGCCAGGCAGTCTTTGCTTTCACTGCCCACACTCTGTAGTGAGGTGACCTCTCCAGACAGCCTAACATTTTAAGAAAACCCTAAGCTGCTACATCAAGTATTTATATATGTACCGGTAAGGTCCAGTTTGATTTCAGTCTCCACCAGAATGACTGTCTGAATGGTTTATGATAGTAGTAAGCTCCCACTACCATCTTACTGATTTGTAACTGTAATATTGTAGTACAATTTACTTTTGTGTGGGCCGCACACCTTAATGATAGTTAGTACACTACCTTTAATAGCATGTCACGAGGGAAGACTACTCCTTTCTACTAGTACACCCCAACTGAGGATGTCAGGCTTTCCTATTGATGTGCTTAAAGACTAGCCAAGGCTGACTCCAGGAACTGCAGCTGGGCCAAAGTCTGGTCTATGGACGGTCATATTTAAAAAAGGTTTGCACTACAGAAGCTGCACCTAGGCCCATATTCCATCCTTGTCTGCTTCTCATTGCACTTTTTTGACATACCCGTCTATGGATGGCCATATTTAAAAAGGGTTTGTGCCGGTGCAACACAAAGGGGGTCATTCTGACCCTGGCGGCCGGTGGCCGCCAGGGCCACCGACCACGGGAGCACCGCCAACAGGCTGGCGGTGCTCCCACGAGCATTCTGACCGCGGCGGTTCAGCCGCGGTCAGAAGCGGCAAGTCGGCGGGCTCCCGCCGACTTACCGCTGCTCGGGGGAATCCTTCATGGCGGCGGAGCGCGCTCCGCCGCCATGAGGATTCTGACCCCCCCTACCGCCATCCTGTTCATGGCGGGAAAGCCGCCATGAACAGGATGGCGGTAGGGGGGGTCGCGGGGCCCCTGGGGGCCACTGCCGTGCCCATGCCAATGGGATGGGCACGGCAGGGGCCCCCGTAAGAGGGCCCCGCAAAGTATTTCAGTGTCTGCCTTGCAGACACTGAAATACGCGACGGGTGCCACTGCACCCGTCGCACCTTCCCACTCCGCCGGCTCGATTACGAGCCGGCATCCTCGTGGGAAGGGAGTTTTTCCCTGGGCTGGCGGGCGGTCTTTTGGAGACCGCCCGCCAGCCCAGGGAAAAACTCATAATACCCTCCGCGGTCTTCTGACCGCGGAGCGGTATAATGGGGGCGGAATTCTGGCGGGCGGCCTCCGCCGCCCGCCAGAATCAGAATCACCCCCAAAGTGTTGTGAAGCTTCATAAAGTACTGGAAACAGCAGTGACAGACTAATGTGGGAGCCAAACAGCAATAATCATCTGAACCCCAATATTTGGATACCCCGAAATATCACCTACATGATTCAGCTTCAGAGTCTCCAGCTGATCCAGTGCTGAGAGACTGCACTCCTCTACAGAATAACACAAATTAGCAGAGTTAAAACAGACAAAAATATTGGAGGTGTAGAGAAAAGAGCTCTAGGCGAAATATAAAGCTAAAGTGTTTTTTTAAATATAGGAAATATAATGTGGTACAGAGAAATTGTGCATGAAGTACCCTAAAGGCTAAAAATACAGAAACACAAAATAAATGCACATCATAAAACATATTAGTCCCTAGTTAGCAAATTCAATAAGGTTTTTTTGGTGTCAGACTCAAAGAGTGTAGACACATCCCATAAAGAGAGTCTATGGCAAAGGGATCTTTAAAAAACATAAACAGAGGTGAGTGAGCCAACAAATTAACTGTTCTGCTCTGATCTTAGACCCCATACACGAGCTGAGCGCTGAAAATATTTGCTATGTAAATAATACAACAAACATAATGTAAAATATGATAAACCTCTTCAAAGTTCAAAAAGGTTTATTTCTCTAGCATGTGGAAAGTGTCACACTAATAGGTCTCTTTACAGCACTGCACTGAGGACTATCTTTTTAAAAGTGATAATTTTTAAACACAAAGCTTTAGTGAACTAAGAGGCAAAACAATTGTCATGTAAACCCTGAACTGGCCCAGAGTAACTTTCCTTGTGTTAAGGCTTGATTTTTACTTCTTTGCGCACCTTTGGACTGTTTTTATATAGCGCAAACTCAACCTGAAGGTATTGGAATACTTTACAAGAGCATGTGTTACATTACACAAGGACGCCATTAACTATTTATAGTGATGGGGAAACGAAGTCATATGCCCAGAATCACAGGATGCTGAGTCAACACCAAGACTTGAATCAGGTTCTTCACGTCCAAAGTAAAATCCTCTTGCCCTAATGCCATATCTCGAGTACAAGGAGGGAGGCAGGCAGAAGGCACATGAGAGCTCAGCTCATTATGGGCTTGAGGTTCCAAAAGGACCTTGAGTTGCGCCATAGGTAGGCTTTAGGCTTGAACCTGGCCTGAGCTTTCAATGGGTTGTCCACCTCTAAAAATAAAGGCCCATATTTATGATAAATGGCGCACAACTGCGCCAGCGCACTTGTGTGTCATTATTTTTTAACATGAGCTTACGCCATTTTGCAACGCCATCTGTGTGCCATATTTAAGAAATGATGCACAATGGTGCTAAGGAATGGCTAGAGTCTAAAACAAAGACGGTAGCCGGTGAGGGATGGCGTTTAGGGAAATAGCGCTAGTGGGTAAAAAATGATGGTAGGCCGATTAGCAGCCAAAAATCTGCTGCTACTCAGCCTAGCGTAATTTTTTTACGCACAAGAAGTAAAAAAATAACTCCTGTCTAAGTATAGACAGGACTCATTATCACTACTCCAATGCCCACACCGGGGACCAGTGTCCCCAGGCCAAGCCCAACATATGCAGTGCCAGCCAGGGGGCCCCATTTAAGGGGACCCCAGTGGTACACCACACATATATATACTTACCTGCAACTTACCTGGGATGGGCTCCCTCCTCCTGTGGTGAGGGTGATGGTAATGCTGGGGGTTGGGGTGGGAATCTTTGTGCCCATTCCATGGTGTTTCCTCATGGACATGGGCCTACCTGCACATTAATGCCTGGTCTGACCAGGCGTCAAATAATGGCACTAAGTGGGCTTAGCGCATTATTTAGGTCCTCCTCCCACAGTCGTGTTGTTTCTGCATCATTGTTAGGAAGGGAACGCCTACCTTACATCTCAGTGACGCAAGGTGGGTTGGCGCTTCCTAGAAATGTCGCAAACTCCAATATTTTGATGATAGATGGGTCTTGCGTCAAAATATAAATATGGAGTTAAGTTAGCACCATTTTAGCATCAAATTTCATGATGCTAAGAAGACGCTAACCTTCCATAAATATGGTCCAAAGTCTCCAATAGCAACAGTCTTAATTATAGCTGAAAAATCCCACATAACCCAAGCCTGATGGATAATTAAGCCCAGTCTAAACTTGAACAGCTATAGTCCAAGATCTTTCATACCCAAATCACACTTTTTAGTAATAGATTCTGCAGATTCAGAATGACATGATCATGGTTAGAGTTGTACTGGCGAATCAGGAACATATGTGTACTTAAAAGGACATTAACACTAACCTACTTCTTAAGAAAATTAAAATCTTTCATCTTCTCCTTCAGCAGCTACTATCCAGAGATGATCAACACAAAATGAAACATCCCTGTAACAACTGCTTAATGGGGGAACATCAACATCCACATTTCCAGGGGAAGTCCCTGAAATTTACACTTTTGGCACATAGTGGAAGCTTCATTCACAATACAGTTTTTATAATAACACAGTACTTTACTATCTTATTTACATCTTCAGTTGGGTTTCCACAGAGACAAGGGGAAAGCTGGCTTGGCAGCAGAACACTGATGGGTGGGAAAGGGGAATGAGCAAGAACAGGTTTAACAGAACCTCAGAAACTACCCCCATATTAGAAATAATGGTGTCTCACATAAAAACGTGACATAACTATTATTAACTTATTATCTACCCCTAAATGACTTTGGTAATTTATTTGAGCTGCAACATCACTGACTCATCGGTTACAACTATGCATTATGAGAAATGATTTTCACACAATTTTGCAATTTTTTTAAAATGCTATCACACCAACACGCAGATACAACAGCTATTTTTCCAGGAAAAGAATATACAGTGCTGCATGAACTACGGTGCACTACCATAGGCCGAGCCAAGCTCAAGAGCTGGGGGCACTACCACTGCTGGCTACTGGAGGTCCCTGTAGAGCCAGGCTCTAGTGCTGGGCGCAGTATGGTGCACAACCACTGCAGCTACCAGGGGTCCCTGTAGAATCAAGAAGAATAAAAAAAAATCTAGCATTCGTATTAAGAATTTTTTTATTCTATTAAGGACACGGAGGCGAGGACTATGCTTCTCTTTCTTCGCTTTATTTCTCACAGCAGCCAATCAGAAAGTGAAACAAGAAAACCTACAAATTCCAACAGTCCCAATAACACATGATGACCATAGAGGAGAACCCCTATATAACACTGACACACATAAATCAACTCCTCTTTCTTTGCTCGAACAACACAAAAAGTCTAATCAAGTCCCTAATCCACAAACTGAAGGACATCAAACAGCCCGAAGAGGAGAAAACAAGACGACCAACTTGAAAAAGAGATGGGTGAAATCCAATATCCACCTGGATCCTCAGAACAATGCGTCGGAGACCCGACAAAATTATTTGTCCTCAGCTCCTGTAAGAGATAAATAACCAGGCCATAAAACTGAACCAAAATAGAATAATCCTATATGTATTAATAGGGAGGGAAAAGCACTGAAACACAGTAAACATGTCAATGAAGATGGTAAACAGTTATAGAATAACAAACCAAACACAATGTCAACAGTGCGGGTGGGATAATCCTCGCCCCTGTGTCCTTAATAGAATTGAAAAATTCTTAGAATTTTTTTTATTCTATGTCAGGACCGGAGGCTCCGATTATGCTTGTTTAATGCTGATCCACCACCAACACCAATGCAATATCCACAATGGGCTTAAAATAAAATGATTTGAACGTAGATTCAGAGGACCAATCTGCAGCTCCTAAAATGTCTTCCAGACGGGAACCCAAGGCAAAAGACTTTGAAGCCATGGACCCTCTAGTGGAATGAGCGACAAATTTAGAAATATCAATGCCTGCTTCATTCAAAAGACAGCAAACCCATCTGGCCAGAGTGGCAGACGAAAGAGGGTGATAAGGCTTAAACAATGAAATTAGCAACTGACCCCTCATATCAGAAAGAAATTCTCCTGTACTTAACTCATAAGCTCTGAGACATTGAATAACACACAATTTGGGATTGTCCACAAAACTAGGATAAGAAACCGATTTCAGATTACACTTGGTACGAAGTGATAGAGAAAAAGTTACTCCCTCAGGGGAAATAAATCCTACATGCTAAATCCAGGTCTCTAACATCAGACACCCTTTTACATGAAATTAAGCATAATAACATGGTGAGTTTGGCCGAATGCTGCTTCCTGGACTCTAGACTCTAAAAAGCGTAAAACAACATTCACATCCCATAGAGTAGAATAACGCGGACGAGGGGGATTAGCTAACCTTATACCCCTCAAAAGCTTGCAAACTATGGCTAATTCTCCCTCTGGTTTACCTTCAATTGGCAAATGATCTGCCAAAATGGCCGACCGATAGTTATTAACCTATCTATATGCCAAACTGGACGAAGCTAAAGAAGACAAAAAATATAACACCAAACTGCAATCCGTTGAAGAAGGATCTGCATTCCGTGCACTGCACCAAGCTCTCCATCGGTTCCAACCGGAAGCATATCTCTTGTGGGTACTGGAAGACCAGGATCCCGTAGTGAAAGCGGAAGACTCCTGCAAAAGGCCTGGGACACTCCATCTTTCCCTAAAAGATGCCAAGCCACTAGGGCCAGCTGCCCCGAAATAACAAGAGGATGAGGAAGGCCCAAAGGATCCAGAAGGAGGTTGCGCATGAACTGAACTAATAGTGGATGTCCGCAACTTAATTCCAGAACCACCGAAAACCAGGCCTGGGACCTCCAGAGAGGAGTCTCCAGAACGAGATCCACCTGCTGATGACGGATCTGAGCCAACATCCTGGGAATCATCAAGAAGGGTGGAAAAGCATACCCCAGATCCAGAGACCAATCCTGCAGGACTGCGTTCGTCGCTAATGCTTTGGATCCGTTCTCCAACTGACAAACCTCTTTATTTGTCGGTTGAGAAGGGAAGCAAAAAGATCTATTGAGAAAGGACCCCACCGAGTGCAGAGGGCCCAAAAAATCTTGGGGTGAAGCCTCCAGTTGCTGAAACCCCTAAGGTAACGAGAATGCCAATCCGCGACTGAATTGCTGCTCCCTGGCAGATATTCCGCCACCAGCGAGATACGGTGTTGCAGGCAGAAGTGCCAAAAATCCTTGGCAAACTCCGCTAGAATGCAAGCTTTGGTCCCCCCCCCCAATTTGTTGACATATCTCACCGCCAAGATTTTGTCCATTCTAAGAAGTATACAACAATTCGTCTTGAGAGGGGACAAACTCTTGATTGCAAATGAGCACGCTAGAAGCTCTAGACTATTGATATGCTGGTCCAGTTCTGACTTGGACCAACGACCCCCTGTGGAGACTGACCCGCAACGGACCCCCCCATCCCCAAAGACTTGCATCGGACTCTATCACAATCTCTAGGGAGGAGCTGAAAATAGCTCTGCCATTCCAAGCCTCCATGTGGTCCAACTACCAACTCATCGCCGATCGAGCTTCCTCCCATAGAGGAACCTGATCCGTACACCTAAGGCCCTTCTTAAGATGGGAAGAACGAGTTACTTACCTTCGGTAACGACTTTTCTGGTGGATACATTAGCTACCTGTGGATTCCTCACCTAATGAATACTCCCATGGCGCCAGCATTCGACGGAAATCTTCTTCCTAGTCTCTGCACGTCGACGAGGACGTCACTCTAGCCCACGCGACGCCGTCTGACGTCATACAGGCAATAAGAGGTCCTCGACGACGTGCCGACGTCAGTACCAACATTTTTTACGTGCATGAGAACAACCACCCAATGCAATGAAAGAGCAAGGCAACATCCCATAACCTTGTAAAATACACAATATTGCAATGAATAGCTGTAAATGTAATATAACGAACAAATATATGCAAATCATGTATGTACACCAAGATATATACATATATATATATATATATATATATATATATATATATATACAGATAATATACACACGTATCCATATATACAACGTCTATTGCAACCTTGAAGACCAAGAGGAGCGCACTCAAGGATTACTTGGTAAGACCAGAAAGGCAACGGGGAGGCAGGTGGGACCGTGAGGAATCCACAGGTAGCTAATGTATCCACCAGAAAAGTCGTTACCGAAGGTAAGTAACTCGTTCTTCTGATGGATACAACTACCTGTGGATTCCTCACCTAATGAATAGAGTCCCAAAGCAGTACCACGCCCGGTGGCGGGTGCCTAAATGGTCAAACCAAGAAATCCTGCAGCACTGACCGTGCAAAATGGCCGTCCCTTCTGACCTCAGAGTCCAAACAGTAATGTTTCGCAAAAGTGTGAAGGGACGACCAAGTTGCGGCCTTGCAGATGTCAACCACAGGAACACCCCTGGCCAAGGCCGAAGTGGCCGACTTAGCTCTGGTGGAATGAGCTCTAATGCCCTCAGGAGGGTCCTTCTTTGCCAAAGAGTAACAGATTTTAATGCAAAGAACCACCCACCTGGAGAGTGTTCTCTTGTGGACTGCCTTTCCTCTCCTCTTGCCCACGTACCCGATGAACAGCTGATCCTCCAGCCTGAAATCCTTTGTTCTATCAATAAAGAAGCTCAACGCCCTCTTTGGGTCCAGACGGTGCAGTCTTTCTTCCTCTTTAGAAGGATGAGGCGGAGGATAGAACGTGGACAAAGTAATTGTCTGAGCCAAATGGAAGGGTGAAACAACCTTCGGGAGGAAAGCAGCCTTGGTCCTCAACACCACCTTATCCCCATAAAAAGTTGTATAAGGGGGCTTTACCGATAAGGCCTGCAACTCACTCACTCTCCTTGCAGATGTTATCGCTACCAGGAAAACTGTTTTTATAACCAAATACCTTAAGGGGCAAGAATGCATAGGCTCAAAAGGGGACCCCATAAGGAAAGTCAGGACCAAGGACAAATCCCATTGCGGCATAACGAATGGTTTTGGAGGATATTTATTTAGAAGACCTTTCAAGAATCTGATAACAATAGGGGATTTAAATAACGATGGTTGGTCTGGAAGACAAATGAAAGCTGACAAGGCTGACAAATAACCCTTAATGGTAGCCACTGCACAACCTTTCTGCGCTAGAGAGAGAGCAAAAGACAAAACGTCCGATAGATGAGCATGTAAGGGATCAATCTGCCTCTCTCCACACCACGCAACAAATTTAGACCACCTATTAGCGTAGATAGATTTAGTGGAGTGTCGCCTGGCCGCTAATATAACATCCACTACATCAGGCGGGAGAGAGAAGGAACTCAGGTTGCCCCGTTCAATCTCCAGGCATGTAGGTGCAGACTCTGGAGGTTGGGGTGTAAAACCTGCCCCTGCGACTGCGAGAGGAGGTCTGCCCTGAAAGGGAGACGGAGCGGAAGGCACATTGAGAGTTGGAGAAGGTCGGAGTACCACACCCTCCTTGGCCAATCCGGAGCTATTAAGATGACTAGCGCCCGGTCTTGGCGAATCTTCCTCAATACTCGAGGAATCAAGGGTATGGGAGGAAACACGTAAAGCAACTGGCCGCACCAGGTTATTTGAAACGCGTCCCCTAACGCTCCCTGCATCGGATACTGGAGGCTGCAGAATAACGGACAATGCGCGTTCTCCCGAGTGGCAAACAGATCTATCCGAGGAAACCCCCACATCTGGAAGATTAAACGGACTTGATCTGGATGGAGACGCCACTCGTGGTCGGCCGAGAATTGGCGACTGAGACTGTCCGCACGTACATTCAAGACCCCGGCCAGATGATTTGCTACCAAGCAAATCTGATGGTCCTTTGCCTAAGACCATAGTCGAAGAGCTTCTCTGCAGAGAAGGTACGACCCTACTCCTCCCTGTTTGTTTATGTACCACATCGTGGTAGTATTGTCCGTCAGGACCTGTACCGACTGACCACGAAGGGAAGGGAGGAAGGCCTTGAGAGCCAGACGTACAGCCCGTAACTCTAACAGATTGATATGAAACATCTGCTCCTCTGGAGACCAAAGGCCTTTGATCTCCAGATCCCCCAGATGAGCTCCCCACCCTAGAGTGGAAGCATCCGTTATGACCGTGGCCACTGGTGGCGACTGCGCGAACGGCTTTCCTTGTGAAAGATTGTTGCTCGCAATCCACCACTTCAAGTCCACAGCAGCATCTCTGGAGATCTTGACAGCACCTTCTAGATCTCCTTTGTGTTGAGACCACTGCCTTCGGAGGCACCACTGAAGAGCCCTCATGTGCCAGCGAGCATGCGTGACCAACAGAATGCAGGAGGCAAACAGACCGAGCAGACGAAGGACCTTGAGGACTGGAACTACCGCTCCATTTCGAAACATTGGAACCAATTCCTGAATATCTTGAATCCGCTGAGGCGGAGGAAAGGCTCGACTCAATGTTGTATCCAGTACTGCCCCTATGAACAGGAGGCGCTGAGAGGGCTCCAGGTGAGATTTGGGCTCGTTCACCGAAAAACCCAGGTCGAACAACAACTGAGTCGTTGACTGCAGATGATGCGACACAAGCTCCGGCGACTTGGCTTTGATCAACCAGTCGTCCAAGTAAGGGAATACTGCTATCCCCTTCCTTCTGAGTTCTGCCGCAACCACCGACATCACCTTCGTGAAGACTCGAGGTGCTGAAGTAAGACCAAACGGAAGGACCGCAAACTGATAGTGCTGCGATCCCACCATAAACCGGAGATACTTCCTGTGTGACTTGAGTATCGGGATATGAAAGTAAGCATCCTGCAAGTCGACAGACACCATCCAATCTTCCTTGTTCAACGCCAAAAGCACCTGAGCTAGGGTCAGCATCTTGAACTTTTCCTGTTTGAGGAACCAATTCAAGATCCTCAGGTCCAGGATTGGTCTCAACCGACCATCCTTCTTGGGAATCAGGAAATACCTTGAGTAACAACCTCGACCCCTTTCCTGCTCTGGGACCAACTCCACCGCGCCCTTTGAAAGGAGGACTTGAACCTCCTGTTCTAGCAACAGGAGGTGTTCTTCTGAACAATAAGATGGGCGGGGCGGGATGAGGGGCGGGAACTCCCGAAAGGGAAGGGTGTAGCCTTTTCCCACAATACTGAGAACCCAAGTGTCCGTTGTAACAGTCTTCCATTTGCGGAGAAAATGCTGTAATCTTCCCCTACAGGAGAGGAGTGAGTGGGAAATGGTGGAAGCCTAAGGCTGCTTCCCCTGCTGCACCCCTCCAGAGGATGAGGAAGAGGCAGAGTGCTGCTGAGAGGCTCCTCTGGTGCGGGCCCTCCCTCTCCCTCTAAAAGATCTATAGGGATGGGAAGAAGCAGGTTGCTGGTATCTCCCCCGAAAGGAAGAGGAGGAAGAGCCACGCCCAAATCCACGAAACCTCCTGAAAAATCTGGAAGAGGCAGAGGAAGAAGGAGCTTGGAGCCCTAATGATTTAGCTGTGGCCCTGCTCTCCTTAAAACGTTCCAAGGCCGAATCTGCCTTGGCCCCAAACAGCTTGTCCCCATCAAAAGGGAGATCCAATAAGGTTGACTGCACATCCGCAGAAAACCCCGAGTTACGGAGCCAGGCCTGTCTCCTTGCCACCACAGTTGTGCCCATCGCTCTGGCCACCGAGTCGGTTGTGTCTAGCCCAGTCTGAATAATCTGGGTCGCGGCAGCCTGGGCATTTGAAACAACATCCAAAAGACCCTGGGGAAGCTCCGTAAATGATGAGGAAATGTCATCCATAAGAGCATGAATATATCTCCCCAGGATACAAGTTGCATTGGTGGCCTTCAACGCCAGACTGCAGGACGAAAAAATCTTCTTGGACTGCGCATCCAGTTTCTTCGAGTCCCTGTCTCCAGGCACCGTCGGGAACGAACCAGGCGCTGATTTGGATGAACAGGAGGCCTGCACCACCAAGCTCTCCGGTGTAGGGTGCCTAGAAAGAAAGCCAGGGTCAGTTGGTGCAGCTCGATACCTCCTGGCTATGGCTCCGTGAACCGCTGGGGAAGATACTGGTCTCTTCCACACCTCTAGCACCGGATCCAGCAAAGCGTCATTAAACGGCAAGAGTGGTTCCGCCGCAGCTGAGGCCGGATGTAGCACCTCTGTCAAAATGTTCTGTTTTGCCTCTACCACCGGCAAAGGCAGGTCCAGAAAACTAGCCGCCTTCCGTACCACTGCGTGAAAGGAAGCAGCCTCCTCCGTGTATTCCCCTGGAGACGAAAGATCCCACTCAGGGGAAGTGTCCAGCCCACTGGCCGTCTCTAGACCATGCAGTCCATCACCCGAGTCCTCTAGTTCTCCTTCTTCCAGGACTCTTTGGTACTCCTGCTCCTCTAATAAACGGAGAGCACGTCTCCTCGAATGAAGCCTATGCTCGATACGCGGAGTCGACAATGCCTCCGCCGAATTCGAAGATCGGCGCCGATCTTCAGAAGCCACCGACGCCACGTCAGGCGCCACAGGTAACTTCAGCGCCGATGAAAGAGCACTCGGAGCGGATGGACCCAACGGAGTCACAGGACGAAATCCCGACGTCGACGGGATGGAAATCTCCGGGGCCAATCCCTCTGAAGCCACCGGAGCAGCCACCGGCGCCGAGCCCACGTTCCCAAAAGGGAGAAAGGGCATAAAGGGTGCCGGCCGTAGAGGCGCAGGATCACCCAAAGAAAAGGCCAAAGGGCCAGCTGGAGCACCCCCTGGAGCCATCTGTTGGAAGATGGTATACATCGCATTTAGGAATGCGGTACTATCGGCTCCAGGGGTGGGGAAAGCCGGATACTGGGGTGCCTGTCTCGAAGGCGACCCCGACGCCGGCCTCGACGTCTGAGACGCCGGAGACAACACTTGAGGCTGCACCACTTCAATCACCGACGCCTGTCCAGGTGAAGTCGGCGACGCCGGAGAGGGCAACGGCGTCGATGGATGCGGCGTGACCGTGGGACTGACCTCCCAAGCCCTCCGGCGCCGATCCGAAGACCTGGAACGAGTCTCCTTGCTTGAATGGCGCCGTGATTCTTTACGGCGCCGGGAGTCTCGATGACGCCGATGCCTTGGTGAAGAAGACTTCTTGTGATGTTTTTCTTTTTTCGACTTCACCATAAACAACTTCGCCTCACGTTCCTTGAGGGCCTTTGGATTCATGTGCTGGCATGAATCGCAAGTCGCGACGTCGTGGTCGGAGCTCAAACACCAAAGGCAGTCGGAGTGAGGGTCCGTAAGTGACATCTTGCCCCCACACTCACGACAAGGCTTAAAACCCGACTTTCTCTGCGACATTCTTACTGTAGCGAAGGACTACGCAGCAAAAATACACTGTAACCACGAAAGTAACAGTTGCTCCCTCGAAGATAACCGTTTCGAATGCACGGAAAAAAGGGAACTGACGTCGGCACGTCGTCGAGGACCTCTTATTGCCTGTATGACGTCAGACGGCGTCGCGTGGGCTAGAGTGACGTCCTCGTCGACGTGCAGAGACTAGGAAGAAGATTTCCGTCGAATGCTGGCGCCATGGGAGTATTCATTAGGTGAGGAATCCACAGGTAGTTGTATCCATCAGAAATGTTCAACCTCTGCAGCGCTCTGTAATGGAGAGGTCCCGGAAATATTGCCTGGATGGAGGATGAGAGCAGGCCCACCATGCGGGCAATCGCCCTCAATGATACAGTCTGTCTGGACAACAGTAACCTCAAATCTCTCTTGATTAAATGAATCTCTTGCGGGGGGAAGGATCAACTGAGATCGGATGGAGTCTATCCGAAATCCCAGAAAATCCATCCGCTGAGCCGGAATTAATACAGACTTCTGTGCGTTGATTATGAATCCCAAACCCTGAAGAAGGGAAATAGCCCACTCCAGGTGCGAGAGGAAAAGACTGGGGCATTGAGCCATGATAAGAATGTTGTCTAGATACATTTTTAGATGTACCCCTTGTGAGCGAAGGGACTCGACTACCGTCTGCATCACCTTCGTGAAGCACCAAGGGACTGAAGAAAGGCCAAAGGAAGAACCTTGTACTCGTAATAGAGGCCTTCCCACAGAAACTGGAGAAAACATCAGTGGGAGGAAATATTTGCATAGTTAGATAAGCATCCTTTGGATCTAAGCGAACCATCCAGTCTCCTCCTTGGAGGATGCCCCTCAACAAGTGGATACCCTCCATCTTGAAGTGGCGATAAACCAAGAATCCGTTGAACTCTTTGAGGTTCAAAACAAGACAAAACGAGAACCACCCCCCTTTTTGTGCAATAGAAACACAGAACTGAAAAAACCATCTGGATACTTTGAAACCTTGACAACAGGGCCTTTTGTCAAAAACGCAGATATGTCTGAGGAAATTAAATTGCGTTCTTGAAGGGAAAATCACGTCAGACTGAGGGGAAATGGCTGAGAGGAGGACTCGTAAAATTCGAGCTTGAAGCCCTGAATGGTCTCCAGGACACAAGAATCACAGAAAAACCCCTGTCCTGCCCCCAAAATAAACTCTGAACTCACAATCATGCTCACCTGTAGATCCTGCGTCCTGGGAGTAGGATTGGGTGCCTTTAGATCTCCCTCTGCAGAACCTGGATCGACCCGCTCTCGGGCAGGAGGGGTAGAAGGTTGGGGTGGAGGCGTCATATTCTTGGAAACCACCTCTTCCTTGGTGATAATAACCACGCTTGGGACCCTGTTGGTTGAAACGGCCGAAGGCACGCCCCCTGTAGCATCAGGCCCTGCAAAATCTTTTGATAGATCCTTGGGCCTTGTCCAGATTCACTTAAGTCGCTGCAAATTTAGATAGTTCCTTAAGGAAAGGAGCGCCAAAAGGCAAGCCCTAAGTCAGAGGGCCTGAATCCAAGGAAGCAAGGTCTGCCAATTTGGGATCCAACTTAATCAATATGGATGGAGGGCACTTTGGGCCGTATTTATACTCCGTTTGCGCCGAATTTGCGTCGTTTTTTTCGACGCAAATTCGACGCTAAACTAACGCCAACTAACGCCATATTTATACTATGGCGTTAGAGGCGTATAGCGCCAAAGTTCCCGGAATGTGCGTCATTTTTTAGCGTGAACCCCTTCCTTGCGTTAATGATATGCAAGGGAGGCGTTCCCGTCTAAAAAATGACTCCCAGGCCTTTACGTGGTATTTATACTCCCGGGCAAAAGAGACGCCCGGGAGTGGGCGTGGCTAAAAACGGCGCATTTGCGCCGCTTTTTAACGCCTGGGTCAGGCATGGCGTTAAGGGACAAGTGGGCTCAAAATGAGCCCAGAGTGCCCTCCCCTGCCCCCAGGGACCCCCCCTGCCACCCTTGCCCACCCCAGGAGGACACCCAAGGACGGAGGGACCCATCCCATGGACATTCAGGTAAGTTCAGGTAAGTATTTTTTTTTATTTTTTTTGTGGCATAGGGGGGCCTGATTTGTGCCCCCCTACATGCCACTATGCCCAATGACCATGCCCAGGGGACAGAAGTCCCCTGGGCATGGCCATTGGGCAAGGGGGCATGACTCCTATCTTTACAATGATAGGAGTCATGTTGATGGGGGATGGGCGTCGAAAATAAATGGCGCAAGTCGGGTTACGACGATTTTTTCGACGTAACCTGACTTGCCCCATTTTAAGACGCCCATACGCCATTTTCCCCCTACGCCGGCGCTGTCTGGTCTACGTGGTTTTTTCCCACGCAAACCAGGCAGCGCCGGTCTGATTGCGCCGTCTAACGCCATTCCATAAATACGGCGCCCGCATGGCGCTTCAGAATGGCGTTAGACGGCGCAAAATTTTTTGACGCTAAACTGCGTTAGCGCAGTTTAGCGTCAAAAAGTATAAATATGGGCCTTTGTTTTTGGCAGATCAGGCCTGCGAGGCTGCAAGGTGATGGGTGCTTTTTTTTTACTGCAGTTGCAGGCTGGGTCTTCAGTGGGTGAGTGTCTCTCTATGCCTGTCAGGCTTCCGCTTCAGAGGTGACGCAGGATCTTCAGTGTTGACCCCAGCCATCAGTGGAAACAGCACAATTAGCATTCCCCAGAAAGCACAGGGCCCTTTGGGCCCAACCCACCAAAACGTTGAGGTCAATGGACTCACCAGATTCTTTGGCCTGAAAGCCCAGTTCCAAAATCTTTGTCAATAGGTGAGTTACATCCAAAAGCTTGTCTTGACAACCACGCCAGGCGTGATCTATGCTCTTCTACGGATCTTTAAAAGACTTTTTCAGATAGGTGACTAAAGTAGGATCCAATTCATGCGTTTCAGTCACTTTAGAAGAGAAATCCTGTCTAGGGCACTCAGAACACAATCTGGATAGAACCTCCTTTTCAAATTCATGTCTAATGTGGGATTCCACTTAGTCTGCACCTCCGTTGGGGGCAACTATAGGGAAGATTGGGGTTGCACAATATCCACCGGTTCAAAAGTAAGGACTTTAGGCATAGGAATAGGCTCCTCCTGGTATTGCGATTTCTTTTTGTGCTTAAGGAGTGGATCATCCCCTTGATCAGAAGAATGGTCAGATGAGGAAGAAGCTAGATCATCCTTGGACTTAGACTTCCGTGAGGAAGTGGCGTTATAGTTGTGATCCCTGGCCATTGACCTAATAAGGCTTTCAAAATCTGCAGCGTGGGGATTAGTACTCTGCTTGAGGATTTGAGAACCGCCAAACAAGGAGCGTTCTGTGAGTGCCTGAACGCCCGAGGGGGCTACCCATCCTTGCTGCTCAGCAAAACCAAGGTGGTATTTAATAGGCCTGATAGCCTGTGCCAAAGCCTGATTAACAGTATGACGCACTCCTGCTTCCAAAGCGTAGACAAGGTCTTGCTCAAAAGATCTCACTGGATCATCCATATAGTATTCATCCCCTGCTTGGTCATCATAACCACCCATGCTGACAAACAGCAGAAAGGGCTCCAAAGGAGCTGCAAACCAGAATATGGGGAATCAAAAGGGCAGAAAATCAACCCTTAACAAAGGAGCAATATATATTATGATATAATTAAATAATTATAAAATATATATAGATATATATATAAAAATATAGTATAGTATGTGGAGGGAGCTCTGCCCAAATCAAGGAAAACAGGCCCAGTCTGTATATAAATTTATTGCAACCCCAAAAGTATACTTGGGGTGTGAAACGGGGGGCAAACACACAGCGGGCAAATAGAGACTATCACACGCGTCTCAGAGTGTTCATAAGCACTCGTCTTCGCGCGTACGCGCTAAAACTAGAAGCACTGTGGTCATAGAAAGCAGACTGCGCGGCAAAGCCAAGTATCCTCGCTTTCCTGCTCCCACTCCACTAATACGGGGGTTGCGATCCGATCAGCTGCCCCCGGGAGGAAAAACAATGCTCCCACAAGTTAAAAATAGAATAATAAACAGCGCGATCGCCGTGCGATAAAGATAGCATAATACAACTGTAATGAGATAAGGTAATATTAAAACACTTAACTGGCTGCAAAGCAGCAAAAAAAGGAGTTGGTTCATGTGTGTCAGTGTTATATAGGGGTTCTCCCCTATGGTCATCAGATATTATTGGGACTGTTGGGATTTGTAGTTTTTCTTGTTTCACTTTCTGGTTGGCTGCTGTGAGAAATAAAATGAAGAAAGAGAAGCATAATCGGAGCCTCCGGTTCTGAAATAGAATCTACTTTACACCTGATGCGGAACTCTGTTTAAGCAGAAAGACTTTGGAACCTTCTAGGACAACTTATGGAGAAAAAAAACACAAATCTAAAAAGCCTAAACGTATTGTATACGGTCTAGACCTTCCTAAGGACAAAGGGTTGACATTTAAACTAATTAATGCTGGGGAAGAAGCTCTTTGGATATCCAGGAATCTACTTTTTTCTCATAAAGAATTAAATACCAAAGAATGTTTGAAACTTTGTAGAAATAAAGCAATGGTTTACGTATTATACTATCCAAAAATATAGGTTCAAAAGTAGCACAAAAAGAATGGCAATACACAAATTGGGCAAAATGGATTTTAGAACCACTAGAGGAGACCTCCCATAAAGGGAGATAAGTCTAAAAAAAGCCTCACTTAATAACTTATGAGATATTCTAAACGGAATCCAGTAAAAAGGCTAGCCTGCGAGCATTCTATTTGGATACGTAAATTTACACCACCTTCTGGGATTGGTTAACGTGTAACCTTGGCAAAACCGCCAATTAAGGTTTTGATTTAAAAAATGCACGATTTTGCATATTTTTGAAAATGCTATCACACCAACACATAGACGCAGAAGCTATTTTGCACTCAATGTTGAACCTCGTATTATGTTCAAACCTCTGCGCGCCACCCCCAATAATGCACGCACAAGTTTGCAAACAACGCTAGGTGAACTCTGGTGCACTACCACAGGCCATACCTAGAGGTCCCTCTCTGGAAAGCTAGGCTCTAGTGCTGGGTGAATCATGATGCACTATCAAAGGGCGTCAACAGAGGTTCCTGGAAGAGAAAATACAGCGCATGAACTATGGTGCACTGGTGCACTACCACAGGCCGTCACTAGAAGTCCCTGGAGAGCGAGGCTCAAGTGCTGGGCGCACTATGGTGCACTACCACTGCTGCCTACTAGGGGTCCCTGAAGAGCCAGGCTCCAGCTCTGGCAGTCACCGGATGAAACCATAAATAGCCTGTTCCTAGAAGAGATCTCTATACACGAAGATCACCGCGGCAGGTACTCAGCTCACGTACTTATCCATTTTATTAAGCTCATTTTTAAAGCACTATATTGTATTAATGTTCAGGTTACAAGAGCAAACATTAGTTTAAAGAACTATGAGCACACTACTCTCTCGAGACAGGGTTCGAGTATTTCAGAAACAAAACAAACAAAACAAGCATTTGCAATTCAACGGGTCTCGCGTTTGCTCATGTTACAGCTGATAGCGTTGTAAACTCCTAACCCGACTTTTCACCTATCGGCAAAAGTGCATTTATATACGTAACCCGAAAAAGTGCAAATATTTATGTAAAGCGCTCGACTTCTGCCAAGCGAAGTTGCGCTAGTAAATTAGAGAAAAGGTAGTCCACGAGCCCGATGGAAAACAGCGAGCCTCGCATGGTTTCTGTACTTGCTCGCTGCGCTTGAGGAGGGCTAGCCACCAGAAAAGGCATGACTTATGCATGCCTTCGACTAATGAAAGAAAGCAGATTTTATTAGGCAGGCCCACGAACCAATGAAAAACGCTGACGTGAGGTCGACAGGGCTCAGAGCCTTTTTCTAAACACTAAAGCGTCTCGCTGCGATATGCATGCGCAAGCGCATAAAACGCAGGCTCAACCCTAAAAAAAACGCTGGCTCTTTATGCCTTGCTGACACATTCAAAATTTGACAAGCGATTGATGACAGTCACTCGGAAATCAAGGAAAGCTAAGGGTTAACTTAAGACTCCACATGGTGTTCAAGAATTCTTCCATTTGCCCAACAAGTTTGGACTTGATCTAGAAAGAAAATGAAAAAATAAACAATGCTAAACAGGATAAACTGCGGAGATTCCTCGTGGTACATGTGCAGCATCCAGAAAACCAATACCAGAAGAGCTTTCCTATGACTCCGTGTCACAAGGACAACACGTCCACTCCCAAGCTCTCACTACCCTGCTGCTCTCTGGGCCTTGTAGTCTTGGTTTAGTGCAAGTGTACTCATAGGACTATCATTCTCGGAAACCGTGATTTGTAGATAGAAAGTGTAGTGTCCTTGTGACAAAGACATTGGGGGGGACAAATGTATTATTTTACAAAGCACAGAAAGGTAATGCTGCGCAGTGTTGAGTGTAAAGGAGAGACTCGAGATGCTCCATATTTACAAAGTTATGGAGCATTTCTGCTCTCTCTTTGCACTGCCACAAGTACCCTTCCACTACAGTGCAAGGATGCCTGCGTTACACCTGAAGCACATTTCTCTTTCAATGTGTGCTGTAGAATTCAGCACACATGGAGAGAGGGAGTCACAAGCAGAAATAAGGATATTTCTCCTCGTTATGGCTGCCATAAGGACTCTAATATAGCAAAAAGACTGCTGGATTTGGGGTGGCAGCACCTCTGCTTGTAGGCGACTGAGTCAATCCCACACAAGTTGGCAGCTGCCGGCCCAACCCTACCGGCTCTCTAAGAGCACCTCACTCAACCCCAACCGGAAAAGGTGGTTTGTGGCAGCCTAGTACCTGGAAAGCTGAAAATCCCTTTGGGAAATCGTGGTGAACCAGCTTTACCCTTTTCACTCAACATACAAGTCTTTTATACACACTTAAGCAAGGAAAGAGATGCATGAAAGTTTTCAATACATTTATTGAAAGGACTGCAAGCTACGACAAAACACATGAGCTACAATGACAAGGATAATGGGGAATAACAAAATCATAATCGTGAGAAACAGATGTGTGAATATGAACAACGGCAACATGTTGCAATTATATAGATATACAATTCCTACCTAAAAGCCTAATCTCTAGCTCCTAAGAGAGAGCATGGCGATGTCAGCTATATCTGTCCGTACAATGTCCATGAGAAGCATACCCTACCCCGTTACCTCGGTACAAGGTCAGGTCATCAATCTCCAGATCAGACATCGCAGAGACACAAAAGCTGAGGTCGGCCCAAACCGGCATGCAGCGTGGATATAAAATCCTGGAACCCCCGCTAACACCCTTTGTCCTACAAGATGTTTTATAGGGGACATGTTTATGTTTTTGCACAGAAGCCTGATGTAGGTATGTACCTAAGCGCTGGACTGTTTACATAGTCTTGTGGCGGTAATGCACAATATTATCCTGTGTGGCTCGCATTCTGTTCTTGTGAACCCAAGGAAAAAGAACATGATGCAAATGATCTTATCCATAACACTGATAGTGACCCTCTCGCAGATAAGTATCTGATTATGAAAATACAACATTGCCACTAAAATAAGCTGAACTAAAATGAATAAAAATGAATAAATGAATACAGAGCATATTACCTGTGTAAAAGGGCACAACACCGGCTGCAAGCCTAAATTAAGCCATCACTGTGCCCAGGCAGGGAACTACAAATGGGCCCTTAAGACAGCTTTGTCAGGTAGGCACATTAATTTGGAGCAAACCTAGATTTAGTAGTCTCTGTAAAACGGGGTTTACATTGAAATACATTTGTGGCTGCATGGAAATGCCCATCCCCCATCCATGTAATATCTACATAACGTAAAGTATCACAAGGCAGCGCTCTCCTCCGCATTGCATTACTTTCTATTTTCTGAATCACATAAAGCCATGGAACGTGGCTTGCTGTGAATTAGTAATTTAGAGGCTAGGGGCACCTTCATGTACAAAAACAATTTCTTAATCACTCCCTTAATCCCTTGAACTATTTCTCCTAGTTACGCCTCACTTGCGGAGGTGTAGCAGTTTTGGCACATTGCCAGGTCTGTCACTTATGCTAAATCTGGTAATGCGTCAAAATCCATGGGTGTTGCGAGGAAACACCCACGCACCACTCATGGAATGCCTTCCTGGGTCTGACTAACTCAGTGCAGCAATTTGCGCTGTACTCCAGATTTATCAAGCCCTTCAGGGGCATGCAAGACTGCCTTGCACGGCTTGATAAATTGCACTGGGGGGCATATTGAAGAAAAGTGCCAATCACTTTCCTTGCGCCCCTTAGCGTCACCCTGCCGCCACTGTGTGTGCGACTTATCTAAGATATGGCACACCATGGTGCAGGGTAGGGGCAATAGCATCATTTTTATTGACGCTATTGATGTACTCTGCAATAGTAGCACCAAAATATTGGCGCTACTTCTCCAGAGTATATAGAGGGCCATTATAAATAATGGAAGCCCCCTTTTAATGCCTGCTCTGAGCAGGTGTTAAAAGTGCAGTAAAAAATGATGCAAGGGAATCTCTTAGATTTCCTTGAACCATTTTTTTGCCACCACCCGCCCCCCCAACAGAGGAGCGCCCCTCTTTGCACACATTATACACAGGCATAATGTAGTGCAAAGGGTCACAAAGTGGCACAATGCATGCATTGAGCCACTTTGTAATTATGGCACGAGGATTTTGGCCTTATTGGCCCACATTGCCGTGAAACAACAATGCTAATGTGGTACAAGGTGGTGTTAGGGGCCTTAGATGTTGCATCGCACTTGCACCCTGTAGCCTGGTACAAGTGCGACACAACTCCTACATATATATGTTCCATAGTGTGCAACGCACAGAGGTTTACTTTAAACAAGCACTGGAAAGCAGGTATCACAGCAATAAATGAACATCAGGTTGCAAACTAAAGTACTCAGAATGCCAATAAAAAGGCACATTTGTGTTAAATACAATTACCATACAATGAGGTATTACAACACTAAATTGTAAATAAAGCACAGATGCTTACTTTTTGTTTTATTTAATGCACATTTTAAAAAAATTTAAAGGTTTTTACAAGAGACATTTTTTCTGTTTTATTGTATATTATGAAGCATATGTGACAGAGATGCCTTTGCCAGGGCTCACAGACACAAAAGCCTATTATTGTTCTATTGTTTTCCGTATAGCATTGAATTCATATAGATACAATTTCATTTCACCATGTTAGACCTGTCGGCGTAATGGTGGTCTTCCCTCAAAACGTTTTGCCTGCTTGCCTCCAATTTTGCGGAATTTGTTTTTGTTGGTGGTAGGACTAACAGCTTGTGATACTTCACCCGTGTTCACCCAGCACTACTATCTTGTTCCAGGGATCTCTAGTATCAGTATATGATACTGCATCTTAATACACAGGGATTTTTAGTAACAAGCTTTAATACTGCAGCTTGTATGAGCTAAGCTTTTCTGCTTCTAGCGTTGGAGCATAGCTAATACAAGCTGCACTATCATAGCTTGTTACTAAAGATCCCTGGATTCATTTTATTTCCCTTTCATAAGCATCAGTTTTGAAGAACTGAGGAACACAACCAATGAACCAGAAACAGGGGTTTGAGAAGTTTATTGGAAAACCATGGCCCCTCTTATTTTTGGATCCTCCTGGCACATCACTAGACAAAATAAACCAAGAAGATGACAGGCACACGGACTTCAAGGAGAGGCAAAAGTTAGCCACCAAAGATTCTTCCAGCGTTGTTCTATTTACCTAACAATTACCTCCAAGATAGATATGTTTCAGAAAGTGAAAAAACGTCCTTTGGACCTGATTCTAAATGCGATAAACTGGAAAGAAGCAACAACAGCACACATCGCACAGAAAACAATGTTATGTGTCTTTGCTGCTACAACAGATCCCCCTCTCACTTGAATAAACCATTTCCTAATCAAATTAGAGCATCTTATCTGAGCTTTGGATCCCCGTACCTAGACAATCCCTTTGAGATTGATAGCAGATAATGACAGAAGCAGCCCCCAGTATAATAGGCATTCTCACTAATATCAATCATTTCTCAGTAGAGGCCAGAAGATGTATGTCAGATGTTTTAAGTGGAGGCCATGTAGCTGATGGGTTACTGGTCCACAATTATGGTGGCTGAGGTTGTTTGCCAATTACCTCTAGGTGTTTGTCCTACTACTGCTCAGCAAAGTGCACCAAGTACACCCTCTCTGCACCCGACTCTCAGCGTAGCAATGGTGAGCAGTGAAAGGCTTCTCAGTGACTTAGTGGGGAGCAGGAACTTAACAGGCAACCAACAGCCATACTTATGCGTTGCACAGCTCTGTGCTTATTTTTGGTAGTTAAAACAAAGTACTTTAATCTCACAGCAAAAGGAAATATTACACAGTTCTATAAAGGTCTCAGATACAGGACTGTAATCTCACCCATGATCTAAAGTGAGGCTCCACATTCTCTCCAGTAGTTCTCTGGTGTCTTCAGTCCCTGGTATGGAGTAGGGGTATAAGCATTAATGTGGCAGCGGAGCAGTTCACTCTGGATTATCCTACAGACATGGCTTGATATGTACATCAGTTGAACAGCTTTTGCCATCTCAAATCACCCAGGAAAATGTCTTAAATTTAGACGACAGAGTTCTCTCTGCACTCAGGCCCATAGTTATACTTTTTTTGCACCGCATTTGCATCACTTTTTTTTTACACCAAAGCGGTGCAAACTGCAGGCTAGGTCTTCAGTGGGTGAATGTCTCTCTATCCTTGCCAGGCTTCCGCTTCGGAGGTGATGCAGGATCTTCAGTGTCGACCCCAGGGATCAGCAGTACTATACTCTCACGTACACAGTAGGATGCCAGGTGACATGTTGTTGCTTCACTATTTAAAGGCTTGGTACAGTTTACAATGGGAACTGTTTGGGAAACCAAGACACCCCTCACAATATGGATTGTTCCTGGCCTCGCTGCCTTTTGCAGTCAGCTTCTTCTTGAGCTTCTCACGTCACGGACATACAAAGCTTCTCTTCCTGGGCATCGTTTACTCCTGCAGGACCAGGAACTCTTACCCTCTCTCAGCAGACATGCAGGTATCCATCCACTAGGCACACCATTAGCTCTTCCCGCACCAATTAAAGACTTCAGGTGATATGAATGAATGAAATGAAATTTATAAAGTGCACAGCTGTTCCACTAAGTATCCCTCCCCTCTGGGAGATTGCCTGTCATGCAGAAACCAGCCATGCTCATAAAGTAGTCTTTTGAGTGCTTTGCAGAGCCTCTTCTTTCAAAAGTATGAAGAACTTAAAAATGGGTATAAAAGTCACCCACTTTGTTCTATTTCCTCCACAGGGGATGTAGACCCATAGCCTAAGGTTCTGAAACCAGTTTAGGTTGGTTCTCTTTCAAATGTCACTTTCTGAGTCACAGTCTTTGTAGAAGGTAATGGCTCTAAAAAATAGTTAGCATTGATGCTGGTTCCAAGGAGGGTATAAAAAAACAACCAATATTGATGTCAGTGGTCCCAATACTAAGACTCTCATACACAAGTATTACGACCACACAAGTTTGAAACATCCACTACACATACACACACTCAACATAAACGTGGAATGTCAGTGTAAGGGTTCTCATAAAAGATGAATTTTAGATGAGAAGTGTCAGTAGATAGCCTTCTCCTTTGACACAGGAAACAAATCTGGTCATACTAATGAATCATAGAAACATAGTAACCTTGCACCACCACTTTACACAACTCCCCCAGAACATGGACAGTAGTCCCATGACGTTTATGGGGGCACGCTTGGTGCACTGCAATAGGTCCAAAAACTGGTTCTGAAACTCATGTTGCTACTGGTAGTCATAAGCCTCTGTGAATGTGATACATTAGCCCGATTGCGGGGCCAAACAAAAAATCTGAATATCATTTTAAAATGAAATCGGACACCCAAGTTTACCAAGTAGGGAACAACACTGTCCCAAAACAGTAATACTGCACTTATATATAGTATGTTTGTGCTGACACTGACATGAAGTAACCAAAGTAAGAAGGGCATTTGGCTCAACAAACTGGTGGAAATAACGGTCCTTCACAACTGGTTGGCAAAAATCTTTTTGGGGCATTACCCAGTCACTGCAAAACTTAATATAATGGCTGTATGTTTTATGTAATCTGGCCACGGGACTTGCCACCTGACAAATCCGACCCATGACTTGTGGTCGACGTACACAACTTAAAGACCAACCTCCTGATATTGATTTGTCCCTTGTAGGCAACTTGGAATAAGTAAGGAAAAAAATAATAATTGTAATCCTATTCATATAATGGCGTTGAAGCACTTTTCAGTGAGTACTACGCTACTCTGGAACCCAAAAGGATTAGTGGTGGATTAGTATAGGAAAATGTGAGTTCATTTGAGTCTGTTCGTTGGATTAATAGGATAATGGAGAGAAGAAGAAGGAACAGTTTAGAAAGTTTAATTGGTAGATCATAGTAGTAAGATGAGGTTCAGGATGAGTAGAAAGAAGAGCTGGAAGAGGGAAGAGTTTGAAGAAAGGGTTTAGGGAGATCATAGTAGTAAAATGTGGCTTCGGATGAGTCAAAGGAGGAATACATGAGGGAAGAATTTAGAGAGAATTGTTTGGGAGAACAAAGTAGTAAACTGAGGTTTGGGGATAGCCAGGAGGGAGAGAGGACAGAAGAGTCTAGAAAGTTCTATTTTGGAGATCAGAGTGGTAGAATAAGGTCAGGGATGAGACAGAGTGGCGGTAGAAGGCATGTGAGAGGAATAGGATGAGACAGATTGAGAGTGAGACAACCTGTTGCTGGACTCAGTGCTCATGCATGGACACTTGCCGGACTGTCTTTGCTTTTACTGCCCGCACTCTGTGGTGAGGTGACCTCTCCCGACAGCCTAACACTTTAAGCAAACCCTAAGCTGCTACATCAAATATTATATATGTACCTGTGAGGTCCAGTTTGATTTCAGTCCCCACCAGAATGACTGTCTGAATTTCTTATGATAGTTGTAAGCTCCCACTGCAATATTACTGATTTGTAACTGTAATATTGTAGTTACAATGTACGTTTGTGTGGGCAGCACACCTTAATGAAAGTTAGCACACTACCTTTAATGGCATGTCATACACGAGGGAAGACTACCCTTTGCTACTAGTGCACCCCAACTGAGGGTGTCGGGCTTTCCTATTGAGGTGCTTAAATACCAGTAGAAGCTGACTCCAGGAACTGCACCTGAGCCAATGTCTGTCTTTGATTTTGCTTTTTGTTGCACTTCTATGATGTACCGGTCTATGGACTGTCATATTTAAAAAAGGTTTGCACTACCAAACTGCAGCTAGGCCCACGGTCCGTCTTTGTCTGCTTCTCATTGCACTTTTATGACATACCGGTCTATGGATGGCAATATTTAATAAGGGTATGTGCTGGTGCAACACAAAGTGTCATGAAGCTTCAGAAAGTGCTGGACACAGCAGTGACAGACTAATGTGGGTGTCAAACCCCAATAACCATCTGAACTCCAACATTTGGATAGCCTGAAATGTTACCTACATGATTCGGCTTCAGCGTCGCCAGTTGATCTAGTGGTTAGAGACTACAATCCTCTATAGAATAACACAATTTAGCAGAGTTAAAACAGATTTTAAAAAATGAGGCGTAGAGAACAGAGCTTCAGGCCAAAAGTAAAATTATAATAATTTTTTTATATAGGAAATATAACGTGGTACAGAGAAATTGTGCATGAAGTACCAGAAAGGCTAAAAATACAGAAATACAAAATAAATGCAAATCCTAAAACATATTAGTACCCAGTTAGCACATTCAATTAAGTTTTTTTAGTGTTAGAATCATAAAGAGTATAGACACATCCCATAAAGAGAGACTACGGCAAATGGATGTTTAAAAAACATAAACAGAGGTGAGTGAGCCAACAAATTAACTGGTACAGCCAGAGGTTTGGCTCAGATCTTAGACTCCATACACAAGCCAAGCCCTGAAAATATTTGCTATGTAAATCATACAACAAACATCATGTAAAATATTATAAAACCTCTTCAAAATTCAAAAAAAGATTTTTCATCTAGCATGTGAAAGCTTTTACATTAATATGTCTCATTATAGCACTGAACTGAGGAGTACCTTTTTGAAAGTGTTAATTTTTTTAACATGAACCTTCAGTGAATTAAGAGGCAAGACAATTGTTTTGTAAACCCCAAACTGGCCCAGATTAGTAGAGTAACATTCCTTGAGTTAAGGATTTGTTTTTACCTCTTTGTGCACCTTTGGACTGTTTTTATATAGCGCAAGCTCGACCTGAAGGTATTAGTATATTTTACAAGAGCATGTGTTACATTACACATAGGGATGGTGAAATTAAGTCAAATGCCCAGAATCACAGGATGTTGAGTTAACACCAATTCTCGAATCAGATTTGTCAGGTCCAAAGTTGAAGTCTCTGGCACTAATGCCACATCCAGGGTACAAGGAGGGAGGCAGGCAGAAGGCACATGAAAGCTCGGCTCGTTATGGGCTTGAAGTTCCAAAAGGACATTTAACTGAGCCAGAGGCAGGCTTTAGGCTCAAGATTTAAATGGGTTATCCATCTCTAAAAGTAAAGGGGCATATTTAAGAGCCTGTAGCGCCACCTTAGCGCCACCATATCATAATTTTTTTTACATCAAGGCGGCACTAAGGTGGCATTTTCCCTGCGCCACATAGAAAAAGTGGGCAATGCATGCATTGCACCACTTTGTAAACCCTTGCGCCACATTATGTCTGCACCAGTCATAATGTATGCAAGGGGGGCCAAAAAAAATGGCGCAAGGAAATCTAAGTCAATTCCTTGCGCCATTTTTTTGGCACTTTTAACGCCTTCTCAGAGCAGGAGTTAAAAGAGGGCTTCCACTATGTATAACGGGACCCTATGTACTCTGCAGGAGAAGCGTCAACATTTTGGAGCTACTCCTGCAGAGTACATCAATGGTGTAAAAAAAAAAAAAAAAAAGAAAAAAAAAAGACGCTATTGCCCCCTACCCTGTACCATGGTGCGCAGTATTTTAAATACTGCGCACACATGGTGGCGATAGAGGGGCGCTAAGGAGCAGGAAAAAAGTGGTGCAGCTCCACTTTTCTTAAATCTGCCCCAAAGTCTCCAGTAGCAGCAGTCTTAATGGTAGCTGCAAAATCCCACATAACCCAAGCATGATGCATAATTAAACTGAGATTAATCTTGAACAGCTATAGTCCAAGAACTTTCATGCACAAATCACACTTTCTAATAATAGATTCTTCAGAATGACATGATAATGGTTAGAGTTGCACTGGCAAATCAGGGACACATGAGTACTTAAAAGGACATTAACAGTAACCCACTCAAGGTAATAAATATCTTCCATATTCTCCCTCCGCAGCCACTATCCAGAGATGAACCGCACAAAATGAAACATCCCTGTAACAAGTGCTTCTAGAAGTACCTCAACATTCACATTTCCAGGGGAAGTCCTTCAAAATAATAATTTGGGCACATACTGGAAGCTTCGTTCACAATAGAGTCTTTCTAATAACGCTGTACTTTACTACCTTATTTACACCATTCAGTTGATTTTCCACAGAGACAAGGGGAGAGATGGCTTGGCAGCAGAACACTGATAGAACGGGAAAGGGGAATGACCAGGAACAAGTTTAACAGAACCTCAGAAACGACCCCCATATTAGAAATAATGCGGTCTCACACAAAAATGTGGTATAACTATTAACTTCATATCTACCTCCAAATGACTTAGGTAATTTATTTGAGTTGAAACATCATTGCCTCATCGGTTACACCTATGCATTATAAAAGAGACCAATTATGAGAAAGAATTTTCACACGATTTTGCAGATTTTTTAAAATGCTATCACGCAACAGCTATTTTGCACTCAATGTTGAACCGTGCCCTCTACTCAAACCTCTTCGCGCCAGCACCAATAATGGATACAGAAATATGCTAACTACGAGTGAGCTCTGGTGCACTACCACAGGCCATACCTAGAGGTCCCTCGCTGGAAAGCTAAGCTCTAGTGCGGGGAGAACCGTGATGCACTATCAGAGGCCGTAACTAGGGGTCCCTGTAGCCAAGGCTCAAGTGCGGGGCGCACTATGATGCACTACCACAGTGCCTACTGGAGGTCGCTGGAGAGCCAGGCTCTAGTGCTGGGAGTCGGCGGGCGAAGAACCATAGCCTGTTACTAGAAGTGATCTCCGTGCACGGAGGTCACGGTGGTAGTGCTCACCACACGTACCCATCCATTTCGGCACTATATTAAGCTTAGGCCCATATTTATACTTTTTGACGCTAAACTGCGCTAACGCAGTTTAGCGTCAAAAAATTTAGCGCCGTCTAACGCCATTCTGAAGCACCATGCGGGCGCCGTATTTATGGAATGGCGTTAGCCGGCGCTAGCAGACCGGCGCTGCCTGGTGTGCGTGGAAAAAAAACACGTAGACCAGGCAGCGCCGGCGTAGGGGGAAAATGGCGTTAGGGCGTCTTAAAATGGGGCAAGTCAGGTTGAGGCAAAAAAATCGCCTCAACCCGATTTGCGCCATTTTTTTCGACGCCCAGACGCCATTTAAATGACTCCTGTCTTAGTAAAGACAGGAGTCATGCCCCCTTGCCCAATGGCCATGCCCAGGGGACTTATGTCCCCTGGGCATGGTCATTGGGCATAGTGGCATGTAGGGGGGCACAAATAAGGCCCCCCTATGCCACCAAAAAAAATTAAAAATATAAAAAATAATACTTACCTGAATGTCCCTGGGGTGGGTCCCTCCATCCTTGGGTGTCCTCCTGGGGTGGGCAGGGGTGGCAGGGGGGGTCCCTGGGGGCAGGGGAGGGCACCTGTGGGCTCATTTTGAGCCCACAGGCCCCTTAACGCCTACCCTGACCCAGGCGTTAAATAGTGGCGCAAATGCAGGGTTTTTTGACCCGCCAACTCCCGGGCGTGATTTTTGCCCGGGAGTATAAATACGACGCATTTGCGTCGCCGTCATTTTTTTAGACGGGAACGCCTTCCTTGCATCTCATTAACGCAAGGAAGGCGTTCACGCCAAAAAATGACGCTATTTGCCCATACTTTGGCGCTAGACGCGTCTAACGCCAAAGTATAAATATGGCGTTAGTTTTGCGCCGAATTTGCGTCGAAAAAAACGACGCTAATTCGGCGCAAACGGAGTATAAATACGGGCCTTAATGTCAACTACTGACGTATTAATTTTCAGGTTACAAAAGCAAACATTATTTTGAAGAACTGATGAGCACACTAGTCTCTCTTGATACAGGGTTCGAGTATTTAAATAAACACAAAGAAAACGCGGCTCTTTGTGCCTTGCTGGCACATTCCAAATTGGTCAAGAGATCGATGACAGTCACGCAGAAATCAAGGAAAGCTAAGGGTTAACTTAAGACTCCACATGGTGTTCGAGAATTGTTCCATTTGCCCAACAAGTTTGGACTTGCTCCTGAAAGAAAATGAAAAAAATACTACTTCTTTCGGAACCAATGCTAAACAGGATAAACAGCTGAGATTCCTCGCGGTACAAGAGCAGCATCCAGAAAACCAATACCAGAAGAGTTTTCACAAGGACGCCACATCCACGCATAGGTTCTCACTACCCCAGTGCATTCTTGGCCTTATAGTCTTGGTTTAGTGCAAGTGTACTCTATAGGACTATCATTCACGAAAAGTGATTTGTAGTTCGAAAGTGTAGTGTCCTTGTGACTAAGACCAGGGGTGGGGGGGCCTATTTATTATTTTACACAGCACAGGAAAGTAACGCCGCGCCTTTCTGAATGAAAAGGAGAGACAATAAATGCTCCATATTTACAAACATATGGACCATTTCTGCTCTCTCTCTGCGCTGCCGCTAGTACCTTTCCCCATAGTGTAAGGATGCCTGAGTTACGTGAAGCATGGGTCTCTTTCAATGTGTGCTGCAGACATGGAAAAAGGGAATAACAAGTAGAAATAAAGATATTTCTCTTCTGCCATAAGGACTCTCGTACAGCAACAAGACTGCTGGATTTGGGGCGGCAGCACCCCTGCATGCAGGCGACTGAGTCAATCCCACGCCAGTTGACAGCTGTCGGCACAACCGTCCGGCTCTCTAGCAGCACCTCACCCAAACCCAAACGGAAATAGGTGGTTTGTGGCAGCCTAGCACATGGAACGGTGAAAATCACTCAGGGAAATAGGGGTGAACAAGCTTTACCCCTTTCTCTCCACATACAAGTCTCTTATACACACATAGGCAAGGAAAGAGATGCATGGACGTTTTCAATACATTTATTGAAAAGACTTCAATCTACGAAAAAACACGAGATGCAATGAAAAGGATAGTGAGGAATAACAAAATCAGAACTGTGAGAATCAGATGTGTGAATATGCCCAACCCCAGCATGTTGAAATGACCTAGATATACAATTCCTACCTACAAGACTAATCTCTAACCCCTAAGCGAGAGCATGGCGATAGCCAAATTGGGCCACATTTTGTCCATGAGAAGCACACCCCATCACTTTACCTTGGTACAAAGTCAGGTAATCAATCTCCAGATCAGACATCGCAGAGACACAAAGGCTGAAGTTGGCCACAAACCGGCAAGCAGCATGGATGTAAAATCCTGTCTGGAACCCCCTCTAACTCCCTTTGTCCTACAACGTGTTTCTACAGGGGACATGCTTATGTTCTTGCACAGAAGCTTGACGTGGGTATGTAGCTAAGTTCTGGACTGTTAACATAGTATTGTGGCGGCAATACAAAATATTATCCTGTGTGGCCCGCATTCTGTTCTTGTAAGCCCGAGGAAAAAAGAACATAATACAAAGTATGTCATCCATAACACTGATATGGACGCTCTCGCGCAGAATGGCAACTGATTATGAAAATAAAACAGTGCCACTAAAATAAGCCAAACTAAAATAAATAAAAATGAATACATGAATGCAGAACATATTATCGGTGTAAAAGGGCAAGGCACAGTCGGCAAGCCTAAGTTAAGCCATCACTGTGCCAAGGCAGGGAACTACAAACGTACCCACAACACTGTTTTGTCAGGTAGGTGCACCATTTTGGAGCAAACCTAGGTTTAGTAGTCTTTGTAAAACTGGGTTTACATCAAAATACATTTGTGGCTGCATGGAAACATCCATCCTCCATCCATGCAATATCTACTGAACGTAAAGTAACGCATGACAGTTGCACTACTTTCTATTTTCTAAATCACACAAAGCCACGAAATGTGGCTTGCTGTGGTTTAGTAAGTTAGGGGCACTTGCTTGTACAAAACAATCCCTTAATCACTCCCTTAAACTATCTCTGCAGAATGCAGCACACATAGAAAAAGGAAAAAAGAGGAGAATCAAATATATTTTTCCTAGTTACCCCTCACTTGCGGAGGCGTAGCAGTTTTGGGTCACTGCCAGGTATGCCACTGATGGTAAATCTGGTAATGCATGAGAATCCATGGGTGTTGCGTGGGAACACCCACGCACCACTTATGGAATGCCTTCCCGTGTAGCAATTTGCGCTGCATTGTATTACTCCAGATTTATCAAGCCACTCGGGGGCAGGCAAAGAGGCCGTGCGTGGCTTGATAAATCACACTTAGTGGTTGCAATGCATTTGCACCCTGTAGCATAGTGCAAGTGCAACACAACTTCTACATAAATACGTCTCAGTGTGCAATGCACAGAGGTCCACTTTACACAAGAACTGGAAAGCAGCTATCACAGCAATAAATGAACACCAGGTTCATACTAACGTACTCGGAATGCTAACAAACAAAAAGGCACATTTGTGTTATATACCATTAACATACAATGAGGTATCAGAGCACTACATTGTAATTAAAGCACAGCTGCTTATATTTTGCTTTATTTTAATGCATATTTTTTAACTTTAAAAATGTATTTATAAGAGACATTTTGTTTCTGTTTTATTGTATATATTAAGTATATGTGACAGAGGTGCCTTTGCCAGGGCTCACGGACACAAAAGCCTATTGTTGTACTGTTTTCAGCATAGCACTGAATTGAATTCCTATAGATACATTTTCATTTCATCATGTTAGACCTGTCAGCATTAAGCTGGTCTTCACACAAACTTTTTGCCAGCCTGCTTCAAATGTTGCTGAATTTGGTTTTATTGGCAGTAGGACTAACAGCTTACGGTATTTCACCCGTGTTCACTCAGCAATGGTGCCAGGTCTCAGGTCCCGTGACACTGCACCTTAATACACATGGATTTTTAATAACGAGCTTTGATACTGCAGCTCATCTGAGCTAAGTTTTTCTGCTTCTAGCGTTAGAGCTTAGCTCAAACAAGTTGCACTATTAAATATTGTTACTAAAGATCCCTGGGCTCACTTTTATTGCCCTTTCATAAGTATCAGTTTAAAAAAAAAATGACAAACATAAATGACGAACTAGGGTTCGTGAAATTTATTGGAAAACCATGGCCCCTCTAATTTGTGGGCCCTCCTGACACATCACAATCTACACAAAAGAAACCAAGAAGATGCCAGGCACACGGACTTCAAGGAGAGGCAATAGTTAGCCACCAGAGATTCCTCCAGAGTTGTTCTATCTTGGAGGTAATTCAGAAAGTGAAAACGACGTCCTGTTAAACTAGAAAAGAAGCCACAACGGCACACACCCCACAGATAATACTATAATGTGTCTTTTGCTGCTACAGCAGACCCTCCCCTCTCGCTTTAATAAACCATTTCCTGCTCAAAGTAGAGCATCTTATCTCAGCTTTGGATCCCCGTACCTAGACAATCCCTTTGGGATTAATAGCAGATAATGACAGAAGCAGCCCCCAGTATTATAGGCATTCTCAGTAAAATCAATTCTTTCTCAGTAGAGGCCAGAAGATGTATGTCAGATGTAAGTGGAGGCCACGTGGCTGATGGGTTACTGGTCCACAACAATGGTGGTTGAGGTTGTTTGCCAATTATGTCTAGTTGTCGGTCCTACTACTCCTCTGCAAACTGGGCCAAGTAACCCTTTCTGCACCTGAATCTCAGGGCAGCAACGGTGAGCAGTTAAAGGCTTATCAGTGACTTAGTAGGGGCAGGAACTTAACAGTCAACCAACAGCCATATCAACGCGTTGCACAGCCCTGTGCTTATCTTTTAGTTGAAACCAAGTCCTTTAATCTCACAGCGAAAGGAAATATTACACAGTTCTATAAAGGTCTCTGACACATGACTGTAATCTCAATTATGATCTAAAGTGAGGCGCTAGATTCTCTCCAGTAGTTCTCTGGTGTCTTCAGTCCCTGGTATGAGCAGGGATATAAGCATTAATGTGGCAGCGGAGCAGTTCACTCTGGATTATCCCTCAGACAGATGTTTTGATCAGTTTAACAGATTTTGCCATCTCAAATCACCCAGGCAAACGTCTTAAATTTAGGTGACAGAGTTCTCTCTGCACTCAGTATCTTGTTTTGTTCTCATCTTAGTCCCACTTAAACCTGGTCAGTGAAGACGCCAATTTGATGCCACTAGTGGACACGTTCTGTAGTGGTGAGTTTGTTGGTGCAGGGACTGCAGTGGCACCCTTTAAGTAAATGAGCCAATGGGTGCACAGGGGATGTGGATCCATAGCCTAAGGTTCTGGAACCAGTTTACGTTTGTTCTCTCTATGATGTCACTTTCTGGAACACAGACTTTGTACAAGGTAATGGCTCTAAAAGTAGGAAGCATTGATGCTGGTTCCAAGCACGGTATCAAAAAACAACAAATACGGAGACCAATGGTTTCAATACTAAGGGGCATAGTTATACTTGTTTTGTGCCGAATTTGCATTATTTTTTGACGCAAATTCGGTGCAAAACAAACTCCATATTTATAATTTGGCGCTCGACCCGTCTACCGCCAAAGTTAAGGAGTTAAAGTCATTTTTTTGGACGTGGACACCTACCTTGCATCAAGGAGATGCAAGGTAGGCGTTCCCATGCAAAAAATGACTATGGCCTTAGCGCTATATCACCCCGTGCTAAAATCACGCACGGGGAGGAGGGGTCAAATTATGGTGCAAAGCTTGCTTTGCACCATTATTTAATGCCTGGCTCAGGGCAGGCATTAGGGGATCTGTGGGCCTAGTTCAATGGTGGCACACCAAGGAATAAGCCCACAGGTGCCCTCCCCATGCCCTAGGGTGACCCACACCCGAAGGACAGCAGAGGATGGGGGACCCTATCCCAGAAAAGTACAGGTACGCATTTATGTTGTTGTTAAGTGCCACTGGGGGCCCTGAAATGGCCCCCATACATGGCACTGGGTGCAATGGCCATACCCATGGGACCCTGGTCCCCTGTGCTGGCCATTTGGGTGGTGAGCATGACTCCTGTCTTCTCTAAGACATAAGTCATGTGGTATGGATGGTTTTGCGTCAGAAAATGATGCTAGGCTGAATAGAGTCTTTTTTTTTTTTTTACTCTAACCTGCCTAACATAATTTTTTTGTGCAAAACCCCCTTCTTCCATACCGCCAACCACACCCGGCTAACGCCATTTTTTTTTTACCGCTAGCCTACCACTTGTGCCGGCTTGCACTATTCCATAAATATGGTGCCCGGCTGGCGCTCAAGAATGGTGCAAGCCGGTGCAAAACATTTTTACGCAAAACTGCGTTAGTGCAGTTTTGCATCACTAAGTATAAATATGCCCCTAAAACTCTCACATGCAAGCCTTACTACCACTCAATTTTGACACATCCACTACAAATACACACACTCAACATAAACATAGAATGACAGCGTAAGGGTTCTCATAAACGAAGAATTTTAGTTGATAAGTGTCAGTAGATTGCCCTCTCCTTTGACACAGGAAAAAAATACAATCATTCTAATGAATCAAAGAAACATAGTAAGCTTGCACCACCCCTTTACGCAACTACCCCAAAACATGGACAGTAGTCCCATGACGCTTATGGAGGCACACTTGGTGCACTGCAATGGGTTAAAAAAACAAAAAAACTGGTTCTGGAACTCATGTTCCTATGGATAGTCATAGGCCTCTGTGCATGTGATAGATAAACCTGATTGCAGAGTCAAACAAAAAAATCAGAATACCATTTCCACATCTCAGAGCTATTAAGAATGAAGATAAACCGCAAGGATGAATCGTGGCCAGGCATTTTTTCAAAGAACACCAGAAGGATATGTGCCATCCTCATATTGGAAATGGATATTAAGGAACCACTAGGTTTAAATGAGAATGAAAAGTTATATAGTTTTTTGTGAAGAAATGAGTATGTGGAGTGTGATATGAGAAAATAGAGTGCAGTTAAGTATATATTGGATGTGGGAACAATTATTGCATCCTGTTGTGGTTGCCCCACCATATGTGGAGAGTATGAAGATATGGTGAAGATCCAACTGGGCTCACTTCCTGAAACTACGATGCCTGGTTTTACAGTAATAGAATAGATATAATGTGTCTTTCCCGGTGTTTGGTTTGTTACAATTTAATTTTGTTTTCTCTGTATTGTTTTTCAGAAGTTTGCGGCCGTCAGCAGGCAGACAGCTTACCCACTGGGGAATAGGAAGAGACTGGCAAATCCATCAAATGAACAATACGAGTAGGAAATTTTATAATGGATGTATTATGGTGTTATATTCACCCACTTGGGTTATTTAATACTTAAGTTGTGGACAGAGTAACATTTATTTGGAAAACATATATTTTCATTTATATTTGAACTGTTGCTATACATTGGTCAAATATAGGGTATGATTTGATGTCAAGGTTATGAACACTAGTAAGATGGTGACCGCTTTTTGTAAATATTGGCCTTTCGTCGGCAATGGCAATGATATATGGGGAAATTATGTGCTTAAATGTGGCGGAAGAATCAGAAGGGGCATTACCATATGGTGTACAAGGTTCTGCTGAGCTGAAATGCGTTCATTGTTTTGATGCTGGAATTGCTGGGTGAATAAAATACAGTGAAACACTGCTCAAGTGCCGATCTTCATTCAGATAAAGGACAAGGAGCTGCTTTATATAAATAAATATATTCATGTATGTATATATGTAGGTCTTCAGAGTGTCTTAGTCACTCCTGTTCTCTTCACACCACACAACTCGTTTTTGCAGTTTGTTTGTTAGACATTTCTGACCTCTTTCCTCTTTAGCACCCTCTTTTCTCTATCCTACACGTATGTCCGTGAATCTCTGACTTTATCGATCCCCACACATATTCAATGCACCCGCTGACCTGTACACACTACAGTAAGACTTGAAATGTAAACATAACAACTTTAAAGCTCCCAGACTGAGAGGCTAGTGTCTGTTTTTGATGGGTGTAGCTGTCCCCAGTGGTGAGACACAAGGAGGAGGAGGGTGGCGGTATGGGGGCCAGGAAATTTACTGATGGGGCACCAGCCTCACCAGAGCCTTACGGCAACGCCATTATTCAAACAAGCATTTGCAATAGAATGGGTCTTGCGTTTGCTTGAGTTAGAGCTATTAGCATTGTAAACTCCTAACAGGACTTTTCTTGGCACATAAATTGAAAATGAAAAGTAAAACAGTTTCACATAACTAAATGGACTTTTCTTGCCACATAAACTGAAAAGTAAAAGTTTCACGTAAGCGAGCCGACAGCCGCCATCAGCGCAAAGCAGACAAACAAAAGGAAACAGAAATTCGCTTGCAGTGAAACGCATCGGCAAAAGTGCAATTAACGATGTAACAGGCATAAGGGCAATTATCCATGTAACAGGGTCGATGTCATGCAAAGCGCTTGACTACTGCCCAGCAAGATCGCACTGCGAAATAAAGAGGAGAAATAGTCCAAAAACCATATGGAAAACATTGAGCCTCGTATGTTTTCAGAAGTTGGTCGGTGCGCTTGAGGAGGGATAAACACCAGAAAAGGCATGACGCATGCATGCCTTTCACTAATGAAATCAAGCGAATTTTTAAATGCAAGCCCACAAACCAACCAAACTGATGGGCGTGACATGGACATGGTTGCAAGCCCATAGAGAGATTACAGTAGGGACAGAGCGCTTTTTGCTCGACCCTAAAAATGGGGTTCAAGAATTTTATTGGAACAACAGCCCCTTTTATTTTTGTGCCTTCCTGCCACATTACAATCTAAAAAAAATAAACCACAGGTATGACAAGCACAAGGACTTGAAGGAGAGGCAAGGGTTAGACACCAGTGATTGTTCCCGAGTCGTTATATTTACCCCAAGTTACCTTTGTTTAGAGATATTTTAATAAAGTGGAAGCAACGTCCTAAATTGGATAAAATTAAGAAAAATACTTAATCGAATTGAGAGCCTAAGTCTCACAGGAAACCAAAACGAGAAGTTACCATACAACTCTGTTACAAGGATACAATTTCCAGTTACAGTCTTACACTTACTAAGTGCATGTAGTTTTGGGTTAGGTTAACTGTATATACTGGACTATCATTGCTGAAAGCAATGATTTTCAAGTAGAAAGTGCTGTGTCCAAGGAACATGAGGACATTTATTAGGTTTAGTTACATGCCTGCCTACATACAGAGGGCAGATGACGAGAGACCAAAGAAGAAGTTTTGCACAAGCTGCATTTTACCAATTCACACATCAGACACAGTCTTTTGGGACGGAAATGTCCCCTGCATGGAATACAATGTATTTCCATGCCTGAAAAAGCAGGCTGCATGTATCTCGAATCCTGGCCATTGCCTTTTGGAGTTACACAAATCTAGCATGTGTGGAGAAGCCTGCGCCTGTCCTTTGGCCTGAGTGAGGTCCTGGACCTGGAGGGTGCACCAAGCGTGCCCTCACTGATAGACAGTGTGCTATTGTCCCTGTCATGGGGTTTTCATAGAGAGTGGTGCTGGAAGTGTACTGTATTTTGCAAATCCGTTTTTGTGACAAACATTTTTATCTGTAGTAGTAGATTGGAGGTCTACACGCCATTTCCATACACCGGCTCATGTAAAACTCCATTTCTATACACTTACTCAGCTCCTCACATGAACATGCCAAGTTTATGGTATGTGTGGTAGCGTGGGTAGCCTGTACTATACAGGGAGTGCAGAATTATTAGGCAAGTTGTATTTTTGAGGATTAATTTTATTATTGAACAACAACCATGTTCTCAATGAACCCAAAAAACTCATTAATATCAAAGCTGAATATTTTTGGAAGTAGTTTTTAGTTTGTTTTTAGTTTTAGCTATGTTAGGGGGATATCTGTGTGTGCAGGTGACTATCACTGTGCATAATTATTAGGCAACTTAACAAAAAAAAATATATACCCATTTCAATTATTTATTATTACCAGTGAAACCAATATAACATCTCAACATTCACAAATATACATTTCTGACATTCAAAAACAAAACAAAAACAAATCAGTGACCAATATAGCCACCTTTCTTTGCAAGGACACTCAAAAGCCTGCCATCCATGGATTCTGTCAGTGTTTTGATCTGTTCACCATCAACATTGCGTGCAGCAGCAACCACAGCCTCCCAGACACTGTTCAGAGAGGTGTACTGTTTTCCCTCCTTGTAAATCTCACATTTGATGATGGACCACAGGTTCTCAATGGGGTTCAGATCAGGTGAACAAGGAGGCCATGTCATTAGATTTCCTTCTTTTATACCCTTTCTTGCCAGCCACGCTGTGGAGTACTTGGACGCGTGTGATGGAGCATTGTCCTGCATGAAAATCATGTTTTTCTTGAAGGATGCAGACTTCTTCCTGTACCACTGCTTGAAGAAGGTGTCTTCCAGGAACTGGCAGTAGGACTGGGAGTTGAGCTTGACTCCATCCTCAACCCGAAAAGGCCCCACAAGCTCATCTTTGATGATACCAGCCCAAACCAGTACTCCACCTCCACCTTGCTGGCGTCTGAGTCGGACTGGAGCTCTCTGCCCTTTACCAATCCAGCCACGGGCCCATCCATCTGGCCCATCAAGACTCACTCTCATTTCATCAGTCCATAAAACCTTAGAAAAATCAGTCTTGAGATATTTCTTGGCTCAGTCTTGACGTTTCAGCTTGTGTGTCTTGTTCAGTGGTGGTCGTCTTTCAGCCTTTCTTTCCTTGGCCATGTCTCTGAGTATTGCACACCTTGTGCTTTTGGGCACTCCAGTGATGTTGCAGCTCTGAAATATGGCCAAACTGGTGGCAAGTGGCATCGTGGCAGCTGCACGCTTGACTTTTCTCAGTTCATGGGCAGTTATTTTGCGCCTTGGTTTTTCCACACGCTTCTTGCGACCCTGTTGACTATTTTGAATGAAACGCTTGATTGTTCGATGATCACGCTTCAGAAGCTTTGCAATTTTAAGAGTGCTGCATCCCTCTGCAAGATATCTCACTATTTTTGACTTTTCTGAGCCTGTCAAGTCCTTCTTTTGACCCATTTTGCCAAAGGAAAGGAAGTTGCCTAATAATTATGCACACCTGATATAGGGTGTTGATGTCATTAGACCACACCCCTTCTCATTACAGAGATGCACATCACCTAATATGCTTAATTGGTAGTAGGCTTTCGAGCCTATACAGCTTGGAGTAAGACAACATGCATAAAGAGGATGATGTGGTCAAAATACTCATTTGCCTAATAATTCTGCACTCCCTGTACATTCATGGTTTGTTTGTGTGAGCAAGACTAATGGTAGACTGGGAGATTCATTTTGGATACCCCATGTCCTCTCGAACAAGATAGACATGAGGTTGTTTTCTACGCTAGTGGAAGTGCATTTCTGACGTTCTTGAAGCTTGGGGAATAAGAACTAGACACTGAAGTGAAGGGCGTGAAGAAAAGGCTCTTCAGAAATTAAGTTAGACTTTTTGCTTAGGAGGAAGCTGTCGATTAGTCTTTCTAAACATTGCCATTTTGGAACTGTAGGGGTGAAGAATGGGAGTGTAGACTCTGTGATGCAAATTGAAGGGAACCCATTAGGTGAGACTCAGCCTTTTGTCTTTTCCTGATAACACTTTCAGTTTGGCTGATGACGGACAGGAGCTGAAACTTTACACCTGTGTGCCTCTGCTATGGCTTCAGGCTGATCACTACTCTGCTGTGAGGAGCATTGCTCTATATAATAACTGTGTCTGCACAGCAGCCTGGAAAGGAAAATTGAAAGGTGAACTACCCCAAAACAGATCTTAAAATGTACACCCCCAGTCTGATTTTGCAGTATTAAAGTGAGAACCTCCATTATTCCAATCCAAAGATCTCTAGGGCCCAGAAGTGGGACACCTCGCAGGTTACGCAGAGGGCTGCTGTGCTACCAGAACATGACAGCCAAACTTCCCAATATTCAGTGTAGCCATTATGGAACTGTGGAGTTAATTTTGACAAACTCCCAGACCATATACTTAATATGGCCACATTGTACTTACAAGGTCTAAGAATGGACTTAAACAATATACGGGCATATTGATAATGCTGCTGTGCCCTCACCTGTGGTATACTGCACCCTGCGTTAGAGCTTTAAGGCACGCTAGAGGGGTGACTTACCTATGCCACAGGCAGTATTTTGTGTGCATGACATCCTGAGGGGGATGCCATGTCGACTTTGCCTTTTTCTCTCCACCAACACACAATCTGTACTGGCAGTGTGGATGTGTTAGGTGAGTGGTCCCTTAGGGTGGTGCAATACATGCTGCAGCCCTTAGGAACCTTCCCTGGTCACAGGGCCCTTGGTACCACAGGTAACTTTTACAAAGGACTTATCTGTGTGCCAAGTGGGGAAACAATGGTACGTTTTTAGTGAAAGAACACTAGTGCTGGGGCTTGGTTAGCAGGGTCCCAGCACACTTCTCAGTCAAGTCAGCATCAATATCAGGCAAAAAGTGGGGGGTAACTGCAACAGGGAGCCATTTTCCTACACACTGTAATAGTGGGATAACACATAATGCAGCAGTTCAGAATTCAGTTGCATTACATTTATGTGTGATCTCTATAAGTCTCAGTAGTGATACACTTCCGCACAATGCACATAACAGCATTTCAATTGCTGAAAACATTATAACATGTGAATCCCAATGTGTGCTGTAATTCAGAAAACATATGCATTATATGTGATTTCGATATTTCTTAACAGTTACCATACAGCACAGTGAAAGTCCCAACAAAGCTGGATACAGAGAGACGACCTTAGCTTTAGACTGAGGGTCATCACAGATACCCCTTTCAGACACTGCAGGAAATGTGAAGATAGGTCATGTAGCTGGAGCACCTGGTAACTCACAGATGTTAACATAAATAAGGGCCCAAATTTACTAAACTCTGATGTGATGAAACGCAGCCCAGCAAGGGAAGTCGCTGTACTGCATATTTCGGCAAAGGAACAGAGCAGAAATATGCCATAGCTACTAAGATATGGTACAGTTCTGCTCATTTGTAGTGGTAGCATGCATGACTGCCTACTGCTAATGCAGGCACTGTTGCACCATGCGGCAAGTGTGCCTCCACTGTGGTTAGAGTAGTTTTTGTGTACGAACCTTGCTGCACAAAAAACTATTCTTCTTTGTATATGGGCTGTAGAATGGCTTTGGCGGTCTCAAAAGAGATTTTGCGTCAAAGGTGCGCCAAAAGTGATGCAACCCGAGACAAAATCTTAGTAAATCTGTAACTTGATGTATTTGTAAATTTCTCAACAAAGGGTGACATACAAGGGAGGACAACATGGGGTGTGGAGGGGCTCAGAATCGATAGTGGCATGGGATGATGGAGATAAAAGAGGAACAGGAAATCAGAGAAATTTACAGGGCCTGACAGGTACAAAATTCCCACAGAAAGGTTGAAAGAGTCCTACAAACTATACAAACACATCAGATACAAGGGGTGGTTCCTGCAGGAGAAAAAGGAGGAACAGGTTCCATAGAGTAGAATAACAAGGAGCTAGTAGCTACAAATACTACAGTTAAAAAGATAAGCAGTGAAAGGGACTCTTACAAGGAGCTGGAGAAGAATCAACATTGTTTAACCTGAAATAACACAAAGAGGTCACACTGTAAAGAAAAGAGACCAAGGTGCCTTTACGAAAAGTGACTTCTGCATGGACAAGTGAAATCAAGCACGGACAGGGGAGAAAGAGGGCATGTCTGCACTACATTTGCACCATTATCCATGGAATAGTGCGACTTCTGAAAGGGTAAATCTAGGATACATTTGTGCTTCTTCTCAGCAGAGGCCATGGGTGCTGGGATGACTCCACCAGTGAAATCAACAAAAACGTTTTGCATGGTCTCTACACAGGACTGACACCTCCAGGGACCTACACTCATACGAAGATACCTCACCACTACAACTCTAGTTCAACCACAGATTTTTTAACAACATTTTGATTAAATTGTATTCATATTTTTAAAGTTGAAAAACAGTTTGTTGAATAACAGACTTAATATTTCATATTGCGAGTAAAGCAAGGGATCTTTGCAAGATGTAAAACACACAAAAACGACTTATTGCACTAGTTTTCCAAACATTTAGAACATTCTGTTTTTTTCTTTTTTTTTTAGCATTTTATTCCAATGTTCAGGGCAGATTTTGTGTTATGTTTTTCTAAGGCTTTGACTACTTTCAACATTACTAATTATCTGTCTCTTTTTTGCAATTTTATATACCGCATGCTCGATCTGAAAGTACTGATACGCCTTACATGAGCACCAGTTAGGTCTCGGCTTGATAGTGCATGCACTGTCTCAAAGAGACATGCTGTATATACTTTATGGGCTTCAGCCCGCCGACAGGCTTCCCATTCGCTGGCTCCATTGTCGCTTTCCTATTATTTTGCCCCATTTGTCCATGGCATGCATTAGTCATGCCTCTTCTGGTGTTTACCACTCCCCAAGAGCACGGGAAAATTACACTGACCTTCCACTTCTCTCATTTTATGACCATTTTAAGAACTTATTTTTCCTTCTTTAAGAGACCCTCTCATGAGAGGTGTTTTTTTTCCAATGGCTGAGAGTGCCATTTCTGTAATCAGACCTGTATATCATGTTAGTTTCTCGTTTACATCGAGCATCCTGTTCATGGAATCTCCTCGCCCCTGTCTTGCATGAGGCTGAGTGGAACCTGGAGGTGTCCGTCTGGCCTGGTGGGTCACATTGACCAGTAGCTCCCCTGCACCCTCCAGTTAGGAACCCCTATGTGCATGAACTGGGCTTCACTCCACGGCAGAAAGCCAAAGTAGGTCTTCTTTATGTGTGTGGTTGTATGTACGCATCTATGCGAATAAACTTATACCCGTCTCTTCGCTTCTTGCAATATGTGGGCAGGACCGCAGGAACATGTCTCATGATGGTTTGTGGAGTACTAGATTATAGATCTGAATTTATGTCACCTCCATATTCAGCAAGGTTTTCTATCCGACATGCACATCGCATACCATTCAAAGATATTCCAGTACCTTATCTACCACATACTAACTGCACACAGCCCCTTCTGTACTACACACTGGCATCTTACATGACACAGAGGGTTGGAGCTAATTGGCTCTGGTAAATCCCCAGTAGCCTGCGCACATCGTACTTGTTGTGAAAATGATTTATCTCTGCCTTTACATCCAGGGCGAGAAGAGATGCAAATGGGTTTTCGCTGCGTAATGTACAGGAGCCAGCAAGTAGGCATCTACATGACTTTCGGAAAGTTCCTGAACCATTGTACAAAGTTTCCTTATGCTCTGACCTCAGCCACTAATCAAAAATTGTTTTGAAAAATCATTTCCCTCTTTTTTCAGTTTAGTAAAAATAACTGCGGCCAGATTCTCATCACATTGAGAAAGCTGTCACAGTGCAGATAAGACTTAGTAAACTGTATCACGCAGATGCACATGTAGTGTAGTCAATAATTACTGTTTTTGTTACACATTGTAATATTTATTCTTTTAATTTCTATGAAAATGTCTGCAGCATCAGGTACTGTCAGAACATCTGTCAATAATGAATGCATGTCATTGAATATCTCCCTGTATTGCTTTTTAATGTATCCGTGCTTGATTGAAGCTTTGTCATTCCAGTTTCCTTCTCATATTGTTCGGCAGCCTTTAATCAGCTTCATTGATATGTTCCTCTCACAGGTAATGTTGACCAGTGGCTGAAGTGCGCTGACCCATTGCCCCATGACGTGTGCTGTAGTGGGCAGAACACAAACGTAAACGACACAACAACAGATCAATGTATGAAAAAAAGCTGCCTGACACCCCGTAAGTAAGAGAGAGAGAGAGGGGTTGTTGGGTTATGGGGGAGGAGAGGGTGTGTGTGTGTCTGCACACAGCAGGAGAGGACCAACTTATGCAACAGGGTTGATTAAAAGCTCTGCTGGTGGCGCTGACGGAGGGCAGGCCTCACTTGGCACCGAGTGCCATGGCCGCGTTGATGTGCCTGTAACATTGACAACCCAGATAGAAAGTAACATTGAAAATGCCTGTAGCTCTAGAATTGCAGAGGCCCACTGGCTTTGCCAAGTTTTTATTTTTTTTGGGAGGGTGGAGGTGCTTTAGGCACGTGGAGATGGAATGGTTTGGCCAGAATGACAGGATGTTGTGCAACGTCGATACTGCAACCTGGTTCCCTGTTTTCTAAGTCGGCAGCTCTGGTCGTAACTCCACATCCTCTCCCCTGCGGAGATACGTACCAGTACAGTTCACACAAGCTACAGGACCAGATCTTGTTACTGGAGATCCCCTATATTAACCAAGCTGCAACAGTACAAAGACATACTAAAACTCCCCAGCGTCTAGCACCAACGCTGGGAGCTCAAAGGTGTAGTACCAGGGACAGCTAGAGCCATCTAAGAGCTAGGTTCGGGGCTGGGTGAGCTATGGTGCACTACCACAGGCCATCACTTGTGGTTCATGGTTAGAAATATACCACGCTAGGCGAATTAAGGTGCACTTACCAGAAGCCGTCACTAGAGGATTCGGATAGGAATATGTAGCACTGGGATAACCACAGTGCACTACCGCTGGCTGCTACTAGGGGTCCCAGTAGAGCCAGCCTCCAGAGCTCGCTCAACTATGGTGCATAACGAGAGGCATAGGAATATACTCCGGCACTGGGAGTCGGCGGGTGAAGAACCATAGCCTGATACTAGAAGAGATGTCTATAAACGGAGAAAACTCTGTCCAGCACACGACCTGCATCGGCACTGCATTTTAGGGTATTTTAAATTCTTATATTTTATTAACTCTTAGGTCGAAACATTGCACATGATTCTAATTGTCACCAATATGGTCCAGTCCTCTGTTTAATTCCCTTTTCCTAAGTTTTACACTAAAGATTTGATGAGAAAATACACTTTCACTAGCTAGTGATTCGAGAAAATTATCAGAAAACGGCGGCTGTGCTTTTATTTACGAGCCTTTCTAGCACATCCAAAATGAGACAAAAGATGCCACTTGCATAACAGGCACTCGGACATCAAGCAGAGGTAACGGGTAGACCGCCCTGATTTTTCCAGGATCGTTCTGTTTACCCAACAATCTCTGTGATAGAAATGCTCCAGAAAATAAAAAATACACCATTCGAAACCGATACTAAACTTGATAAACTGCCAGATTATTCGTTGTGCATGGGCAGACGTCACACAGAAAAGCAATGCCATAAGAGTTTTCGTAGGACTCCCTGCCACAAGGACGCAGATCCCAGGCTTTAACTACACCAGTGCATTCTGGGCCTTGTAGTGTTGGTATAGTGCAAGGGTACCGACAGGACTATCATTAATGAAAACAAAGATTTGTAGTTAGAAAGCCCTGTGTCATCGTGGCATGAATACATTTATAAATTGCCCATATCTATCATAGTGCTACGTCACCCTTGTGCCACGCACACAGAGGTGCAAGAGCAACGCAACACTAAAGTGAGATTTATCAAGCCATGCAAGACCACTTTCTGTGGACATGGATTTTGGTGCATTGACATATTTATCATCAGTGGTAGACCTGGGAAAGCATTACAATGCTACGCCTCCACAGGGGAGGTTTAACGAGGAGAAAGACCTTTATTTCTCCATTTTTTTTCTGCAGCACACACAAAAAAAGGAAAATGCCTCTCACAATTGTTTTTCTGCAGGTAGGCTCCCCTTCCTGTCCAAAAACAATCCTGTTTAAAAAGCGGCACTCTTGCACCATGTTGTCAGTCTCCAGCGCCATGATGCAAGGGTGCCTACATTGGCTCTAGGCAGCCAAAAGTGTGCCAGGGCAACGAAAGGACAGGAATGTGCTGGATGATGTTAAATACAGCACATATCTGCCCTTTCCATTTCACGCACTGCAGCGCAGCAAGGTCGCTTGCTGCGTTGCGCTGCATGAAAGTATGACAAATATGCCCCACGTTAAGTAATCTCAATCAGCAGCTTACAAATACACTGCACTCAGAAGGTATGGGACCTGAGAGAGAACGAGAAGCTCACACTGTTGGAATTTGGACTCCTTTCATACATAAGACTTGGGGCCTCTTTTACAAGTGTCCTGTGCATCCCTTTTTGTGATGCACTGGCGGCGCAGGCTGCAGGGCCATATCTACAAAGCCACACAAAGCCATTTTGCATGGTCTTTATCGCCTTGTAGATAAGGAGCAAGTCAACGCAGAGCAACTCACTGTGTTGCCTTACTATGCGTCAGGGAGGCGTTCCATGGGTGGTGCAGTGGGTGTTCCCACACAACACCCATGGATTTTGATGCATTCCCAGATTTACAAGGTTACATGAATCTGGGAATGCGTCAAAAGCCTACGCCTCTCTAGGGGTGGCGTAAGGGTGGAGCAATTGGGAAAAATAACATTATTTCTCCCTGTTTGTCCTCTTTCTATGTATGCTGTATTTTGCAGCACACAAGAGGGAAATGTCTATTGTGATTGTTTTTGTGCAAGTAGGAACACCTTCTTGCACAAATGCAGACATCCTTGCACCATGACGCAAGGGTGCCTGAGTTGGCGCATGGCAGCAATTGGTGTGCCAGCACAGGGCACAAGGACAGGAATGCACTGCATCCTGTATATATGTGCATTCCTGCCCTTTGGTTTTGATGCAGGGCAGTGCCGCAAGAAGGCTAGCAGCTCTGCCCTGCACCAAAACTTTATAAACGACTCCGGTGTAGGCGGCGGCGCAAAGTTGGAGAGCAGCACTGGTTCCGAAGGCGCTCTTCGTCATTGGAGTCAATGTGCTTAGTTTCTTTTTGGTTGCACCAGAGCTCACTTCTAAGGGCCCAGGGTGGATTTGGCACCACTTGGCAAGTCAGGACTCTCAGCAAAAGAGTCCAGGTTCTGGCACTGGCAGGTGAAGCCTTTGATGTCTCCGAGACTTCTCAACAAGGGGCAAGCTCAGTTCAAGCACTTGAAAAACCTTAGAAAGCAGGATGTAGAAAGCAAAGCCCAGTCCCTTCACTCCCAGAACAGAAGCAGCAAGCAGCAGGCCATAACAGCACAGCAACAGAAAGAGTGGCAGTCCCTTCTACAGCATCCAGCTCTTCTTCCTGTCAGAATGTCCTCAGTCCAGAAGGATTCTAACTCTGCGGTGTCAGAGGTTCAGTACTTATACCCATTTCAGTAATGGAAGTAGGTACAATTCAAAGACAAGTCTTTGTAGTGCACATCACCCTGCTTTTCCCGGCCTTGGCTCCAGGCAAACTCCATGGGGCTGAAGACTGCTTTGTGTGAGGATAGGCACAGCCCTATTCAGGTGCATGTGTCGGCTCCTCAATCAATCTAGTATTTCCTCCCATCGCTCTAGCTCAGGAAGACCCATCAACCTGGTGATGGGCCATCAGGATATGCAGGGCACACCCCAGGTCTCTGTGTGACTGTGTTGAGTGAAGATATAAACAGTCCAACTGTCATCCTGTCCCAGATGTCCATTCAGCAGACAGGCAGAGGCACGGAATGGTTAAGTAAAAAAAAATGCCCACTCTCTAAAAGTGGCACTTTTAAACTTACAATTCAAAAATCAACTTCACCCAAAGAAGTATTTTTAAATTTTGAGTTCAGAGATCCCAAGCTCCAAATCTCTATCTGCTCCCAATGGGAAATAACACTTAAAACATATTTCAAGGCAATCCCCATGTTACCCTATGGGAGAGAAAGGTCTTGCATAGTGAGAACAAAATGTAGCAGGATTTCACATTCAGGACATGTAAAGAACACAGGTATATGTCCTCCTTTTTAAATGCACTGCACCCTGCTTATGGGGCTGCCTTACATGCAGTAAAAATGAAGGTTTGGGACTGGCAAGTGGGTAAACCTGCCAGGTCGAAATGTCAGTTTAAAACTACACACACGGACACTGCAGTGGCAGGGCTGAGAGATGTTTACAGGGCTACTCATGTGGGTGGCACAATCAGTGCTGCAGGGCCACTAGTAGCACTTGATTTACAGGCCCTGGGCACATACTGTGCACTATACTTATTAATAAATCAAACATGCCAATCAAGAGAAACCAATCATCAATAGATTTTAGACAGAGAACATATGCACTTTAGCACTGGTTAGCAGTGGTAAAGTGTCCAGAGTCTTAAAGCCAACATAACAGGTCATAAACAGCAGGAGGAGGAAAACAAAAGGTTTGGGGACAAACCTGCAAAAAGGGTTAGGTCCAACAACTAAATTGTAAATAAAGCATAAATATACATATTTTGATTTTTAAATATATTTAAAAATTCGAAAAACGTTTTATGTTAAAAAAATAAGTATTTTTTTGTTGTGTAACATACACCGAATGTGACAGATGTGAACTAACCGACGCAAAAGCCTATCTTGTGTTTTACTATTTTTGGCACAGCATCGAAAACATTCAGATATATTTTCTTTTCAGCACATTACTTCTACCTCCCAGGCACATTTGGTGAAAACACTCCCAGGGGTCTGTTGTTTCTTTAACATTGCTTATTGACACTAAATAGAAATACACACTTGCACTGCTCATACAAGCTGCAGTACCAAAGCTAGTTCCTAAAGATCACTGTGTATTAAGGTGCAGTAGCAGGAGACAGTTCTAGAGACTGGACCCCGGCGCCACGCTGGGTGAACGCGGGTGAAATACCTCAAGCTGTTACTAAACGGCTCAGTATAGCCAAGCTCCAACGCTAGATGCAGAAAGCTGCAGTACCACAGGGCGCTACTAGATGTCCCTGTTGATTCAGCGGTGAGTGTAGAGCAGAGGACTTCAAACTGGGGGGCAGGCCCCCCTAGGGAGGCCTCAAGTGATCCCAGGAGGGACCCAGACTCTGGCCAAATTAAATATTATACAGATAACAGGCCTTTGTTTAAAGCTGAAGCATGTTATTGCAGTTTTAAAACGGTAACGGTACTTAACTGCAATGTTTAAATAGTTTTAGTCATATTTAAATATTGCCATGTTTATAAAGTAATTGTGAAAAATTCTGAGGGGGGGCCCAATGATTTTTATTTTTCAACTGGGGCTGCGCAGCATTAAAAAGTTTGGAGACCTCTGGTGTAGAGGGTATGGTACATGAGGTTATGTCTGTACACAGGCATGATCTCGGTAGGCGCCCAGTTCACTTAGCCCAATCAGTTTTCCATGTTAAGAGTATTTTTGAAGACCAATATTCATTTTCCGGTTAAAACACTGCATGTAACAAACAAACACCACATATTTCAGAGCCACTTTTTTTTTTCTTTTCCCCAAGGATCAGTTTTAAAGAATGGGCGAGAACAATAGACGACCCTGGGGCGGTGGCTTCTCTAGACATGATTTTTAGGGGGTGCACACAATGGGGCATAGATAGAATTGACTGGGCCAACTAATACACAACGAGCTATCATTAAGATTGTGTATGTCTAAACACACACACATACACACACACACACACACACACAGACACACAGACACACTCTCTCTCCCTATCTGTAACTAATTTTTAAAAAGACTGTGAAATAAACATTACTATAGTCTGTGGAAGGAGAAAAGTCTCAGTCACTCCTGTTCTCTTCACACCACTCACTTCTGCAATATATTTGTTTTGTGTGGCATTTACCTTCTTTTTCTCCGGATATCTTTCGAAATACTCAACCTACATAACACACACCTCATCTCTTTCTTCTTCAGCACCCTATTTTCACTCTCTCGTGCATGTACTTCCTTGCATCTCCTTCAAGTTACCATTACCCCCACACACAATGCATCCACTCACCTGTACGCAACACACTTTAAAAACTTTTGCCCTGTCAATGTTTTAACTACTGTGTACTTCTTTCACACTTTCACATATATTCAGAATTACAAATACCACACCTGACCATTTCTGTGTGTTCTGCAGAGAGGCCAAGGATTGGATGAGCAGTCACTGTGAGAAATGTGCACTGCGTTCGGCATGAACTCAACAGCTCTCAGTCATGCCCCACCAGCAATCTGAACTCACACAGTTACACAAGAGTACATTTTCACACAATGCACTATAAAGAAGTATTATATTGAATGGAATAAATTACAGAAGCACAACATCCTGGAAAAAGCAAATACTCTCAGGGAATGCAAGACTCAGTAAAACTTAAAATGTAAGGAGGACCAACATCCCTTTTCCCAGGTTGAGAGGGCAGTGTCTGTTTTTGCTATCTGCGGCTAGCCCCAGTGACGGTGCACAAAGAAAAGACAGGACATTAACAAAGGGAGCCTCTGGCCTATCAAGCTCCCCCCACCCCACCCCACCTACCAGCGACACCACTATCCGGGAACTGGGGTTCAAGAATTTCACTGAAAAACATCTGACCCTTTTATTGGTGTGCCTTCCAGGTGAATCAATATCTAGACAAAAGAACCCACACGGTTGACAGGCACCGACTTCAAGGAGAGGCAAGGGTTAGACACCAGAGACTGTTCCTGAATCATCCTATTTACCAAACAACCACCTCTGAGATAGATTTGTTTCACAAAGTGGAAACAACCTCCTTTGGAACGGAGCCTAAATAGGATAAACTGCAAGAGAATACTCAATCTACATGAGAGCATATATCACACAGATAAATAGAACAAGAACAGTTATAATATGACTCTTTCTTACAAAGGAGCAATTTCCAGTCACAGGCTTCCACTACTAATCTAGTATCTTCTGGGAAATGTAGTCTTGGTTTAGTTTAATTGCACATATTGGACTACCACTGCGAAAAAAGACAGAGCCGAGGAGCAGCGTGTCCCAGGTATTTCTGGATTTCCAGAAGAAGAAGACAGAGGAGAGCAATCTGATGACTTTGGTATCTGCAGGCCTGCATTCTCTCCACGGTGGTTCAGGGTAGAAACCATGAAGATTCAGAGGAATGTCTCCAACGCCCAGTCAGGGATGTGATCCTCAATCAGAATTCAGCCTGGCTGTAGCTTTGTCACCATCAGTTTAGCCACCAGAAGTGCGACTTGTGTGTGATCGAATTGTAAACAGGGGACTGGCCTGGGAATGCTCTGCACTACAAGCAGAACAAAGGCCTGTGACTGACCGCACTTAGCCTTGGGAATCGGCCTGGTAGGGTAGGGCCACACTTAATCTGGAGAATCAGCCCATGAGGGGCACAACTCGTCTTACTCTAATCAAGCCTTCATGAGACTATCACTCCTGTCTGCTTCACAACAGTACAGATAATCAGGGACTGTACTGAAGGAGGCCTGCTGAATCCAGAGGTGCTCCAGCAGCCAGAGCACGACCCCGGTTGGAGTTGCCAGTGGTACGTCACTTCCAAGAAGCAACACAATGGTGAATGCGCTGAGAAACATGACATGCAGGTGATAAAAAATATGAAGGACTTCATTTACAAGGCCCTTGCGCCGCTGGACCATCATATTTTTTTATGCTGCAATGGAGTAAAAACAACTCAAAATCTGCAAAGCGAGGCTAAAGGCCTCTAGCGTCACTTTTCTTCCCTGAGCGCCAGCTACTGACAATTATATGCAAGCCAGGCGTTCCAAGGCAAAAAGCACGCAGAACTGATGCAGTGAAATTTACAGTATTTCACTGCATCGTTCTGTGACATCACAGTATCAAACATTTAACACCTGCTCAGAGCAGGCGTTAAACTGACACAGGGCTTTTTTCTATGGAAGCCTTCCTCACATTGCTGGAGTAGCGTAATTTTTTTTACGCTATTCCAGCAATGCGTGAGTTGAGCATCAAGAGATGCCTCAGAATTTCTGACACGTCTGTGAGAACGTGTGCCATGGAGCTCTGTATTGTAAATTAGGGAATTGTTAACTCAAGAAATCTGATGCAATAGAGCCTATGTGTAAATTTCTTGTAAATGAGGCCCTAAGAACTGAACTGTGAGAAATGGAATGCAAACATGTTTGAGGCGAGATCTGTAGCTCAAACATAATTATACTAATACCCTATCCAGAAGAGGGGAGGTAATGCCTAAGCGAGAAGGGATGCCCAGGGGGAGATAGTGGCTGGAGGTGCAGGTTTAGGGCCCTAAAGTGTGTTGTAACTATATTTCTGTGAGATATTCCAGTCTAGTTTGTTTTAAAGTCATTTTCTTTCTTGAAAGGTTGGGCATTCATTTAATTTGCTGCTGTGTGATTGTTAAACTCTGAGCTTGAGCATGCTCACATTACCTCCCTGAGAAGCCTGGAATTGTCCGCAATTACTACAAATAAGAGCCAAGTTCTGAAGGGGTTGTACTTGGCACTGTTTGCAGAGCCACAGCATGGTGGACCCCGGAGGATCAGAAGATTACGTCTTCAACCCCCATGGATGAGGCCAAGAAGACTCTGTTTGCACTGTGGCTCCATGTGAATGGGGTATGACATAGCCTTGTTGGTGCTTTGTGCCTGAATGGGTTTACATACACCATTCCATAGATCACTACATAGACATATTCGGTGGGCACACAATTAAACTCGAGAACCTTCTTTAAGTATGTTAATAAAAGGCATTACCCATCTCAGTGTTACTTGTACTTTACAGGCCTCAGCAGTATGACTAGACTTTGCTCCAAGAGCGCCCTGGGCAGAACAAAAATTGGTGCCCCACTGAGCCGAAGCTCCACTCCTAGAAAACTCCCTTACAATTAATTCCACTGTGTCGTGTAAAGAAAATGGTTGTTTAAGGAGCACAAAAGGCAGCTGAAGATTAGGGTAATTGCTTGGCCATAAGCTCTACAGTCACTAAACATTTGTAAAAGTAAACATGATTTTTATAGTGTATATTATTCACTATTTTTGCACTTATTTAATTTCAGTCATTCCATGGATTAAATGCTTTAGGTATGCAGTACCTTGCTTTTTCAGAAAATTACAGGCCCAACATAATAGCTTTAAAATAATTTAAAAGAAATAAAGACCATCACTGTGTGGTTTGGTTTTTGTCTCTAACGTTAAAACTAAGACAATATAATTATTAATGAGTTGTTTATTTTAGCTCAACTCGTAGGAGCGGCGCTCTGGGCACTGGTATGTATGTTGCTCACATATCAGGGTCAGAGGCACACACATCAGCTTAAGGGATTTTCCCCAGCCATCTTTCCCCAGATACTGCTTACATCTTCACTACACAAAGCAAACATAGCTGAAAAATGCATCTGCATTGTAAGCCCAGCTAAACTGTTAGTGTGATTTACACCTAGACAGTTCAATAAGTTTTAATAAATAAAAGTATCAGAGTCGTTTGTGGGTCTACAAAAGTGGGACAAGAAATAAGCAATAGGTAGTCGTCACTGACAAAAGGGAGGTGAAAATAAACGTAAAGTGTTCATTATTTTTCTTGAGGACTTAAAAAGACTATTTTGTTAGCGCCTCTGGGGCACCCCTCTATGCCCAGGTGCACCTGGTGCCCCCATCAGAGGGCCCTCTAGAGTCATGCTCCAAGGCTTGGTGAACTATGCTGTACTACCAATAGAGGTCCCTGGGGAGAAATATACATTGCTGAAAGCACCAGGGTGCACTACCACAGGCCGTTACTAGAGGTCCCTGTAGAGCCAGACTCCAGAGCTGGCTCAACTATGTTGCAGTGTCACTGGCCATTACTAGACGACTCTGGAACTCCGGTTCTGGGAGTTGGTGGGTGTAGAACCATAGCCTGTTACTACACCTGACCACTGTTCTGTGGGTTTTTAAGTGGATATATATATATTTATTTTTAAGTGAATTTCTATGGTTTTCAAATTCTATTCCTAACTATAACGTCACTGTAACCTTTGTTTTTTTCAATGAAATTACAGTTTTTTTTAATGTAAAGCAAATTTCATTACTACACGTTAAGCCAGCCAGGCCCTGCGACCAACCCCCCCCCCCCCCTATAAGCAGCCAACCCCGTGCCAGCTGGTGGCCATACAGGGCCATACTTCGGTGGTCATCATGCACAACATGGAAACACTTCCCACATAGCATCAAAACAAAACTGATATCCTTCCAACCACACACCCTACATGGTGTAGTATGCTACTCATGGAGGCAGGAGCTTCAGAGTCCCACATAGGGGTAGAAAGAGCGGTATAAATGCTGTAATGCAATACAATACAAGGTTAGGGTGTGAGTTGATTTAAGAGAAGTTACAAAGGCATCAATATAAACAGATTCCCAATAGTCTAACATCAATGAATTTATTTACCTTCGGTGAGGATGCAAACTGGTTCACCACTATAGATTTTTCTGCCACATAAAATGAAATCCCACTACACAAAAGAGCAGATCATAAACAAGCTTTAGAAGCAGGTTTCCATTTTATCCAGGTGACCCCCCCCCCCAGCCCAGCTCAGGGAGGTTGCATATGTCACTATTGTGAGCCCTGGAAGGAAAGTGACTTGCTGCATATCAGACAGGAGTCCACAGTTCACTACTGAAGGTCTGTGCTATCAGAGAAGTGGAGAATGTCCCAAAGGCATCTCCAGTGCTGGGACCACTGCAGCAACGGATCCAATTGAAGGACTTGCAAATGCCAATGGGAGGGAGGCACCAGCAGGCTGCCAACAGAGTAAGCAGCCTCAGACACACCAAGGACAATGGAAGTTCTTGCACAAAACACTGAGGAAACAGCCTGAATGCCCCAAACTTACTGAAGGGATGGGGAGGCTTTCAGGCCAATATTCCAGAATAGCCATGATAAAGGGAATCCTCTGCAGAAGCTGGAGATAAAATTTGGGCTCGCTAATAAAAAACTAGAGTGAACAACAATGACCCCTATGTCTGTCTGAGAACATCTGCAGTGAGCCTGCCTTCAACACCCAAGCATCGCAGTACAGGAATACGTGTAAACCCGAATTCTGCAGATGTTCTCCACCCACCAATATGACCTTCATAAAGTAATGAAAGGCTGGAATAAGTCAAAAAGGTAGACTTGTAAATTGGAACTGGTCTGACCTCCCCACAAACCACAGGCACTTCCTATGGCACTGCAAAACATGCACATGAAAGTACTCGTCCTATAGGCTAGGGTCACCACCCGGTCCTCAGGATCCAAGGCCTACAGAACAAGAGCAAACATCATCATTTTGAATTTCTCCTTTTTAAGAAAGGAGTTCAACAGTTTGATGTCTAAAACAGGTCTTAGTCTATGTATCTCTGCCACCGGCATCAGTTAGATTGAGCCACTGATGAGTAACATCATCATTTCCTGACAAGAACTGCATCATGATATGTCAACATCTGTAATAAAATTGGGGGGATATGAGAAGGTGCGTCTAGAAAGGGAAGAGCATAACCAGCTTGATAATTTGAAGGAGTGATTGGACTGATGTGATAGATGGGAAAGAATGGCATCAGGGCAGGCATTATTGGGTTCTGCCACCTACTTATCTCAACATGGCCGGAGGAAGAACTATAGAGGTTTGCAACGGGGCCTGGCAAAAAGGACGATGATGAGTGCTGCTGCTGCTGCAGTTGGCCTCGTCCTTTACAAACTCCTCTACCAATGTCACCAAAGTCTGTATGGGTTGTTGTATAGGCTGAGGAGCCTGATGCTAGTTATAGGCAAAACCCTCAAGTGTCTTCTGAACTCCCTACAGTGGTGATTGAACTGGTGGGTAGGGGAAAGCAAACCAGTAAGTGAGCCTCAACCCTGCAGTCTTTAAAATTCTTTAAAACTGCATCAGCCTTCTCTCCAAAGAGCCTAAAGCTTTCAAATGGCATGTGCGTCAACGAAATCTGAATGTCCCTTGAGAATCCAGTGGAATGTATCCATACTTTGGTTTATGCTAGAGCCTATAACAATGAAGACAGAATCCAGCCAACGGGTGTGTGTGCAACGGCCCAACAGACAACCTACTTCAGGTAGAATAATGCCCAACTTGCAATAGAAAATAACTTTTACCCACAACAAGGGCTGTACTATAAGGCTTTCCGGTGTTGGATATCGAGTAAAAAACTTAGAATCACCTGGCAATGGCCTATGTCGCCTCACAATGGGGCGAATCACAGTCAGAGATGAAAATGGTTTTTACCAAGTAGCAGGACAGAACCAGTCAGCCCATTGTTGAAACAAGGGCTCAGAGGACGATGATCATGTTTGCAAAATGTCGAGGAAGAGAAGAGCCTTAGGGGCAGATTTAACAAAAAAATGACGGTGCGTGGCGGTGAGCCAAATTTCGCAGCATAATGCAACATCATTTTCTAAATGCATGGATGCGTCGTATTTAAAAGAATACCGCGCACCCCTGTGTTTTCCCCTGTGCTGGCACTGCATTTGCTGCTGAGCGCCAACGCATCAAACCTTGCACCATTGAACAAAGATGGCTGTGTTGAGGGGAGATTGTTTTGTGCAGGAAGGAACACCTTACTACACAAAAACCATCTTAAATGGCGATATGCTCTTTCTATGCATGCTGCAGAGTGCAGCACACATAGGATGAGCAAAAAACAAGCAGAAATGAAAGCATTTCTCCTTGTTGCGCCCTGCTAACGCCACCCGTGGGGTGGTGTTAGATTTTGGCACTGCATCAGGTTTACGGAAACTCGTAAATCTGGGGCTGTGTCAAATTGCAATGGGTGTTGCTGTGGCATGCCCACAGCAACACCCATTGTACGCCACTTCCAAAGTGCTGCGTTTGAAGGGGGTGTATTTACAAGGTGGCGTTAAGCCGCAAAATACGGTGCAGTGCGTAGGACCACTGGTGCATCATTAAAAGTGATGCTCCGGTGGCACTAGAAAGCTCTTAAATGTGCCCCAAAGTATTTTCTGAGGATAGCAGTAACTCCATGGCTTTCATCATCCAGAGAACCACTACCACAAAGTTGGCTCTATTTCATTGGCGGGTCTGAAGGTGAATCCAGTGCAGACTTCCGAGAGGTAGCCCATCCACTCGCATTTTGCAAATCAAGAAAAACACCTGTATATGTAAAATGAATTTAAAGTAACCTTTCTGCCTTCTCATAGGCATCCTCACCATGTGCAACTTGTTAAAGGTCATTATTGGCTTTCAAATCCATCTGAAAATGCCTCCCATCCTCTAGCAGTACTATTGTCAAGACAGAGGGACAGAAGAGGAGCACTCAATGTTCTAAAATTTTGATTTGTTAATCAGATACCTTGACACTCAGGCCCATGTGCACAGGAAAATGACGGAGCACGACGCTGCGTCAAAATAGGCAGTGCCACGCGCCATCATTTTCACAACACAGGGATGTGCCGTATTTAATTGAATACGGCACGACCCTGTGTTGTCCCCTGTGCTGGCGCTAAATTTAGCTGCCAGCACCAACGCAGGCATCCTTGCACCATCGAGCAATGGGTTTGATGGTTTATGTGTGGGAAGGTGTCCCTTCCTGCACATAATCAATCACTAATGGCGATTTGGCACTTCTGTGTGTGCTGCAGAATGCTGAACACACAGAAGTACCAAAGAGTAATTTTGAAATTATTGTTCATGTGCAGGAAGGCACCCCTACCCACACATAAACAATCATGTCTGGCATTTTGGAAGAATGCAGCAAACATAGAAAAAGCAAAAAATGAGGAGGAATAAAAGTATTCCGCCTTGTTGCGCCTTGCTAACGCCACCCGTGGGGTGGTGTTAGATTTTGGCGCTGCCTCAGTCTTATGAAAACTCGTAAATCTGAGGCAGCATCAAAATGCAATGGGTGTTGCTGTGGCACACCCACAGCAACACCCACTGCACGCCCCTTCCACTGCAAGGGCTGCGTGTGAAGGGGTCATATTTACAAGGAGGCATTAAGCCACAAAAAGTGGCCTAACGACACCTTGTAAATACGGCGCAGGGCATAGTGCCACCGGAGAGTCACGAAAAGTGACACTCTGGTGGAGCTAAGGGCTCATAAATATGCCCCTCAGTGCTGTAGCTAACGATGGTTCCAGATCCAAGGATGGAGCAGATTATAGATCCAGAGTCCCTGCGCCATACGGGTGGGAGCATAGCCCATTGACATTGGCACAATTGGCTGTCTTCACCTGGAGTCAGCAACGCAGAAGGGCCCAAAAGTGGAAGTTCAACTGGAGGCCTCAGCAAGTAAACGCGGCTGAAAGGCAACCAAAACAAATGTAAAAAAATTTAAGCATGGCCTCTTTAAAGGCAGAAACATTCTGCAACATTAACAATGAACTGATAAACTTGGGGCGCATCAGCTCTAAGTTCAGCATAGGGTCAGAGTCCGACACAGAAGACACCTAGGACCGTATTTATAGGCCCCTAGTGCCACAGAAGCATGACTTAGTGACGCTCCTGTGGTGCTAAGCACATCGCCGTATTTACAAGGTGGCGTTAAGCCAATTTTTGGGGCTTAACACCACCTTGTAAATACGGCCCCTTCCCACACAGCACTGTGCGTGGAAGGGGCGTGCAATGGGTGTTGCTGTGGGCCTGACACAGCAACACCCATTGCATTTTGATAATGACTCAGATTTATGAAATCACGTAAACCTGAGACAGCGCCAAAATCTAACGCCAACCCCAGGGTTAGCAGGGCACAACGAGGTGGAATACTTGTATTCCTCCTAGTTTTTTTTGCTGTTTTTATGCGTGCTGCATTCTGCCGAATACATAGAAAAAACAAATGCCAGAAATTATTGTTTATCTGCAGGAAGATGTCCCTTCCTGCACATAAACAATCATTTAAAAATTACGCTTTGGCACTTCTGTGTGTGCTGTATTGCAGCACACACAGAAGTGCCAAGGCGCCATTAGTGATTGTTTATGTGCAGGAAGGAACACCTTCCCGCACATAAACAATCACACCCGTCAACACAGACATCCTTGCATGATGGTGCAAGGATGCCTGCGCTGGTAGCTAAATTTAGTGCCAGCGCAGAGGGAAATGCAGGGGTGTGCTGTATTCCCTTAAATACGGCGCATCCCTGTGTTTCTAATGTGACACAGCACGGCGCTGCCAATTTTAGCACAGCACCGCGCTGCGCCCCTTTTCTTTAAGTCTGGCCCCTACTGTTTGATCTGCTCTAGAGGGGAAGCATCTGGACATCAAGGGGTTTTGAGTGTGCTTCGTGTGCTTTCTCTTCAACTTGTCGTAGGACTTTTCTTTGGACTATGTTTTAGACCTAAATGAAATGAGCGACCCTGGCCACGATCGACTTTGCATCTAGGACCAGATTTATCAAAAGAATTGAGTTGCCCTTGCATCACACATAGTGTCTCAAAGGCAATACAATCCCTAAGTCAGATTTACCAAGCAGCGAAGGCCACCTTGCACAGCCCTGCGTACCTTGGTAAATCTGGAGTAACACAAACAGCGCAAGTCACTGCCTTGTGTTACTCTGCCATGGAAAGGCGATCCACGAGTGGAGCATGGGTTTTCCCATGCATCCATCTATGGATTTTGGTGCATTCCCAGATTTACCAACACTGGTAAACCTGGGAATGCGTCACAATGCTATGGCTTCCCAGGGAGATGCAACAAGAAGAAATATCTTAATTCCTCTTTGTTGTTTCCTCTTTCTAAGTGTGCTGCATTCTGCAGAATACCTAGAAATAGCAAAATGACACTGAGGATTGTTTTTATGCTCAAAGGTACCCCTTCCTGCACAAAAACGACCTGTTTACAACGCAGGTACCCTTACATCATGGCCCCAGGATGCTTGCGTTGGCACAAGGGAGTACATTGTGCAGCAGTATGAGAGGACAGGAATGGGCCAAGTCATGTTAAATATGGAGCATTCTTGTCATCTCCTTTTCATGTAGCGCTGCAAGGTGTCTTACTACGTTGTGTTGTGTGAAAGTATGATAAATCTGTCCCCTACCGTTTTGCGTTGTAGAGCTTGGCATCTCTTCTCCTGAGTGCCTTTGGATGTATCAGGGAACACCTGTTACATGACGTGGAGCCATGCTTTACACAAGGCATCTGAAGCAGACATTGTTTGGGCCCTCCACAAAACATGCATCATGGCTTGAAACCTGACGTTATCCAGGGTGGCATCACTAAATACTGCTAAAATTAGGAATCTGAGAATATGGCGAAAAAACTAAATTGGTGGTAGAGGAGCTATGGATTTAGTGACGCTCCTGTGGTGCTAAGCACATCGCCGTATTTACAAGGTGGCGTTAAGCCCATTTTTGGGGCTTAACACCACCTTGTAAATACGGCCCCTTCCCACACAGCACTGTGCTTGGAAGGGAAAAGCGGAAAGAATGTCAGCATCAACAGTTAAAGTCTTTATATAGGTCTGAATTGTCTTGTCAATAGGTAGTCAACAGGAATGTTGATGACACAATCTGCAAGCACATTGCAAGAGATTTTATGTCTATTCTGGCACCTGGGGAGATTCAAAGGTGGGGAATGTGAGGGCATAAGTATCCATCAGAATGAAGAAGATACCCTGAATTAATGTGTAATGACCAATGTATTCGGAGATGAGAATGTGCATTATTTAAAGACGAAGTATGTTAGTTTGTGTAACATTAAATCCTTTATTAAATAACAATGGCAAAGAAAATCCATTTTGGAATCTGAAATTAAGCCCTTTTGTGATCTGAGAAGTGATTTACCCATTGAAGGAAATCTTTTAATGGGCGGGGGGCGCAACGCCATATGTGTTGGGTAAAACCAGGGCTTTAAGTGAACAGAATTCCTCAGACGCCTCAATGATTAACAGCTAACATTGAAAGTGGTCCTCATTGGGCCCTATAATCATGTCTTTAATTTTACATACATAACACTGCTCAGTTTCTGAAATTAATGAAGAACATGTTAAGATATTCCAAGTCAGCAATTTAGTTTCTAATTGTATTTCACGTTTTAGCTAATCTTCCATTCTCTAAAAGTGTTATATATTTCTTGTATGTTCTGTTTCTGTAGTTTTTCTTTGGTTTTCTGTAGTTTGTTGTTCACAGCATATAACTCTTGTATAATGAATACTTGGAACTGAGTCGCCTCTAACTGTTTATAACGGACTATGATTGAGAGTCCTGGAGTTCAGACTGCACGAAGTTCAAGTTTTTCATAGTGGTTGTCTCTGGGTCAAAAGGCCACTCAGAATACATGGTTATCCAATCACTGGCATCTCTACAGAGCGCAGAGAGCAATGGCCACACATGACAGTTTCAACTGTTCATTTACAGTCTCTAATTTTAGAACTAAAACATTTTCAATTTTATTAACAAAAAAATTAATTGTTGTTACTCATTTATCTTATACAGGTAACTACCACTGACATAGCCAATAGGCTTGGGGGGATATTTATAGAAAGTAGCACTGCACCGAGTGCAGCGCCACTTTCCCTGTGTCCCTTAGCACCCCACACCATGTGTGCGCCGTATTTAAAATACGGCACACCATGACGCACGGTAGGGGGCAATAGCATCATCTTTCATGACGCTATTGACGTACTCTGCAGGAGTAGCGCCAAAATATTGGCGCTAGTCCTGCAGAGTATATAGGGCCCCATTCTAAAGAATGGAAGGCCCCTTTTAATGCCTGCTCTTGAGCAGGCATTAAAAGTGCCGTAAAAAATGGCATAAGGAAATCTCAGATTTCCTTACGCCATTTTTCCGGCCCCCCTAATGGGGGAACGCCCCCTTTGCATACATTATGCCTAACGCAGGCATAATGTAGCACAAAGGGTTACATGGTGATGCAATGCATGCATTGAGCCACCCTATAAATACGGCACAGGGATTTTTGCCTTGTTGGGACACATTAACGTCAGAATAAATTACGTTAATGTGGCGCAAGGTGGCGCTAGGGGCCTATAAATATGCCCTTGGTTTCTTGGAACTGATGCCAAATGCAATTAACTGTAAGAGTTTCCCCAAACTTCATTTGAGGGCAGACATCACAGTAAAAATCAATACCAGACGAGATACCGGAGGACTTCATGTCACAAGGATGTAATTTCCGGTCATAGGCTTTCATTTACTTTAACAGTGGAATCTGGGACTTGTAGTATTCATTTAGCTCAATTGCACCAGTTGGATTATCATTCCTAAAAACAATGATCTGTAGGTGGAAGCCAGTGTCTCTGTGATCTAGAAACCTTTAATAATCTTAATCAGCTGCCTTCGATTAAAGTTCACCCAGAGGATAGGTGAAAGGAGACAGAATGAGAAGGTTGATTTCAGGTGCTTTTTGTACATTAGTCAGATAAAGAGTCTTTTTTAGGGGCGAGCGCAAAGCGCTCTGTCCGTCTTCTAATCTCTCTTTAGGGCGATTTTAACCACATTCATGTTACGTCAATCACTTCCATTGGCTCGTGGGCTTGCCTTTTAAAATCCGCTTGTTTTCATTCGTGAAAGGCATACATACGTCATGCCTTTTCTGGTGTTTAGCCCACCTTAAGTGCACCGGTAAACTACTGGAAACATACGAGGCTCCATGTTTTCCATATAGTTTCTGGACTACTTTTTCTCTTTATTTTGCAACGCGATCACGCTGTGCTTTTACAAAGTGCTCGCGTTCGTCTTTTTTTGTGCTTTATCCAATTACATTAATATGTAAAGAGACACCACAACACTAAAACTGAAATTTAAACCCAGGCGCGTGTGTGTGTACGTGCATATTTGAACCTATAAGGGGCATTTTATGCTTTATCTTATTACACTAACATGTAAAGAGATACACCACAACACTACAACTGGAATTTAAGCCCAGAAAGGCACGCGTATGGCCAAATATATATACACATATACACATTTAAACCTATAATCAGTAATATTATTTGAAGGATCTTGCGTGACAAGGGTTTGATGTGATTTTAATGTCTCTTATATGGCTGTTGCTAAGTCTATCTGCGCCCTTTTTGTATTATTGATTTTCTCCTAGTCATTTCCAGACAGTGGTGTAGCCTGTACTTTATCTCAGCAGATAGATAGCTCATATTTCTATGGTAAGGCCACGAGCCGTGGCCCAGCCCATTCCGGGGAAGGCCTGCTCTTGGTCTGGTTTTAGCCCGGGGAGCGCCAATCTCAACCTGTGCTGCAGGATTCAAAGTAGCGCTTTATAGCGCTGTGTGGAGGCAACCTGTTGCCTGGAGGTTGCCCGTTCCTCCAGGCAACAAAGGACTGGTCTCTAAAGTGCTCTGGGCCAGAAACAGTATAAGTTGTTTAGGGGCATACGCAGTGCATAACGTTAACATGAGTTATGGTTAGTTTACATAATCATTCATTATAAATTTCAAAGGTTTTTTTGATTTTGTTTTCTAAGAACAACTGCCCTGTAAGTGTTTTTTTTTAATTTAACTTCTGAGGTTAAGATTTATAAACAAAGCTAATACCTTCACTAAAACATCTGCTTTTCGGCACACACGCTCATTCTCTCTCTCTCGGTGAACAACAACTTTTGCTTTATTTTGTTTTATAACTCAATGTGTAATAAGTATCTAAAAACCGCTCTTTCTACAATTTAACAATTTTTGGAAGTACACTGTACGCATTTACCTACATTTGCAGTTCAACACATTGCTCCGATTTTTTAGATACATTTGCTGAAACATTTCTTAAGGCTTGGACTGTATTTAACATTACTTTTGACCTGTGCATATAACCGGAAGGACCAGAGAAACACGTGCATAAAGGGGCTCAGCCGGAGCCCGTTGCAGGTCATCAGCGCAGGGTGCAGTACCACATGCCGTTCCTAGAGGTCTTTCTACAGGCATGGTCCAGCACTAGGTGAACTATGTTGCAGTACCAGAGACCGCTACTAGAGGTCCCTGGAGAGGCAGGCGCTAGTGCAGAATGAACTATGGTGCAATGCTACAGTCTGTCAACAGAGGTCCATGTATAGCTAGACAGCATTGCATGTATAGCTAGAATTCCGCGCTGGGTGAACATGTAGTAAGGTTTTACTGGACTATTGTACTTAAAGTTAAACTGCCTATTCCTTTTTTTATGCATTTGTTTATTTTTTTGCGTTAAATAATAGCACTTAACCGACATTATAGTTATAGCTCATTGTTTGTGGTCCCTGTATCTCGCTGAGAACCATTGTTGTGTTACACTTCGGGGAATAGAACTCTACAAAAAAACATTTAAGTGAATAAATAAAAACATCTATGATCCCATGTCAACCTCTAAGAATAAGACTTATGTTCTTGATCTAGCTCCCCTTACGAATAAAAGTTCTTGCTATTCCACTGAGCTGTTGAGCTCTTGTGGTAAGGTTTGTCCTGTACGTTGAGTCAGTCATGTCCTGTGGAACTAGCCAGAAGTGTATCACAAAGTGACCGTATATAACAAAGGTTAGTGTCTAAATTATCTCATGGATGGATTCTTTTTTTTAATTTATATAGCACACCTGGACCCAAAAGTGGAAAATCTCTTATCATAGAAGTCGAGAGAAACATACAAATTGTCTGAAAGGTAGAAAAAAACAGAACAGCACAAGTAAAAAAGAAAAAGGGGGTTTTAACCATGATTTCAAATAGCAAATTTAGGCATTGGAGAAAGTGGTAGGTTTTGTGGCGCTTTCTGTAGGAAAGGAGGTATGTCTTTTTGATTATATCAGGAGGTAGGGTGTCAAGGTGGTGTCTGCAGCCCTGGAAAAAGACTGTTGTATGGCAGAGGCAGTCCCGAATTTGGAGTATGGGGCCTCGAGTAATAGATTGTGTTCACTTCGATGATTTCTGTTACCACTGGTGATCGTGAGCCAGTCTGGTGGGCTTGGGTTTTGTGCTTTATGACTTTGTAAATCAGATGGCAGAGTTTAAACTAGTTTTGTGCTATGAGGAGGAGGAAGACTTGGCCGTATGGGAGTGATGAGTTCGGCCACTGAACAACATGCTGTTTCGAGCGGTGCTGTGGCAGCCTGAGACGTTTCTGCTAGGATGGTGTCGCCACAGTCCAATGGGGAGTTGACTAGAATGAATACTATATAGTTCAGTTGGTTAAGGGAGATAAGATGGCAGATTTTATCACAGAGTATGAAAATAAATTAGCCCTTTACCACTGTTCTTTCAGGTATTAAGGAAATAATTGCATCCAGAATAGACCCAAGATATTTTACATGCGGTGAGTGTGAGTGGGAGAACCCATCTAGTTGTAATACATCAGGGGATGCTTTTATTTGCTTGTGTGGTGGTGAAAGGGTGGGATTGGATTAGTTCAGCTTTATTAGGTTTAACTTAAGGAAGTTTTAAGACATCCAGACCCATATTTATACTTTTTGAAGCAAACATGTGCTAATGTAGGTTTGCGTCAAAAAGTATAGCGCCGGCTAGTGCCATTCCAGGACGCCAGCCGGTGCCATATTTAAGGAATGGCGCAAGTTGGCGCTAAGGCCCGGTTAGCATCCAAATACATGACGCTAACCGGGTAGGGGAGGCATAGGGAATTACTGGAGATTGCGCATGAACGAATGGCACTAGTCAGGTTAGAGTCAAAATAATGACTCGAACCTGACTAGCGCCATTGTAAGACGCACAACCCCCATGGACATGACTCCTGTCTAAGTAAAGACAAGAGTCATGCCCCCCGGCCCAATGGCCATGCCCAGTTCCCTGTGCCATTGGGCATAGTGCCATGTAGGGGGGCCCAAGTTAGGCCTCCCTATGGCACTTGAAGAAAAAGAAAAAAAACTTACCTCTACTAACCTGGGATGGGGTCCCCCATCCTCCGCTGTCCTTTTGGCGTGGGTGTCCCTGGGGCAGGCACCTGTGGGCTTATTCCATGGTGTTCCACCATGGAAAAAGGCCCACAGGTCCCCTAACGCCTGCCCTGATCCAGGTGTTAAATAATAACCCTAAGCAAGCTTAGCACTATTATTGAGGCCCACCTCCCTCCTGTGCGTGACTTTTGCACGGGAGGATAAATAAGGCGCTTGGGCCTTAGAGTAATTTTTTTGCCCCAGAACACCTATCTTGCATCTCATTGACGCAAGGTAGTTTTCCGCAGGCAAAAAATGACTAACTCCAATATTTTGGCACTAGACATGTCTAGCGCCCAAATATAAATATGGAGTTAAGTTTGTGCCGGATTTACGTAAAAAAAAAATTGACGCATATCCGGTACAAACAGAGTATAAATATGGGCCCCAGTTCTTCCCAATAGCTAAATGATTTATGTGGTCACAATATATTCAGTTATCAATGTGCTTTGTTACAGTTCAGTGTCCCGGGTGTGCTGATACACAGTGAGAACAGTCTTATTGAAGCCAATGTTTAGGTGATCCACGTAAAGACTGACAAGGGTAGGAACCATAAATGACCCTGTGGAATACCAGATAACATTTTAGATTGTCTGATAAATGATAGATGATCCTCACCAATTGGAGACTGTTGATGATGAAGAAGGTGAACCATTGAAAGCTCTTGCCATGTTAGACCATGAGGTGCTCCAAGAGTCGACCAAGGCCACAGGTGAGTCTAGCAGCAGAAGAAACAGCACAACTAAACAGATATCTAATTTATCAGTTATATGGTGGATATAATCTAGAATCTTCAATAGTAGCTTTAGTATTGATATTAAAACTAGCACAGAAACTGAACTGATAATTAGCCAGTAGCTGATCCTTGTCGCTGGCCTCATTTATCTGGTTGGTGAAATTATTGTTGAATGATCAACTCTTTTGAAGGCCGTCAGTAACAGCAGTTCAGGGAGCTTTGGATAGTCTTCAGGGAGACCAGGAAATGCCTTGGATGAGGAAGGGTCAGGTACTTCAATTTGGATATTGAAACATCCAGTAGGCTGTAACTTAAAACCTCTAACACAATTTGCTTTTTATACCAACCAACCAATACTGAGACGTACACAGACTTTCCACTGTGTACTTTGATCCTGAATTGTACTATGTATAGGCATCCAAGAGGTGATACATGTTTTAATATATTACTGATATGCCGTTGCTTGGTCACTTAGACCACTGAGAATACATTTTTGTCCTGAACTGCAGAGTGCACTGCTTATCTCTGCAAAGGAGTATACACCCAGGGCCAGATTTATCATTTGTATTGCGTTGCCTGGGCACTACGCATGGTATTCACAAGGACAGTCCAACACTTAAGTCAGAGTTACCAAGCAAGGCCACCTTGGCACTGTGCACTTATGGTTTCACTACTCAAGACATGTAGCGATGACATACAATGTTGCATTTTTAACCTGAAAAAAGGTTGACACATAAATTGCAGCATATGCTAGTACTTCAGAATATTAATGCTCTCAGCACATAATACATTGAATTTTGCACTGTGCACTAGTGTATCTCAACTGAGACATCTAGTAGTTAGACATAGACATGATGCACCTCTGCTTTAGAATGCAGCATGGTCTTGTGTCTCAGTATTACAATGCTCTCAGAACTTAACTTTCCTCAACACATTTCACTGGAGTGCTTAAGCATTTCTCAGTTTTTGTTAGTGACCCCGAGTGTCAGTGCATCTGCTGAATGGGCCCCTTCATCCTTTCGAAGTGAATAAACTAATACCAGCACTGAGATGTTTAACACATTTTACTAATATATTTAATGTTATTCATCTTAAATGTGTATCCTCCAAATTATTCCAAGTAGCCCAGTATAGAATGCTAAAGAAAGACATTTAGGTCTCAAGTGACAACAAAGATGTCTGCCTGGTGTGCGAAGAATATAAAAAGAACTAGCACATGCAAACGCATCTTAAGTCAAGTCTCAGGTCATCTTTCCTTTGATAGAAAAGTATGTGTGGCCAGGCTGGCTATTAAGATCACTAGATATTTCCATGTCACAAGGACACTCGACTTTCCACATACAGGTATTTTTTTTTTTTTAAGCAATGATAGTAGCCCAATGAATACCATTGTACTAAACCATGACCACACGTCCCAGCATGCAGTGCTGTAATAAATGAAAGCCTCTGACCTGAAAGAATAGCTTTGTTAGGCCTGGGATGGGTTCCCGGAGTTCTGCTATGCATAGCAGAACTCCGAAAAGTGATGGAAAAACTCTGTCACGCTATGCGGAGTTCTGCGAGCGGCGGAGTTTGAATAAGTCACACTGTTTGGCTGATTTTCAGCACCAGGGGTTTCTCCTACACTGTAAAATCAGCATGAACGGCATCACGTGGTGCGCCAGAGGGCGCTAACTTCTTTCTCTCGCTTGAGCAGGCTTTCTGCTCAAGAGGCAGCTTCCTCAATGCAAGTGGCAGCTCTCTCAACACAAGCGGAAGCGACCTGCCATGACCAGCCGCTTTCAGAAATCTTGCTCGTGTTTGCCAACTTAGCAATTTCTCTTGCAACTTAACATTAGCGAGCCACATGAGAGAAAATACTCTGTTCTGTGTCACTTCACAGTGTTTTTCGGAACTCCACGCGGAGCGTGGAAAACTCCCCCATCTCCGCCACCCTTATGCTTCATGAGAGTGAGTCGTAAATGATCTTTGGTATCTGTCCGATCGTCAGTGTGATGAGGATTCTTTTGCAGTTTTTCTGTTTATCAACACTTCGGGTTGAGAACTTTACTTTTATTGGAACCTTTCTATCACAAAAGATATAGCTGGATACATAGAACTACTCTGGATCATTCCTCGACTTCTAACCCTTGCCTCTTCTTCAAGTCCTAGTGCTTGTATTGCCTGGCTTAGAATGCACCAGAAATGCTTGGAAATAAAAACAGAGCAATCCGAGGTCTTCTTTATAGAATACCCGAATGCCCGTCTCTCTAGGGCCCGTCCTGCTCGGTAATTATTGAAAACTGTCGTGGGAGAACCAATTCTTTGTTAACCTCACAATTAATAAAATATGATTCGTTAAGAAATCGCCTAAAATGTAACGCCGATACCGATAGTGAGGTGAGCCCCTGCGGTGATGGTGTTTGTGTACCAAGATTTCCAATGACAGGCTATGGTTCTTCACTAGCATTCTCCCAGAGCTGGAGCCCGGTCCCTCCAGGGACCACTAGTAGTCATCTATGGCAGTGCACCATACCCCACCCAGCCCTAGAGCCTGGCTCTACAGGGACCTCTAGCAACGGGCCTGTGGTACTGCACCGTAGTGCAGACACCGCTCGAGTCTGGCTATGCAGGGTCCTCTTGTGAATTCCCGTGGTACTGCATCCTTCTGCACCAAGTGCTTTTGTAAGGCTTCCTTGGACTGTTACGTATACATCCAGCCCTCCAGCTTGGCTTCAGGGACTTCTAGTCACGGACTGCAGTGAACTTTTTTATGCAACTTTATCTACTGTGAATACCATCCGAAGGTACTGGAGCGCTTCACACGAACACCAGTTACATCACACTGGTCGTTATTACGTTTTAGGCACGAGGAGATGCCCAGAATCACAGGATGCTGAACAGACCCGGAGACTGGAACCTGGTTCCCCTATTCCAATATGGACCCACTCTGGCCGTTATGCCACATCCCCTGTCGCCAGGGACCTGTAGTAAAACGTAATACCTCAGTCAAATTCTTCCAACCAAATGACGGAGAATACTGCAGTACCCTGACAAGAGACGTTACATGGAGGACTACTCCAGGGATGAAATGTGGGATAAGAGAAGCCTCATGCAGAGGGATTTTGCAAGGGGAAGTACACCACGGGGTGACAATGTGGGCAAGTGTAGTTCTCCGTAATGTTGTGGTGAGAACTACACATTTCACCTGAGTTGTTATTCTGTACAAATGGTAACGTTGACAGGTGTGTTGTACAGAACACGGGGTAAGTTTGTGGTACACTTTATTCTCTTTGTGCATAATGGAGAAGGTCAGTGTTGTGTTTGAATGGTACGGATTATTGTAGCTCTGAGTTGTAGTTGATTGCTTCTTTACTGCTATTGTCTGGTATTCCTGGTCTGCTCTAGCGTCTAGCTATTGTGATGTGTCAAATTTTCATTATGTGGTGCAAGGGGGCCGAAAGAGTGGTCTACCTGAGAAGGGTGTGTCATAAAAAATGGGACAAGATATGGGGCAGCTGGAGTGCATATAGAGATGAAAATTGGGAAAATGGCTGAGGGGACAGCAGTCTGCATGTGACTGAGTGGAGCCCACGGCCCTCTCTTGCTATCGTGATATAGCTTAGACTGTGGGTTTTGCTTTAGCATACTGAAGATATTGCATCCTCTATAGAAAATTGAGACTTGTTATCCAAATTGTGGCAAACTGTCAACAATATGCAACAATTGTTTGACTTTGTTAATAAAAATAATTTTAAAAAAACATAATTATGTGTCAATTGGAAACTGCTGTTGCGTTCAGAAGATGTCCCGACTTTTTCTGGTGCAGTTTCCAGAGGGCGTGGTAGTGGGTGAAGAATAAGTCCTTTTTGTGTCCTGGAACATGGCCATGTTGTTTAGACCAGCTTGTCTGACTTGATGTAGAGAGCGTTGTAGTACTTGGCTGAAGTTCTGTGTGTGCGAGAGTGAGTTGGCCTTCTAGGATTGTGTCAGTTGCTTGTGGAAAATGGAGAAAGTGTGGGTGTTGTGCCTTTGTCACTAGCATAATTTACTAATGTGAGGTGGATGTCTTGGGGCATTGTGTATTAGTGTAGTTGTGGTGACAGGTTTTGTTTTGGAGTCCGGTCACAGAAGTACTGAATAAGGGCAATGGATGGTTAAACTTTCTGTTTTTGTTCTGTTTGTACCTTGAATGTGCAGGCTTAGGGATGATGAGGAAACCCTTTGTCAAAGGAAGCTGATGGGTTATGTGACTGAGGCCCATAACTACATGTCCTGCTTGCATAAATGTTGCGAGTGTGCAGACATGGTGGTAGCACCTCAGGTCCTAAAGGTCACGGGATGCAAAGCTAGGAAACAACGACAGTTAAAGGGAGGGTGGTGCCTTGGCAGGACCTACCCTATTTTGCTGTAACCTAAGGGCCTAACATGAAATGAAGAACTTACCTCCTTACCTGAGTGGCTCCATTGACTTGTGTAAAGACCCTGAACTCTAGCTCCAACATCATCTTCCCAACTTTGTATTCCATGGGGTACCCTCCACATACAAACTCTAGAGACGGGGTGATACACTTCCCATACTTTTAAGTACTTACCCCATACAATCTAAAGTGAGAGGGTACTGCTCTTTCCACAGTTTGCTCTCCATCTCAATCTGTCTCCCTCTTTCTCATAACAGCACTCATCTCCACAATAACTGCTAACCAGACTCCATATGGAGCTGAACGTTAATCCCAAAACAACTTAGAGGTGGGTAAAATAAACTTTCACATCTGTCGTGGTATTAAGTATTCAGTACACTACAACTATCAATATAAACTGAAATTTCACAAGAAAAGAAGTTAACTTACACTGAAATTTACTGACAAGACACATGCATTACCAATAAGCTGTAAATGGCACGTCAACACACAAGAATCACCAACCAAACTGTTCCACAATCTGGTGATCATCACAGTAAGCGGGAATCAAGACACATTTCTTAACATAAGAGCACAGAATAATGCAAATACGATTAATGCACACAGGACTCTCCAAAGGGATAGACTAGCCTGTGCCACAGGCAATTTAATTGAGAAATCACACTGCAAACTCACCAACTCAACGCTGCTCCTTATGTTACTCCATGTTAAGCTTCAAGGGTCATTTCAGAGTTATGCTTACTGTAATCGAGATTTCTTGCTTGTTTACACTGTCTCCTCAAAGCTGTCCTTACAACCGCCTCCATAGTATTGTCCTTAAGCTTAGAACTCTTTATATAGACACATCAGGTAAGATTATAATTCCCCTTAGCTGGTTTCTTGTACTCGTGAAACCTTGCCAGCACTGACAGCACACACTGGTTGATTTGGGGGTGGGCGGCCTCAAACTAATCCTCCATGGTCACATGGTCACCGTCTTTCTCATGACAACCCGCCCCTCATTGTGCTAGAAATGGCTCACACAGGTCCTTAACAACCTATCACCAATATGAAGTTAATCAGCAGGGTCTTGATACAAGAGTCTGAAGCAACACAGACGGAGGGAAGCTCTTTATTTCAGGTTAGACTCTTATGTGACAGTAATAGCAGGAGGGGTCCGGCAGGGAAGCATCCTCTCTCCAACTGTCCTCGTCTTCTAGCTTCACATCTTATGACCTCCTCAGACATGAGAACTTAACACCATGCCTGCACACTCACAGTGACACAAAATAATATCTATCCGTGCACAGCATGTAATCACAGACACATGACAGCCAGGGCACAGAACCTGTGAACTGTGTTGTCCTTTAGGGTTGTGTTTTGCTTGTGGAAAATGGAAAGAGAGGGAGTTACTGTGCCTGTATTACTTGTGTAGTTTACTAATGCAAGATGGATGTCTGGGGATATTGTGTTTGAGTGCAGTTGGGATGACAGGTTTTGTTTTGGAGTCTGGTTAAGGGAATGCTGAGGTGATAAATGGTTAAACATTTTTCTCTGTGAAGACTCAGAAACTCTTTGTCTAAGGAAGCTGGTGGGCTTCGTTCTCTCGCTGTCACATGTCTGAGCACCAGTGACAACATGTTATGCATGCATAATTGTTGCGTTATGTCATTGTGAATATGCAGATGTGGTGGTAGCGCGTCATGTCTGAAGAGGTCGCAAGATGTGCAGCTAGATCGGGACAGTTGGAGGGAGGATGGTGCCCTGACAACCTAAGGGCTCAACATTAAATAAAGCAATTACCTCCCACCTGAGCCACTCCAGACTCGTGTATGAAGACCCTGTCCTACAATTCTAACAAATCTTAGTTTTTTCTTCAGTAATTCTCAGGTCAATACGTAAACATGCAGTCAGGGACCAGTCCATGTCCCTGTAGGTTTGCGTTTACTTATTTAAGTACTTTGTGCCCGATTGCATGAGAAGTTTAGAATGGAGCTGTAAAGCTTACTCAGTCATCCTTGTTTTTGGCAGGTGCAAGTATACAACATTACTAAGAGAAGTTAGCATATGACCTGGGTGGCAAACTGATCTGTGTCTGGAAAGGCCTTCACAGTTTGACTGCAAAATATGGGAAACATTGTGCCAAAGGGGCAGTGTCCAGGGGTGATATGGTCACTGACTCAGGAGATTCAGAAGCACAGTACAGTTGCAGTGTAGACTAACAAGCAGGATCAGTTAGGATACTGTGGGGCATATTTATACTTCCTTTGCACTGAAATAGCATCATTTTCTTTAACGCTAATTTAGCGCAAATTTAACTCCATATTTATATTGTGATGCTAGACCCGTCTATCGCCAAAACATTGGAGTTGAAGTTATTTTTTGGATGCATGAAACCTCCTTGAGTCAATGAGATGCCAGGTAGACGTTCCCACCAAAAAAATTAAGCTAAGACCCTAGCGCCTTATTTATCCTCCTGTGCAAAAATGGTGCACGTGGGGAGGCGGGCTAAATAATGGTGCTAATCCTGCTTAGCACCATTATTTAACGCCTGGGTCAGGGCAGGAATTAGGGGACCTTTAGACCAGTTTCCATGGTCAAACACCATGGAAAGAGCCCATGGGTGCCCACCCCAAGCCCCAGGAACACCCCCACCCACACCAGAGCGACACCACAGGATGGGGGACCCCATCCCAGGTAAGTAGAGGTAAGTATTTTAAACTATTTTTTATAAGTGCCATTGGGGGCCCTGAAATGGCCCCCCCTACATGGGACTGGGTGCACTGGCCATGCCCAGGGAACACTTGTTCTCTGTGCTGGCAATTGGGGTGGTGGGCATGACTCCTGTCTTTTATAAGACACGAGTCATGTGGTATAGATGGTTTTGCGTCAGGAAATGACCCTAGGCTGGTTAGAGGCATTTTTTTTGCCTATAGCAAGCCTAATGTCATTTTTTGGTGCAAAACGCCCTTCCCCTACACTGCCACCCCCACCCAGCTAATGTAATTTTCCAGACGTTAGCCCACCCTTTGCGCTGGTTTGCGACATTTCATAAATTTGACTGGCGCTATGGAATGACACAAGCTGGCGCTATACATTTTGATGCAAAACTGCATTTGCGCAGTTTTGCGTCAAAATATGGGCCTGTGTTTCGGCATGTGTACAGGCTGATGCCATATTCACCATCAGGCTGTAGGTGGGCACAGCAGGAAATATTCATGGGCCTGCAAAAGAGCTGCATGGGAGAAAGGGTGCCTCAAAAGGGGATGCAGGCGCTTGTGCATCCTCTTCTGTAACACTGATTGTGCTGCCACACATGTAGCACTTGAACTATGTTGAGAGGGTTTTCTCTCATTTGCATGGGGGTGCAGCCTCCAAGCCCAGGCCCTATTATGGACATGGGGAAAGAAACAAACAGGCCCTTACGAATGCACTTATTGTGCGCCACAAATAGGCAACATCCTTTGGAGGTAAAAAAAAAAGAACAAAAAAAAAGAAAAAAAAAAAAAAAAAAAAAAGAAGTGGGGTCCTACAGACCTCTCTCTCAAGATACCTCCCCGCAGGCGGGTGCTGTGGCTCACTGCAGTTGCCAAAAGGGGACCTCTGTAACCTCTTTAAAGTGAAAGCGGATTCCTCAGCACAGTGAAACGCAGCTCGTAGGCAGGCGCTCCATATTTTACTGAATGTGCGGCTCACAGTTTGAAGCGTGGGTTTGCTGCTGCCCTGAGGGCAGCGCATCAATTATAATAGAGCACACTGTCTCTGTTTGCAACCAGCGCACCTGTGTAAAGGTAAACCGTGGCGTGAACGCACAGACAGTACACTCGGTCTATAATATTGGACCAAAGCACTGTGAAGACTAACAAAAATGCATTTTCAGTTGTGGTGTCGGCTTATATATGATTAGAATACATCATTACACCTGTAATACGAGCATAGATGCATATCCTTTTTTCCAAATGTAATGCAAAGCGTTTAACTTGAAAAAAGGTTAAGAAATAACATTACTTTAATTTTATTGTATGGACTCAATGTGGTATTGTACAGGCATCTCTATGAGGACAATGATGACACTGATGCCATGAAGTCATCTTATCCCAATACCTTCAAGACTGCTGTGTCGTCAGGTGTCATAAAATGTTTAGGTCCAAATTCAAATCAACGGCTAAATCACCTAAACCTGTGGGCATCAAGGGCATCAGGCATTTTATTAGAGTCTGGGAACTAATGAAATTTATATCTCTTCTTTGAGTTTTAGACCTATACCCTGTTTAAAAAATATGAAGAAATCATTTCACATTTGTGACTACATATCTTTGCTACAACATATCCTTTCGAAAGGTCAAACACATGCTAAACTCAGCCGGACAGACCTCTTGGACCTATTGTGGAAATACCAGAACACTATGATGTCCCAGTGTTGAGAGCCCTTCTAAGGTATAATTTTGTGTTCTTACGCCAGGCCTCTAAAGAAAATCCCCAATTTGATTGGAAGCCAGCATTATATTTAGCTATACTCTTTACAGCTGTACCTGCATGATGCTGAATCTTTGGAAACTATTTACCATTCGCACAGGCAACGCTGCCCCAAACCCACAGAAACGGGCTACATTTTACCACCATACGAATATAATAGACACAGGGTTATGTTGGGAAGTTGACATTGTCTTCAAGGAATAGATTAGTTTCAAACAGAAACCTCAAGGTATTCAAATCCTACTAAGGAGCTGGCAACTCCACCAATATTTAGGGGTATATTTAATGAAAGTGGCACTGTACTTGGTGCAGCGCCACTTTCTTTGCGCCCCCTACCGCCACCATGTGTGCACCGTATCTAAGATGAACCATGGCACTGGGTAGGGGGCAATAACGTCATTTTTATTGACGCTATTGATGTACTCTGCAGGAGTAGCACCAAAATATTAGCGCTACTCCTGCAGGGTACATTAGGGCCCTTTATAAATAATGGAAGCCCCCTTTTAATGCCTGCTCAGAGCAGGCATTAAATGTGCCGTAAAAAAATGAAGCAAGGAAATCTGTTAGATTTACTTGCAACATTTTTTCGGCTCCCCTAACAGGGAAATGCCCCCTGTGCATCCATTATGCCTGGAGCAGGCATAATGCAGCGAGCGCAAAGGGTTACAAAGTGGCACAATGCATGCATTGCACCACTTTGTAAATATGGCGGAAGGATATTGGCATCGTTGGGCCACACTAGCGTAAAAAAAAAAAAAATGACGCTAATGTGGCGCTAGGGGCATATAAATATGCCCCTTAACAATAAGACAGGCTAATTTAATTAATATCGTAGTGCAAGACTGCCAACATAAGGTTAGTCTTTGAAGGTTTGAAGACTAACCAATAGCATCTCATCAAGGTTCCTTTTTAGGTCTTGCCTAGACAGTGCATGCGCTGCCTCAAAGAGACATTTTGTTTACTATTAGTGGGGTTTGAGGTCGTTCATTACTTACGAGATGTTTACTTCAAAGTTAATCTCGATTCCTTGCTTCTTGCTGGTCAGCTCAGCTGGCAGCACACCCTTCTTCTTGCATGTGACTGTCCCCTAGACCATGTCCCAAGTACTCGTTTCCTTACACTGCTCACAATTTTGGGACCTTTTTTTTTTATCCACTCTACAAAGTGCATCTTTTTTAGCTGGCTCTATCGAGTGTTCCATCCCACCTTCCCATTGTCAGTGTCAGCTTATTACATTACACAAGGACACATTCATTTTATGTAGGAACAGGAAGATTAAGTAACTTTTTTGTAGCAATTTTTATATAGCGCAAACTCGAGCTGACAGTACTGGAGTGCTTTACACGAGTACCAGTTACATTAAACAAGGATACATTCTCACTGGGTGTTTATCACCTCAGCTGAAGGTTCTTTCAGCTTCATACCCTTGTATCCGGCTTTTAGACGTCCTGGGCCTTAGCCATGCCTGGACTTGTGGGCAGTTGAGAAGGCCAGTGTTCATCCTTTTAGCATCAGGTATGGCTCCCAGTGGGATGGGATTACTTTTTAGATGTTTCTACTGATAGTCATATTTATATATTTAACAGTTTTTTGCTGTTTATATTACATTTATATTTTTGTAAGGTAGAAACCAAGGTTCTATCTACTATATTCCACAGTAATTTTAGTAAGAAGAATAACCTGTGTATTATCAATCGTGTCAGTAGCGTGGGAGCCCAGCAGATGTTAGTACTACGAGCTGCTGTAAATGATATGAGCACCTCCTGCTCGGAAGTTTCTCACAGCCCCCTCAGGTACTTTCCAAACCGAGCCCCCATCTCCTGGGGGATCAGTGCCCACTTCTTTTCTTTGACAACACAGCAGCAGCTTTCTCCATGCATAGAAGGAAGGGTACAACCATGATCCCCTGGGAAGCTAGGGCACCCCCTGCACCACGCTGCAAGAAGGTGCGCAGACCTCCTATTCTGCCTTTGTGCGCCATGATAGTGCCAGGCCCCTGGAGAGAGGTTGAGACTGAAGCAGGTAGTAATTGGAAGAAGGGTTTCCTGGGTGCAGTCTAGCAGGACTTCCTACTGCTATGGTTTCCGGTTCACATTCTGCTATTTAGAATCAGCGCTGGCAAAGAAATAACCTGCACTACCAAAAGGCTCTACACGTCATACCAATGGCAGACTATGTGCTGTACAAGTACCAATTAACATTAACTCCACCACCATATTCTAAGCAGATCCAGTAGCCATTCAAGAGTGCCAGCCCCTGGTAGTGGTGGTCGGAAGAGAGAGGGCTTAACCTCCGGCGTTGGTCTTTCTAAAGCTCCAAGTTGATGTGAGAAGCTAAGGGCTTCACTGACACCTTTACAAATTATCCTGCAGTGACTTTAATCTTGGTGTATGACCGCCTTCTGAATTTTCAGATGGAAACTGAATCCTCCCATGTTCCACCTCTCTCGTGTCCATTTGGGATCTAGCTTCCTTTGGAAGCGTCTAGAGATGAGGAAGTTGAAAGTGGGCGCTATCTAGAAAGCATGCAGTGCAAACTTACAGTCAGGAGTAAGTGAATAACAAAGGAGATGTGGTGGAAGCTTGTTGTCTATTTCACTGAGCCTTGAAGCTTTGATCAGCACCTTGCAGCACTACTCAGAGCGCTAGACAGCGGGGGCTTTCAGTTTCCAGATTGCAAAAAACAATGATACTTTCATAATCCTCACTTTAAATAGTGTCCTAACCTCACTGTCCTCACAGCACCGCTTGGCATCGCAGAAGTCTGCAAAAATACACAGATTAGAATGATCTGCAGGAAAACGAATTTCCGTGCTCAGAGACGTGTGTGCATGAGGAGCGCCAAGGCACCTGTGAGAGAAGGCATTAATGGCCAGCAGAGAGATGTATCTGTGTTATCATTGATCAGTCTCTGCTAGTCGCTTACTTGAAGAGCACGCGACTCACTGTGAATAAAAAAAGTATATTACCTTGCTTACCGTAATAAGAAATCGTGGCGTTACCATCATAATATGGGGACTTTTGGCAAGATTTACAATAGTTTGAAACTCGCATTCCAAGGAGTTTTTTTTCTCCATATTGTAGGGTGTTATGAAGAGCATAAACATTGTTTTTGGGATTTAAATTACAGATTGTGCTTTTACATTTATCCTCGGCAAAAACCTTTGTATTGCTAATTTGCTTGTAAAGCACTTCAACGCCTCGTCAGGGGTAGTAAGCGCTACATAAATACAAATACATTTATAACTCCACATTTCATCTTATGATGGCGTGGAAAGATTAAGTGATTTGCCCGGAGTCAGAGGATGTTGAGCTGGCGCAGAGATCAAGCCACTGTACAGAGTGCATCTTTTGTAGCTGGCTCCGTCATCTGCCTTCTTCTCTCCCCTTCCACCCTTGGTACTGTTTCTTCTCACTCCCCCTCCCCCAATAGAAAGAAGTTTTTTTTAAAAGTACTACGAAGAGGCCAGCGCATAATTTTTTTTCAACAGTCATGTCATCCACCCCACCTGATCCCCTGTTCACAACCCTTACCCGATCTCCCTTTCATCACCCTCAACCGATCCCCCGTTTACCACCTCCACCTGACGGCCAAAGCCAAAAGCTCAGGCAAGACCTTTTGACTTTGGCAATGCCTGTTAAGTATGAAGCTGAAAGGGACAGTTTCATGTCAGAAAGTTGCTTAGAACAAACATTTGGAGTTTTAAAGCTACTTAAGAAGTGCTTGATGATATAAACTTTCAATGGAGTTGGTCACTCACAGGAAGACCAGAGCATACAGCGAGGTAGACAATATTTATTGTGGATGCCTCAAACCCTCGATATTTCTTTACAAAGTTTTAAATGAGAGCAAACAGAAAGATGGCCCGAGCTGTCAATCGAGTCAACATGCAGTCTGAAACAATTCTTTTGTCTACAAAACTTTAAAGGTAATCAGGGGCCATTATATGCCATTCAGCAGTTGCAACCAATGAGATTTGCTCAATCATAGGGTTTTCAACCGCTACATACTATTTACTAAACCCATTTCAATCAATGGCTACCACAATGCAAAACAAATCGCAAATTTAAAAATGCATGTTTAAGGCATCTCTTCTAAATTGCCACTTGCAATACCATGTTTGTGGCTGCAATTTTGGTAGCAAACCATTGAAAAGTTATGCAGTTCTCAAAGGAGGTTTTAACCCATTCACAAAGAGGGAAGGTGCCATTTGGAGCTATATTCTTTTGTGAATGTTAAAAAAAAGTTTATTGGGCAGTCGGAACTGGTGAAAATAAAATAATTAGGTAGGAAACAGAGGAAAAAGAGGTACCCATTTAGTCTGAAGTTTGTGAACACATTGCTGCTCTGCTCTGGGATGCCTGCTAACTTGCTATAACTATGTATTGTACAATTCATAGCTGTGAATATTTATCGACAGGCTTCCATTATACATAATATGTAAAATACAATTAAAAAATAATTTTGCCAGACAAGATTTCCTCAGTCATGGACAATGCAACGTTCGGACGTTTGTCTCTTGGTGACATCTGAGCAGAAGATGAGAGTGCATCCTGTCACACCATTACTGGAGGCCCGGTATCATGAGCCTACATTCAGAGAGTACAGAGTGCAACCCCGTCATAACAACCTTCTCTGTTTTCCTATCACAAGCTGTATCAGCCTTACTCTACTAAATATCAGCTTTGCTGTAGTACATTACAGGCTGATAAACACTGTACATCTCAGCCTTGTTTCCAGATTATTGCAGAAAAATCCACCGACACACCCGAGATGTAGTCTCTTTATTAAGATCAGGTCACATAAGAGGTATTAATTGTCCCCACGCCAGCCAGAGGTAGAAGTCCAACTGACCAGGGAAGCTTCCCTGTGGCAATCCCACAGAATCTTTGAGGACATAAAAACTCAAGACCACGGAGGCTACAACATTTACCAAGACTCAAACGTGAAATTCAGTGGAAACTCTCAACAATCTGAAGAGGTGAAACACCAAGATTGGGATTGCATGGAATGCAGTGCACATATGCTGAGGGCCTTTTGAAACAGACAAGCAGCTGTGTGTGCCTGATGTGAGCTTACTAACATAGTAGCTGCAAACAAAACTGACCCAAGTGATTAGAGTTGTGTAAGTAACACTTTTCAATTCGTGGAAAACCAAAGCATCAACACAAACTAGAGCAAACTCTAGGTGACCCAAAACCTTTATTTTGCTGCTTTCTTACATCAAGATATCTATTAAAAGCTCATGTTTCACCTTGAATTCATCACTGATTTTTGTCTACAGACCTTGAAAAGATTTGTTCCGCAGATATCAGTTACCAGGTTATTGCGCCTAAATGTGCTCCATTGTGAAATGCTGCTTCGTTTCCATCAGTTCAACTTCAAAAAAAGATCAAACCGTACACAAGCGATAAGCAGCATATGTGAGAAGAAAACAGTAAGAGAAAGTGAAAGTGAAAGAGACGCGTGAGACAGCTTTGGAGATTAAAGTGTGGAAGGAGCTAAAGAAGTGAAAAGCATTTTAGAAAGTGGGGTGGGAGAGTGTGTAGGAAAGTGAGTGTAAGAGAATGGGTGCTTAGAAGCACATTGTAGGGCTCATGGGAAGATGAGAGAATACATTTTAAGAGTAGAAGTTGTGTGAAAGGACGTTGCTAAAAAGGGTATGATGATGAGAGGAATCCACTTAAGGCATGGTGTGCAAGGTGAGCTAGAAGAAAGCGAAGATGAGTTAAGGAGAGATAGAACCGTGTGTAGGACGGTGCAGCGATGTAGCATTCCAAAGAAAAGCATGCGATATAGGAGGGTGCGCATGATGGGAGGTGGTGAGAAACCGAATGTGTGGAGCAAATATTAATGGATCAATAGAAAATAGCCCAACAGAGGTGGTGTGAGAGAGGAGTAGACAGGGCATCTTTTTAGTGAAGAGAATATTAGGTAGAAGCATTTGGTGCCACCAGAAAGGGGTGTGATTTACCATACAAGCAGCAAACGTGCCACCTTTGTTGGAGGTGATCGGTAAAAAGAATGTGCCCTCGCCTACACTGGCAAAAACTGCGTGCACTAGCCCTAGAGGGAAAGAGACAGGAGGATGTAAAATAGGTGGCATTACTACCAGAATATTGTTGCCTAAACATGGCCTGACACAAATACTGTGTTCTAAATATTGTTTACAATCATTCTTCCCCATTGCAGTTAATTATAGAAAATAAACACCCAATGGAGCGATGTTTTCGTAACAATATTTAGGCCACTTTATTTTTGTAAGATAATGTTTAGTCACTAAATATCCTAACATACAACTAATAAGTGGTAGGTGAAAGAAAGAAAGGTGTGAAGGAGAAGGAAGTTGCAAGTCTGTGTTCACCCGAGTCTACCTCTTCCGATAAGAAGTAAAACACCTCGACCCCCATGATTGGGCCCAGTATCCCTTGCTTGCCCCGTGGGCCTCTGAACGGTATTTTGACAGCATAGCAAATGTGTTTCCCCATAGTAACCTCGCACTGAGCAGACCAATTTCTAGAATATGGAGGTACAAACACGTATTATAGGGTCTGTGTGAATATGCATGCATAGTTTGGGTAAATGGGTTAGCTGGGACACCAAAACAGTTATTTTAAGAAGCCATTACCAGGCCAGTTCAAATTCGCTGCACATCGTAACAGTAGATTTCATAATGCTCCACTGATGCTGAGAATTTTGTATATGTGCATCCGATTAGTAGAAATTAGTGGAGGGTTCAGATTAAAATAGTTTTAATAAGGTAACCGTTAGGTTCCCGCGTTGAAATTAACGTATGATTACTTGTATCTTTTAATACCCATGAGTTTAAATAGCAATTTGTATTGCTGTATTCGCCTCCAACTTTACTGTAAACGCATGCTTGACCACTCTAACATACCTGAATGTAAGCTCCCTCTCTGTAAGATGCTCAAAAGATGACGTTATCCCCAAACTACTGTTATAAAATACAGTGATGTGCTATGGTACTCTCTTCCCACTCCAATACGAAAGCACAAGAACAAATACATTCATTTGTTGTGTTAGCAGTTCAGCGGCACTGCAGGTTTAGCAGTGGTCACCTACGTAGTGAGTCTGCTGGGATGCTGGACTGCCCGAGACTCTCAGCGAGTACACCCGGCGGACACTCATAGTCGTTCCTAGCACATGTGCACTGTGAGGGGCAGCAGCAAAAGGGTATACGGTATACGGTGACGGTGAGACAACCTGGTGGATGCGTGAGGAAAGAGACGGTGAGATCATAAGGTGCAGCGGTGTAGCTGTGCACTGCCTTGCTTTTAAACAGCATTGACTGTTTTGTAAAGACGAGAACAGTGTTCTGTACTTCGTTTTACTATTTTTGCATTCAATTGAAAATAGGTGAACACTTTTTTTTATTTAAGTAGGATACATCGTTTACGAGGTAGACTGTTAAAACATTTCCTAAGGATGTCTTTAACATTACATTCGGCTGCAGTAAGTAGACGCAAAGGTGCCACCAACAGTCTAGCACTAGCAATGGATAAAGAAGAGAGCAGCACCGAGGGACCTTACTACAGTGGTGAAGAGAAGAGTGCAGTGGTGTATGCTGCAGATGTTTACAGTGCATTGAAGTAGAGTGCAGTGGTTTAGAGTGCAGTGGGGCACAGCGGCGTAGAAATGGAAAGGGCATGAACGCATTGAAATGGAAAGGGCATGAACGCATTGTATTTAATATCATACAGCACATTCCTGTTCTTTCCTTGCACAAGTGCACAATGTGCTGTCTTGCTCCAATGCAGGCAACCCTTGCACCATGGAGCGCACCTTCCTGCACAAAAAAACGCACAGAGGCATTTTTCTCTTTTTAAGTGTGCTGCAGAAGGCAGCACACGTAGAAAGCAGAAACAGCGAGGAGAAATAAAGATATTTGGCCTTGTTGCGCCTCCCCTGGAAAGGCGTAGCATTTTGACGTATTCCCAGGTTTACCAGTGTTGGTAAATCTGGGAATGGCCTAGAATCCATGGATGGATGCATGTGAACACCCACGCTCCACCCGCAGAATGCCTCCGTGGGGCAGAATAACGCAAGGCAGCTATTTGCACTGCCTTGCATTACTCCAGGTTTATCAAGCCACTCAGGGCCACACAGGATGGCCTTGAATGGCTTGATAAATCTCAGTTAGGTTTTGCGACACCCTTGGCGGAACAAGGGCGAGGCAAGCCCTTCATAAATATGTCCCTCAATCTCCCTGTGCCTCAACAAAATCCGACCTTGTGTAATGTAAGCAGCTGCTCATGTAAAGCACTGTAATGGACCTAGGCCAAGTCCACACTATATAAAACCTACCAAAATAATAAAAACATATGTTACCCAACTAAATGTTACTTTTATTTTACTGACCTCAGAGAGATTAAAGGATGCTTTCGCCCATCCAGTACTCAAAAGTAAAATGCAGCCCTGCAGCAATAGGGGAATTGAATCACAAGTTTTTAACCAGAAATGGAGATATACTTCAAGTCTCCACTGAAATTTGTTGGCCAAATTTATTAAGTGCTGTGAGCATTGTAACACTGAAGTAATAGTGTACGCTGTCATTCGGGACAGAAGCGCATTAAATATGATCTCTAGATGTTTCGTAGTGATATACAAGAGTGAGCAATATGGGTAAAAGTACTGGAAATACAGACCATTGAGTAGGTGATTATCAGGACCATTGGAATTATGCATATTGCACCTGTGGATTTATGCATTTGCTTCTATGGCCACATGATCCAAGACAATTTGCAGATGTAAACAAAAAATGTTGTTTCTAGTTCATACGGATCAAAAGTACATAAAGACGCAGCAACACGTTACCGCACAGTGGAAGGCCCCTTGCAAAGGTTGACTGGTCACATTTCAGCTGCTTATTTCTGTATTTAGGTGTTTGACGGGTACTATAAGGTGAACCTTGTGCCAAGACACGGTTAATAAGTGCAAACATTATAAAATAATTAAGTAATATAACATAATATGCAGCGTTATGTCGCATAATTTGCCTTTTTTGCAGCATAATTTAGTCAACCCTGCTGCATAATCTGGTCCCCCATAATTCCAGTGGCCCAGGTTATAATTGCGCACTTTAGGAGCTCTGAATAGCTCTGTAAAATGGGTGGCTACCATGTGACATCTCAGAACTGTATGACACAAAAATACAAATTTCCTATAGTATGCCAGTACACAATGGAAATAACCATGAAAGTACCCTATGCACGTCTCTGTAGCAGTGCACTGACCTATGAGGCAATCTGGCTCCGGGTGCACTGATAACTTGGTGGATGTTTCAATACTCGAACTCGAGGCGTGTTACAGGTCCAGAGAGAGCTCCAGAGAGAGGACCCTGTGAATGTCTCAGTACCGGTAGTCTAGTCTGTGACAGAAATCAGGACAGAAGTGCAAGCAAAGAGGCGCATGTGGGGTCCAGTGGGGTCTAAACAGATAGTCTGGCGATAAGGAAGCATCGTGGTAAGAGGTGAACCCCGACAGCTCGGTGACTGTCTCAGTGCAGAACTGCTGGTTTAAGAGGGGCCAGAGCAAATGTGCAGTTGTGACAGTACTTTGTTAGCAGGAAGATTACCATGAAAACTTCCATGGTTATAAAAAGACAAGGAGTATACGAAAAAAATATGGTTTATATTTTTAAGATACACATCTTGCAAAATTCTAATGTCATTTGTAACACAAAATTGGGCTGCAACTGGTCATTGACTTGTTTAGAAGTGCGCCACGCACGTAGATGCCCCATTCTCAGGCTCAGAGAAAAACTGTGAAAAACAGTACCTTTTAACTAACAACCAACCAATCAAAAGGTTATACGGGTGCATTTCAAGTGGACTTTAGTGTAAGAGCAAGCACAAATGTGGGACTCTCCAGGAAACACAACTATTGCGCTGCAGCAACGTTAACGCATATCTGGACTACTGATTGCCTGTGACATCTCTGCCCCATAATCTAAAACCTTAATCGGTAGCAATACCTTAGTGCCAGAATTGCCAGGAGAGAGAGGCGTTATTAAAGCCATTTCGTAGAGCTCTGGGTGGTGTAAAACGAGTTTATTGCTTTGATGGCAAGAAAAAAATATCAACAAAATACTTACAAAGCAAAAAAAAGAAAAAAAAAAAGTGTGTTCTATTTGCCAGCAGTTGCCTGCAAATTGGCGAAGGGTGGCACCACGTTCCTGAGTTTAAGCCTTATCTAATCTATGTGTCGGCGTATGTTTATCCATCACTTCATTTTGGTGATGAGTTGCCAGCTGGGTGAGGTGTCGAAGGGACTCTCAGGATACATGCATGTCGGTAACCCATGGCTTCAAGTAATAAGTACAACTTCATTATAGCGTACTTAGCACACTGTTCCACTCCCATGGAATGGAATGGGGCAGAGTAGAGTGGCATAGAGTGCAGTGGAGTAGAGTGGCATACAACAGAGTGGCAGAGTGCAGTAGTGTAGAGTAGGGCAGTGGCATAGAGTGAAGAGTAGACTCGAGTGGCATAGAGTGCAGAATTGTAGAGTGGTGCAGAGTGGAGTAGTGTAGAGTGGTGCAGAGTAGAGTATAGTGATATAAAGTGCAGTGCGTAGAGTGGAGTAATGGAAAGTAGAGTGGTAGAGAGTGCAGTGGAATAGAGTGTATTGGTGCAGAATGCAGTAGTACAGAATTTAATGGTGTAGAGTTTACTGTGGTCAGTGCAGTGTTGCAGAGTAGTGTGTCAGAGTGCAGTGGAGTAGAGTGGCAAGGAGAGCAGTGGCACAGAGTACAGTGGTGCAGAGAAGAGTGCAGTGGTGTATGCTGCAGATGTTTACAGTGCATTGAAGTAGAGTGCAGTGGTTTAGAGTGCAGTGGGGCACAGCGGCGTAGAGTGCAGAGGTGTAGACTAGATTGTTTCAGAGTAGAGTGAAAAGGCATAGAGTGGAGAGGTGTAGGGTAGAGTGAGTTGCTTAGTGGCAAAGAGTGTGATGGCATAGAGTAAAGTGGTGTAGAGTACCGTGGCGCAGAGTAGATTAGAGTGACGTACAGTGTACTGATGTAGAGTGCAGGGGTATAGAGTTGAGTGTTACAGAGTAAAGTGCACTAACACAGTGCAATGGCGTACAGTACAGTGTTGCAGAGTGCCACAGAGTGGAGTTGTGCGAGTTGATTGGTGTTGCCCAGACTGGAGTGGTATAGGGTGCAGAGCACAGTGGTGTAGAGAGGCGTAAAGTGCATTGGCATAGAGTAGAGTGGTAAAGAGTAGAGCAGAAAGGCATATTGTGAAGTATCATTGAGTGGAGTGGTTCAGAGTGGAGAAGAGTGCAGTGGTGTAGAGTGGTGCAGAGTAGGGTGCAGTGGTGTGGAGTGGAGCATGCATGGTGTGGTAACACACTGCCATTACAGACAACACATTTTTGATTGAAATGACCATTACATTTGCATAGACATACAGTTTTTCAAATAAAACAATACAGTGCACAGATGATGATGTGTGGAAATTACATCACCTAATGTAATGATTTGTTTTAATCATATAAAGGTATTTGTCTCCGGCACAGTTCAGTTCAGTTCATTTTACTCCTAATTCTGTTATATTCTGAAGTTTATTTAAATGTTGCCATGTGATCGAAATAACTCCTTCCTACCCCCAGTATCCAGCAAGATTGTCGCATAAATCCTCTCACTTTGAAGTCAGAGAAAGAAAAGTAAACACTAAGTTCCCACCGAAGACAGAGCCTGACATTTCACCTTGTTCTTTGAATGCACAGCAAATGGGATACGATAAGAACAAGATTTACAGGCCTATTTACAGAAAGGAAGCACTCGGAAGGATACTGTAAGTAAGGTTTGGGCAAGGGAAGGGACAAACTCAAGCTGGATAGCCTAAAACAAATAAAGCCAGCAAATTGAAAGCAACAAAATGTGAGTTACAAACCACAAAGCCAATGGCAAGCAACGGGAAGAATGTATTCCCAAGGAAGCTCTATTAATGTACTTAAAGTGACAACTGTGGGATACTTTGTGGGAAAGTCCAGTATCTTAGTCCAATCCATATCTTGCAGAGGTTTGGCCACATCAATCACCCAGGTAGTATGACGAGAAGACCTGTAGTGGTGTTCATGTTGCAGGAAAGGTCTGTACACCCATCTTATCAGTTAGCCACCAGTCCCCATATTGTAGAGGTTCTTGCACACCACATGTAGGGTTAGTGCTAGGTGGCAGACATGAAATGGGGCATTTCATGATTGTTTAAGTTGGTTGTAAGTAAGGAGTTAACCGGGATGAAGATGGTAGTTTGCCACAAGAGGCTGGAAATTTAGTAGCTCACCGTCCAAAAACAAATCCCCCAATTTTAAGACACCTGCAGCATGCCACTGATGGTGCTGCTCTGGGCACAGCCATTCTGTGCGAGTGGTAAGGTTTAGCAAAGGTAGTGCAGGAGCACAGGGTTTCTTGGTGCCAGTGAATAACAGGTTCTAGCAAGGCAAGAGAAAGCTGTGCATGATAACCCCGGATGGTGATCTGTAGAATGGTCAGTAGGAAACATGAAGCCCTCCAGAGAGGCTGGAAAGATTCAGTGCTGATGCCGGTAAGTCTGCTGAGCAGAGCCGTTGCAGCATCCTCCCAGGCTTCAAAATCTCTCCTGGTCACCTGTTACCTCTGTCCCCTGCACCCCAACACCCTCTCCATAAACTACAGCAACTAGTGGATGCAGACTTACCCACGAGAAACCCCGCCATCCACTGTGCTGACAGGGTTGACCAGGACTCCATTTTGGGGAAGAAATTTGGCGGTTTTTGTCATAGATTTTTTTTATTGTACTTGCTACCTCAAATAGGGCTGTTTATAAGCATTTCTAATGTGTAAAGCTGTGAGACTAAAAGAATACAGCTATTGTGAGGCATAAGAATCAATTTCATTTCAAGTTAATATAAACCTATTTCCTTAACACACAACTTGCTAAAGGTAGCGACAGCAAGCAGAGAAGGCGTACTCCAGTGTGCAGTAACAGAATAGTTACGCAGATACAGC